>NC_138827.1:35812835-36412464 GCF_965183815.1 Platalea leucorodia | reverse complement strand
TTATCTCCTTCATTCAGGTCACGGTTACTGCTGCTTGCTCCAGTTTACTTTTCATTTGTCTTTGCAGTTGCTGCGCAGCTCTCATCTTCCTCTGCTCTTTCTGTGCAGTGAGTACCTTTTCTGTGTGCTCTGCTTGAGATGCAGAAGACTACAGAGTTTAGGATGACTTCTTATGTTTCAGCATAAGCTTCTAGGATTTTTTTTTAGTCTTTTAGGAAGTTTAAGTTTTTATTGTTTATGCAAATGAATTGATAGATGGTAAAGCTGAAGGGACCAAAGTGATCAATTATCATAAATGGCCTAATATATTATCAAGGACCACAGTACTGGCACATGGCTTTTTGTTAGTCCATTCTCCTCGTTCATATTTAAAAATGGGGATGCTTTCAACAGCAAGGAGAAAGAGTTTCTATTTCTACTCTTTCCTCATAAAAGTATCCATGACTTTCTTCTTCACAAAGTCCTTTGGCCAATATATGTGTAAGCAGACGCCTAGGGCAATCCGAAAAACTAAAAATCACTGGATTAGCAAAATAGTAAAAAAAAAATTTCAGACAAACTGATGTCTCTAGCATCGCTCTTACCTAGGCATTTGTCTTCCCCTAATGTTCAGGACTTAGAATCAACCTGGAAGCTCCTTTTCTAATGTTCATTGGGTTCATGACTGGCAGTACTTCTTACACTTTCCATCTGCTGCCCCCTGCCCCCTACTTTTAAGAGGTATCATCACTGTACTTCCAGAAGGAGGAAGGTGACTTTCATAGCTAGAGGAGATTTCTCCTTACCAGCACGAAAATTCAGTAACTATAAAATCTTAGGTTAAAGTTAGTTATCTAAATTTCACTCATTTGAGCATATGGAAATTCCAGTCAAGAGGGAGGTCTTGTTAGTCAGGTGCTTTAGAAGTATATTCCTAATTTGAAGACTTTACAAGATAAATTAAGAAAACCACAAACAGAATAGCCAGTAGATTTCAATCCCACCTAGTTATCAGATTGAAAACTGTTCCTTTATTTATCCTTTCTTGTCTTCAAGTCTGTATCTAATCTATGACATTGTTTGACTTCAAGATCTAGTTTCTTTTGTCAAAAGCTTTAGAAGCCCATATAAATATTTGCTGTTTCTTCCTCATTCAGTTTTGTTTACAATCCCCAAAGTGCTAAATAGATGACAGTGACACATCTTCTTTTGTAGGAGCTGTGCTTGTTTGTCCCTAACACGTGTAATTTATTCCTGTTGCAGTTGTTTCAGCACTTTTTTTTTTAAAAACCTTACTAGCGCCTGGCTGCCAGAATCACCCCAATACCTTTCTGAAGGATAAACACAAATTAACAATGCCCCCAAGTTCCCTGCAGTAGTAGATAATTTTAGGTTGATAACTTTTTTTGTATTCAGCTCAGCCATTTCATTCTGAAGTTCCCTTAGGATATCTGCATGAAGATTAGCTTCTCTTCATGTGCTATTGCACTTAATATGTATTTCCTCCTGTAACCACCCCCAGTCTGTGGATATGGCTGTTTCGGAGAGGATGTTCTCATTCCCGGATGCAGAACCCTAGCTGACTGTGTCCTAGCTACATATCTGAAGCAGACATACACCCTCTCAAGTCCTATAGGTAGGAAACCTTTGAGGAACATGAGGACCATAACTGTGGGACTTGCTGCAGAATGCATTGGCCCTGCACTCCAGAAATAACTGTTACAAATGTCACGTATACCAGTACAGACAGCTAGTGAAATAAGTCATGAACCAAACAGAAAGTAGGTATCACCAATCTTATAATATTTGACATGAGTGAATCAATAACCTATACATAATGAAGAGATCAGACTGAGGATAAACAGCCAGTTGGCAGGTATAAAGACGGAATAACTCTTTTGTACTCGAAATGATCAGGAAGAAGCCACTAACAGGTTTTTGAGAGCTCATATATCTTTTGACTGATAGGTGTAACAGGGTGGAGATGGTACCCAAGACAGCCGGTCAGCAGAGCCAGCAAGAATATTTATATTTGCATCTCAGACTAGAATTCAAAATGAGCATACTCTTGGGTCAGGTAAGATAAAATTACTGATCACTGGCAGTGGCATTCAGGAGACATGTTATGTTTGTTAACCTTAACCTTTGTCTCCAGTGTGTCAAATACATCTTGAAATCTCATGTGATGAGAGTAAGCAATCAGAAAAGTATTCCATTAGAAAACTTTAATTGAAGCAAGATTAGACTAAAATTGGGTTTTACTTGTGACCTTTTGTATCCAGTGCTGTAGCTAACAGACTGATCTTGAGACTAGGTAATAAATTTCTTCTTTGTTTTACAACAAATATTATCTTATTTTTTGATAAGTTTAATCAAAGTGTAAGTTGCAAACTTGGAGTGCTTTCATCTCCAGAGAGGGAGGAAATCCAAAATGATTCATGCAGGCACGGGGGTATCTTTCCTGGCAAGGTGCCAAGGAGTACCGCAAGGGTTTTTGTTGCCAACTGCCTGCTCTTGCAGGAGAAGGAAGGGAGAGAGGCAGCTCACAGCCCCAGACACACCTCTCTGGCATTCACACATGAGGTGCACCCTGCTTCAGTTACTCTAGAGAGAGGTAGTTGGGCCAGGTATTGCCTCAGTGCAGTCTCCTGCCAAAAGTAATTCAGTTGTTTTGGACTTAGCTTCTGTCCCTTTCTGGTGCCCTTTATTTTCTATTATTCTAATGCATCAGCCTCCCTGTTTTGTTGATTCTTAGACCTAAATATTTTTATTTTATTTTATTTATTTCATTTTATTTTACTTTAAATCTTTTGCTTTCAATATTCAAATTTGATCTTAGTTTTCTTTGGGTCCATCTTTCTGTATCAGCTACTTTTTTCGCTCTTTTTGCTGGCCATGAATAAAGGCAGTCATGTCCCCACAGCAGTCGGTTCAAAAATCGCTCTTGTAAACTTTCCTAGCCTCTCAGAACGTTCAGTTGGATTTGTCCAAATTTGTTAGCCACAGGGGCTGCATCCCGGTTTTTAGATCTCCCTGGTAAGCTACGCTGCACTCGCAGTGGGAGCTCCCAGCTGGCCCTCCCTGCTTCAGGAAGGCAGCAAATGATGGCTCAGGCGTTAAGCACCTGGTCACACACAAATGCAGAAAGCCGTGCACAGATGGAGTTCTGCTCATCTTCAGGCTGTAACAGTATTAAGCGATCTAATTTATATACCAAGGCCTGAAGTTGCCTGTTACTGCTGTTTTATTAGACTTGGTTTTCTCAGTGGGGTCCTGCCCCATGACTGGGGATTGTAGATGTTAGAACAATGCTCAGAATAAATAGCGTGTAGGAAAAATATTCAGAGTACAGTAATGCACAGCGGCCTTATTTGCAGACCACGCTGTCATTGTACTAGTCACTGTTTAAACATATGAGGAAAAAGACCTTGGATAAAATACCTTGTGCAGTCAGAGTTCATTCCCTGATCAAGAGATGATTGACACAATGATGCTTCTAACATCTTTGTTTTCTGTCATTTGGGCTTGTATCCATATGGGTATAATCGATTTAAGTAGATTTTACAGTGTAGTCTTCTCTCTCTGTTATATTCTATATGTTAAAAATAGTGACCTTCCCCCCAACTCCCTTTATATGTGCTGTGTTCCCTGCTGCATGGTAAGGATAGACAGCTCTGATGTAGGACTGCTTTGCTGTTTCTGTAGAGACATCCGTATTTCCCTGCTCCTTCAGTTCATCAACTCTGGCCTCAAGGTGCTATACTAGTGCTTTGAGGGCCATTAACTGCTTGCACCACATTTGGATCAGACACATATATCTAACCTTATCTTTGAAAGGTCTGGAGAAAATAACATTGGAAAAGAGATCTTCTGTTCAAGTTCGTGCCCTCTTGACTAGTTTGAATTAACACCCACTTAGGGGGGGTAAGAAGTCAAAAATATGCCTGGAAGGTTAAACATTAAGTATGTAAAGCTAGACTTCCAAACTTCCATAATGCATGAAAATGTGTATGTAAAAAATGTCTGAACAAAACCAAAGTTTAACAGCTAATACATTTTAAAGTATGTGGATTTTTAAGGCTTTTTTGAGGTTCCATTTTGCTGGTTGCCTTCAGGGGAGGTGAGACAAGTTTCTAACCTTTGCAGCCAGCTCAATGGAAGAGAGGGAAGGAAGAACACAGAGGCAGAAAGAAATCTCAGCTTTCAACTTGTTGTGTGATCTTTGAAGGGCTTCAAGAATAAAAATCTTTAAAGACAACCCCATAGGTGCTACATGATCTGCATTTTGTCAGTCAGTCTTACAATCATCACAGGAGACAGAAGTCACAGATTTACTGCCAACACAGGCACCCCTCTTTTCAGCCGACATGCCTTTCCCTTCCCCTTCCCGGCTCCTAGGTCTGTAATCAACAGCTCTTCCAAACAGTTGTTTGTGGTGTTTGAGTATCCACCTTGGATGCTTCTAATGACAGAATGAGGCGCAGCTATACCTTATGTTATCTCATGTTTCATCTTGTCCTTCCCTCTGTTTAGGGAGAATTTGTCTGGCTTACCAAAAATAAGCCTTTCCCTTCTTTTCTTTTTTTAGGTGGAGTTTGTTAAAGTTGAGTCAGATTTCCTGATTGAATTCACAGTGGCTGTGTGTTCAGTTGCCTTGGTAAAATGGAGGCAACTGTGAGCTGTGGGATGACAACAAATGGGGGTGTGGGGATAGCAGGAACTCCGTAATCTGCAGAAGTCTGTATATTGTTAAATCATAGCCTCAGGCCCCAAAGTTAACAGAAATATCTCTGACGTACCAGCAGTCCTGTGCAAGAATGCAAATTGTTTTTTACTTGTGCTGAGATACAGATGTATTTCTATGTGTATATACCATAGGCTGGAAGTCTTTGCCTCTGGCTTTGGTCAAAGATGTTCAAAGAACCCTCCTGATTGCAGCGCATCCTAATAAATATGGCACTGGTTCAGTAGGTGTTAAATAGTGTCTACAAATAGTTCCAGAGTGGTCAAACCATTTGTTGTTTAATAGTTTTTGCAGCTGTCCAGCCCTTCTTGGTGTCATTTTGTGCATTTCTAAAGTTCGGAGCACTGGTGAGACAGAGGCAGTGGAACACTAGTCATTTGAATAAATAAAAAAAAAACCCAGCAACTGAAGTTGGTTTAGGATCTTTGTAATTTTTTTTCTGAATTTATCATGCTGGCTATCACTTCATCATTTGGTGCTCAATAAGATTGAAAAATGATATATGCAACTTGCTGCCCAGTGTCAGCACTGGCAAGCTTGTGTGATTGTATTTGAGCTGAATATTTCAGCAAATAGCATAGCCTAGCAGCAATTGCTGAGCCCTGTCTATATTCTCTCTTTGCAGTGAGCAGGGATTTTTCATTTCATACATCATTTACAGCTTGCCACAGTGATTCCAGTCAGCCAGGATATATTTTCAACACAAAGAGAAGAAAGAGAAATATATATCATTTGTTGCAGAAGTTGGGCACATTGGGTTCAAATTTAATTACGCTATAACATCAAAAGCTACACTAATAGACAAAAAGTCAACTATCCTTAACTTAGAGTAAAACAAGATCAGTTTTCTTGTTGCTCAGGAGTTCTGCCTAGGCTTATTGGGCAGTAATTTTGCTGCTTTGATACATCACATCCATGAGAGTCAGCGCACACACTTAAACAGGTACAGTGCCTGTATCATCCATCTAAGTATTTTACAAAATAACAGATGCCTTCAACCCTCTTGGCAGAGTTGCCTTGTTAACGACACTTATTACTGCTAAAAAGTGCAGCTCCCATTCCTTTAGCTCCTGGAGAGTCTGCAGGTTCCTGCTGGGCAAGACAATCAATTAGGAAGGGGGGTCTCAGCAGGGATCCACCGACTGCAGGATCTGTGTGACCTTCGAGGCAGGCATGCTCACTTCCATTTTTCTCTTTTTTTTCCCCACCCACTCTCCTACCAACATGCCTAGATCCTGATCTGCAGTAGCTAAGGTAGACAGGATTGGTTTTATTAGTACGCTGAGCTGATTTGAAAACAAAAAAAACAAACAGCCTCTTCCTGCAGAATGCTGGAAACCTTCACAGTTTCTGTGAAACTCAGGAGATCCCTAGCATTGCCCCTTGAGTTCAGATCCACAGGTAAGGCACCTGTAGAAAGACATGTAAGAAACACAGGCCTTATGCCTTGATACCTTCTTTTCCTTTCTCATTGGAGCTTCAGAAGAATTTTTCATTAGAAACTAGAATGATTCTTCCCTTTTTTTAAGGCTTCAGGATCACAGAGATCTCTCAGCAAGCATCTCTTAATTTCTGAGACTTTTGTAAAGCTTCATTTATTGAACTGGCATGATTGCTGAAGACTGCATAACAAATATGAATTTGTCTTCAGTTGAAATGCATTGAATGTTGAATTTATGAAAAGTAGAGTGTATGAAAGGTACACAAAATCTGGATAAACATTGGTGTTAAATGACCTTGTGAACCAGAATGCACGATACTAATTAACACAGTGTCTGGGGTAGTAAACAGAGCAGTAATCCATCACAGTCATGAGGGTCTGGGGGTGCTGGGGTGCCCAATAGCAATTTTGGGATTGAGGAGTTAACTTCAAATGGGAGAAGTCTTTGATATTTTCTCCTCCCTGAATTCCCTGTGCTTTCCCTCATAATGCGCTCCTTAGGTTTCAGGGATAGATCAATTTGCCATTATGTCCTTACCATTGCTGAAGTAGTTTTGGAGTACCTACTCTGCAGTACAGAGGTAGGAGAGTGATTACTGAAAGGAAACCTCATTATTTAGGGAAAAAAATCCAGTGTAAAAAGATGGTGGTATTAGAATGTGAAAGTCGTTCACCTGCTTCCAGGATACTGTGGAAGGAGAGCCCAGGGGCACCAATGCCAGAAGCAATGCACTTCCCATTAGTAAACAGTTGATGGAGTCCGTATGGGGCAGTGCGTGGCATAACAGAATTTTTATTTCCGTTCTTCAAAGGACAATAAGAAGAAAAATAAAGTGGCAAAGCCTTTCCTGGGATCATCTGTGCTTGTCAGACTTCGTCAATGTGCTTTTGACACTTCTTTAAAGATAGAAAAGCAGGGAAAACTATATGCCTATAGCTTTGACCTTGTTTCCTTGTTGGGGAAACTGATCTGATGAGCTGTGTTTGTTCTTTCAAGTTTCATTTGTCAAAATATATAAGGTCATCACAGTTGTATGTATTTGACTTTAGGAGATGAACTGCTATAATTAGTAAGAATACACTTATTTTATTACACTTGCTTTGATAGAAACCGGGGGTGTTTTTAAAAAAAAATCTTAATTTCAGAGTGAATTATATTAGTTTTTTATTGTTGCCTGCCTGTGTTAAACTTTTTTTGTGTGTAATTAGCAAGCAGTAAATTACTTTATTTCTCTTTTGTTTAATTGAGTTAATGATGTCTGCAAAGAAACACGATACCAAGGCTTCTTTTCTGCTGATCTCAAGGGGCTCTCAAGAGTGTCAGATTTTGCCAGACTCAAAGCTGTAAGGAGTACATCAAGAGCTGTCCCGACATTTTTTAAAAAAATCTTTCACTTCCTTGCTGCGTAAAGGTGAATCTAAGTAGTACCGAAGACAGCTTGGACAGAAGCAGCCAGAGTTGAGCTAGCAGAGGGAGTGTGCCTTGCAGGCTGACCCCTCTGTGTAAGTGAGTGTGTGTTTTTTCCTTGCTGAGAGGGCAAGGCTGGTACATTAATGAGCCATCTGCCTTGCTGGGCCACAGTTTTAAGAACAACATGCCTTTCTGTCCTTTTCATACTCTGCCCTCTAGAAAACGTAGCTCTATCATTACTTATGACAGGAGAATCCGTCGTATCAAAGGATAAAGAAATCAGTGATGAAAAGAGAATTAGGGAAATGAGAGGAGTTACAGGACAGAGGGCTTCATTAGAGGGATAAAAAAACAGGGAAGAGGAAGATTTAATGAGGCTCTTGTTTATTACTTTCGCTAATTTAGGAAGTCTTGCTGCTGGCTGTGGCACTGGAAGGTTAAATTGTACAGATACTTTCAAAATGAATATTGCAGTGGGCCAGAATACAGAACTTAAGTATTCACTTGCATTTAATGGGTAAATCTCAGCCTCAGACTGTGGGCATCATGAGTTTCAAAAGTCAAGGCTCCTTCAGGGGTAAAACTGTGTTTGGCCCTTTTTACAACAGATTGGTCTAGATTAAGGCTACTCTCTTTCGAGTACCGTCATTTGCACGTTGTTATAGGCTGTTTTTCCTGGTTTTTTCCCTCTTTTTTTCCCGTTTTCCTATGAGTCCTGTTTCTGCTTGGACACTCTCTAGTTCTGAACCTCGCTGCTGTTTGTGGGGCAGAAAGTGCTAATCTTCTAAAAGAAGATTAGAAAACCTTCTAAAAGAACTACCTTAACTACACTTATCGGGTACTTAGGAATTCTTATGAGTAGCCATACAGCGTTGCCTGTAACTGCTCTGAATGCAGGCACCGCTGGACATAGGGTGCCCGTATCAACCATGCTGGCAGGTCAGAGTCAGCAGAACGTATTGCAGGCTGTAGATGCAGGACGGATGTGTTATCCAGTGACTGATGTCTGAGCTGCTGCGAGAGTGGCTCTGTCTTGGAATGACAGAGATTATACTGAACGTTTTTCTTCACCTCATGTAGCTTCACTTTTTTCTGACTTTTCATTTATTGAATTGGTCCATACATAAATTAACATTTTTAGTGCTACGTTTCCCAGCTAAGATTATAATATTACATTTTTACCATGTGGTGCTTCTTTTTTTGTCACACGCAGTTTTATGAAGAGTCCCCCATGGCTACACTAGTTGTTATTGCATTTTACTTCCTCGTTTTCCTATTTTTAACATCTCCATTATTCCAGCTGGAAAATGGCAATTACATAACTTTCCCTCTCTGTGATATATAAAGATCAGTCAGTTAATATTTATCCACAGTTTAGAAATGGAAAGTGTTACACATGCACTGAGCATTTGGGAGCCAATATTAGATACATATCTATTAACAGATGTGGCTTTTTTAAACAAGTTGTTTCAGTTACTGGTGAGTAGCTCCACCAGTTTTAGTGATTATTAACAGTAATCTTTATTTACAGGATTTAACTTCTAGAGGAAGTCAAGATTTAGGCTTTTAGGCTGTCCGGTGAGTATAGTTACTGTACTCATGGTGCCTGTTTTTAAGCTGAAGTTTTTGTGTCACAGCCCGTAAAGTAGATGGTATTTTACTGTCATTAATGTAGTTTATCCCAATATGTGACATTTATTTTATTTTATTTTCCATAATAACTTTATGCCGACGACACCTGACCAGTCAAATCCTATTCATTGTGTGTGAGATAGTGTGTGGCCCAGAGGCGCAGTTCCCTCCATGTGATCTCTTGACCAGTGGCACGTTCGGAATGGGATTTCAGTTTGGGAGAGAGTCTGACATGCCACACAGCAGCTGGCAAGTGCGTGCTCCTCATCTGCTGCCTGATGCCAAAGACGCTCTCCGTTACTGTGGGACCCAGCCCCCAGGGTGAGCCTGCCCTCCCTGACATGGCCCAAGTGGAGGTGGGGTCTTTTCCTGACTGCCTGGGTCATGAAAAGTTGAAAAGTTGATAAAATGCTACTCCCCAGTGGAGATGGATGTGCTGTACTTGTGTATTGATAGAGTTCAAGGGAGGCAATTTCAGTTATTAGACGTAACTGAAAGCTAAGGTTTTCTTTTTCCATACAGACTGTCCTTGCTCCTATTTGCTGTTATTGATGCAGTAGATAGTGTTTTGTGATAACAATATCATCAGGGAGAACCATGGCATGTCAGGAAAGATTTTTTAATATGATCTATCACAGGAGCAATAACAGAAGCGCAAAAATATGGAAGCAGCTGTGTCATTTCAACAGAAAGCTAACTTCTGCAGAGTTACAACTCTGGAAGAAAAGTTGCCCTTTGAAATTCTTATATCCAGCGAAAGCTCTTCCCCCAGCTTCCCAGCCAAGTAGCTGGGAGTGTGACATCATGCTTCTCAGCAGACATTATTAACTCAATTAAACTAAAGAGATATAAAGTAAATTACTGCATCCTAATTATACAAAAAATCGATAAACAGGCAACAAAAACAATTATATAATTCACTCTGAAATTAAGATGTTTAAACCACTAACAATTTAAATCAAAGCAACAGTAATAAAATAAGCGTAATGTTACTAATTACATCATTTCATCTTCTGAAGTCAAATACATAAATTTTTGTTGACTTGGTGTATTTTGGCATTTAGAAGTCTAGAAATGGAACCTGAATGGGTTTGACTTACACAGCAGTGCAGAGAAGTACATCTTCTGTAGAGTGAGAAGCTGAGCCTGCAGTGGTGGGGAAAAATATGCTTATAAGGAAGCTTCACTCGGGCTGGTAGGCTGTGCTGCGGTAGGAAACTGGCACTCGGCATCCGTTGCCTCCAGCCTGTTTCTCCTTCCTAAACTCTCTTGCCGTGGATTGATTAAAACTCCCAGCTGATAGACTGTGTTTGATAATTGCTAGTGTTTTCTACATCAACAAGACTGACAACAGCAGAATTGAAGCTCAGTGATGTTAAAACTTGTCTGTGACAGCTTTGATTTCGTATAGAACAAGATATTCCTTTAGAAAAATAGTAGAGGGAGATTTGGGCTTTTTCTTCCTTTCTCCCCGCCGCCCACGCCCCCACGCCCCGGCCTTTTTTTTTTTTTTTTGAAAACCTGAGATTGTGCAATCCATGGAGGATTTGGGGCATTACTTTGATTAGTGAGAGCCATATGTCCCTCAAACATATGAGAACAATTCTGATACTGACAATAAAAATAAGCCAGAAAAATACAGTAAGTTGCTGACTGCAGAATAAGATTGTTTTTTGGAGTTTTTGACCTGACCTTTTTGACACCTGGGAGCTTCTGTGAGAAAGAAGCATTCAAAGAGCATCGGAGGGCTCACTGTTACTCCTGCAGGATAGTTCCATTGGCTTCACTGACAGCTGGATTTGGCCCAGGCAGGGTAATATGATAAAAAATTAAAACAGTAGATGTTCCATTTTCATGCACCAAATGTACTGTTTCAGAGTAATATGAAGCAAAGTTATGTACAAAGAAAGACCAATTATAATGTCTTATATGAAAGAACCTCTATATAGACCTTAGAAAGAAAATGACTTGTGCCTTTTGTAGAGTAAGAAGCTGAGCTTGCAGTGAAGGCAAAAATGCAAGGGTGTGTAATAATCAGTGCCCACAATGACCCCAGGTTTTCTAACAAAATCAGCTGTCAAAAGATCTGACCCATCCAAATACAAGCTGTGGAAATGCACCCTTCTACACCATTGCCTTGTACCAATCAATAACAATTCAATCCTGGCAGAATTCAGGCAGAGCCTATTATAAGCCATCTAAAACTGAATTGCTGTCAAAGAATTAGACATGAAGGGGATCGCCATACTAGTATCTGATGGGAAAAAATACTGCATTAGTTTAGTACAGTTTCAGATATTGCTCAGTGGCAACTGCTTAAAAAATCCAGAAAGGTACTGAAAATATTTTAAATATCTAAACATAAATGAAGATTGACAGCCTTGGCTTTGATCCTGACAGGACTGAGGCAAGTGAAAACATGGTTGTAGTTATTATTTCCTGTTGGTCAGAAATCTGCTTGACCCATCTCTCAATCCAGAAAAGAAGACAGATTTCACTCCCGAGCATTTAATTTGTATAAAGCTCCAGCTACTCCTTCTGTATGAAAAAGAACCGCATTTTCTTTTTGGAGGAACAGAGAAGAGGAAGGTGTTGCAGTATCAGAGGAATATTTTTCTCTTTTTTTTTTTTCTTTTTTTTTTTGCCGTTGTAGAACTCAGAAGGTTCTTGCTTTTGGATGCCTATATTAAAGTTTTCCACCGAATGGTGATTTTATCTTTTTGTTCTAATCTGAGTGCAAGCATAGGGATTATCAAGTGTTTGCCACTAATTGGGTATGTCCTGTGACATAATATGGAAAAGAAAAGAAGGAAGATTCTCATTTGCTTCTGTTTCCCTTTTATAATGCTGTTATTGTGACTGGACATTTTATTATTAGCTATCTGCCAACACAAAAAGAGTGAAATATTTTTTATTGGCTGAACAATAAAAATCTCATTTTATAGATTGTACAAGAGGTACCCTAACAATAAGAGTACTCCTTTGCTACTTAGAAATTTGGTTAGATGGAGGTACCTTGAAAATATTGCTCCTTGAGCTTACTGGTGCTTTCAGGACAGGGCTGGGAGGACGGTACAGATGGGCTCATTATTCAGTACCCCTGCTGACTGGTTAAGTGCACTGTTACAGATTGCTTGCGTGGATGTGCTGTGAGGCAGCTCTGAATACCCAGGGAGATGAAACAGGGCCCATTAGGGAAAGAAGGAGATGTGAGGTAATGACTGGTTAATACCCTTGGATGTGGGGGTATAAGGTGTTTGCTCTTGAATGATGCCTGTCAGTGAGTGAAGAGGTAATTTGAGAGTTCTCTTTGATTGGTGTCCAAGGAAACCATTTAGGATTGATAGGGGTAATCAAATGTTATATTAATTTGCGGGCTGCGTGCACATTTGTAAGTCATCGGCCATCTTACCCATGTTGTGTTACTCCCAAGGCACTCCTGTCCACAGAGTGGCTCACTAGTTTCTCCTCCTGCCTGCATTTTTCTTTACCTCCTGCAGTTGACATCTTTCCTGCCAGCTGTGTCTTTTCCGCAAGGTAACTCTCTTCACTGCTGACTGCGATCCTGGGGGATTCTAGGGCTGTCAGCCACACTTCTACCTTCTGCAGTTCTGTCTCCTTTCCTTGCACGTTTTCCTTCCTTCGCTTCTCTCTTGCCACCGCCTTCTTCTGTTTCTCTCCTAATCTGGACTGTGCCCTGTAAAAAGGGGGAAGGCTCAGCCCCAGCAAAGAGTCATAGAAAGGGATTGTAGCAGTTAAAATCATTCTATGAAGAATATCTTCTGAACCAGAAAGCCAGAGATTAAGGTTTTAACTAGTCAAAGAGGACAAAATTGCCTTTGTGGTTATAAATAGCCTTCAAAAGGAAATACTAAATGTGTTTTTGATGGAAAATCAAATATTTGGCTCTCTAACACATTGAAAAGCTATGTATTTCTTTGTTCTTGAGCTTGCAATTTTTGCTTAGTGGTGACAGTACCTAGCAATCTACAGATTCCTTTGACAGATAGTATAGTATGAACTGGTATTCACTCCATATGTTGTCTCTGTTTAACATATAGAAATAAGAACCACGAAAAAATATCACAAATAATTAGACATTGCTACAGACTTTCTGAGACATAAGATATCCTCTCCTGTGCTGTCAATTCTTTTTTCTTGAAGTTCCCTTCCTGCTGCTCCCTTGGCATATAACTCAGGTACATATCCTAACTGTATACTTCATTCCTACTTATTGTAGTTTTTCATATGATAAAACCTGCAAAGAAAGATATTTAAATGCCCCGTTGAGAGCACACGGAATGCTGAGTTCATATTGTTACCCAAGAGCACAGTGAAGTAAGAAATTTTCTAGTTTTTCTTTAATTATATCTATGTAGTTGTGTAAATATCGGTTCAAGAGCATGAGAAAATCCCCTGAAGATAATAAACAGCTGTGCCATGTATAGTAGTAGTTCACTGTACGTTTCTATGATCAGCCCATCAAACAACTTCATTCCAAACACATCGGGTATGTCATGGATGCAGAATGGCTTTTGCATTTTGCTTTTAATTTACCCTTCTACTAACTGTATTATCTTCCCAATAGAGCTATTTATCAGGGTGGCGTTTAAGTGGAGTCTACTTTACATTATGTCTTTTGAAAAATATCTAAATTAGGATGATCTAAAACTCCAACAAATTATGGGTACTTGAGTTGCTTATGTTTGTGCTCCATGGGCAGCAATTTACCCAGTGTTTTTCCAATTCAAGTAAATGGGAGACAGCTGGGGGTTAGCAAGACTCATCTTACCAAATCATAGATATTTTAAACAGCTGGCAATAAACTGTAATTTATATCTATAAAGTAAAATATTTATCCAGAAGAAGTACCTTTAGAATATGCTTGAAAGCTGCATCCGAGCTGACATGAAGGAGAGCTTTGTATCTTATTGCCATGGGCTAGGGCTTCAGTTTATAGTTAATTTATATGCTGTTCTTCTGAAATGCTGTAACTTTTATTATTAATCAATTTAAATTGAAAGAAGTAGTAGTTCTAAGAATTAGAACCAGACTTCCTTCGGTAATTGAATTCATCAGACCAGTTTCATAAGTAGTAAATGCGACTGAACTCTGTATGATGAGAGCATCAGTGGAGCTAAGTTCACGTACATCATGAGCTTCACAAAGTCTGTGTTTCACTCATAGTCTTTTCTAAACTGTTGTCAGTGGTGCTTTGAAGAGGGCTGAACAAATGAGTTTTCCAGTGCACTGGGAGTTATGATAATTTCTTAAAAATCTCTACTTAGCTTTTTCCACACCAGGTTCTGATTGTTGAAAGTTTTAAATGTATTGCCTTTTTAAATCTCTTTCCTGTCATTCTCTACAAAACCTGGAGATACACTCTCTCCTAAAACACACGCATAGGCTTACAAGACTTGCAAACCACTCTGCTTCCGCTCTTCACTAATTCTTGGAATATGTTGTTACATCTCCATTAACTCAGTGGGCCAACATAGTTTTATCCCCTAATTTGATGATTTGGCAGTAAGATTCCTGAGATACGCACGGTGGAAGTTGTGTTAAGTGATCAGAACATCTGAGGGGTCATTGTGGTTCAATGACATTGAATAAAATCAAGGCGATTCTCTGTTTTCAATTGTATAATATATGATATTCATCTCCCTGCATGCACTGAAGACCTCGGACATTTGAGCAGCCTACACATAAAAAGAGATTAAAGTATAGTAACTCAGGGTAACTCAAAGCAGAAAATGTGATCTCAAGAGGTGATATCATTATTTGTCTTCACATATGTAGGTAAAAGCATATTTTCCTAATGCTCCTAGCAGTGTTACAGCTAACTTTGTAATATTACAATGTTTGTTCTGATGTACTAACGTTTGGTCAGGTGGGATGGGATACTGTTGGTGGAGTTTGCCGCTTCATGTAACGCCTGAAGAAATAAAGCAATAGAAGCAGACTTTAAGTGGAATTTGTGTTCTTTTTTAATCTCTGAGGAGAAGATAAGTAACTGCTATTACCTGTTATCCTGAAACACCTGCTCAGTAAAGTTCAATGCTTGTAACAGCAGTGTCATACTCACCAAAGAGCTGAGCTGCTGTGGTAGCTGTACGTGGCAGTTCATTTCCAAAGTCTCATCTGCCTGTGACTACATCACTGATGACTTAAGTATCTGCACTATGGCAATAGTGTGGCGGAGACTAGAAATGAGTAAATAAAAGCATTTGGTATGTTGTTTTGGGAACTCGGCCTTCAGTCTAATGTTCTGGAGCTCTAATACAGTCTTAGCCATCTGCTAAGGAGTAGTATAGACACTGCTGAAGATTAGTGCTTTTGAGCTAGCCCAGTCTTCAAATTAGCTAAATTGCTCTTTTTCACTTCGGAGTTACTTTGAATAATGATTTTGCCCTGTGACATATTTCACTATTAAATTTTGCTTAAAATTTTAGCTTTCTCTTTTGTTCAGTAATTCCTACTGTAAAATTGGAATATGGTGCTAGACGGTACGGTATGCACATATGCTGTTTAAGTTGGATTGTAAGCTTTCGTGACCATTGTATTTGTTATACTGAAGGCCTTTTAGTGTGGGGAGCCTTCTCATCATTATACACATACACATAATTTCCAGAGTGTAGATATGGCATATAAACATTTCTAAAATTCTAAAATAAATAATGTTTTCTGTTTCTCTTGATTTAAATTTGTAGACACCTAACTACAGTGAACTCTGTCTTGTATTCAGCAGTTACCTAGATATGAGTTAGCAGGAATATCAGGGATAGCCTAGATAGATAAGGCAATCTACTGAAAATAGTTCAGCACAACACCTAAATACCTTTCTGATATATTTAAATGTTTTTCTTGTAATAGAAATGATACAAAAGACATTAATAATGCCTCTTATATTGTCTTTCCCCTGGTTCACTGTCTAAAACCCTGATATGTTTAAAAAATCAGATATAACTAGACTAAAGTGGGAACTTTCTGATGAATCATTTTTTTCTGAAAATACTATTCATCAAAACTAACTAATATGTTATAATTTTAACATATCATTGTTTATCTGAGGTTTCCACTGGAAGAGTTTCTCTGGTCCAGAAAGAAGAAAGATGAAACAGCAGCGTAGGGATTAGCTGCCTAATTGGATCAAGTAAAATGTTGAGTGACCCAGCTAATGAGCTATTTGACTGTCTTCAGTTATCTTTCTCTACCTCTGGTTTCTGAGTTTTGTTATCTGTTTGCTCCCAAATGTTGCAAGGTCTTTTTTTTTTTTTTTTTTTTTTTTTTTTTTAAAATAGAAGCAGAGATCTTGGGTTTTGGCAAGTCCTAGTTACGTTAAACCTCTCTGGCACATATTTGACTATGAAGTCTAGAAACACTTCATTGAAACTGTGTAAAATCTGAAGTGTGTAGTCCCAAATGAAAAACAAACACATGATACCACAAATACTGGTTTTATTAGAAGGTGATACATGACTCGGTGATATTTGGGAGCTTCTGTATTCATCTGGTTGTGCGTCTAAGGATCGCATTTGTTGTGTATTAGCTAAAGCATCGCTGCATTCTGTTGGTTATATTCTATTATCACCCCAAAGCCCCTCCTCTGTGCCCCTGCTTTTCAAGACCTAGTATCTCACCCTATAAGCATGACCTAGGCTCATGGTTCCTTTTTCCCCTCTCCATATATTCTTTAGCGTTGCTGTCTGGGAAAGTGCGTCTTGACAGCGTAAAATAAAGCAGTCAGCCCTGTCAGATGTTACGACTGAAAAGAATACCACAGTTAAGCTCTCTTCTGTGAAGTGACTACAGCGGTTTTAGCACTGGGACAGCAATGTCAATTGTAGTCGGAGACTTACTTATTTGCAAAATTCCCTTACTTTAGACATAAATGCATATGTAAATGTATCATTTTATAGTCTCCAAACATTTCCATTGTGATCTGTTTTTGGCAGGGTGTAGGCTGAAGACAACAGGTGTATCCAAATGGATTAATCAGTAAATGTTGCCCAGTAAAATTCTTAGAAAACTGATGCCTCTTACCAGTGTATTCCAGAGCGTGCAACCCTGTCACCATGACAGGACATGGTCTCTTGGTTTTAAACTTTCTCTGATACTTCAACTGAGAGATCTTTTTTTTATTCTATGCATACAGAACTCAAATGCAATACACCTTGTAATCAATACTGGAGTTGAATTTAGGACTCTGATACCATAAAATATTTACTTTAAGAAGCAGAGATGCACCAGCTTTTTCACAGGGAGAGTGATATGAATAAGCTAATGAAAGAAGGGAGTACACTATAGCTGCTGTTTATGTGGTAACAACTGCAGACTTGAAAAGCAAATGCTAATAGCACCTTCTGTATTAGTTATGCAAGAAAACAGTACTTTAAAATGCACCTTTAAAGTTTAATTTACCCGTATGCTAAATTTTGCGAGCTTCTAATCTTTGTTTTATTTATAAATCTCAAAAAAGGTGACCAACCATGGCATTGTGAAGTGTAGATAATGAAGAAAAGGCCAAATGTGATATAATCAAACAGTGTCCCTATTAGAAGCACATAAAAGTAGACCTATGCAAAATGTCCCCAAGCTATTTCTGCTTCCCACAGGTGGCTTCTGTAAAAACAGAAGTCTCCTCATTGTATTTATCTTCACTTTTTTATCTTTGTTGAATCACACATTGCACATTTTCCTTTGTGCTTCCGTCCGTAACTGTGTTGCTGCCTCTTTGGGTGATATAATCCCATGAAAAGATGGAGTTGAAAGACTCCATCCACATTGTAATGCCAAGAAAAAGGGAAAAGTGACTAAAATCTTCAAGTGAAAAACAAGAAAGAGAGGTGATGTCTGAAAGTTCCCTAAATGGACTTTCTTATGCTAAAGTTTAAGCACACTTTCCTGTCAGCCAGGAAGAAAATAAGTTTATTGAGTGTTTTTTTATTTTTCTTGGACTGGCACTTTTACAATTTCAATATAAAGGATCTCCATTAGACCTGGTTAAAATGCTAATCAGAGGATACTTCCATAAGAAACTGAGGGGTGAGTTCATTTTGTAGAACAATGCTAACACAGACAGTGAAACTGTAATGTGTCAACTGCCTCTAAGCTATTTGACCATTTTGTCCCCAAACTGCAATATTTCGGTATATTCTTACCTTGTTCCAGAAAAAGAGAAATAAAACCACAGTTGGTTTTTTTTTTTTGTGTGTGGTTTTTTTTTTTTTTTTTTTTGCTTTTAGGTATAATTTTTTTCTCTTTATTTCACAATCTGTAAATGCTATTCCCCAGGCATACCCAAGAGGCAATGTTTCTAGGACTATAGGTCTAATCCAACTGCTGGAATATTAGCTACAAAGTGCTGCTGATCCAGCCACAAAGCACTAGGGTAAGGAGGGCTACTCTCTTTCCCTGCTTCTGATTACTTGGGCTGATCATTGGGAATATCATACGTCCCTGATAGCTGAGCACAGAGGTTTTATATTTCAAAAATGATTGCTCATTCTTTTTGAAGGATTTCTTCCGCTCCACTGATTTTCAAAATTTAAAAAAAAAAAAAAGACACTGGTCAGAGCATTTTGTAAAATTTTTCAGAAATAAAGTATTTTGCTTCTGATCATATTTTCTTATATTAACAACATGTTGTTAAGTTTCTGATTTCTGCCATGGCAACTTTTGCAGTCCTTTAATTCAGAGACAGAAGCAGCAGCACTTACTAAATGCATCTCCTATTACTGATGTTTGTGTGGTCTTACGAAACACATTGTCCTTTCGGTCTTTACATCTTATTATTTGGTGTCCATGCCTGCTAGTTAATATCAAAATATGGGAGTGGAGAATTTAAAAAATTGAAGCTGTTTCTAAACAATTCTCTTCAACTGTGGGTTTCTAGAGAAAGCCAGCTTAGCTTTACCGTTTCTGTTGTGAATCAAGGTGTGCAAAGAAACATTTGTTTTGTCTTCTGCTGAAAACATATATGACTTTAGGAATGAAGGGGTTAATTGGGCAATTTAATTGAAATTTGTAACATTTGTTTTATTTAAATCTCTTAGTTGTTATTGGAAATAGTGTCTTGGTTATTAATTGTCTCTTCTATTTTCAGGAGTTTTTCAGTTCTCAGAAATGTCTGAGGGTGTCAGTTCTCAACTGCTTTCTCATGGTGCCACTCTTTTCTCTGTCTTGTGTTGTTGTATGCTTTAGTAAGAAAATTTGCCTTGGTTTCTTGAAGCTCCTGTGTTTGCACCAATAATGGCTGCCTTTTTCTTTCAGATTTTATCTCTGAAAATGGAGGAGTAGATGTTATACACATAATTTCTGAAGTCAGCAATCTTTTTCTTACTAGCTGGAAGCAAACTGCTGTCATATAATACAACATTAATTATCATACTTATGGTATATGGGTGCAAAAAAATTCCCCAGTTTCAGTTGTTCTTCCAAATTTGGGAGCTTATAAATAAAAAAGTTCCATTTTGTCACTTTTGTCACTTTTGTCACCCTAATCTTGGTTTGAAGGAATATCAGCTCAAATTTTCTTGCTATAATAGTGGTTTGGTTGTTCTGAATTGTGTCACAGGGTTACCTTCATAAACATTGCCACCCTTTCCAGCCACTCACAGCAGATTGCCATGTATGCCCTGCAAATGCTTACCATGCAAATTGCAACCAAGTGGTAGCCCAATACAGCACCTCAGAAAAAGATACTCAAACCATGGAACAAGTATCAAACTGCTATTCACTAAGAGCTGTTCTCATATGAACTGCAAGAATTCATTCTGTGTCAAAACAAACAAAAAAATGCAGCTGGGCGACAGATTTGGACATCAGTTTTTAGTGTTGCTTCTCAAATTGTCATAACAAAAAAAAGATGACGTTTCTGCATCTCTCTACCTGCAGTTATTTTGCATTAGCACTTTGCTTTCTTTGTTCATTCCTGCCCTTTTGCTGTGGACAGAGTAAGATGGGTGGCAGGAGCTGAACAGCTGAGAGTGCTGCCAGGTGCCGGCTGCTCCCGGGGGAAGGGAGAGGGGCAGGTGGGGACCGCGGCGGTGAACTAGGCAGCACCAACAGGGCCGTGTATAGTCCCTCATAGCTCATCTCTACCAGTAAGTTGCCCCTGCCTAAGCTGAAGTAGTCTTACAGATGTTATAAACCCTTGGATTCTTCCAGTCCTTTCCCAGGGATGTAATAAGGGGGGAAAAAATCTTGTGCCTGTTTCCCCACTTGTGCGAGGCCAGGGCCTCGGCTGTGTGCGAGCGGCACGATGTGAATGAGGGTGTTTGTATTTAGCTTTCAAGGCTCTTCCTCTTGCACGCTGAAGGGACAATTGTGCAGTTATGTGTAGACAAGTATTTAAAATTTTTGTTGGCTTAATCCAAACAGATGTCAGAGATACTCTGATGTTAATGAGGAATTTCTACACCCACGTACAACTTTACGACTGGCTATGGAAGCCCGGAAGCCTAATGTGTCTTAAGCTGCAGAAGTACTGTAACAATCATTATTCTGTGTCAGGACAAAATTACCTTGTAGGAGCATTGCATAATGTCTGGTATATTAATCATTAGAGATATTTTTGCAGCACTCAATTATATTACGAAGGCTGGGTTATGTTCTGATCTTTCTAATGGTCACATGTAAAGTACTGAAGCCTCTATTATTTTATAATAAGTAATGCATATCCGACAGAATAATGCATTATGCACATCCTCTCCTATATGACTCTAAAGGTCAGTTAGTAACTTGGAATATTTTTGTCCTCCAGAACATTTCACTTTAAGGGTTCATTAGAAAGAACATCTTTCTCTTTTCAATATGTTCTAACAGTAGGCTATCACTTAGAGTACCAAGTTTTGACTATTTTATTTTATACAAAGTAAAATTGCATGAGCATGGCCGTTGCTCACATTCACTTACAGTTATCAATTTAAAAGCATTTCAGGATCAAACTAAGCCAGCTTTTACTGGAAGGTATGACAAAGGAAGCAGCCCAAGTGCTGCAATTTACTTTGGGTAGATGTTTCAAATTCAAATGTAATAACAGACACCAACAGATACTGCCCTAATTTATAGATTCTGGCATTGCCAACAGGTGTTTAGTTCTTAGTCTGATTGCTGTTTTGTCCAAAAAATGTACATGCAGACCTTTATTTTTGAAGTCTGGAACCCCACAGTAAGCTTTACTGATTGTCAAAAGCTATATCTCATTTCGAATACATCAAATTCCTATGTTTAGCGGTGGAAAATATTCTTTCCAAAGATATTTATTTGAAGTTTAAATATCTTACCCTATTTGAATTCCCAGGAACGTTTGCTCATTTTCACAAATAGATACTTACAGTTTCATTTCTGCTTTTTAAGATTACTATCCTATTCAGAAAAACACATGCAGAAATGAGGAAAAGAAGCATGTTTTGCCTGTGTAAGTGAGAGCATGTGCATTGCATTTGTGAGCCACAGAAGACTGGTCCAAAACTGATTTGCCTGCTAACAGCTGATGGGAACCATGCGCGTGAAGTCCAACTATGTTTAAAGAATCAGCTTAACTTTGAACATACAGATGCTACCCGTATACGCAAAAGATAAGGTCACTGTTAAAGCTTTGCTCTACAAGGGTGTTACTGGAAAATTGAAGAAGAAAATAAAGCCTGTATCTTAACAGGCCAGCCTAGTAAGATGAATAAAAATGTAGGATTGGACTCAATATAGTTTTCTCTTGGTAAGAGGTATGCCTCTGACCTTTGCTTTCTCAAATGTTTAGTGTTTAGATCTGAAGTGGCTGTTTCAAATGCTATACACTTTCTCGGTCGTTGTTGGGAAGCTCCGATTTGATAGAGCTGAATTATTGTGATGGGTTGGTCTGGCAGAAAACTGGCTGGAGGATTTTGTGATAGCTTTGGGGCCAGACCCCAATCAACAGGCCATATGTTTAGATCCTTCTCCGTAACAGATGACTGTGCGTACAGGCTCCCAGGTGCAATGTCATTGGGATTGTATTTGCAAACATAAACTAGTGACATTCAATTATGTTCATAGGCAATGTTGTAAAAGCCACAGAGGAAGTAATTTACAACACTAGCACAGTATGCAATTCTTTGCTTATAATCAATTTTTCATTATATAGGGATATGGTATACTATGCTCATATTTGTTTTCCTAATTTGTTGAAAGCGCTGATAATGTGTAAAGTTTGTCCCTTTCAAGCAACTGACATTTGAGAACATAGTGGGATGAAAGAAATTGCTAATAAAGCAATATCAATATATTTTTATGAAGTTTTAATTAGAAACAAAAGCCTCAACCACTAGTGTTGGGGCCAGTTCCTGAAATGCATCTTACTCTTTTTTTTCTGTTGGAGCGTGAGTGAAGTGGAGCCTGCATTCGCCAGACGGCCCATTGCAGGTTTGCTCTGTTCTGGCTGGCAATGCCTGGGTAAAGCATTTAGTGGTCAGTTCCTGAAATAAAGCATTCATTGCTACGTTCCTCATACCACTTTTTGAGACGTCAAGAGTTGGTTTTTACTATGAATATGAAAGAGCTAAATCTATACCTCATGGGGACAAATGTTTTCTTGAGTAACAGCTACTTTGTCATGAAAATGTCCATGTATATCATGTGATGCATGTTTTATTAGTGACAGTGAAATTACTGTCAGTGACTTGATAATACAGAGCCCAAGCACTTAGACGGTTAAAAGGCACTTTGCTGGCTAGAGTTTGCAAAGTTTGTTTTTAAGTGGTTTGCTTTCTCTCTGGAGATAAAAAGATAGGTACTAGTGCCACTTTGTGGTGATGATTATTCTATTGGAACTAGCAAATAATTTTTTGGGAGTTTAGCGAACAGTCACTGGGTGGGATTATTTCTGTGGGTATTCAGGTGAGGACCAATTTCTAGAGACTAATGGCTCAGTGGGCTCTCCAGTCCCATTTTAGCTTGCCCTGGTACTAAAGTACCTTCTCTCCTTTAAAATTGCAGGAAAGTCTTAGGTACGGACCTTCTGTCATGGTGGGTATCTGATGATGGAATTAATATCTTTGTCAAATCAAAAATATTTTTTCAGCAATATTTTCTGCATTGTGCTGTTCTTATAACAGAAATTAATAAAAGAAACATATTACTAATAAAATTATTAGTTTAGTGGGTAGTAAATTTATTCTGCTGCTCTGACTTTATTTAACAAGCGGATTTTCTCTCTCTGCACTTTTAACTTGGACGACTCATGAGGCCCCTTAGAAGATAATGCTGTTCAAGCATGCATTATGTGTCTTTAAAGAATTAGTTGCTAGGAGAGTCCATTTATAAGCACTGAGGTTGCATTAGAGACCATGTTCTGAAAATTACTTTAGCTGTAAGTTTGGAAATGATATTATATGAGACAAGGAGATGTTCTGAGGGAGAAACATTGCATATTGCGTTCCAGCTTGAGAGTAACAAATGGCTAGCATGATCTTGAAAATGGTAGCGTGATCTTGAAAAGCAGATATGCTCATTCAGAGAGCAGAGTACGCTCTCTATCACTTTTCTGCTATTACATGGTGACTGTTAAGCCCAACTAAATCTAAATGGTATGAAGAAAAATTAATCAAGTAATTACTCACAGCTAATAAGACATTTCGTATTCCGGTGACAAACTTATATTAAATGTTCTATCTCTTCTTTGCGCTCCTACGTTTTTCAGAAGACTTGTATATTAGAACTTGTACATTTTTACTAGGTATTATATCTAATCATATTAGATAAACTATCTGATTTCGTTCCTCCAAATTTTATCCTTTCCTGTCTGATGTAATGACATTTAACCTAATTTTCAGTAGCACCAAAATATATTGTTATCCTTCTCTGTCTTCTTTGTGATGCAATGACAGAATTCAGGATTTGATAAATGGGAGAGTGCTCAGACCTGCTTAAATACATTTTGAAAACTGGCGAAGTGTAGTATAAAGTAATGCTATAATGTAAAACAAGAAGATAATATATTAATATAGAATTATAGGAAATTATATTTGGCCCTCTATGGACTGTGCATGTTACTAGTTATATTTTGGTGTTAGTTCTCTACACATTCTCTTTAGATTATTTCAGAGTGAAATTTCTTTTGCAAGAAACAGCATATTATTTATGCAACAATTCATAGATCCAACAACAAAAGATATGAGAGGATGATCATTTCTGTATATTCATGTTGGAAAGCTCTATTGAACTTTCTGTTTCCATTGGAATAATCTTCTTATATCAAATGATAAATATAATTTTCTTCTTAGAAAACAAAAGTTATTTCACATTTTGTGAAATCGCATGTTGCTTGTGTGATTCCAGAGATGCCAACTGAAAGCAACAGATGTAAGTAAATTTTTGCCCTCAGAAGACCAAGCTTAATGTACCAGCATGGATTGTATTGTGGTGTGTTGATCCTGTGAGGTGTGTTCATCCTGATGGTTGAAATTGCTTCCAGTTGGGACTCAAACATGTAATGCCAACCAGGCAATAGTGACTGAATCAAGTATTAGACATGAACTGGACAAAAGATAGCAAAGCTTTATTTCTCTTATGTTTGTTTTTAACCACAAACACACTAGTTCTCATCAAAAAAATAATGATTAAAAACAAAACACTAGACATATTTTCTGGGATTCGCACAAATATGTATTAACTGTACCTTGCCCGTATTTATAAGTTAGAATAAATTCTCTGTCAGTTTTAAGACAATGGTCGTAAAACTCAGAGTTACCAGAATAAAGCATCATGTCTTGATAAGACATTTTTCTACCCTGCAGTTTTCCAGTGAACAGACGACAACTCGATTTAGTGGACCTGAGTCTTTATTTCCCAGTTCTAGTCAAGAAATTGGACAAGGCCGGGAAAACACAGGTTGAAAGCTGAGAGTAATTCAGTCCTTACCTTCACTACTGAAATCTTGCTAGTCTTTGATTGCCATCTTATAGTATTTGAACTGCTCACTTAGGAAGTCAGATGTAGTAAAGCAAATTGAAGGCAGGTGCAGCTACTTACCATGTACAGGCATAGGCACCTCTTTGCTGAAAACATGCAAATCAAATTTGGAAGTAATAGTAGTGGCTCTGCAAACCATGGGATCAGTTAGATGTCTGACAGGGAAGAATGTATGTTCGCAACATTACTTGACCCAAGTTCCAAGGGCAGCATTGAAACCATAATTCTGCTCGGTGGAGCTATAGATCATTGAGAAGATGGTCTCATAAAGAAATTGTGTCAGGCAAGGTCATCTTCCTCTTGTCCAACTTCCTGGCCAAATAAAATGCAACTCATAAAATGTTCACTGCACATGCTCTTTAAATATCCCTTCGTGCAAAAGATGCTGATGACTGAAAAATTAATCACAGCAGTTTACTCCATGAATAGATGCTGAATAAATCCTTCTGCTTATTGGATGGCCGTGAACAAATAGCAAAGTCTTTAAAGTTGGTCTTTATCTGATATTTTCTGAATAATTTTAAGAATAGCAAATCTATTCCTTTCTCGCTGCTTCATATTCCGTATTGAAGCTGTGCTGAAGATTAGTTGCAAGCAAAACGTCTGTTATTGATTCCCCTTCAGATGAAGTATAACATTTCAAGTCAGGTGGGATTATCGTACCTTAGTGTTGTGATAGATCTGCTGTTTACAGTATCCCTCATGCTACTGTGGTAGCTAAAACCAGCTGCTCAGGAGTGCTTCACCAGCAGAAAAAATGCAGCGTGTATGTCAGGGTATGCCGCTGCCTTCTGCCCCGGTGACGACAGCACCACCAGGGCTTGGCAGGGGCTGCCCGCTCCGGGCTCTGTGTGCGAGGCATCTGCTGTTGCTGCTCTTGGGACCTGCGGGCTGTGGGAGCAAAGCAGCTAGGGAAAGAGCAGGGAAATAAGACTTTATTTCAGATGAATCTTTTGGCCTGTGTAACTTGGAGACTCCTTCACAGAAAATGTGTGCAGGCCATACATTTGTAAGGCCACGCAGAAAAGTTTAAACTTAATTGTCTTTGTGCTGCACACTTGAGAACGTGAGCCCCTGTCCCGTTTGACTTTTCTTTATGTCAGCTCAGGCCAGAGGGTCTGGAAATTCTGTTATATTCCGTTCCCTCTAAAATATAGTGCTGTTTCATTGGACAGTTACGTATGCGGGTTTAAAATCAATTTTAATTCCACATATTTTGATTTTTTAGCACCAAGAGTTGTCCAGCTGATGCAGTATAATTGATGGGCTTCTGTTTCAGTCTGCAAGAGCAGTGGCCAGGCAGGGTAGAGAGGCGTACCATACCTGGGCGTTGAGGGACAATTTTTTCTTTCCTCTCTGTTCTTTAGGCTTCAGTTCAGAAGTACCTAACTCAGTCTGGTGTGACTGAAAAAAATTAAATTGAATTGAATAAATAACAGAATAATGCCATCAAATATTTTCTTTGCTAACATCATCATCCACATATTTTCTGTCTGTTAAGGTATCATAAACTCAAAACCCCTCCTTCAGGTATTCTCACGGAGTCAGAAGGGCTACTTCAGCACCCATCTTTACATTTTTGTTATAGAGCAGGTTTCAGAGTCTCCAATAGGTAAATAATACATGATAAAACCTACTGAAGTTATGGAACCCTTGACTAGTACTTTTCTTTAAATATTAAACATTATTTTTGAAGTTGTTTGAACTATGTACATTTTCACACAACAATTTTCCTGTTAGAAGGGAAATATGCCATCCTCAGCCAGTTGTTTTTTGATGTCCGTGAATACTAATATTATGTAGAATCTCTTATTAACTGTAGTAGTTCAGAATAAACTATATGCAAGTTCTGTAATTATTTAATTCTGAACGAAGGGAAAGGAAAACCTTTTGAGCCAGAGTTGCAAACTTCATGCTTGTTACTTGCTAATGCAACTCTCAAAATCATCTGCTTTTTTTTTTTTCATTGCAAGATAACTTAGGCACCCCCAAAGTTAAGCGTTTTAAACATAAACAGACAAATAGGCCTTCTGCAAGTAGTTTTTCATCTGTACTTTTTCATTAAATTTTGAAAAAAATTCCCAACTACAAAGCCTCATTTGATACTGGTAAAGGGACATGTAGTGCTTTCTCTATTCCCCTACCTAGTAGTCTGTCTCAGCCTCTGAAATTTGAGCATACGTTCTTCTGGAAAACAGAGTTAGGACAAAGAAAAAATAAGTGCTATAAAGAAACTTTCCATAAGATATGTGGCTTAATAAAAGCTGCATTTCGGCAGAGCACTACAGCAAACACATGCTGGGCCTCCAAGCATCCCCTGTCTCTGAGTGCTTCAGTGACACAGTCGTTTAACTCAGGGATTTTATACGCATCCAGCAGAGGCTGCCTATTATATTGATTTTAGAAATTGCCTATTACAATATTAATTTTCTGTTGTGTCAGATCAAAGTGGTTGGCTCTTCAACCATTTCTCAGACAAAATTCTTATTCTTTGGAAACTGAAAATACTGCAGAGCATAGTTTATTCATAGTTTGGAGCTGGATTCATTATTAGTTATATTTATAATGAACTTACATTATTTATGCAACAAGATTTATGGAAAACAGATTAATGAATGGATGGGCGTGGAGGAGGGTTGCCATTCCAAATATAGCCCAAAGCCTTGGTTGAATGCAGTACATAGTGAAAATTAACTTATTTTGTCTGTCAGATTTACATAAAATTAGGCTGAGTGCCAACTGCGGGGAATATGGAGTACTTTGTTTCAGAAAAAGGAGAGAGGGATTGATTTAACTGATAGGAAGAAAGATAGCTATTTAATAAGACTGTAGATCCACCATAATGGGATATTTGTATG
This sequence comes from Platalea leucorodia, assembly GCF_965183815.1. NCBI lineage: Eukaryota > Metazoa > Chordata > Aves > Pelecaniformes > Threskiornithidae > Platalea > Platalea leucorodia. The sequence goes on along the minus strand of NC_138827.1, from coordinate 36,384,451 downwards.
CATACTGATAGATTTAACAACTATTAATGTGTTCTCTGTGGGATGGGCTTTACAGTTATGCTTCAGAATGCGTTTGTTTTTCTGTGCTGATTGCTGGTCTCATATTTTACAAAAGATTTATTCCATATGCCAGTTGCGTGGTGCTCAGATGCTGCACTGCTTGTATATTACAAATACTTACAGTGTGTAGGAGAAGCAAGTAAGTGGAGTCTGTGTCAGGGGATCCAGTACTAATGAAATTTGGTTTGATATACTGAAATCCCAAAGAGAAATGGAATGTAAGTCCCGGCTTGCTCCAGTGTGTGTTGCTATATATCCTGTACACCACCAATAAAGTTTTCATCACAGCTTCTAGGATGCAGATAAACAAAAGGAAAAATCATTATACATGGGCAGTCATTATAAATAGGCACGGAGTCACTCTCTCACATAGTTTGGCAGGTAAAGTTGATCCAAAAATGCTTCTGAAATTGGTGACTTAGCCTGCTGCAAGTGTCCTCATTGCTAAGCAGAGCGTGTGCAGTAGATGTTGCGTGTAGACTCACTAGTGATGAAATTAAAACCTAGGAAAGAATATGGATGGAACACCTCTCCTATGAAGAAAGGCTCAGAGAGCCGGGGTTGTTTAACCTGGAGAAGAGAAGGCTCCGGGGAGACCTTATTGTACCCTTTCAGTACCTAAAGGGGGCTTATAAGAAAGATGGGGACAAACTTTTTAGCAGGGCCTGTTGTGACAGGACAAGAGGTACAAGGTAGATTTAGACTAGATCTAAGGAAGAATTTTTTTTATGATGAGAGTGGTGAAACACTGGCACAAGTTGCCCAGAGAGGTGGCAGATGCCCCATCCTTGGAAACATTCAAGGTCAGATTGGACAGGGCTTGGAGCAACCTGATCTAGTTGAAGATGTCCCTGCTCATTGCGGGGGGTTGGAGTAGATGACCTTTAAAGGTCCCTTCCAACCCAAACTATTCTATGATTCTGTGTTTTGGGATATTTATTATAGAAAATAATGACTTGATTAATGTGTTCTTGCCTTTTAAGCCAACCACAGAGAATAGCAAACAGGTGATGCAAAGGAAAAAGCAAACTATTACAGAGAAGAAAATGCTCAGCTGGGATGGAGTAGGAGGGTTGAGCGAGAAAGACTGCTGCTCTGCAACAGAGTTACTCTAGTCTGAGCCAAGCAGCTTGGCAGAAGTACATGCACACCACCCAGCTTTAGATATCTCTATGAAATTAATCCAAGAAAAGAGATCATATTTTGATTTTCAACATAATAATTAATGATAACAAGGTTAAGGAAGCACAGAGACACCAAATAACATGTTTTGTTTTAATAAATGATACTACCAGATCCCAAGCTGTTGGAACAATTTCCAGAATGCTCTGTCAGTAAAACCAGTTGCGGAGGAGGCCTGTATCATTTGAATTATGAACAGGACGTGAAATCTGTGTGACAGGACTGTCATATCATCTGCCTCTGATGTGTACGTTGTGATACTTTTCCTCTATTTGGACTAATTTTAGTTTTTCAAGAGGCACAGTGCAGGTACAAAGGTTTGCATCATTCCTCTTCCTTCACTGCCCTCTTCCCTGAATAATCACAGAGGACCAGGAAGTTACATGGGAGCAAAGGGAAGTAAAACTTCTGTGATTAGAAGGAATGGACACAGGTAAAAAGACCTAATATGAATTTCTGCGTTAATGTAAATTTACTAAAAAAACCACCCACAAACTTTATAAGAAGGCATGCGATCTCAAATTAAAGTATGATTAATTTGTGTTATTTTAAGACTGAATTACTGAACTGAAGTATTTGTGTAACTTTATTATAAACATTTGAAATTAATCTTTTGGTAAAGCACTTTTAATTCTCTTTTGTTCTCATTATTTGGCCTGCTATCCCCCTCTGTGCCTCGTTGGCCTAGAAATGGCTTGCAGTGTCTATTCCTCTTGCTGCTGCTGTTCTGTAGAGTAGTACATTCACTGCCTCGCTTGTATAGTCTCTTCACAGCTCTTTTCATAACCAGTTCAATTATAGCATGCAGAGATTTTTTTTTTTTCCTTGAGTAGCTTTTCTAATTTTGGAACTTTCAATCCCCAGCCAATAGAGTAATGAAGACTCCTTGGTCTTGTAACTGATATTCAAAGTAAAAGAGTTTGCTAGTTATTTTATGTATTCACTGTGGGCAAAAACTCATCCCAAGCCAAAAGGCCTGCAAAAGGCCCCATCATTCCTAAAGCCCTCAAGGCCTAATTCACCACTTCTTTTTATGTCAGCATAACTCACACTGGAGAAATACAACTGTGGATCAGTGAATTTAATTCAAATACTGAATCTTTACTGAGAGGGCTTTATGTGGGTCAAGCAGAAGGAAAATGGGCAAACAAATTCTACCCTGTGAACCTAGATCCAAAGAGTGGTACTTCTGCATTACTTGCTAGTCTGGACTAACAGGGACTGTTACACTGTGCCACTTGCAGAGAAATTTGGGTCACTACATAATTGATGGAGAATCTCTGACCTATTTCTAGCCTTTAACACCAGGCTGTGCTGGTCCACCTTGAAGACCTGAGAATGAAAAACATCCTCTCTGGTGCACAAAGGTGGAGAAACCCCTTTCATGCTCAGTTATTAGCCCTCCATTTAAGTGCATCATATATCAAGGTGAATAGTAAACTTAAAGTATCTCTTATGTGTACCCTTAATTGAGACCAGCATGCAAGCCGGCTCTCAAAGCGAGAGGTGACTTTTTTCTAGGTGAACCCCTGGCCTGCTTTAGCTGTTGATAGTATTATTTTTAAATTTCTTTGCACAGACCACAGTAGACAAGAATTTGGTCATATGAAAAGTTGCAGTATTGCTATGGCAACACCGTTTACTGAATGTTCTGATTAGGGAAATGAATAGCAGAATGATGTAACAGAGCTATGGATGAGCACTTCAAATAAATCTAAATAAAATAATAAGCAGCAACAACAAACTGATACAGATAAACATTTTCAGTACCTGTAATGTAATTCAGAGTGGACTGGCTTTGCAAAGATCAAAATCCCTTCATTTAGGGTTATGACATGTGGACAGGAATGTGTGATCAAAATTTGTTATTGTCAAGGCTTTACAAGAAGTCTGTTGCACTTCTGAGTAGACCTTGTAATGTTTTATAAGCTGGGTGGAAAGATGTTACTTTTCTCTTTCCTAAATATTTTTCATAAATGTTGCAGAATATCATGGTAATTTGCATTATATCATCTGCTGCAGTGGAGAGTGAGCTTTCTAATGTAGTTTTAGTTTATGAAACTGTTTCTGAAAAATCAGGACTGAAAAATCTGCAGAACAGAGAGCTCCATGAATAACCAAGCAGCGTGTCCTCACAGGATGCTTTTTACAGCAGCCTGAGGCTGTAAGTCAATGCAAGTTATCAGGCAGGTACCAGTGAATGCTCTAAAGAGGAATATGGGGAGAATTAATAAACTGTATTTAAAAAAATAACATCTGAAATAGAAGATCTAGAAATAGGAAAAGCCATATCTGCCTAATCAAACAAGTGTATTAAGAGATTTAAGTCTTCCAACATAATGGACACAAGAGATCGCTGACAACTCTATTTAATGAGTTGGTCCTGAGGTAAGGACTGTCACAGAAACCACTGAAAGCAAGTGAGCCGTCATGATGTTCCCATGAACTGAGTGATCTAGAATTTAGCAGCCGTACAGGATGTTAGCATCCCATTTACTGTCCATATGGGAGACCTGGAGGAAGGCATTGTCTGTTGAAAAGAGAAAGTAGGGAACTTAGAAATCAGGAGCTGCCAAAATAACATCAGGCTGTTTGGATTTCCCAAGAGTCGAGAAGACTCAGACTCTATGGGGCAGTTTGGAAAATGTATCCCAGCTGAGCCTTCAAATTACACTCACTCTCTCCTCTAATTAAGAAAGCCAAGTGCAACACAACAATAGATCAATTTAGGGCAGATGTTAAAAGGTAGGGAAAAAACTATCATTACTTTGGCATGGAAATAAATGACCATCTGTACACTAGCGAGAACATATATCATTCAAGACCTGCAAAGTAAACACAGCGTGCAGAATTTAGGTGCCACTTCTTTATAAACTTGAAAATATGCTGCATGATACTCATATTTAATATCAAAATCAGGGACTATTTTGCCAATTAACACCCTCCTACTTAATCTAAGACAAACATCTGAACATTCTTTATCTAAAGCTGTCCTGCCTAACACTGAGCTGAGAATGCATCAAATAGATAAAAGACTAATTGCAAAATCCCATTTGGGTGAGACTTAACAATTAAAATCGCCAAATAATGCAAAATGTGTGTACACAATCTGCAATATCCACTAATTGCTGTGAATTTTCCTGTATATTGGATTTAATGAAAAATAACTTCCCATAAGGAGAGTCACCACTAACTTTTGGGGCTGATACTTCTTTAAATGGTTGAGGTGATGCCATTTGTTCAGAATTAAGCCAGGCAAAACATTTTAGATCTTTAGCCTGTTTACAAAGCGTCAAACCTCTGCCTGTCATCTTGGTAGAAATTGCAAGTTATTCATGTGAGAAGTTTGTCTATGTCCAAAGCTACGTCTTCCAATTTACTTTCATCAATCTGTTTGTATTCTTGTGTCTTAGAACTGTCTTTTATTGAGTAGTGTCTCAAGCACCTTATTCTAAGAAATTGGAATAGTTTCTGTGTACCGTTTCTGTGTCCATGAACTAGGCAGTCTAAAAGGTTGCCAAATCTTGCCTAGAACAACAAAGTAGAGCTGTAACCTTGACATCTGTAGGGGAAAAAATCTTCTCTGGCTTTGCTGATAGGGGGACTGGAGAAAAGAAAATCTCTCCACAGGTGGACAGTATATTGATGATGGGCTTAAAACCACAGGTACTGGGGAAATGAGGAAAGGCGGGAGAATTCACAAAGATGAGGAGGCGGCTATGGACAGAAAAGAGTGGAGCATGTTTTTGTAACAGGGAGGCCCAGCTGTGGCTAGTAGAAGCCAGTCTAGGTAGAGAAAGAGGGGAAATTTGATGATTAGGGAAGTCATGAGCCATGAAAGAATATTTGGATTCCTTATAGGACACTGAATTGAGGCCAGAGATCTTTTCAAGGTAAGTGGGGAAAATAGGCAGGAATGTGGTACGGATGAATTCTTTTGATCTGAGCGGATCTGTGCTCTCTTGTTTGCTATCCAAGAAAAGCTATATTGGAATGAAGAACCTTTGAAAGTCACACGTGTGCCTGGATGTGGCTCAGCTCTGAGAGGTATACAAAAGCCGTAACTTCTTGGTACTGATTTTCTCAGAAAAGGTTTGCTTAAGCTCATGTGACATCTTAGAGATCTGTACTGATTCTCTGAACTTAGAATAGATAAGGATCTCTTGTGCTGAAGAGACTGGGGCTAGTTGTGGTGGCTAGAGGCAAGAGGACTTCAGAGAGCACAGGACTATAGTGCCAGGTCCCAAACCCAGGCAGGCAGAGGCTCTGTGAGCCCAAGCATGATAACTCTTCCTGTGGCTGTGAAGGCCCTGCTTTCATGGTCTCATTAAGCAGCAATATCAGAGAAATCTCGCGTCATTTTTGCAAATCCCTAATCGTGGAACCGTGGAGGTATTATTTCACCTCTGGAAGCAATAACCTACTGGACTCTTTCCATCAACTGAATGCCTTTATTAACAAGGTGGTATTCCATCCTTACTACTCTCCTGGTTATGAAAGCATCGGGTAATTTATGCTGTGGCCACTGCATCTTTGTTGGCAGGGGAGGTTAATTCAGCCCTTATTTAAAGTAGGGTCCTGCACAGCTGTGTATTCATACGGTCTAATGTAATGGAGATGAACTGATTGAAATTCCCCTAAATCTCTATTGTTCCAGTTAATCCATGCCTATTCAGGTAGCTGGAGGTGTGACGTAAAGCTGATTTTGCAGCACTTAAGGGCTGTTGATCCTGGGGAAAAAAAAAATGCTAAAAGAGTGATTAACAGTGCAAAAGAACCAGGGCATGACCATGGATGTCTCCAGTGTGGCTCCGGAGGGGGAGGATTATGTGTAGAAGTCAGCTCCATAATGCAAGTGTGAGCTTTGTTCATGTTGCAGAGGGTTTCTTTGCTTTGCGGGTCTTTTAACGTTTTAACCACTGTGTTTTCTGGGATGATAAAAGACTCCTCACCTTCCCTCTTGTCATTCTTGGTTATCCTGTTCAGGAAAAGCCTTCGTATTTATCAGAAAGAGAGCAATTGCCAATATGGTAAGAATTATCCTAAATTCCAGATTTTAGCAGTTCTCTGGTTTTGGCTTTATAGCACGTTTTTCTATGTCCACATAAATGATGAAGTGGAACTGCTATTTAAATCCGAGAAGAAAAATCTTATTTCTTAGAACAGTTAAAGGCTTAGTCTCAATGAATCAAAAAAAAAGTAGAAATCTTATTTTTCATTCTATTCTTTCACTTGCTTTTCCTGCTGCTCCTCATTACCCAGATTGCTGAACTCTTATTTGATGATAGAAAGATCCGTGACCTCACCAAAACAATTTTTGTTAAATCATTATCTTGTGACACAAAGACTGAGACACATCTGCCATTGCTCATATTCTGGGTCACCCTGCAAACATCTGATTATGATTTGATAAACAAAACCATTCCTCTGGTGAATTTTTTGACAAAGAGGCTATGAAGAAAGCTGGACAAAACTGTGGAATTTAACTGCTTTGTAACCCCGTGTTTGTGGTGGATTATGGTGCTAAAGAAGGGCCAATCGCTTAAAAACTGAGTAAGAAATAAACAATTTAAAGAGTGAGTGTCTATTTTATTAGTAGAAGTAATCTGTTAGAACGTCTGTAAAGATATTCTTTGATCAGTTTTCACTCTGGCAACAGAGCAATTTAATATGCTGACTGCTTTCTTCATGTGAGTGAATAGGATGATGGGGGTATTTCCTGACCCTCTTTAAAATAAAGGTGGTTCCTTTAATTTAAATATAATTCCTATCAGGTTTAATGTTTAAAAAAAAAAAAAAAATCAGTATAACCTGCATATGTATTTCTAGAAAGTTACTGTATTCTGAAGTAGAATTTTATTACATGTATTTTTCCTAAGAGTCAGACTCCTCAGATATCTTTATATTGTTTGTTTATTTGGATTCTGATGCTTCTCTATTTCCCTCCTAAATGTACACCTTCTTGGATGATTTTCTCTCTTCACTTACCTATGTCCTTCATTTACTTTTGTATTAGCATTTTCGTTCCTGGGAATGGGAATGGTAGTAGATAGGGCTTGTGTTTCGTATTTCTTGCACACGCCTCTCATATGTGAGCAGGGCATCTAAAGCATGCATTGCATGGAATGAATTTGTACGTCGTGAACTGTAAGGATTTGGTGTTACATGTTCTTTATTCTGAAAGCTTGCAGTTCTGTCTTTACTGTGGCTTTCAGTATTTTTGTACAAGAAATCCACACTCAGATGTGTTGTCTATAATTTACCAAGTGGGGCAAATATATAGTACACCCAAAAAACACATAAAAAATTTTCTGATCATGGAGAAGAATTGTATGTTTACTCGCAGTGAACTAGTTGGTTACTTAGACGAGTGCTTTGTGACTTGGGTGACCGTGTCCCTTAGCATGTTAATGGGTATGATAGATGCAGACGAAAGCATAGCAGTATTCTCTGTGCTTTTAGTGTGGGAGCTGCAGAAGTATTTGTTTGTTTGTGCTGTCCTCATTCTCTCCTGCTATGATAGGGTGGTATCTGCAAGCAGTTAGTACTTGCAAAATGACTCAAATGGCAGTTTTTCCATATGACATGCTGCCTCTTTGCAGCTCTGTAGAATACTTTACACCAGCCAGCACGCTGGTGCTACAGCTGAGAGTGTAAGCGGTTTTACAGGTTTTCTGTAGACTTTTATTACGGCTGTGACACTAGATTGATGGACTGTTTCCATCTCGTTCTCTGTCAGTTGTACACTGAAAGGAGAAGTGACAACGTGATGGATGCATGATAGTGTCACAGTAGGGAGAGAGCTACTGCAATAACAGTAGTTTAAACCCTAAAATGCCTTTAACCTTGTGCAGTTGCCTTTAATTTATTTTAATCTAAAACCTAACAAACTCTAACAGCACAGAGTAGAGAGGTGGGGAGAACAGTGGGTTTGTAAAGCAATGTGAAAAAAGATGACAGTCGTTCTTGGCGGTCCAATTAGGGCAATTCTGTGCTTTAAAGGAAGAAGTCCTCCAGGAAGCTTTCAAAGGAGAGAATATTGTTATGCTCTAGACAAAGTCAAAGGTTAGCCTGGCTAGAAAGAAGATGTACTTTCCACTGAGGGAGAAGGGGAAGAAGGGCTTGCTCTTTCACAGCAGGGAATACCCAGGTCTTGCCTGAGGAACAGGATGAACTTGCCAGGGAGCAGGCTTTTGGAGGCTGTGTCAAAAGGAATGCTCTCTGAGACAAGCCAGCGTTTCCTTTGAACGCGTAAAGGTTTAAGGTTTATTTACAGTTTCAAAGAACTAGTGGTGTCTTCTCTAGAGAGATGAGAGAAAGTAAGAGGGAATACTTGCAGCGCTGTTTTAACCTTTGAAATGCCATCAATGATTTCATTAAGTTGATGGCTTATTTCTCAGCACAAAGGGAGAGGTCCAGGGTCCAGGACAGATGCCAAGACTGTGTATACAGTCTTGTATGTGCTTTATCTGTATTGTGGTCCGGACGGCGATAAAGTGAAGAGGCTAGTGTGGGAGCGAGCAGGGAGGGGCTGGCTGCGCAAGGTCTCTAGTGCGGATGTTCAGCTCTCAGCCTCGCATCTTCTGCTATCCCAGCATCGAGACGGGATAGACCAGGACCGGGCTGATGGAGAACAAAACCTGTTAAATTAACAACAGCCTGCTAGGAAGATTCTAGGAGCTCATTCCTATCTAACCAGCTGCATTATTAAAACCTCTCTGTTTGTTATAGTTTCAGAGCACATTGTTCTTGGGTGCGATCCTGAGAGTCGGTTGCTAGAACTGAGAAAATGCTACAAGACAGTGCTACTTGAATTTTTAAACTGATTTTCTTCTACTTTTTTATTGTTCTTTTGACATACTTGCTGCTCTTATTTTGGGGCATAATTTACCCTCTGCTGAAAGACAATGTAACAGCAAAAGTGATCTCTAACAGGAAGAGCAAAGGAAGTGGCCAGTTTGAAGTGAACGCTGGGGATGATGTGACAATTGGGAATGTGAGCATATGCTGAACATTTTACTTTGAGGCTCTCTAATCAGAAAACTAAAATCTAGTGTGAGTGGTATATTTAGTCAAAATCCTCTTGACTGATTCTTATTTTGTATATTAAACAAACGTTTATGCATACAGTCAACACCAATAAGGATTTAAAACTGCTGAATAATACAGGTTGGTAGATATTTTTTATTTATTTGTCATCAACTTGTAAACAGAGAAGACCATGAATTAATTGGATTTGCCTAGCATTAAAGATTATTAACTTAAATTCTTAAGGTGTTTTAGGATCACGCCCTATAATTATTAGTAGCACAAACAGATTTTTCTAATAAAAGTATACTTGATGACACATTATTTGGAGATGGCAATAGAATAAACATGGATTTTACGCGTATGGGTGGCCATTTATTTGAATGCCAAGTGACCAGGTTCAGTTCTAGTTTCAGTAGATTCCGTTTGGCTGAAGTTAGTAGAATTGTACCTGCTTTTATCAGCCCTGTACTTACCTGGGTATGACTAAGTACATAGATGCCTTAAATAAAAGATGAGATGCGCATCCAGAGTCTTTGAATAATATTGACAAAAAGTAGAATCGATCTTGAACCAAGTTGATGTTGAAGTGATATCTTGAAGTCATGCAGGGATCATAAGCCTTGGATAGCACAGTTAATAAAGGAACAGAGGGTAATGAATCTTAGTCTCTCAGAGCTGATGACATGGAAAACAAAGCTAAGGTGTACAGCTACTAAAGTAGTGCGAATCCTCAGATCCTCAAAGTCTTTTTTCTTTATGGATCATACTCCTATGACATAAATTGGCCAAGGGACCTGCTTTGACTCAGAGGACTACCAGAAATCATTTCAGTTGTGGATTACCAGAAGAGGCCTTGTCACAGCATCTAGGATTTTACTTGATAATGAAGATTTTCATATATACACAGTTTCAGGATTAGAATAAAGCTATTCCCCTGAGCAAGTATTTTCATTTGTCTGGATGCTTTCCCTGATTTCTGCTTCTTTAATTTAAGTGTAATGCCTTTGATATTGTAACAGGATACAATAGGATGCTGTGATCCATTTTAAATGAGATTCCATAAAGGAGTCATAGTCTTTTACTTTCCCAGAAGTTATTTGTACTGTTTTTTCTATATGGTATGGTATTTATTGAACAATTATAAACATTTTCTGTGTCAATATTCACAACAATAAAACGTTAATGAGAAGGGCATGAAAGAGGTGCTGAGTCATTAGCTAGAGAGAAACAGATAATAAAAATTATCTCAATTAAGAGATGAAAAGGGAATCTGGGGAAACCTCTAGACTAATAACGTACTAAAACCAACAGAGTTTTAATACTTATTTAGCCAGCCTAAGCTAAAGTGAGCTGGTGTAGCACGACTGAAGTCGGCAGCAACATTACAGCGTACACTAACCGAGAAACTGAACCAGTGTTTATAAAGTAAGGAAGGATTTCATATAATCCTAGTTCACCATAATCTGAGTTCAGTGGGTATGAGTTTTAATGGACAGGATAAAAGCAACCCTCCAGGAAATGCTCTCTCAGTGAGAAACTACATATTCTTTCCATCCACTCTTCTTATGCTCCCGAGGACTGCTGGGCAGCCTGTAACTGCCATAACAGTGCCAGCAATAATGAATGTAACTCACCTGTTGATTTAATTCCTCTCACTGCTTTTGGATTTATCTTCTGGAAAATGCTTTGCATTCTAAGATTTGTCTTTAGCATTTTAATTTCAAGTACATGACAATGATAAACAATGCTCAGGTGATAGGAATACTGATACAGGTTAAGATTAACGCTGCGTTTTTTGGCCTACGAGGTTTTCTTTTCTTTAGATTCAACTGTTTCATAAGCACTTTTATCTTTAAATTACTGATAAACAAACTTGACTTATCACAGAATTTCTTTATACTTTGTAGGGGAGGGTATACCCGCGTCTGACTATACCTGTGTCGTACTGACCTCTCGCTTGTATAAAATTCTGGGTGTCCTTGCATACCACGGATGTCTGGCATTCAGGATAAGGAGTGTAAATCCCTGCATAATTAGGCTGAAAAAGCTTAAAAATCATCCAGTCAACCTGGAAATGATGCACCTGGGAAGTCTAGTTATCTCTAGACACCAAAATTTAAAAAGCAGCCAACAGGGGGTTGGGTTTAAAAGGAAGAGTCAAAGAATTACCTTCACCTTTGCCACAGAGATTCGACTACAGTTAGCAGGACTCTATGGGTGTTGGGAGAGAAAGAGAGAAAGTCACCAAACAGTATTTTAGTTTGAATGTGTGTTTAACAATTCTAGACACAGAACTCTGCTAAGCAACATGTTATTAAGATGAGTTTTTAACAGAAATTGGTTGGCCTGCTTTTTCTTTTGTAAGAGTCCAAGTAATAAAACTGAAAATTACATTGAGACTACCAAAGAGACTGAGATACTTAAGTTCTTAAAAGAGCATAGTTTTTAGTACTAAAAAGGTAGACTCCAGAGAATAACCTTCTTTTGAATAGAAAATTGTGAGTCTTGTGTGTACTAAGGAGTCTAGTGCAGTCTAGGACAGACTGAGTCAAATCTGTTTCCTAAGTGAAGAGGTGTTTACTATATATGTAAATGGAGTACTTTAGCTTTGTTCAAACAGTAAGCAGATCATTAATGATAGATAAGGTGTAGCTATCAAGGACAGATCTAGAGTCATTTACACTGTAAATTCAGTTGGCACTATTTTTCTTGTTCCGATGCCAAATGAGGTAGTGTGCTGCCCTAGTGATCTGCTGTCCCAACATACAGTCTTGATTCATTTTCTTGCGGTTGTCAATTATCAAAGTTGCAGGGTGAAAAAACATGAGCCAAAGCTTTGTTGCCTTTGTATAAGCAGAATTTGACAGTATCTAAAAAGCTTCTGTCCAAGAAGTTTACAGTAAAAAAAAGTTCTGTAATGAAGTATTTTCCACTTTAGCCCTGAGGAATCAGACATGGTTGGAAAACCATGGGGCAACCCGAAAGCAAAGATGAAGAAGATATATCCTGTGATGCTGGGGAATCCCCCTTAACTGTTAATTGGCTTATGTCTTCAAGACCCCTCTGTCTAATCCAGAAATCAATAGCGAAAGAAACTTTGTTTTAATCTTGTGCTGTATTTGCCTAAAAGCTGTCCCAAAAAATCCCCAAAATTAGTAACTGCATCACTTAGTTACTTCAAAGTTTGGTGTGTTTTCACTCCACAGATTGCAGTGCAAATAATTGCATTAGCCTGCTCAAGAATACAGATAGCCTCTATTTTTTTAAATAGATTTTTAAGGTATAGAGTAGATGATATTCTTTATGTTGCACCATCAAGAAATAATAGTGATAGATTGCACATTTCTTGAGTGACAGTGTCATCCCAATTACTATAATTGCAACAAAATATAGAACATTGAAATCCTGTAGAAATTTTAGCAATGGGAGCCTCTTGACTTCTTGGAACTAGGATCAATTTGCAGATCTAACAATCAGAAAGCAAGTAATCCTTTTAACTTTGAACTGGAACACATTTGGTACCAAAATCACTAAGAAACAATAAACATCAAACAACCCTAGCTTTTGAAGTCACTTTTCAGAGTAGTGGCATTTTAAGAGAACACTGTAGAACCTCCAACATTCAAATATACTTTAGAGTAAGCAAATACACAGGAAATGTCACCCAAATACTAAAGGCATAGAGCATCTCCAGACCATACAGACACATAGTGTTCACATTATTTATTTTTGAATTGAAAGGATTTTTTGAAAGTGAACTATATTTTTTCCTTGTAAATACAAAGTTCCCACAGTCATAACAAACTTGCTTTATAGGTAAGAATTTGCAAGATGAACTTCCTCAACAAATGTTTGTTATATATCCTGCAAGGCTAAAAATCCTGTTTGGTGTTCGTAGGTGAAATCCTTTCAGAAATGTGAGAAGTCAAATGCTATGATTCTAATTTTAAACCTCATTGCTCAAATACACTTCTACTTGACTTTACTCAAAGTTTTAGAGAAAGTCTCTGGCATAAGCTTCAATGTGTTAAATTTCATATGTGTTGATTTCATTTTGCAGGAAAGTGTGAAAACTGGAATTAGCATTAGGAATTATTCAAAAGTTAGCAATGAGGAGACACAATTAAAGTGCTGATCATCAACTCCCACTGGCCTTAAGATGAAAATATTGAATTTTCTGCCACGTGCTAACTGTACAGCAAGTTAATCACTGTATTATAGGCACCTTATTACACTGCAGTGATCAAGAATATTTGTGTGGTAGTTATGAGACTTGCTCTTTTGGGATGAGAGAAGACAAAGATTGTCCAATTTAATTTATAGCATCTAAAAACACTGCAGTTGTGATACAATTTTTCTCTAGCAGAAACATAACACACTGCTATGATATTCCTTAAATTCCACTGGTGTTCAAAATAGTCAAATAAGGTAAGTGGTTTGTTATCATTGACATAAGTGTTTATATCTCATGGTGACGAATGTATGTGGAGTGCAGAGTGAGGGTGTAATTTTGGCTGCTATCCCCAAGCATGTCAGTACTTTTCTTATCTCTTGAAGGCCCCTAATGAATGACTCCTGCTGGCTGGGGGGAACCCACACTTAAGCTGTTTACTTTGCTCTAACTGGCCATTTCTAAGACATTCCTCACCAAAGGGGTCTGGCCCAAATCCCACGTCTCCGTAAGGGAACCTTTTTCTGGTTTAGGCTCTATTCATTGCATATACATGAAAATGTATTGAATTACCTTTTAATCCATATGATATTATGGGATAAATTTAAGAGAATGGCACTTCCCCTGCATTTGAGGCAAGCGTTAACATTTGTTTCCTGCGTTCTCTTTGATGCCATGAGCAGAGCCTCTGTGAATGCCCACTGCTAATAGGCATCAAGTGAATATTTGGTAGAAGGCTCTTAAAAGGAAAGGGCAGTTGTTTATTCAGCCAGTCAATTAGCCATATGCTATTTCTTCTTTTAACATTTATGTTGCTGTAATTCATGTTCTAGGCAAAAAAAAAAAAAAAAAAAAAATCTCTGATCAAAATTAAATCATAAACTCAGTTCTGAATACTCTCAGCAAATAAAGCATGCTGCTTCAGTTCAAATGTGTAACAGTGTGATAAGGATCATTAATCCAAATGGGTCAGTTCTTTAAAGCTATCAATTCCAACACATATTGTATTACGAAAATGTGGTACTATGAATCTGGTCTGTTCTGAGGAGAAGGAGATAGGCAGTTTGTTTCATACATGCATCACAAATACCATGAGATTCATATCATCTATACATTTACTGCAGTCTAATCTTTTGACTTTTCCAGAACCATTATGTGTTGCTAGCCTACTTCATCCATCAGCAAATGTGTCTCCTTTGAAACTGCTTTTCCCCCTATAGTAGGAACAGAGCAGGACAAAATTTTTCAACTCTAGCATTCCCAATAAGAAACACAGCTTTGGCTACACCCAAATATTCAGTAAAATCATGTTTATTTTCATAAAATGGCTCATTTGACGTTTATCAAAAAAGCTTATACAGTATTTTTATTTAAAATATTTTGACTTCTATTTGAAAAAAAAACTTTTCAACATTTAATTTTGTTTAATAAAATAATAACGCATTCTGAACACTTATATAAAACACTATTCACCCGGAAGCAATTTTTGATTTTTCAGAATTTTCAGCGGTCTCTACATTTTCATATTTTTTGTCATCATGCTAATATGGATAATGAGCCTGTCATTCCCGGCAGAACTGAGGAATTAATTTTGTCATGGGCATGAGCTGATAATGACACTGGGAGAACAGAGTCTGGGAGGTCTCGTTCTTCTGATAACCTCTTTCTCTTTTTTTTAAGTGTATGCTTCAGAAGGGAGATTTTAAGCGGAACTGTGACTCTAAGTTGATTGTACAGTTCTTGTAATTTCGAAAGTTTTTATTTGAGTATTCAGATGCTAACGGGAAATGTTAATAATTAAATGAATGCATTTAAGACTACAGTTTCTTATGAAAAGAAATGAGTTAGCATTTTGAAGATGTCTCTTCCAAAATGATCCTAAACTATATTCATGTCTGCCATGCTCCCACCATACATGGGAAGCCTATGTACTGTACATTTCTCCACAGCAATTTCACTGTGTTTTCATAGGAAAGAAAACTGCCATGTTTTCGAAGGAATTAACAGCAGTGCTAGTTAAGTGTTTGCAAACAACAGCTCTCTAAAGCAGTCTTGTATTGGGTTCTTTCATATTTTTTTGTCCTAAAAGAATATAAATTCCTGCCTCTTCCACTAAGTTACTGTTCAGAAAAACAATTTATGGTTGAGGATTCAACCAAATGGTTAAACCTATCCCCCCAGTCCTAAAACACCCCATCAGTTGTCAGTAGAATTCCTCCAAAAAATCTCAGTGACAGAAAAAAATGCTCATTGTAATATCTTCTTTTTTTGCCTAAACCACTTCATTATTCATAGTGGTATATGGACTGCATATAGAACTTGGTTTAGGCATGCTCCTTCCATGCTTGGGTCTCTAGTGAGCTGTTAAAATGGTCTTAGCACATTCACAAGGCTTTTCATTACAGTCTGGTCCAGTAATAGAAATGATCAATCTATATCATGATCAAATGACAGGGCATGTAGAGCCTGCCTCTGTTTAACCAGTCGGTGTCATGTGTAGGGTTTTATCTGCTAGCTACATCTTGAATAAGTTTGTGTTGGGGCACGCTGCATTCTTCTTGGACATTTTTCAGAAGTTCTTTTACAAGGCTATGGAAATAGGAACAGATTTTTTTTTTTTTTCCCCCCTCCCTTATGAAATTATGTTGGATTTTGCTTCTTTCACATTGGATCTTTAGCACATGGAGATTAAATGTGTATCGAATGCTGGAGATATTTACAAAGCTATCATTTGCCATATTAAGTTGATTGTCTAGGTCAGTCATGCCTATACCCTGCTCGTTGACACGCACTTAACTATTTGTATTGACATTTATGGTCTGCATTATATTAATGGCTTATGATTACCGTCTAAGACTGTTACATGTAAGTGAGTTTGTCCTCCAAAGGTACTTCTTCTATGACTACGTTGGTTTTGCAGATCCCTGTGCTTGCTGAGAAAGACATGACTAATGATTCAGAATTATATATAACCTGATAAGCTGTCAGTGACAGATATACATTACATGCACTAGCAGTAGTCCAGATGTCAGTGTTATAGGATACCATTCTCCCTTCAGCAGTCCTTAATTGAGATTCAGCTTTGTTTTCTAGATTTTATGAAAGTCTTCAAAATAACTGGAACAGAGTTATTTGAGACTGGAGGCTGGATTTTTCATGTTGCACATTCTTTTCTAAATGCATTTTGTTTATATAGGAGTTCTGTAAAATAATGTAAGTGACTTCTAATTCTTCACCCTCCGGATAGGTGTATTTTGGTGAAAGGGCTCCAGCTTCCCAAGAATATCATAGGGATGATATTTTTTAAATTTCTTAAAATTTGGTCTGGAAAAGTATGAGGTCTGTGAAGAGAGAATTAAATCAACACTCATTCAAAATTGGCTTACTTAGTATTTTGAGTAATGCATGACTTCTCTTTTTAGGTCTGTCTGTTCTTTTTCCTCCCTGTCCGTCTCATCTAAAAATGATAACAAAGGTGCTTAAAGTTAGGAAAGGTGTTCTGCTGGTGAAGGCACAGGAGCCTGGAGTTCAGGAAGACTGGCTTTCCTGCCCTGTTCTTCCAGAGGCATTGAGGATATTTGGGGAATATGAGTTAATTTGGTGTTTCCATCTCTGTATCCCAAAAAACAGACGCTCCCTCAAGAATCATATTGTACATAAGCAGCCAATAAGCACTAGCTGACTTTCATATCCAGTGATGAAATTTATGATACAAATGGAAGATATTATCCGCTTTTACAAATCATGACCAAATACAAAGTATCATTTGCTAACAAGAGGGCTTTGTCTGAGTTAAAAGAACTCAATAGTAATCTTATAATGTGATTTCTGTGTTACAATGCTGAACATGTGTAGCTGGTTCTACCATTTCCTATGAAGTGATTCTCTTTTCTGACAGTAAAAGTAACAAGAGGCTTTACAGTCATGAAGAAAGTGAATTGGTTCTGATTTATATGAGATTTCATTGCCTTTTCACTGTAAAAACCTATCATAATGATGAGATTCCAAGATAATACACCGATATACCCACTCTTCAGTACAGTAGTAGTTTATTCTGTACTCAAAAAGAGTTTGTGTAATTTATTTGCATTTATTTAATTTTTCTGTTTTTTTTATTACTCGCTCCTGGTCAAGTGGAGTTGTAATTATCTTTGAAAACTGGGATGCCTTTAGGTATCTAAATGGGATTTAAGTTAAAGTACTAAAGTTTGAAAATTATTTAGTTATCGTAACAGTATGTTGTAACTCTAAATGTGGAGAAGGCAGCTTTGAATTGTATAAAGGTATAATTTCTTATGGTGGTAAAACATCAAAGTATACTATACCTGCTATAAGATTCATTAAAGAAGCAGAAATTGTAGGATTAAAGTTGACACCTGCTTTCTGCTGGCAAGGGAATTCTCTCAGACTTGAGTAGAAAGGTGACTGTTGATCCTCAGCATATGAAACCAAATGATTATTTGAAATTTGGTCCCCTTCTGCTTTTCACAGGAATGAAACTCACAAAGGAGTTTAGAGCTGCCCTGGAGAGACCACAGCGACAGGCATCCTACAGGCAAACACCAGCTTTTCTTCCTCAGCTAACACTCCTGTGGAAAGACAAAGCTCACTTGATGTTTTAGATCACTAAAGATAATATTAAAAAGCTTCCAGAGACAGTTTTTCCTCATCGGATTATTTTCCTTCTAGGAGACTGTTGGTGGGGTTTTTTTGTGTGTTAGGTTTTTTGTGAGGTTTGTCTGTTTGTTTTAAACAGCATGATGCAAACCTGCTTATGCCAGAAATAAGGTTACATACTACCTGTATGCTACTTATGAGCCATGTAGTGTAAAAGAAATTAAAATCTTGACATTACTCAACTGCAAAGTTGATTCAAAAAGATTCAAAGCAAGTAACTTCTTGCAGTACCCTTCAGTGATGCATTTGAGACACAGGCAAGTTGGCAATGGAGGGGCAATAACTTCTTCAAGGAGCAGAAGCTGCAAAGACACCATCCTCAAACATACTGGCAACAGAAGTTGCATGTTCTGCATCTTGGTAGGGCCCTTTTATAGTGTTTAGTGAAGGCACTGAAAGAAGGTCAGCTTAAATTTAGTCATGTTTTGTTTCTAATGTGCATTTGTGTCTTTTACAGGAACTTCCTTATACTGCTGTCTGTGGGGTAGACATGCCAGGAGATAAAATTCTATCATTTTTTCACTTTCTAAAGCATGCCTGGAATAAATAAATGACTACATTTTGATTTGGTATTTTTTTATAGTCACAGCTGATGCCAACAGCAATCTAAACTCCATATGCGTTTGCTGATTGATCTTGAAAACTTTCATGAATTCATCCCTGATATTCATCCTTGGTTTACTTGATAGAATTTTGCTGGAAGAGAATGAATTCTGCCAGGTTGCAGGGTGAAAAAAGAACCCAATTCACCTTTCCTGCACTCTGCAATCATGATATCTGATTGTCTTTGCAGGCTAAAGGGAAGGAAGAAACTTAGTCCTTTCTTTGCCACCTTTGCCGTGAGGTACGTCAGAAAGGAAGCATTTTAAAATGCAATCCTTGTTCTTGAAATGGAGAGCTGATGGTTGGTAATTTGAGTAGAAGAACAGTATAGAAATGGGAGTAAAGAAGCAAGTATATCATACCCTCCATAGATCTTGGAAGTTTCCCATTGAACAATGAAGAGGAGCACTGGGACTAGATGTAAAAAAAAAAAAAAAAAAATAAAAAAAAAAATGCTCAAGGGGATAGACCTACCTCAGTGTGATTCATTGATTTAGACACAGCTATATATGTCAGGTAACGATGAAATGTTGAGACAGCTGAGATTGTTCACTTAGTGAAGTCAATCCCTTAGTAAGTGTTAGTGGTATTGAAATGAAGTGTTAAAGAATTAGTTAGCTGACTGTGAAAAAAAATGAATAGGTCTTTCAAATTACCTAATGGAAAGCTAAAGGCATTAGCTCCCAACCAGGGAGTATTAAAGGCCTTGTGCTGCATTCATTGACACGAATGGAATGACTGTGAATCAAGCTCTACTACTGAAGATAAACAGCTTTCTGATAAATACGTTTGGAAAGAATCCACTGTCGTGCATTCAGGCTTTCCTAAAGCAGAAAGAGTTTGTGTGCGCTTAGACTGCCGGGCGCATTGCTACTTTTATTAATCACTGCACTATAATAATTAAAGATCATCAGTAGTGTGTGTAGAATTTTAAGAGTAAAATGAGTTCGGTGCTCTTAAAAAGCTTAGAGCTTAATTGAATATTACATTTCTCCAACACATTGTAGCAATTAGACTTCTGATATGTTCATACTTCTGAAGGATTTGCTTACTAGAAAATGAGGGAGCTCTACCTAGAGTTCTTAGCTTGCAGAGATTTACAACACACAGAAAAACTTGGTTTTTTTTTTCCTTCTCCCTCTTTCCGTG
The DNA here is from genome assembly GCF_965183815.1 of Platalea leucorodia. NCBI lineage: Eukaryota > Metazoa > Chordata > Aves > Pelecaniformes > Threskiornithidae > Platalea > Platalea leucorodia. Next base: position 36,364,578 of record NC_138827.1, on the reverse strand, counting down.
AAAGAGGTTGTCAGCTGGGGGCTGAAAGGCAAGTGTTGCTCTTGAGTCACAGAACAGGCAGATCAGAGCCTTTTATTAATGAATGGTTTCAGTGCTTTCAGTTGATAAAATTAGGAACTTGGCTCTGTCAGCTGAAAACTCAGGAAGAATAAAATATTGTCTGGAGTCACAGAAACTAATAAATCCTCCCATGGCAATATTTAACAGGTTGGCAGAGGGGATAAAATTACCTTTCATAAGAATGCCGTGCAGATGGTAAAGCTATGGGAATTAAGACTGGATCAAAATTCTCTAAAAACATCAAATCATGGAAATCATAGTGGGGACTAATTAAGTTGGCGTGAAGATTGCTTCTGCTTTAAGATTCTCTAAGGACTTGTTCAGGTATTTTGGTTAGTTGATAAATCATCAAGTGATTTTCAACATGTGCTATGTTTTGATACTTTGACTTAAAAACACGCGTTTTAAGAGTTAGCTCTTTATAACGTACGTTACCTGATTTTGTGGGTATTATGTATGCAGTGTGTAAAGGGAACTCAACAATGGGGTGATTTCTTGGATTGTACCCTTTTAAGTAATTAGACACATATTCTGACCCCCGCATTGGTGTCGGGTCCGCGTGCATGGAAGAACTCTTGAGACAGAGGCCTTGGTCTTTAGCAGTAGTCCTTTCTGAAGTCGCTTAGGAGATGGCATGCAGCATCTCCCTAGTTTCTATACCAAGAGGGTAGGGGGCATGGACAAAGGCTTTGGCTTCTCCAAGGATACTTGTGCCACCGAACAATAAATCCTTGATAAACCTCAATCCTAAATGATGCTATTTTCACGCATAGTCAGTCAGCTTAACTGTAATTGCATGGGTAGAATTCTTATTTGAACATAAATAAGATCCCTGGATTATTAGCACATTTAGAGACAGTGACACTCCATGTGACAGTGGTGCAAAGGAAAATGGTTTAAGGAAATAAGGGGCTTTACATCAAAATTGTAGCAGAGGGGACCTTGCTGATACTGTGGTAGGTGCCCTAGGATTTTATCAGCCAGTTCCTCAGTGGCAACTTCACACCTTATACTCATTCAGTTTTGTGTTGAGTTGCAAAAAAATTGGAACAGCTGAGGGAATTCAGTGTCTGACTTTACAAGGCAAATCAGGTACAACTGTAGACCAAATCCATGTTCTTTTGATTCTGCACTCCTAGTCTCCTCTTTCTTCAATGCTTCTCTGAACATACTTCAAAAAGAATGTTGTGCCTTTTTAAAAGACCAAATATATATTGACATTTGATTTGGGATGGAGTCAGTTTGGAATATAAACAATTTGGAACTGTTAAGGTGCTTGGAGGCATTTTCATTACATTGCTCTAAAATTTGGGCCACATAAAGGTCAGCAGAGAAAAATAATAGTTGGAAAAGAAAAAAGAAAAAGTTTATTTCAAGGAAAGTAAAAGAAAATGAATAATTTTCTGTAAAATATAGATTTGCAGAGAGACTGATTGAAAAAAATGTATTTTTTAAAAAAATATTGCTATTCTACCAAAATGTTGTATATTATTATCATGAAATACTTGCACAAACCAAAGTTTTCATGATTTATGGTGTTTACTTTTTGCATATCTCAGCTCAACAATGAAACGAGTCTATGCAGTTGCTCTCGGGCTTAAAGTCAGCTCTTACTTAGTATCAACAGTCTATCAACTAATAAAGGCTACAGTGTTTGATTTACAAACCCTCCAGGAGAAAGATTTTGTTTGTTAAAAAGGGCCTTTTCCAGTGCTGTTAAAAGAATCACAGAAATATTTGCTGTTTGGTTTAGGTTTATACATCTGGCCTCAGTTTCCTATCAAATATTTGCACTTTCGAGATAAAAATTGCTGGTTTCTGTCAGCAGTGCACATATCAACAAAGGAAAACATGAACAGTAGTGGGAGTGGAAGACTTTGATCTTTCACATTTTTCTCTCCAACTGCTGATGGTGATTTTTGACCCCCATGTGTTAAAAAGGTCAAGGAATCCACTGCTAAGTTCATTCCAGGTGTCCTGAGATTGACAACAGATTTGTTTTATGGGGCACTGAAAACGGAGAGACAAAAGATGTTTGGTCTGAGGTAACGCATGAGGGGGAGAGCAAAGAAAAAATGCTTGTGTGGGCAGCATGCTTAAGACAGCAGTAAAGCACTAGAGGAATCTAGTAATAGCAGCAGTGATGGCCAGTGGTAGAGTCCCTGTCAACTAGGAAATCAGTTTCTTCAATAGATGTTATTTAATAAATACCAAATATTGTTCATAATGATATTGCAGTTTGTTTACAAACTAAGCCGATTATAAGAAAAGAAGAGAAAAAAATAAAGTAATGCATATTCTGGGTCAGGAATTACCCGGAGGCTAGAGACATGCCACACATTCATTTTTTGTTAGTCTGAAAAAATGTCCTTCGTGTAAACACCTTTTTTGCTGCTGCACGAGCTGAATGATTCCTACGATATATTACTTTTAACACATTAAATTAGTCATGTCAATAAAATGAAGTAACAGTATTTCACTAATCATAGACTCATAGAATCATTAAGGTTGGAAAAGACCCTTAAGATCATCGAGTCCAACCGTTAACCTAGCACTGCCAAGTCCATCAATATACCATGTCCTCGAGCACCACGTCTGTCCGCCCTTTAAATACCTCCAGGGATGGAGACTCAACCACTTCCCTGGGCAGCCTGTTCCACTGCCTGACTACCCTTTTGGTGAAGAAGTTTTTCCTAATATCCAACCTAAACCTCCCCTGGCACAACTTGAGGCCGTTTCCTCTCGTCCTATCGCTTGTTATTTGGGAGAAGAGACCGACCCCCACCTCGCTACAGCCTCCTTTCAGGCAGTTGTAGAGAGCAATAAGGTCTCCCCTCAGCCTCCTCTTCTCCAGGCTAAACAACCCCACTTCCCTCAGCTGCTCCTCGTGGGACTTGTGCTCTAGACCCTTCACCAACTTCGTTGCCCTTCTCTGGACACGCTCCAGCACCTCGATGTCCTTCTTGTAGTGAGGGGCCCAAAGCTGAACACAATACTCGAGGGGCAGCCTCACCAGTGCCGAGTACAGGGGCACTATCACCTCCCTGGTCCTGCTGGCCACACTATTCCTGATACAAGCCAGGATGCCATTGGCCCTCTTGGCCACCTGAGCACATTGCTGGCTCATGTTCAGGTGGCTGTCAACGAACACCCCCAGGTCCTTTTCCGCCAGACAGCTCTCCAGCCACTCCTCCCCAAGCCTGTAGCGTTGCATGGGGTTGTTGTGACCGAAGTGCAGGACCTGGTGCTTAGCCTTCTTGAACCTCATGCAGTTGGCCCCGGCCCAACGATCCAGCCTGTCCAGGTCCCTCTGCAGAGCCTTCCTACCCTCCAGCAGATCAACACTTCCACCCAACTTGGTGTCATCTGCAAACTTACTGAGGGTGCACTCAATCCCCTCATCCAGATCATCGATAAAGATATTGAATAGGACCGGCCCCAGTACTGAGCCCTGGGGAACACCAGTTGTGACCGGCCGCCAACTGGATTTGACTCTGTTAACCACCACTCTCTAGGCTCGGCCGTCCAGCCAGTTTTTAATCCAGCGCAGAGTGCGCTTATCGAAGCCGTGAGCAGCCAGCTTCTCCAGGAGGATGCTGTGGGAGACAGTGTCAAAGGCCTTACCAAAGTCCAAGTAGACAACATCCACAGCCTTCCCCTCATCCACTAAGCGGGTCACCTTGTCATAGAAGGAGACCAGGTCAGTGAAGCAGGACCTCCCTTTCATAAACCCATGCTGGCTGAGCCTGATCCCCCGGTTGTCCCGCACGTGCCACATATATGGCACTCAAGATGATCTGCTCCATGACTTTTCCCGGCACCGCGGTCAGGCTGACAGGCCTGTAGTTCCTGGGATCCTCCTTCCGACCCTTCTTGTAGAGGGGTGTCACATTTGCTAACTTCCAGTCATCTGGGACCTCCTCGGTTGACCAGGACTGCTGATAAACGATGGAGAGTGGCTTGGCCAGCTCCTCCGCCAGCTCCCTCAGTATCCTTGGGTGGATCCCCTCTGGCCCCATGGACTTGTGCGCATCCAGGTGGAGGAGCAGGTCAGTGACTGCCACCTCTTTGACAACTGGGGCTTCATTCTGCATCGTATCTCTATCTCCCAGCTCAGGGGCCTGAAAACCCTGAGGATGACCAGTCTGACTATTAAAGACTGAGGCAAAGAAGGCATTAAGTACCTCTGCCTTCTCCTCATCCTTCGTGGCAATGTTTCCCTCTGCATCCAGCAAAGGATGGAGATTCTCCCTGGCCCTCCTTTTGTCGCTGATATATTTATAAAAACTTTTTTTGTTGTCTTTAACGGCTGTGGCCAGTTTAAGTTCCAGCTGGGCCTTCTCCTCTCTAATCTTCTCCCTGCATAACCTCACAACATCCTTGTAGTCGTCCTGAGTCACCTGCCCCTTCCTCCAAAGGCGGTAGGCTCTCCTTTTTTTCCTGAGTTCCAGCCAAAGCTCTCTGTCCAGCCAGGCCGGTCTTCTCCCCCACTTGCTCAGCTTATGGCACATGGGGACAGCCTGCTCCTGTGCCTTTAAGACTTCCTTCTTGAATAACGTCCAGCCTTCCTGGATTCCTTTGCCCTTCAGGACTGCCTCCCAAGGGACTCCGTTAACCAGACTCCTAAAGAATCCAAAGTCTGCCCTTCTAAAGTTCAGGGTGGTGGTTTTGCTGACCCCCTTCCTTACTTCTCCAAGAATTGAAAACTCTATCGATATTTCATGGTCACTGAGCCCAAGACAGCCTCCGACCACCACATCACCCACCAGGCCTTCTCTTTTTGTGAACAGCAGGTCCAGCGGGGCACCTCCCCTGGTTGGCTCGCTGACCAGCTGTCAGGTAGTTATCTCCCACACACTCCAGGAACCTCCTAGACTGCTTTCTCTCTGCTGTGTTGTATTTCCAGCAGATATCTGGTAAGTTGAAGTATCCCACGAGAACAAGGGCTAGAGATTGTGAGACTTCAGCCAACCGCTTGTAGAATACTTCATCTGTTTCCTCATCCTGGTTGGGTGGTCTCTAACAGACTCCCACCAGGATATCTGCCTTATTAGCCTTCCCTCTGATCTTTACCCATAAGCACTTGACCTCATCATTACCTTCGTTGAGCTCTAGATAATCAAAACACTTTCTAACATACAAGGCTACCTCACCACCTCTCCTTCCTTGCCTATTCCTTCCATTGCAGCACTCCAGTTGTATGAGTCATCCCACCATGTTTCCGTGATGGCGACCACATCATAGTTTTCCTGCCGCTCAGTGGCTTCCAGCTCCTCCTGCTTATTGGCCATGCTGCGTGCATTGGTGTAAATGCACTTCAGTTGGGCTATAGATCTCTTCTCCAACACAGGCATGCCACTTCTAGGCTCATCCCTAGCAAGCCTGGTTTTATCCCTTTCCCCCTTCGAATCTAGTTTAAAGCTCTCTCAGTGAGGCCTGCTAACTCCTGAGCCAGAGTCCTTTTCCCCCTTTGTGACAGGTGAACCCCATCTGTCTCCAGCAGGCCTGGTGCCATGTAAACTGCCCCATGATTGAAAAGCCCAAAATTCCACCTCTGGCACCAGCCTCTGAGCCACGTGTTCATGAGATGGGTCTTCCTGTTCCTTTCCGTATGCCTCCCGGCTACTGACAGGATGGAGGAAAACACTAGCTGCGCTCCTGATCCTTCAAGTAATCGCCCCAGTTCTCTGAAGTCCCTTCTGATCGTCTTTGTGCCCCTATCAGCTACCTCATCACTACCAACCCAAACAACCAATAGCGGATAATAATCGGATGATTTTACCAGCCTAAAATCTTACATTATAGGAATAGTCTTTTTTCTCTATAAAAAGGTGATTTCACACAATGTTGACAGTACTCCAAACGTAAACCTTTTAGGTTTTGCTTCGCAAGGTGCAGTTGTTGGTGCAAGAAATTTTAGACCTGTTGAATTAATGATTCTTTGGTCATTTTCTAAGATATGTAGTGCTTACACCTATTAGAGCCTTGCTCCTGCAGAGTTAGAGTCCATGTAACTTTGCTGCAGTATGTGAAACCACTGAAACTAAGCTTAAGAGTACTTTTAAAATTTCACAGTTCTCAATTGGAATTCTGCACTTCTTTTTATAATACAGGAATATCACTGGCATAAATGTTTTAGTAACTTCTTCATAAAAATCAGTATGTGATAACCACGAGGGGTATTGATAAGTAGGTATTATTTATATATATCACAGTATTTTGAAGCTTTGTTGTGGTAGGTGCTTTTCCCAGTGCAGCAGGTTGCCTTAAATGCGTGCAACGGTAAGTACATGGGTAATTCTGTTGAAGTGTGTGCACTTTAGCAGGACTGAAGTCAAAGTGAAAAACATGCCTTGCTGGAGAATACCCAAAGGCAAAGCAGACAAAAAATAAAGGAAAAAAAATGTTATTATACTCATTTTAGTCATAGCAAGTAGATACACAGAGGTTAAACTACTTGCCTCAGGCCATAATGAAAGACTGTGAAATACTCAGGAACTCAACCCCATTTCTTTTATCAATCCAGTCTTAAGCATGAGATATCCTTCCTTTTGGAGCAAAATTGTCTTAGGTAATTTTTGACAATGTCAGAGTAGGATATTTCCCTGCTGTAAAAACTCATGAGTTACGTTCTGTTCTGGTGGAAATTTGTAGGAACTCACTGCTTCTCAGAAATTGTGCAAAAGTTGATGGTTTAGTGTGTAACTAATATAATTAGGCTGGATCAATTACTAAGAAGCTATCAAGAAACTGTAGGCGTGTAGAAGTATGCGTGTATGTCTGCATAGGGGAGAGAGGCAGCTTTCCAGTTGTACTTTGCATGTCTTTCCTTAGGTTTATTTATTTGAAGCGCTTAATGTTAATCTGGCTTGGGTAATGTGATTGTATAAGAATGCAAATGGTACTGCTCACTGTCTTATTTATGTATTTGTTTGCCTAATATTTGTTGCTAAGTCATAAATTTACTTAATACTTATTAAAAAGAAGAAAAAGACAAAATACCCCAGACGCAGAAATACCTTCAAATGTAAAATCAATGGGACAGGCAGGAAGAGAAAGAGGAATTTTTTTGCTTGTTGGTAAGAGTCCTGTACCAACTTGTACCCATTTTGGAGGTCGGTGCTCCTGTGCCAGCTCTCTTTTCCTGCTTGTTCCCTGTGAAATGCTTGGTTTCTCTTAGGCAGGTTCAGGCTGTGTCACTACTGTGATAGTTCTTGTTCATTCTGCAGTGGTGTTTTCAAGGATAAAGTGGCTTTCTCATGCTCTCGACCGTCTGCTCGTATAATTAGTTGGGCATTCCTTTTCTTTCTGGAAGAACCAGGGAAACTGTGCCTTTTCTGGTGTGCCGGACAGTTAATTACGTCTCCTTCAAATTCTGCCTGTGTACTTAATGTTATGAATGTTTTATTAGCAATGAACAGAGAAAGAAAATGGAAGATAGTGATGTGTCCTGAAAAGTAAAGTTAAATTGTCACTAAAGTCTTTACAAGTTTGAATTCCTTAAATATAATTACTCTGTCTTCTTAATATGGTCCAAGATGATTTCTCTTTTTTAATCTCTGTGCTCAGCCCTGTGTTTTGACAAAATATGTATATGCTCTCTGCCTTCCTAATTTTGAAAACTAAAGGTCAAATCAGCTTCATTAAAAGATACTCACCAATCTAGCTATTTAAAACAAAGGACTGGCTTTGTCACTAACTACTCCACTCTAATTACACTTAAAATTAAGTCTATCATTGAAGAATCTGACTTAGAATGTAAAGAAAAAATCTCCATCTCTTCTTACCTTACCATTGGGTCAATAGACACATTCCATGGATTTTTCTTTAAAGAAAACAAATCCAGCATGTTAGACGAAGCTTCTCCTTCAACATAAGTAAATGAAAGGCCTTTGAAGTCAATGACACTGTGTGTAGTTTCTGCTCAGCTATTAAAAACTTTTGCTAAGTATTCTCAGTCATGTGAGCAAAGGCATTTTGCCTCTTGACAAGTCTCCAAAACAAATTTTGTTGCCCAGCTGGCTCAAGCTGCAATATTTAATTGTGTCTTTTGTCCCGAAATAAACATAAACTAGTTATATTTGTGAGACTTAACAGTTCCTATTGAATGTATTAATGAAGTGGTCTTTGGCAGTCTCCCCAGGCTTTTGACAGTCAAAGGTTGTTTAGATAAAGGGAGTACTGGTGAGAAAAAATCAATATGAATTTAATATGGAATTATGAATTAAGCCTGTTAAACTTGCCTGTCATGTTAACTTTTCACTTTTAAAGTACTTCAGATCTTTTCTCCATTAAAAACCAGTAGTCTATCTTAATAGCTTTATCAAACTGCACGCACGGTTTGTTTTCTTTTCTTAACTTCTTTCCATTGTCTTCCAGATATTAGCACTGATAGAGCTTTTAGGGCACAGGAGACCCTAAAATATATCATTGTCTCTCTCAGAAAACAAAGTACTTGAGAGAAATATTGAGATCAATTTCAACTGCCTGTAAATAATGGAACACGGAGCTTCAATCCATGTTTTTTCCCCTAATTTCTTGTCCCCAAATGGTGTTTGTTTAGAGTACAGTTTCCTGCATGATACACTAAATAGGAAGGTTTTTGACTCCTGCTGAGAAAATAAAGCCAAACAACTTGCTGTCTCAGCTGAGGTTTGTATTCAGGTCATGTTTCAGATCATTTCTAGAAATACTCTTATTCAGTTAAAATGGAAGCTTTGGCCGTAGGAACTGGGGTCCTCTTGTGCCTATTGTGTCTTTGCCTTAACCTGGAGTGGAAATACTCCAGCTGACTTTAATGGAAGTGACTTTAATTAGATCAGACCATACTAAATGTGCAGATGCATTCAGAAAGGAGAATGTTTTCCCGTAATTGCTCTATACTCGGCAGTTACAAATATGTTCATAAAGTAGCTTAGACTGATGGGAGCTGATGAGATTCTGAGCGATGTAATTATATACTTTTGCCATCTAGTACAACCAAAAAAATGTTTATCTGGGTTTTTTCTTGTCTGTATTAATATGCTGTAGAAGTAAATAAAAATCCCTGCAGCAGTTGAAAGCATAATCATCCTGATTGTTTATTCTGAAAATCCCATTCACTTAAAGGGCAGGCAGTCTTGTCTTAAGTAGCAACACTGAGCAGATGCTTTTGTTGTAATAGCCAGAGATGAATTTGGACTGTAAAAATTTTGGTTTTAATAGCAATGCAGCAATTTTGGCATAACAAACTTCATAGTGCTTTCCGTGCATGTGTATTCTTGGACAGCTCATGGTGCAATCATTACAGGTACTGTTTTACAATGATCTAGGTGATATCTGGACATAATAACACTTCTGAGCCTTATGAGCAACCGTATGCCCCTGCCCCCATTTTAGAACCACTAGTGTAATTGCTGTGACTGCTCCTATCAAGCATAACGCATACTGATATTAATCATCATTCTTTTGCCTGTCTCCCTCTGGGGTTACTCCTCTGCATCTCAGCCTGCTTACTCCTTAATTGTGTCTGGGGGTCCCGGATTCTCCTTGTGTTTCCCCGTTTTAGTCATTAGATCATTACTGCTCTGCAGACAGACTCAGCCTGCGTTACCTTTGTTGGCTTTTTGCCAGACATCTACTATTATTGTTTAGATAATGTTCAGGTAACCTGTACTAAACACTGTATTGCCAGAGCTTGGTCTAAAAGCAATTTTACAAACTCACTCAAGATCTCTGGCAAGCTAAATGGAAAAAAATTCAGTAAACCATCACCTTGTATAAATAATTATAACTGTCTTTTGAAATTCACTGACAAATGTGGCAACAGATAGAAATAATATAAAACCAGAAAAACTCCCTAAATGACAGTCAGGTGTACTATAATGTAGCGATCAGAATAAACTTACTAACCTGGAAGTTTCTAATATAACTCCATCCACAAGACTACTCACCAAGATGTGTTGGGCAAGGTGGGTAGAAGAGGGGAAAAGGATGGCTTCAGGAAACATTTTTCCCCTAAACTTGGTGTATGAGGCAAAAGATTTTTTGCATTCTGGCTGCTGAGAAGTGTCTTCCTTTCTTACAGTCCATTGGGAAAAAGAGCTGTGTTCCTCATGACAGATTATAAACAGTCTTTGAAAAAGAAGTTTGCCCAGGCAGCCCTGTTGATGTGCCCACAGGGATAGGGGCACAGCAGGTCCCTGCTGGCAAAGAGGGTGGCTAGAAGCACTCATCGCCATCTTCTACCATCACAGGCTACTGTTTTCCTGAAGAATGACGAATATAGACTTCCCTGCATCCCAGCATCTATGGATCATGTCAGATAATAGAAATGGTTTATGCGTGGATTACTTATTGACCAGTTGCCAAATTGTTACTGATGCACTTGATTTCCTCACGCTAACTTAATTTATAGTGAACAACTGTAACATAAGAAGGCTTTCATGAAGTCAAACTAATAACCAACCAGTTTGCAAGCATATAAATCGTACCGCACGTAACCTGCACAGAGCCAGTCACAGGGAGGCCACTGAGGGAGTGCAAGCAGCTCATAGGGCAACAGAGGTTTTTAGAAGGTAAGGACAAGCTTCCTCTTGTGTAATTCACACCTGCACACAACCTGCCTTCGACGGAGTGTACTGGGATTTGGCACGTAATGGTGTCCTTGTGCCTGTTGTTCATGCTTGAGCTTTGAATTTCCGCTCTTCCATCACTTCTGCTCTGTGTCTTCCAGGACACTGCTCGCTCACCACTACCAGGCAGGGATTCTCTGTAGATTATTAAGCCCCTGAGGAGCATTGGCTGAAAAGAAAAATAATAAATAGAAATGATTTTAAAACCAGACCACTTCCCCCCTGCTTTTAAAAAGATAAATGGGGAGACTTTTCATTGTAATCTGTTCAAGCTTCCTCCTTATCCCTTGGCTTCTATCTCATGAAAGAGCCAAGCCCCAAATATTCATATCTAGCTCCCTGAACCTCAGCTCCTCACTTCACGTGTGACTAAAAGTGAACTGACTTTCAGTTCAGTACTGAGCACCTGTAGCTCCCACTGGCTTCACTGAGAGCCCTTTGTACACATCATTTGGGATAATTGGGCCCTCAGAGATTCTAGCATTGCATCAGGGCATCTTTTCTTCCAAATGGAAGGCACAGGAAAACGGTACTTACAGGCATGGCCAGGAGGTGTCCCCATCTGTGGCACAGTGGTCTCAGCCTGCGATTTCAAGGGTTCTTACTGAGCCCAACAAACTCTTAACGATGAATCAAGGGAGGAAAATTTTACCCCCAAAGATTTTGTTTGGGGCTTTTTTGTCTTTTCTTTTTTTTTTTTTTCTTTCATTTTCCAGTCAGGCACACATTTTTATGCAGCTCTTTTCTAAAAGCATCTTCCTGCCCTACAGAAACTAATCCTGTAGATGAGCTTCCAAACTTTCCATGCTGGAGGAAGAAAAACCTGGAATCCTGCAGATTCACAACAGTTTCAGACTGCTTCATTCTATCACAACTAAATCACATAGCCTGCTTATCTCACTCTCCTCACACTTAATGCAGAATTTTTAGGCATTTTCCCAGTGCAAGCCCTTAGCTGTTCATATTAATATGCCTTCTCTGTGGTTCACTTTTAATTTGTGGATACTATTCTTTCCATTTTGTGGACTCTTCTCTCTGAATTTGGGAAATTAAACAGGCTTTCAAATGCAGCTTGATTGATTGACACTAAACTTGGACATACAACTTAAGATAAAATTATTGAATTAACAATAACTAATAGTTATTGTCACACCTGGGAGAGATTTTAAGTCTTTTAGAGGGACTTTTTAGTAGCATGGTGTTGTCTGTTCTCAGCTGTCAAGGTATTTAACAGAAGATTTACCAGTATGACTTTAAATTATTGTAATGTTAGTGAAACAAGATTACCACACAGGGAGGGAGTAGCAGAGAAGTCTATTTCACATGCAGGAGGCTATGAAAAATGTACTGCTGTATTTAAGACATGAACAAAAGGCTGCAAGCAGAGAGAAAAGAGGATATTTAATGCCACAGCTAAACAGCCATCAAAAGACAATAGGTACATGGACTCTCCTGTGTGCCAAAAAGCAGGAAATATGTGCGCTTTGAAAAGTGTCATCCTGAGCTCTTCGAATTAGGCCTCACTTCAAATACCTGTTAAATATGATTCTGAACAACAGGGCCATCAAGCTTAACTTATTTTGTCAGGAGAAGGTTAAAAGTGAGAATTCTCACAGTCTCTATATTTTCCTATTTTGTGTTACCATGACAGAGGAATTTGAGGATGGAGCTGCATTACTCTTCTTTTTTTTTCTCTTGTGCGGAGGTCTCAGACTTAAAATCAGGCTACTGCCTGTGAATTAATTTCATGTGATTTTAGGGGAGGACAAGGGGCAATTTTTGTTAGATAAGAGAAGGAGGAAACACTGGGTGTGCTACAAGAACTGATCAATGAGATCCCTGCTCTGAATGGGATTGCAGTCAAAGGCTGTAGCTGCATGAACTGCTCCAGTCCTGTGAACCACTGTGTCTTGATTAAGCTCCACTGAGGTCCATGGAGAGACCAACCTAATCGGACTCTCTAGACAAAATTTTAGGAGAGGGAGAATGTGTCTTACCCCTCCTCTTTTCTTACGAGGAGTTAGTTTTTATTGCTGTACATTTTGGAAAAGGTATGTTTTAAGACAGGCTGGCATGGTAGTTTTGTACTGTGTAGGATCAATTGTTAGAAACGGTGTGTTGATTTTTTGTGGAGAATCCAGAGCACTGACTGACATGAAAGGATCAATATCAGATGGTTGGATGATGAGGTTTTGACAATTGTTTTTATATCAACACTTTCCCTAAAGCAAGGGAGGGAAATTCTTTCTTCCTTGCCAAGGTCTGAATAAGCCACCAGACACTTGTGGCAGATTGCGTATTGATCCTTGCTTTAACGTTATCCATTGTTGATTCTCTGAGGTGAGGGAAGGCCCATCTACATATTTCCATCTCTTCCTCTTCTGCTACAGTGCAGACACCTCTCAGCACGTCAGCACAGCACCACGGTTTTGTTTCTACTTTGCAACAGAACGTATGGGCTTTAAGTAGCAGGATAGAAGTTGCGAGGCAGGGAAACTGGCACGGGGGGCTTGAATATCGCAACTACTTCTTGGAAGGAGTCACAGGCCAAATTCTGCTTCTCACGCAAGCTGCCGTGGGAAGGGTGCAAGGGGGCACAGACCCACATCAGGGGGCTGCATCTGACTCCTGGTGACACCTCGTGATTTCAGAACAATTCACGTTGTTGTGGGCCTTATGAAATGGAGTCACAGGCTCACTCTTCCAACGTTACGGACAGTTATATACAAAATGAATATACAATAGTAAGCAATGACTGATAGTCACTGCTAGACTTCTGTATTCAGGTTCTGGTTGAGTAATTAGCTTTACTGTCTTTTTAATAGGGAAAAGACTGGTAGCATCTTCATCTAGGCTGTAGGAAATAGCAGCAGACTGACAATTGACTGAAGGCAGCGTGAGGACAGTCGAGATGGAAGTGATGCTGGGCTGGTGATAGGCCGTACTTTCACAAAAGAAGCAGAAAGCAATCTAATAGCTAATAGCTAGGAGAATTTAGTGAGGCTGTGCAGGATCCTTCACAGTGCTAAGCCGAGGCAGGAAGCTTAGAGACTGAATAGCAAATAGCTTGAATAAAGATGAGCTACTGCTGCCGAGTGGGGAGATGGTGCCCACTCCCCAGGAAATCTTAGGTAAGACATAAACTATAAAAATTAACTTTGGAAAATGTGAGACACATAGAAATAGTTGGAAAATGTGGCTGCTTTAAAATTTATATTTCATCTTCTTAGCCAGAGGAAGAATTAGATCAGGAATGAACTAACTGTTGATTTGAAAGCTAGTGACGTAAAGAGTTGGGGGGGGGGGGGTGTCAGTCTAAAATTTTATTGTCGCTATAATTTCAACAGTTTATTTAGAATTGAGAAGCAAATAAATGAAAGAGAAAAGAAAGAGAAAAGAAAGATAAATATTACTGTGATTGGTGATATTCAAGTTTAGAACTTCAATTAAATTGGAGAACAGTTATATTAAATGAAATTAAAGTTTTGAAGGTAATGGGGCAAGAAGGGCAATTTCTGATCACTAGGAGGCAGCCTAAAGAATGAAAGAACAAACCAACAGCCATAGAAAAATAGACCTTTACTTTTTTTTTAATAAAAGCTTTGTGTTAGAGACCTTCTGAAAAGGGAAAAGAAAAATGCAGAAATCTCTCAGACCCAGACAGCTGCACCAACGGATGGAGGTCAACATATCTTCCATCTTCTAAAAGTAAATGTTCCCTAGCAACTTCTGTCAAGAAAGCTGTTGCATGGCTGAAAACAAGACTTCCATGCATCAAAAAGTATAGAATGAACGTCGTGACATTGAAACCAGAACTGGACGTTAAAAATTAGGAAGTCTTTCTAACAGTATGACAGGAATCTAAAAAGTGTTTCCATATGATTTTTTTTCACTTAAGATAAAAATGTCCTAAATGTTGAAAGGAAAGTGAAAATGTTTGGAATAGCTTATTGATGTTTATCCAGTTGTTACCTACTTGACTAAATATTGCATAAATGTAGGTGTAAAGTACAAAGTCTAGAAACTTCTCTATTTATTTTTTCCATAAGTAAAATCTTAATGAAATAAAGAAGTTTGACATGATATTGAGAAAATTGTGGGATTTCTCAGATGCACAAAATACATCATATGTGTAAGCTGTCGTATAGTATAAGGACTTTGCATCTGAATCCTTTTATCTGAGTCAAAATATGTACTGAAAAACAGATTCTAAGTTTTTAGGGAAAAAAAAACACTATCTAAGCCTTACTTTAAATAGCGCTGTGGCTGAAATGATGATGATGGGTAGAAAAATAAATGTGACTGATTTCCAGAATTTTTCCAAGATGCAATGTCCTTTTAATAAGGGGAGAATTTGACAGGGAGAAAAAAGATTTCTAATACAGAGCTAGTTTCAGCTGAAGCTATGAAGAAACTACCAACACCCCATTATTAACTACCATTAATCACATAACTTTTGGAAAAATCCAGCTACTTGTAAGTAGGTAGCTAATTATCTGGGAATCCATGACTTGCAGTTTACAGATCTGTGTGTGTAGTGTATTTTTCAGTTTAGCAGCCAAACCAAAAAATGGTAAACCCCCCAAACAAAACAGAAATAGATTATTTAAGGTGATGAACTTTTCTACTGATATTTCATTAACACCTCAGCACAATGTGAGAGGCATAGACTTACTCTCTCTTTCCCTTCCCCTGGGAGCAGAAGAGGGAATTGAATTTCCTTTGTCCTAGAGAAGGAGGCTAAGCCTGGATAACGGATGAGAAGGGATGATGCGGAGCTCTGGATTTCCCAGAGAAAATCGGGTCAAACACATCATCTTCAATGCAACTGAAATCTCATTTTTAGTTAAATAATAGGGGGGGCAGTTACCATCTCCACATAAGCAGGACCCATGGCTGCCCATCCTTCCTTAAAAACGACAAGGACAAAGATGAAACCAGCCCCAGTTCTAGCATTTTCTAGAACTCTAAGCTATTTTTAGGCATATGGTAGCCAGCTGCTGTCAGGCTTACACTGACAGGCCAGGATTTGTAATGCTGTGCACAGTGTCAGTTTGTCATCCAATACTTTTAAAACAAATTTGGAGGGAGTGGAATAGAAAGCGGAAACAGCAACTATTTTTAAGAGCTGCTGTTTATCATGTTTTTGCCAGGCTGAACGTAACGTTCTCAGAGTTGACGTGATCCTGAGCTCTCACTCCATTTGATTTCACATTGTTCATTTTTCATGCTCTCCAATACAATTGTGGAAATACATTGATCATCCTACTGAAACACCTGCACCAGTCAGCAACAGAAAACTTCTGAATTGATATCTCTGCTCTCTCAGTGACATGGCTCATTTAAGCATATATATTTGCAAGGAGTAGATTGTATCTCACAGACAATATTCCTAAAAAATACACTGCTTCCTCAGAGGTGGGACACAAGGATGTATGGTTGAGGAAGCTGGAATATTCCAGCTTTTGTAGAAGACAGGTGTTAGGGAACTATTTCACTCTACTTTTTATGTACACAGCATCAGCAAAGAATGGCCAATCGCAGAAGTGAAGGACTGGAAGGGAAATGCAGGAGTCATCTATTCGATCTCATCCTCCTGCTCTAAAGCAAGAATCTCTTGGGAGATGGTTGTCATACTGCTTCTTAAAAACCTGCCACGTTGCAAGGGTTTCAGAGCTTTCATAGATAAGCTGTTCCAGTGCTTAAATGTCCAGGGCTTGACTATTGAGAAAGATTTCCTAATATATTAAGTCCCCTCTGCTGTCAGTGGGTATTCATAATTCCTCAGGGGAGCATGGAGAAAACCAGTCATTATACTCCTCAATGCAATATTTTATGTAACTGGAGAATTTACAGTGTACTCTTCGGATTTTTACTCTCTAAATGGAAGAATTCAGCTTTTTTCGACCTTTCTGCAAAGCTTACAATTTCCAAACCTCTTAGCATTTTTGTTGTTCTTCTCTGGATTCTCACTAATGCCTCTAGCTCTTTCCTAATGAAGCCCTTCAGCCGTGACATCGTCAGAGGAAAGCAGAATTACTGCTTGTACTTATAGGTGACCTCCCAGAAAATGTTCCTTTTCTTGCAGCACCTGCATATTATTAATTTGACTTATTTTGGTGCTGTGTTGTACTTCCAAACCTCTCTTCAGTGCTGCTGCCAGCACAGTTATTCCCCAGTTTATATTTGTACATTTGCTATTTTTCCTTTCTAAATGCAGTACTTTATACTTGTTCGATGCTGTTAATATACAAACATCTAGACTTACTAGAATTACGTCTTGCTCGTGCAAGCTTCCCATAAAACATAACCTGATTCTTAGGTTTAAAGATCATTAATGTTTATTTACCAGTACCTTGTTATTTTATTTATTAAATTTGTCACTATGCTCTGCTTTGCATATGCTTATGCTTGCTCATGCATACTTTATGAATATAGAAATTAGTATCTCATTAACTTGGTAATTAGGCCAATGATAAACAGCTGTTTGTTTACCATGCAGGGCAAGATTTCTACTGAAGTTCCTTACCTTTCAGGCACAGTTGTTGTTTGGAATCTCTATTGTGATAAAAAACTATATGGATCTGTAATATCTACTCTTAATTGTTATTGCCAGCTCTGTGAAATCTCAGTTTTTAAGACAGAAATAAAAGAGAATTGCATCATGCTTTACATATCTAAGAAGCCATATTATGATGTGTATTAGTAAAACACATGGATGTTCCTGCCATAGACCAGGATCCCAGAGTGCTATATGCTGCACAAACATGCAGAAAGAGCTTCCAAAGGACAGCAAGGGGATGCAGACAGAGGGATACAAAGCAATGATGGAACTATATTATTTACAAAGAGTTTTCATGCTTTAAAAGTAGAGCTTTATGTTACATGTAATTCTGCAACTTGAGTTAGACTGAATTATAATAGCATTTAGAAACCTGTAATAAATGGGGTTTTCAGAGCTTCTACTTGCCCTTAGATTTCAAGCCACTTTTGGCTTGCCCCCCCTGTTTTCCCAATACACAGACATTCCCGGGCCAGGGTGGGGGGGTGTTGGCTGTGGATTAGTGATGAATCAATCCCTGTCAGAGAGGAATTCTTCAGAAGAATTAATTTTATGCCTTTGGAGGGGACATGATAACAGGTATTTTTTAAAGATCAGAATAACGCCCCAGTGTTGCAACACCTGTAGAAATGAGGGCAGCAGATCTGTGCTCTGAAAAATCCTCCAACTGGTGGAACTATTCCTACGTATCTTGAGTTCATGGATCAGAGTAGGGAACTGGGACCTGCAAAAGGAACATCTTACCCTTACTCTCATCTCTCTGGAACAGCATGGGTTGGTTGAATTAAGCTCCTCTTCATTCTGTAGTATTTGGTGATTATCGAATTAGGAGGGACGCCTTGGAGGTGGAGGTGAATTCCCGTGCAAAAAAGTGGGGGTTGCAGAGAGATCCTTTCCTTTCCTGCCTCCCACGAGGGTTCCAGATAAGGGAGCGGGGAAATGTAGGAACTCCTTGCAGAGAAGGCTATGTAAATTAAATTACCTTCTCATGTAAGGCAGTACAGGGAAAAGATCAACCTGTTCCCAGAAAAACACCTTCTTTCTGTTTCCTTAGGCAGTAATAATCCACTTAACTAGTTGAGTCTTCAGATGGTTAACAGCATAGAACCAAAATCTCACCTAGGTAGGGAGGGATTTTATCATAAGTTACGCGTTATGCTTTTTCATTATGAAAAATGGCAGTGTTAGAAAGGAAGTAAGCATTACTCATAAGATTATTATTTGCTAAAAAGTTTATCAGAATCAGGTAATTAGCTGGCTATCTCATTAGTCACATTGCCAAAATGTAATTGGTATTCTGTCTTTTGTGCTGTCTTAGCGGTGATTTTTTTTTTCATTGATTTCTCTGGCCTTTTAGTTTATTTTTAGAAATAGAAAATGTGTCATTCTGGCTGCTTTTTTCATTCCTGAGAAAACAGAATGTCCCACAGTGGGAGAGTTTTCAGGTATTCATCAGCTATTCTTGAAAAAACATATGATCACGCCATGGCTGCTCTGAATCTCAGCAGATGAAAGTGGGGAAATAAATTGCAGAATGCTTTAGATCTGAGGAGTTGAGAAGAATACATGTATTTGAGTCTATTTTTTATAAATGGTAGTTGTCTTTTCTGAAAAACTTTATTGATAGTGCAGGAGAAATCTTTGCTGAGTGATGTAGGATATTTTTATTCAAAATAAAAATTGACTGAAAACTAGTTTTTCTAAATCTCAAAATGCTGCTGAGCATTCTCAAATATAAACAGAATAGAAAACATTTTCAGTATTGATGTTTTTATATAAATCTTGGAACAAGTCAAATACTTAGTAAGGTGGACTGTGATTGCAAGACTTTAACTTTCTGAAGTGTTTGTGCTCTGGCAAAACTGGCTGGTGTGTATTTGACTTTTTCTTTTAAATCAGTGGAAGTCTAAGGTATTGTATTATATTCTCTTTCCCTCCTTTGTTTTTCCTCATCTGCAAGTCTAATGGATACTTTTCTGGGAAGTGTACTCATCTCCCCATACCTCAGACTCTGAAGTCCAAGTGTGGGGAAGGGACAGGCACTGAGCAAGAGGAGAAGACATAGAGGACTGAGACAGGCACATTCTCCGCTGAATGAGGTCTGCTAGGAAATGTAATGCAACATAAGGCTTTAACGGTTTTCCAAGCCCTGCCTGAAAGTACTTCTGTGGTTTCAGCATGATTAAACAGCAATGTTCAATTCAGTTACAAAATCTGTAGTGTGAATCGCTTGGGAATACGTTGTCAATTAGCAAATGATAGTGACCAAGAGCTGGCCTGGAGATAAGGGGCTTCTCTGCAGTTGCCTCTGGCTTCCTGGCGATCTCTAGGATTCCCTGGCAGGACTTCAGAGGCTGTGAAAGACTTTGTAAACAATAAAACAATTGAGAAACACTATTTTGCAGGTATTTCCTTCCTTTGACAGTTTAATTTTTGTTCATCAGAATATGGTTGGAATTGGTACTATTAAATGCAATCAAAATTTCCTCAAACTGTTCCACAGCATTTTAGTGTATTGTTTTTAGTCATATCATTCTGTTCTCTGTGCATTTTCCCCATCTACTCAAAATACGTGTGTGCAGATGTTCACAGAATGTTCATTTTCATCTTGAAAGCTCCTGTTCTCCCAATAAACTAATTTAAAACTTGTGTTCTATAAGAGTTGTTTATAACACACAAAGCAAAATTAAAAGAGATTTCTTAAATGATCTCTGTCACAAACCACAATTAATTAAGTAACAATTCCAATAGTAGTTAGCTGGCAAGAAAGTATGTATTCTGTGAAATAATGAAAAATCATAAATTTAAGAGAGCAGTGACATTTGCAAAATACGTGGAACTCATCAAATGAAGTGTTTGTTACGAGCTGCTTCCTCAACTCTAATTAATATTGATATTGGCTGGCTATGTTGTAAGTAGAGAGTTGCTACATATCTAACAGTTGATTACATGCAACAGGAGATGGAGGGCTCATTTTCCTGAAAGCATGATTGTGTGGTAACTATCGTTGATTTTTCTGTATTAGAATCACTCATCTGTTATTTTCAGGCTATGCTCTTATTTTCAAAGTAATATTTAATTCCAAACTCACAGACTTTAAATTCATAAGTAGCTTGGGAGGCAGTCTAACTAGTGTTCATGACTACATGCAAATTAGGTAAGTCCCTTAGCTCTCACCGTCTGTGATATATGTCTCATTATTGCAAATGACGTGGTCCAGGATAATGCGATTGGGCAGGCTCCCTCCTTTTGTGGTACTGATTTGTATATAGCGGATATGTTGGCCCAGCACTGAATGATGCACTGAGAAAGTCCCATCTCAGTGGAGTTGCTGTAGGTAATATGGAAGCAGACGTCCATCTGCACTGGAGGAGGAAATTCTGTGAAATTCAAAGCTGGAGCTGGCAGAGCTTGCTTAGCCCTGGCAACAGGCTGGGAGAAGGATCTCCGAATTTAAGCTAGGACAGAAAAGTGTGGAGTTGCTCTCTGCCTGCTGCTTCACCTAAGAAACCGTGATGGAGACAGCTCAGTGACAATCAGTCATGCCACCAATTCCTGATTCAAAAAGCAATCAGCAGTCAAAAGAAAAAGGACATATTGGCAGCACTCTGTTGTATGTCAAAAGCAAGGTCAAATTAAATAAAATTTTACTATGAAATGTTACTTGCTGCAACTGATTGTAGCAAGACTTCAGTCCTTATGGTCTTTGCACCATGAGCTGCTGCATGTGGGCATAACTTCAAAAGAATTTATTTAGATTTCTGCTTTCTTGTATCTTCTAAGAGGAAGGCGTGTGAAGTCAGGATTCCTGCTATTACTTGGCTGTTGATGATAGATCCTGGGTACTACACTATGACCGCTTGTCGTTAATTCAGGATAATTAATGAAGAGGAAGTCTCATCGTAGGGAACAGAGATTGAATCAAACAAAAAAAATCCAAGAAAGGAGCATTGTGTAGTCATCACATTAGGAGGTGAATGTTGGTCCAAAGAAGAGCACAGCAGGTGAAAGAAAAAAAAGATGCACGAGCTGTTAATGTGGTCTTTTGGACAGCTTGACTTTGAAGGAAGTACATAATTTATGTGCAATTATGAGGAAAGCTGTGAAAAGCCTCTGCTGGAAAGAAAGGGAAATTGGGACATTTTCATTGCCAGTCTCTCTTCTACTTTAAAAAGTGGCAGGTCATGTTCTAATGGGAGCATTGTGGTTTCTGCTACAAGATCTATAAACACCCCAAAAAGTTTATGGCACATGAAAGAACTTTGAAATTTCCCTCTGTTCTCTCACTCCAAACTTATAACCTGAGAAATGATCCTGTACAGTGCTGTGGGTGAGATGAATATTAACGGCATTTTGCAAGGGAGAAAGATTTCACTTGTTTCTCTGGATTGAGATTCCTTCATGTAGTAGTTCTCCATTCAAGCATGACCCTAAAAAAAATAATGGAAGATTTATCTTTTGATCCTTACTAGTTTAGCTAATGACTGTATATTTCACGTCCCGCACTACTGTCTGCCGATGAAATTTGATAAAGGTCCCAAATTTTGTGGCAGGGGTGACAGAGTAAGAGGTGAGGGATCATGTATGATACTCTTTCTTCATATCATTCCTTTTTTCATTGGTCTGCATTTGGCTGGTAACGCAATGCTTCTTGGTGTGTTGACTCCATGGGCTGCGCATGGTTGAAGTACTAGGAAGGAGAAGTGTCCTGGGATGTAAGTTTGGGAAAGAGCAAATGATGAATTTCTAGTTGTGAAGCAAATTGAATTTCAGAAGGAGTTGGGTGGCTTTAGAGAAAATCCAGGTTAGTGTCTTTGGCAGGCTCTGCTTCTGCAAAGGCACCCTGAAAAAAAGGAGAAAGTCCCTAAAAAAATTAATTACCTGGTACGTATTCCCAGCAGGGACTCTCTCTTTATTTGCTGAGAGGGCATAACGGGAACCTGATTCTTGACTGAGGTTTGGAGGCAGTATGAGAATATAAATAAAATATTAATAGTTCTGCACAAAAGGAATGTCAGTATTATTGTAGACCTTGTACAAAATAATTTACTCAGTAAATTAACCCTTTTGCTTTCTGACAAAGGACTGAATGACAGGATTGTCTTTTGTATGAAGAAATACCATGATATGCCTTAATATTACATATAAATAAACTTTAGCCTGGTGTTAATTTATTATTAATCCTGTGGTTTTGTACTTGTTAGGTTTGCACCACATCCAATGGCACGCTGGAATGAGTTGCTTCAAACGCCCAGATGGGAAATCAGTCGCGTCCTGAAACACTGACAAGTTAGACCTTACTAGTAAAAATGCCTGTAGACCCCAGAGCATACGGGGGCCTCCGAGGAAGACAACACACTCCAAACAGCTGGGGGCATCTGCTGCTGCAGGCAGCCTTGGTGGAGGACGAGGGGAGGTTCCAGGTGAGAGATGATGTGGCTGCACGGCGGAAGTTATTTCAGCACCATGATGTTAGCGTATGCGTGGAAAGGGGAAAGGGATTTTTATTTTTGTGTTAACTGTCTTGAATCGTCAAATACTTGTAAAGAATGTTGAAAGGTCTTGAAAGTGGATTTAGAGAATGGGATAGCAGCCTTGAAATATGCTTCATAAAAGGTGTTTGTATGGGGTATGCGTTGTGGAGGGAGAAAGGAAGATTGCAGTGGAAGAAAACACCAGGTCCTTTCTTCTCTTGTAGCTAGATGTGTTCCTTCTCAGGTACCACTCCTTTTCAGCAGCTGGTAAAGCTACTTCTGTATACAGATTTTGAAAGAGCTTTAGAAAGTTTCAAGGTGAAAGGTGTTAAAAATGAAAGAAGATTATTACTACTCTTGTTACTTCCCTATGTTCTTTGTTTGGAATTATCAGCTGGAGTTTTTTCTTCCTTTTCACAGTAATTTTCAGTCCCAAACAAACCCCTACTTTTTCTGCTTAGACCGAGACTGGACAGAGGGCTGTTCTGGCTTGGAAAATGCTTACAAGCTCACTATGAGAATTACTATAGCACAGAAATGTGCTATAATCAGTGGGGAAAGTCAACAAATTAAGGACTACTTGATTTCCCCTGCGAATTCTCCTATCGTTTATGTGAGATGTAATTAATTCATTGTTGAAAATCTATGCAGTGGAACGAGTAAAACTTGTATTACACTGTGCTTCCATAGGATAAGGGAATCTCAGCTTCATGCAGGGTTTTGTTTTGTTTTGTTTTTCTGAGAATCAAAGTGTACTCCTGAGTTTATTAAGTATTCTTCATACAGGGAAACTAACCTTCATAGCAGCAACAATAATCAATAGTTTATTTTGTGTATGAATATATTTATCACCATTCTTCCTAGAGCATCTAAAAGGACTTGATAAACAGATGGGTACATTTATATCCTGTGTTCCCAGGTAGAGCTGCTCTTCACCTGAGACTTGTCACTATGTTTTGCTCTATAGATGGACAAACGTACCAGCTACCTGAGAGAGAGGGTGGAGGAAGGTTACTTACAGGTGACTGGCCGAGCTTGTGCCTCTACTTATGACTTATATACCCTGTGGCTGTCTTACTGCTTGAGATGCAGGGTATCTCACTGCTGTCCAATGGCCATGGGTAGGAAGGTTACACTGCCTGATTTTGCCTGCAGAGCAATAACAGAGTTTTCTGCCCTCCCTATACTGGGAGATTTCTCTTGCTTGCTGGGAGGCTGAGCAGGTAGCAGCACTTACCTGTATGAGGCAAGGGCAGTTTTCTGTCGGTGTGAGAGTGAGGGGCAGAAGAATATTGCTAATACTGGTGGAAGGGTGAGTAAAGAGGGTATCTGTGTCCATATGCACACAAGTGTGTCCGTCTAGGAATTAAGTGATACTATGAATCCCAGTTATTCAGAAGTTGTTCTTCAGGTGATGATGCCATAGAATTGTGGTTGTGGTTCTTATATTTGCCTTTTCTTCAAGCTTTCTCTCTACCCACAAAAACTAAGAAATTATACACATGAAATAATAATAATAATAATACCAATAATAAAGTTCCTAAGGTTTATTTTCTGAGAAGAAAGCAGACAGTACTCAGTCACAATGAATTTGTCTGGATAGCAGCTGGTTGACCGGTTAGTACTTGCATAGCAAAACTAGTCTCAGTACTGCTGTCTCTTCCCCAGTCATGTTTTAAAGTTTAAAGGGGAACCTGGGATTATTGTAGGTTTTTGAGGGTAGGAGTTAGACAAAGGTACAAAACTGTAGGAAATCAGTTTTGTTTATAGTAGGTGGAAACTGAGATCATCCTGTGGTCACTCAATTCCAGATGCTGGGTCTTTAATTAAAATGAATCGTGATATTCACAATATAATAGCAGTGAGAGGAGAGAGACGATGGAAAGGAGAAACAAAAAGAGGCAAAATACTATAGACAAAGGAAGAAAAGAAGTGAGGAAGGAAAGGAGAAGGAATGTAATCTCATACGGAAAAATCTGTGCTATAAAATCCAATTTTTAAAAATATAACTGAAACTTTTCAATCAAATACATGTAAATAAAAACTTGTTTCTGTAATATCATAATTACACAGTGTAGGTGGAGCAGAAAGGAATTTTTTTGCATCTGTTTCAATTTATCCTCTGCTCTGGATACAGTAGAGAAATCCCTTCAAAGGATCACTTTAGTTCATAGACAGCACATATGTATTTTGTTGCTGCATGCTCCAGACTGTATCAATAACCGTGTACTTCAATAAAAATATGTCTTCAGAGAATTGCTCAGTCTCCTGCATCTCCTTCCTCAGAGGGCTTTATTTCCTTCTTAACTCTTCTCCTATTTTGCTTGGTAGTTTATGGACTGCTAGAAAGACGATGCCTAAGCTGTTTCCTTCTTGTAGTTCACCCATTCTGATTGGAAGTGCATGGAAAAATGTAGGTGAACAGAACAGTCATCTGCTCGTATACTAGCTAACATGCCAAAACAGACTTAATACTGCTCCAGTCAGGAGCATTGGAAGTTTTGATACTGAAATTCCCAGGGGAAAATCGAGTCCTTTGCTAGGCCTTAGACATCCTGTCAGAGAGCTGATGTTTCCAATAGCACGCTGCACCAAACTCAAGTCTGGCATATAATTTTCTTCAAGTCATTCCTAAAGTCAAGTCATCAGCTTAACTTCTGTATTCCTGTAACAGTTGGGATTTTCAGTAGAAGACTATGTGTTAATTTTCATGGGCCAAAGGAGCCTGAACAGTCAAAGCCAAGAATATTATACATTGGGCATTAAAACAAGATTGAGGGATTCTAGCACAGAAATCCTTACCTACTTAGTTCCATAGTAACTAACCATCATTAAATGCCTTTCCACCTCTTTAATAAAGTACAGAGGAAAAGAAAAAAAAAGACTATTAAAAATGTTTAAAAACCTGTTTCAGGCACAGGTGCTAGACAGCCTAGAATCATCCACTTAATTAAGATAGGTAAGTTTAATTCAGAACAGCTGTTCCTAATATGAGTATTAGCTTGAAGTTCACTACTTATATTTCAAGGCTGAGGAGTTGCTTCTATTTTCTCCTCAACTATATCAGTGGGGTAATGCTGTTTTTCTCTACAAAACTTTGTGTTACTTATATCCTCAGCCCACCATAGTAACTACATCACTACTACTTGAAGTGTAAGTAGTAAATAAACCTGAAAGCATCTTTTTTTTTTTTCCAGTTTTTCCTTCAGCAGCAGACAGCCTTCTAAACTATGTTAAGAATAGTAGTTGTTTTGTTTTGAGGAAGAAAATAAATTTAATTGAGAAGAGCAGAAGCTTTTTTTGCTGCCCATGTTAATGTCCGATTGGCTTTCCTTGGGGACAATAAAGTACAGACAAAAATGTAAAAAAAGGAGCAGCATGCATAGAAAATAGGAAATATATGTTCTGGCTTTACATGCACCCTTGGAAAAGGGCAGCAGTGCACATAGTCTTTTGTCTGTTGGAAATGTGAGAAGCCATGCCAGCATGCAGTTTAGTTGCCACTTTGCTCACAGTACTGTTTTGCATCAGCGATAATGCAGGGAAGCAATCACTGTGGTACAAAGATCTTTGTTGGCTAAGCAAGGCTCTTGTTAATAGAAGGCAATGGAAGCCGGTGGTGAAGAAAAGAACAGCAGTAAAGAATGGAAATGAGAGGCTGGATGCAGGAAGCTAGGCTGAGGCTGGTCGTGTTGCTGTGCCTGCTCAGTTCTCTCTGCCTCAGTTGGGAACATCTCCTGGGGCAGGACAGTAACAGCCCAATATTACTGCTGTGGACTTTGGCTTGTCAGGAAGGGATGGATGGATGGATAGACTGCAGAAAACTGTGATAGACCTGAAGCTAAATGAAAGAGAAACGTATCTTTCAAATGTATTTGGTGGAAAATGATATGATAGTACGTGTGTGGAAGATTATTTCCAATAAATGGAGTACTGAAATGAAGACCCTTGGGTATGGGTAGCTGTGAGAAACGAGTGGAGAAAGAGATGCTGTGTGGGTAAATAGGATGCAGGGAGAGAGTGGGAAACTATGATGGAGACCAGCAGGAAGCTGAAGAGTCATAGAATCATAGAATGGAATCATAGAATCATTTAGGTTGGAAAAGACCTTTAAGTTTATCAGGTCCAACTGTAAACCTAACACTGCCAAGTCCACCACTGAACAATGTCTTGGAATTCGATGTCAGTGCAGTTACTGGTGATCCAGTCTTCTGAAATTTGGGAGCTGGGGCTGACTGCAGTCCATGAGGATAATCTGTAATCATTCCTGCTGAATTTTCTGTGTATTTTAAATACTTGTGAAACTAGGTGGCACACATCGATGGAGCTGTAGCTGTGTCAGGAGGCAGTGATGCCTCAGTTTGTTCTGATCTATGTTCCAGAAATTTGAGTCACTGTGAACTTGAAGTTGAGGAAAGAAGATACCAGCAAGCAAGCTTACCTGTTAATAAAACAGCTAAGCTGCATCACTTTTTTGTTTTTTGCCCTTCCTTTTTTTGTTTTTACATGAATGTCCATTCTTGTAAATCACTTATGTTATCTTAATTATCATGTAAAACACCTTTGTTGTGCTACATATTTGGTGTTTGGTTCCTAAGATTAATCCATATTGACACTAGTTCCTGCAAGCTCCTGTGTTTTTCCTCCCAGTTCATGAGAAAACTAGATGACTGGGAAGCCTTTTAGCTACTCAGTCAGTAGACACATGGCATTAATGCATTTGTACTAGTTTTGCAGCAAGAGGTCTTTACTCTTTTGGGAACAATTCTCCACCATTTTAGAAATAAGTAGGAATACTTCTTCATGGGAATTTTTTTTTTTTTTTTTTTTTTTTTTTTTGTAAGGAGGTATATGTGAATATATTTTGGGATGTTCCCAGTTGTCAACCAGTTCTGCTGGTTACATCACCTTTCAGAGCTGTGGATTTTGGAGCACATTGATGGCTGACCTTTAAAAAGAAATGAGTTCTTAAGGTTATCTGTATTAGAGCAGTGACTGTGTAAAAGAGATGTCCAGAATGTTTTATTTTTTATTTTATTTTTCATCTAAAATATCATGTCTTCTTCTGAAAAATACGTTTTGAGCACACCTAGGCTGACTTTTCTACGAGGAAGGGCTGTCCTTTAGAAATCAATGGGCTTTCTACTGAGAGATGTGGTAAAGCTGGTGAGGTTTTTCTCTACCTACAAAAATACGGCCAGAAAAATCTGGTTTTGGAGATAATACTTTTGCCAAAAATTGTAGAGATGTTAAAGCTTTTCTGTCTCATATAACTCCCAATACCACAAATATTCATACAGATTTGGTTAGGTAGAGGGCCCAGAGTTTCTGGTCCCTGTGTGAGAGATTAGTGTGTAACAGATCAAATGAAGACTGCAGTTTTTCTTCTTGGTGGCACTGGTACAAGGCATTGGAATTTCTTGCTAATGTGACAAGAAAGCTAAGGGGTATAATAAAATTGAGTGGGGGTAGAATAATGTCAGGGTGGATTTGAGGAATTAAATGCAGAAAAACCCCTTGCTCCTTACACAGCTTCTCCTTAGCTCCCAGAGGTCTTGCTGCAGCTCTGGTGTCAAGTCTTTTGCATTCGTTTGGCTGAAAACAAACTGAAGTCCAAAGTTTGAGTTGAGTTTCATAAAGCATCTTTAAATCTATGCTGACTTAAAAACAAAATCATGTAAAAGAGGTATGAAAGCACATTATTTAAAAAAAAAAAAAAGGAAGAAGTAATTTTCAGAAGAGCTGGAAGGCCAGAAGCTGTGTAGGTTTGCAGAGCTCTCCAGGCAGTATGGTGTTCCTAACGCCATACTTGGTGAGCAGTGCGTGCTCAGCTCCTTGAAAAGCAGGCATAAGTGTCAGCTACTTTGTGGGTATTCTGCACAGGCGATGACTTTTTTTAGCTGGTAGGGCTGTATATGAACAGGCATGGTAATACCCTCCTTTTTATAAGATACTAGCCTCTCACCCATTCTCCCCAGAGTCTTTCTCCTTGACGTATGTTGCTGCACTCCATGCAGGCTGGGATTCTATTAGGGTCTCTCACGAGGCTACACAGTTACAGGAACAATTATCACTTATGGAAAAGTACAGACTTCCTTGAGAAATTAACGGATTTTAGAACAGGGAGAACTTCTGTTTGTCATTCAGCAGCACACCTGTGAAAAAAGCAAATATTGAAAATCAGCAAAATACAATGGAAAAGACAGGCCTTGACAAATGACAAAGCCTCATTTGATTACAAACAGAAAAAAGCAAATAGCCTTCTGAACCAAAGCCCCAGAATGGCCCCTCCTGCAATACCAAAGACAGATCTCAGCTTCCGGATGAATGTACCAGTAGATGGGTTGTACATAAATGCCCTTGGCAATGGAGGTGAGAGTAGAACAAGCAACATTTAGGAAAGAAAACAAACTGGCAACATCAAGTGAAAGGTTTTTTTCTTTCTTTTCTTTTCATAAAAGATTCCTATTGCAAGATATTTGCTGACTATATTGGTGTTTGTGTGTAGCTATGTAGGCAGTCTTTTCTTCAGAGAGGACAGTGGACTGGCAGGACATGCCAGCCTCTTTTCCTCCTCTGCCTGTTAAGCAGCTGTGTGCATTGCGATGCAGGGGAGGCAGCTGGCAGGTCCACAGTTTCTACAGCCTTTGGGGCTCTGGTAGGTGCCTGGAACATGTCTTAAAGGAAAGATGATAAAGTAGAGCTGACAGAGCTACAGATACACTTCGTCTCCTAGATTTAACAGTTGCAATTAATAAATTTCCAGCTTAGCCCAAAGTGAGCCAGCCAAGGGCTGGTTATCCTTCATCAGTCTGTTCTTTTGTACAAGGCAAGCAGGCATCGCACGTCTCTGCCAGCTGGGGTTTGGTGCCGGGGGTCTCATGAGGCTTCTCCAGCACATTGGCACAGCATCGTGCCAAGGGCGTGCAGGGCAGTGCAAGGGGCTGTCTCTTCAGTGCCGCTAATACCATGCGATGCAACACATTTCTCCCTGATCTCTGGGCCTGTCCCTTTCTGAAGGAGGTCTGTCCTGTCCCTGTTTCAGACTGGCCAGCCCCTTCTGGCAGCCGCTTCAGGATTGTTTGGCCTCCCCCAATAATCTATCTCTTCATGACATATGACCCCTTGATAGAAGCAGCAGCTTCATTCCTCACACTGTCCCTGATGACCTGTGACTGCTCTGCTGATTCATCACAATATATTATATGAGACAATTGTTTCCATGTTTAAGCTAGCAATTAGCTTTTTTTGCCATAAATCTGAGTTTGATTTCATTTTCAACTTCACCATGCAGCCAAGACATTTCTCATGTGCTCTCCTCTGCCACAGGAGAGCTTGTATTTATTTTTTTTTTTTAAGAGAGGATGGTGAGAGAAATGAATTGGACAAGGTGTTTATGAGACGTGCCAGTCTAAAAAATGCAGTGTTTTACATTGTTTGAATATTGTTTGATTTACTACTTTATTTACAACATAGCAGTTGAAAAACAACCTGACCCAGCAACCCTGGGATTGTTTTTCATATAGCTGTGAAAGGATGGGTGCCTTTTGCCGTATCTGGAAAGACTATCTGGCTGTTCTTGAGTTGTTTAGTGTGAAGTTTATAACCAGAAGTTAGCTGTGCAGCGAAAGCCGTCTGCTGTCACTGGGACTTGGAAGAAAGCAGAGATTTGCATGAAGGGGTAAAAAAGGGAACAAAGAGGTGTTTTCATAGTCTGTATTTAAAAGTTCCTCAGAAGTCTCAGCTAGGTGGTTATCTCATTATAGCAGCTGCCAGTTTTCTCCACTTACCACTTTACCAGGAGTAAAACTCTTACTAATGTTTTATATATATATTATCAGCCAAATACAAAGGTTCAAGGTTTGTCATTGTTTTATGTAGCTAATCATATCATTAAAAAGATCTCATACTAGCCAGTTAAGCCAACTCTGATAAACCTCCAAAGTCTTAGCTGACATTTCAGATAATATTGTGTAATTTGGCGATGAGCTGTGGGAATATAATTGGTGGGGAAGCCTTCAAACTAGCAATTTAGCTAAGGCTAGTAGTAATTGCAATTACAGATTTTCAGGCTGAGCTATGTGAATCATCTCAGAAAGGTACAGGGCACAGCTGGGAGTTTGCTTCCAGCTTCTAGCAACACATGTGCATGAGCGGTCAGAAATTAGGAGTGGTCTCCTGCTTCTGTTTTTCTGCAGGCAGTGACAAGAGCTGGTTTGAAGGCTTCTGTCAACCTGCAGACAGTGATAGGACCTGGAAACTGGCTTGTGACGGCTTGCAGGCAGGCAGTGTTACGGATACCAAGGTGTTTGGCTACAGCTCTGGATATAGAAGGAAAGAGGGACAGATAGAGGCATGGTTTCTCTGGTGGGCACAGCGTTGGATGGAACTGGGACCTGAAACAATTATCAGTGCCATGGAAACTGGTGGATGAGCAAACTGTCTTTGGGAATGACTGGCTGCATGCCCTAAGGAGGTTGGCCTGAGCTAGATTTACTTCTCATTTCTTTTCAGCAACATCTAGAATCAGTGACATCCAGAGATCTGGAAGCAGGTACAGCCAAACCCCATTAGTTTTACTTTCAGCCAGAAGACGTGTAGATGTGGTGCTGAGGGACATGGTTTAGTGGTGGACTTGGCAGCGTTAGGTTTATGGTTGGACTCGATGATTTTAAAGGTCTTTTCCAGTCTAAATGATTCTAGGATTCTTTTATTTTATCAGGCTGGGAACATGGTCATTCTTTTTTTTTCTGCAAAAAGAAAAAAGAAAGAAAACAGGAGACTTTAGGCCACCATGAAGACCATCACTCAAAGGATTTGACTGGCAGACATTATCTTGAGAACTGATTTATGTTGATAATAATAGAACCTCTATGGGATCTTTGTTCCTTTGTTATAGAGGGAGGAAGGGGAGGGAGAGGGAGGGAGAAAGCCATGTTGGCACTTCTGCAAGCAAATGCAGAGTATGAAGCAAAAAATATTTGGCTGCAAAGCCTGTTGCAAAGCACACCATGGCACTCCATATCATACGTGCAGATTTGCTGTTGATGTATATGGAGAAGGTGATGACACTTGCTCTTTGAATGAAAACCAGATATTTTTCAGGCTGGTGAAAGAATAAGGAAAGCCTGAGCAAAGGCATGAATACCAGTAGCTGTGAATGCCATGTTTTAGGTGATATTTAAATCCTTCTTTCCATTTGCTGTGTTCACAGTGCTCGAGACACATGAGTTACGCCATCACAGATTGTGCTGCATTTTTTTAATTGTCTTTTTCTAACATAAGTGTGTTGGTGAGCTACAATGTCAGGCATATAGACTATCATGCAGAGCTGCTAATTCAAACTTACCTTGTTACCTCCAGTTACTGGTCACATGGGTAGTTTTATTGGTTTTAGCTGCACGTGGTTGATGGCCAGCATAGATTGCAGCCCATTCACTCCCTAGCATCCTTTTTTTTTTCAAGGCAAGACAGAAAAGAGCTTGCAAAATTCTTCCCAACTGATCTTGTAAATCAGCTGTTTCCAAATCTTGCAGTTGTTTCAACTTTTGGTCTCAAAACCCAATATCTCCTTATAACCCTTTCTTCACTGTTGAGTTTCTATTGCGGTTGCTACCTTTCGTTAGAGAATCTCATCAGTTGTCTGCAAGATAGAGGATTTCTCAGTGGGTAATTCTGCCACGTCAAGTTTATCTCACGTTTCTGCAACAAGAACTGGGTTCCGATGAGCTTTGCCAATGATGCAAGTTAAATATTTATTTTTTATTTTGTGGTCTTCAGTAAATTGTTACTCTGTTGCCTTGTTACGCAAATTTGGTAAAATGAGTCCTTAAAATAGTTTTCACCATATGCTTTTTTTTAAATGTAGAAGCTCTTGATTGTGAGAGTAATAAAACCAAATTAATCATTAAGTAAACAGATTTAGTTCATACTTTACAGCCTTCCTGCCAGTAATGTGGCTATACTTCTGGCATGTGAACCCATGTGTGTTGGATCTGCTGTTACATCCAGGCTATTTCTGTTTGAAAATGGCAAGTCTTGTCAACCAGCTCGATTCTCTGAAACACATAAGTAGTTGTCCCAGGCTGGGAGCTCACAACCTATAGCCAGAAATCCAAGTTAATTTTGGCTCCTCAAGGGCAGGCAGAAGAATAGAATGAGACATTTCTAATCATAAAATGCTTCTGCATGACCACAATCCGACTTCTGCATTTGCCAAATGTTTCCTTTGCAGCAACATTTCATTTTTGGGTAACATTTCAGTTCAGTTAACTGTGCTGATCAGTATCTCGTCTCTCTTATTTCATGTAATAAAACTTAGCACAAGTAACAGCTACTTAAAAGGAGGAGAGAAAGGAGAATAACTTCTGCTCACATGAATTGGACAATTATCTCTTTAACAAAAAGAGGAATTCAGTGTTCAGTTTTACAAATATGGTAACAATTATTTATAAACATGAAACTGATTTGAAATGCTTACTGAGTGGTAGACGGCTTCATATTCATTGCCATTATTGTGCTGTCTCGCCCATGAATCAAAGCAGACTTTCAGTGCTGTCTTTTCTGCCTGGTTCATTATCTACAGACTGTGGCATATCAAGAGAATGTGCTTACTTTCATGTAAAGTATAAAGAAATCAAACTTCAAGCTGTTTCCATTTTGAGGATTTAAAAACAGGACCTAATTCTTAATTTTTCTCTATTTTTTGCAATGTATTTTACAACATTTAATAAGGATTTCTGATAAGCAGCATTGCTACTGATCTTGCCAGAAACAGCTGATGAAAAGTATCACTAAATTCTTCATTAGATTTACTTTAGATTATTTCTGTGTAAGAAATGTCTCTGTGGAAGGGCCAGCTTTCCACAAAAGGTGGTGCTTGTCAGGGAATATTTTGGTGTGTCTGGACATGATCAGGTTTTTCTGCACAGAGGCTGTTTTGGTGTGCCATCAAGGAAAGAGTTAATCCTCATCTGAAATAGAGCATATTCTTTCTTTATTAGAGATAAAGGTTTATATTGGTGGTGCCTACTGCATTCCCTGACTACCGTGGCAGAAATCTCTTCAAAGAATCCCAGCAAGTTAGCGAGCCATGAACCCCAATCTCCCTCCTCTCTCTACTCTTATACTGTCAATCCTTAATCAAGCTGTGCTTCTTCAAGTGTTTTCCCATTTGATATTCTAGGAGTTTCTCCCCACTTTATATCAAGCTAACTGGTCTATGGTTTCCTGTTATGTCTCCAGGCACTTTTAAAATAACTTTGTTATGTTAGCCACTTTCCAGTCCCCAGGGGTCTCTTCTAAACTAAATGAACTTGTGAATGTGCCTGCTAATTCCTTAGTTTCTCCCCCCACTTCCTTACCACATTTGGATATTTCTTTGGCCGTGGGTTTTAAGACTGTCTAACCATTTTAATAATGCTACCAGCATTACAGACTTAAACAAAAAAAAAAAAAAAAAAATCTTCCTCCTTCAAAAGTAAACTCCTGACCTCTTCATAGAAAAGACAAGCACAGTACATGCTTCACTTTTATTTTGTTTATACCTCATACTATTAAAAAGGATTTGCACTCCCATACCATCAGTCCTTGCCCCCTGCTCAGTAAATCTGTTGTGTGCAAGGAAGAGCTAGCTATAATAGGGGAACTTTCACAGCTTTCACTGTACCTTGTGGTGGTTAAATTTTGTTTTCCTCATTGTGATTGAGAAATGCCACGAGGAAGGAGTGATTAATGACATCCTCAGTCACCCCAACCACATCCCTGCTGCAGAGCCCCGTGCCACCCGCTTGACCGTGCCAGTCACACCAAGGCTCGCCCCTGCCCTTGGGGAGGAAACCTGCCTGGGAAGGGCCAGGCAGCCTGGGCGCCTCTCAGCGACGAGCTGGGGCAAGGTCAGGCTCCTTATGGGGGATCTGGCTGATGGGCACACCATGGGGTGGCCTGTCTAACCCATTGATCCATGCTTTTTTCTTCAGTTCTATTTTTTTTTTTTTTTTTTATTTAAGCTCATGAATATTTTCTGTTGGGTTTTCTGTTGTCACTAGGATCCTGTTTAGATGTTTTGTCTTTTTATGAACACCTTTTTCCTCTTTGCTCTATGAAGAGTACATCTTGACCAATGTAAAGCTCAAAATTATAGTGTAAAAAATAAAGTTACAGTTGCCTGTGAGAAGTGTACTGGCATAAGTCACTGTCACAGGTTCTTGCAATAAACAGCTGGGCTTTTTTTGGATTAAAATGTGGGGGAAGCAACATGTTGGTGAGAAACAACATAACTGGTGAGAAGGAGTAAATACAATCTGTCTGTAATTCAGGAGAAATCTGTTTTCTTTTACTGAATACCATTTAGATGTGAGGGAAAAATATATGCTGTCATGTGGCTATGGTCAAGATATTCTTAAATATGGTTTGTTTTCTATAAGCTATTTCTCATACCCATTAAAAGCTGTTAATTCTTAAGTGTTCTTTTTACTGATACTTGTATGATTATACTTTTGTAATATGATGACACTCATTCTTGCAAGAACATATTCAATGTCTTTGTTCATCAAAGAGATGAGGGAGTAAATCTACATTTTCATATTCAGTTTGAGGAGGATGCTAAAATGGAAAGAAGAAACAAATACCAGAAAGACAAGGAAATAATGAAATAGCATCTACAGAGAATCAGACCATGCCCTGTAAATACCAAAATGCGTTTCAGCTTGGAAGTACGCAAGCAATATGTTTGCATAAAGTATTTTGAAAAGCAGAAACTTTCCTGCAATACTGAAGGGGGAAAAAAAGAAAAAAGGGGTGCAATAATGAACAGAAGATTTTGTGTGAGTGTTCAGTGAGTGCCAGGAACACTCCTTGTGAGTTTTGGTCAGCATATCTAAAAACACTCCATCACAGAAGCAGCAAGTCAGTCATTCCTGTCTGCGGTGCAGCCACATCTCAAAAAGTGGTCTAGGCTCTGAAAAATGTGATGTATGAAAAATACTGAAAGATTAGAAATTGCATGTGTCCTTCATCTTATACCTTCCTGTGTAAGTGGAGACTTCTGGAAGCATCTAAAAACTGAACCTGAATGTGCTTAGCATTGTTGTCTGGGCCCTGAAAAACTTATGAATGTGTTTTAATTGACTTAGATTGTAAAACAGCATGAAGATCTTTGACCTGAACAGGATTGAGCACATGGTAAATTTTCATTTTTACTTGTTTTTTTCCCCCCTAAAGGGCAAATGGGCCACAAGTGTCTTATTCTGCACATTTTTAAGTAGGAATCTTGTCCCCCCCCCATTTCCAGTGCACGGACAAGGCAGCAAGGTAACAGGACACCCATCCCCAAAGTCCTGCCTCGTCCCGGATCACCAACTGCCTCCTGAAGCCTCGTGCTCCTGCGCTGTGCTCTGTGCTAGGGGCCCCTGTGAAGGCCAGCTCCTCTCTGCCTACTGCTGCAGGCAGGGCCTGGGGTACCTTTTAGGGGTACCTGATTGCAGGACACTTTGTCCCTGCCCTCCCACCTTCGCCATGTCATGAGATGTCCCACGCTACTGTCACACAAGTGTCATCGCAATCGTAGCCAGTAGCTCTCGGGCCTTGCGCAGGCAGGGTGCCACTGTAGCCCTGGCAGTGAGCCCAGCCTGGGCTCCAGCTGGGTTAATTTTATAATTTCTCTGACTGTCCATGCGTTACTCAACTGTCCTCTGCAGCAGGGATATGGCCCCTGAGCTGCCAAGTGAAAAGCCCTGACAGCCCCATTTAAGGACACTTTACAGGATTTCAGGCAAAGGGAGATTGAGTCCTGGTTGCTGTAAATTACAAGATAAGAATTTTTTTGAGTAGCTGCAAATGTATCACCACAACCCGTGAGAACACAATTTATCACTTTACCAAAATAAGTAAGGAATTGGCCTTGAACTTTGAAAGGAAAATTACGCTTAAAAAATAAACCAGTTACAGTGTTTCATATCAACGCAGAATTGACCCTCTGTTTTACTACTTACAACTGGATTTTTTTCTTTACTTCTTACACCTGGATTCCTTGATTTCCCACCTTAGGATTTCTTTTTGCTTTCC
This sequence comes from Platalea leucorodia, assembly GCF_965183815.1. Classification (NCBI taxonomy): domain Eukaryota; kingdom Metazoa; phylum Chordata; class Aves; order Pelecaniformes; family Threskiornithidae; genus Platalea; species Platalea leucorodia. The sequence goes on along the minus strand of NC_138827.1, from coordinate 36,327,805 downwards.
TGATTAAAAAAAAATATATCAGGTTTGTAGGCCTGGAGACACTGCAGCACTCTTCCTGTAATAGCCAGGTGTCCATCTGAACTTAAAATGAAACTCAGTGCCTCAGCTAACGGCCTTGGATCAGTTTATGAAGTGAAGAACTTTGCCAGAGATTAAGAACCAGTGCATCAGCCAGAGAAAATGTTATTAAGTTCTTATTTTTTTTTTTCATTTCTGCTTGTCTTGTCCCCTTGATGGGTTTCCTAGTCTTTGCCAGCTCACCTAGTAAGCAGCCAAACATCACAAGAAAAAGATTGTCTCATGATGAAGGTTTAGAAGAGAGACATGCATAGAGTTTATCTAAGCAGGGAATAAGAGACCTAAATTAGTATCTATTCAGTCTGAAGTTATATTTAAAATATGAACATTCAAAATGCTATTTGAGGCAATAGGATGAAGAGGGAAAAGGAGTAACTGAGACTGATAATTAGGGAAGACTTGCCAATTGGGACCACCAGTTGTTTTCAACACAAATATTGCATGCTTGATTTGTGTTCAAATGTAGTATAATTCTGGAATTCTGGACAAAGAAAAAGAGTGTTTGTGGAGGGCAGGAGATTGAGTGAAGAGTGGACTAAGTGTATGGATGTGTGAAAGTCTGGGGGAAGAAGGAAGAAGGAGAATGTAATTTGAATCTGCAAAGTGTAGACGGAGTTGTGAATCTTAACTGGAAGAGCTGAAAGAAATTACTGGTCCTTCCCTGCAATTTAGCACCCCTCAACTTGGATACTGCATTGCCTGAATGTTCCCAATTCCCTTAGCCTGAGGTTAACTAATTCAGTTTATATTGTGGCCTTCAGCTATGATGCTAATGTGTTATTTATAATATTGGAAAAGTTGGTGCTCTCAGGAGCCTCTTGGAAATGTATAGACTGTGTGAAGTTGCACACTTAAGTCTCTAAAGTTCTGAGACCTCAGAGCAACAGCATCTTCCATTCATTTATTTTAGCATTGAGAGATTGGTAGCACAGCTTTAATGTTGCTGAAGAGTACGGGGTATTCATAGGGTTTTCAACGGCAATGTGTTGTTTCTCATTTAAACAAAATACTGTAGCAGGGATAAGTACAAATGAAAGCAAAGTACAAGTTATAAACTATCTTGTAACTGAGTGCCCCCAGTTTCACTGATCTTGAAAGTAAACTTGACCTATGGATTGTTTTAAATTACTTAATCTTCACAAGTTTTTCCTATATTTTTATCTGTTAAAATTTTACAATTTATGTACTATTTAGTTTGAGGGCTTTTTAGCCATATATATTAGAAACTTTGTTCTCAACCCTAAACTATAGATGTTTGCCCATTTTATTTGGTTTAATTCCTTAAGCTAACTCCAGAATGGCTTTTGAAACCTGTTGACTCTGTCCCAGGTCCAGGAAAATGAATGCTTTCTTTGTAATCCCACTGCTGTGCCAATTGGAGCAGTAATTGAAACCTCTCATGGGCAATAGACCAGCCATTTTACATACCTCCCTTATCTATGTAAACATTTCCTGATCTGCTTTCTTCTCCATCCCTTGGGGTCAATAACAGTTTCTTGTGATCTCTTTATTTTAAAATGGTCTGCTCCCTTCCTCCCTTCCAAAATTGTGAGTAGAATTAATGAATATTTTCTTTACTGTTCATTTTTCACTCCCTTCCTTTTCCTCACATTGTACCCTGCTCTCCCACTCATAGGAACACTTGTGTGGGTCTTGGTTTTTTTTCCTGTTGGAGTTGGACAGCCACTACCTTTAATTTGTGTAACTTGCAAATATTTCTTTTACTTTCATAATGAATTTTTCATTGCTGCTTTTGTGATTTCTTCCCCTTTGGATGTTTCAGAGAATTAATGTAAAGAAAATGGGAGACATTCACAGAAAACATCAAGTTAATTTGTTCTCAGTAGGCATTTGCAAGGGATTGAGACTTATGTTCTTCCAAGCTAAGGATGGGCAGGTGCCATGTGACTTTGACTTTTGAATATTGAATTTGGGTGCACAGTTGCTTATGAGCAAGGTATAGGTGACAGTAGTCTGACAGCAGCAATGAATAAAGCAGTTACTGTACCGAGCTGTGTGCAAAAATTTCTGAATTGACAGAGATAAATATTTTGACAAAGATAAATTTATGAGTTATTGGCTCAGCCTGTGGTTTGTTTAGGATTTGTCGTTCTTCTTGAAGGTATCATCAATTTAAGTTCGGATGGTTTGCACAGCTCTGAGCAGAGGCCTTCTCTGCTTGCACGCAACTCCACACCTCCAGCTCCCGACGGTGAAAATTGCAGGGTTTTCAGTGAGCTTTGCTGGTTTGCCACTCCTTGCTCCTCTCCTCACTGTTTGCTTTCATCTGTGGGTGTAACTTGAGATGCAAGGAGATGCAAGAGAGCATGAAATCTCATGGCCAACCTCCAACTTCATCCTGTCCTGGTGACAGCAGGAGCATGCCGGTAGCTCTGCCTTCCAGCCTCAGCCCTGCAGAGGCAGCCGTGGGAAGAGCACCGAGGAAGGGTAGCTCCTGGGACCCTGCCAGTCTTTCTGGTGCTGCTGTTGCCAGTCTCATGCTTTTCACTATCATTCAGACTATTAATTCACTAGATTAAAATAGATCAGAGTTTGCCTCTTGTATTGGGGCTGGAGGATTATTTGTAACTCATGTTAATGGTTAAAACGATTAAATAGCTCTCCTCCTTCAGAATTTTCTGTTGGCAACTATAGTGAGGCCATGTGTTACTAATGTTTTTATGAACCTCAGATGCTTTCTCAAAGAGTAAAATGGACAAGTCATTTACATATATTGATCAGGTCACATTTTATCTAAAACATCAAAACATTTATGATCCTCATTTAGTTAATTATAGATTTTTATTAAAATGGTTAGAAAGACGTTAAAGTATATTCTGAACTTCTTATGGACATTGAGTTTTAAGTCAATAGAGTTGATGGCTTTTGCAGCTTTCCAGTCTTAAAGTAGCATGTTGAACTGAAAGATGAGCTGGGATGAGACAGTGCCTTGAGCTGATTTCTGCTGACATTCACAGCTGTGCTGCATGGATGTAAACACTGCCAGATCTGAACACCGGCTTTACGCCTGCCTCGTGCAGGTGTGAATAACGGCAAAAGCTATGGAGGGGCTAAGAATCAGGCTCCAAGAGCTTCAGCCTGCAGGGATTGGTCAGATGCCTAGTGCAGATTGCATCAGGAGGGTTTTTTACATTCTCTAAGTTTAACCAACTACATAGTTACTTCTACTAGTCTTTTGTATATATAGATCATTTTTCTTGGATGCAACATTTAATTGTCAGTTCAGTTGACAGCAGGAATACTGAATCATAGACATCAGGCATTTTATTTTCAACATTTTTATGCAGGTAGGAAATAATACCGGGGTGTGACGAGCACTAGAAGAGATTCTCTCACCAGCCATGAGCTTTAAATTTGTGTTTATATCTGTGTGTGGTGCTGGTGTGGTGTTTTGGTGGGGTGTTTTTTATGCCCAATTCTTTAAAAATCTGTTAGGCTATTGCTGGTGGGAGAGGCACTGTGTTAAGTTTTGCTAGAAATTCATAGTGAGCAAGAAAAGACTTTTCATTTCTGTTAGATAAACAGAATATATAAAGATAAACCTAATGGCTCCACCGTACGGTGCTGAGACTGCCTGCTTCAGGGCAGGAGGGGAAGGGAAAGAGGTTAAATGTGCATTCATGCCCCAAATGATACTTAATAGCATTCATGCCAAAAGCTGTAAGATTCATTCTTTAATTCTTTATTTTTATGTTGTAAAATTTACCCTTATTTCACCATAATACAACTGAGAGTTGTTTCACCATAAACCGCTTAAATTTGCAGGCTCTACATTTTATTGTAAAGTAAGTTATTTCTTCAGCTGCCATTCAGTTTTCCATCGAACATGGAATAACTAGGAGGAAATGTTGTGAATATAAAGCTGAAATTCTGATTTATGCAGTCATTAACAAAAAAAAAGCCTCATGCCATTTCAATGATAATAGAACGAAAATCCAACTGGTGTTTTCTTTCTCAAACTTGTTTTCCATAGAGATTGCTGCTCTTAGGCAAACACCTATTTAAACCTTTGAAATGTATAATCTTAACTTCATACAGCTCTAGTAGCCTAGATTTGTTAATGTTTCATCCGTACTTGCAACAGCATTACAATTTAAGTTTCAGTAATATAAAAAGCATTTGTGGAGCAAACACTAGGAAAATACCTTTCTGGGAATGATGTTACGGGTATGAAATAAGGTTTAGAGGGTTTTATTATTATTATTATTATTATTATTATTATTATTATCATCAAAGCTTTTCTTTGCTGCTGCTTTTTAGCCTCTTAATAAAAGTACTAGATATAAATCTTATGAGATATAGCAGTAGGTGGTCAAAAATCATTCCAATGTGTTGCTTCTACATGCAATTAAGAAAAAAGGAAATCAAACATTCAAGCTGCAGCCATGGACTAGTTAACCTTGAGAAAGAGCTCCGATTATTGAAAGCAAAAACAATCAACACTTTAAGCTTAGTGTTGATATACCTGTGAAATATTAGTAGTCCAAGAACTGTAGATAGGGTGGTTACTTGAGGATAGTCTAGATGGGATTGACCTGGATATAGTGGCATGCAAAGGCTCATTTTCTCTTTTTCCTTTTTGACACAGGACAAGCCTGCAATATGTGTCTAGTTGTTCGTGTTTTCCCCTAAGATTTCTCCTAGACCTGGTGGTTTTACTGAAGCTTTTATGCATTTAATTAGGCTAGTATGTCCCAACAGTGGCTCATAAAAAATGTCAGAAGAGATGGAGAAAACCTCCCCCACAGATTCTAGAGCAAATGTGCAAGCACTTTTCTAGGGCAATAGTGTGGGCTCTTGCTCTGGTCTCACTTGCAAGGCGAAGGATGGGCAGGCCACTCCACAAATGACTCCTTCCTTCTGTGCGTCTGGGTAACGCCTGCTGCTTTCTGTCCTGCTGTGTGCTGCCACAGGTGATTCTTGCCAGCAGCTGAGTTGTTTGCTCCAGGATAAGCAGGCTGTTGGAAAATTCCATTTTCTGTATGCTGAGATCTTTCAGGTCTTGTGTTTTATGCAAGTCTCTTGCTCTGTTAGCTTTACCACAGTTCCTGATCACATACCGCACCCCTTAGCAAGCAGCACCCCAAATTTTCCCCACGGTGGTTGCCCCATGCACAACATACAGTTGACCAGCCTGTCAACTAGCTGCACCTGGCATGAGGTGTTGCTGAACAGGAGAGAGCCACCATGCTACACCGGAGCTGGCGAGGGCTGAGAAGCCTCCCTGGCTGCCAAAGTCCCCTTCCTGCACCCCGCTGAGCCATGATCCACAGGCCACAACTTGTGAGCCCTTCAGAAGGCTATCTTGATGCTAAAATAAAGGAGAGGACCAGTTGTTTGTGAAGACTCTGAGGCAAGTGAGAAGGCACTCAGCATCATGAGCCACAGTTGAAATTTTAGGTGACTATGCATCTTCTTTAGGATGGAATGAATATAACTATCTACTTAAAAAAAAAAAAAAAAAAAAATCCAACCCTTATGTAGACAGGCTTAGCTATGGATGGGGTTTATTTTATTTGGGTTTTTTATGACTGTGTTTGTACTGTGATGTTTTTACACTAGCACTATATTATTATAGAAGTCCCATATTCTGAATAAACCTTGGCCTAAAATAACACTAGAATTTTGATTTATTTCTGTGTGATTCTTTTTCAAGTGCTGTAAATCATATTTTGGTGTTCATTTACCTTTGCATTCTTTTTTGAGCCACTGGCACTGAAGCTGACGGATGGGAATCAAATGAAGTGTGCTAAGTGTTGCTGCTGTAGGCTTTCATCTCCCTACATTTTGTGGTATGATTTATCCTGGTAATACATCATGCGCCTCATTTTCTTTTGCTTATTTTATTTAGTGTTGTCACAAATAATATCATTTGACCATCTACCATGAGCACTAAGCAGTTGTAAATTAATGAAATAAACTGAATCTGTGGAACTCATCTGTCCCAAATTTGATTAGAGACGCCAGTGTTGTACCAAGCCATTTACTACAGATGAACCTCATTTATTAAGGACACAACTTTGCAGGGTCTTAGCTAACTACAGTAAATTGTTATGCATAGTATTTGCAATGATTTTAATGAAACAGTTAAAAGTGTCTTTTTAATATCTCAATCATGATTGGTGTTTCATGTTTCTAAAACTGGCATGTTTAGTTACTCTTGCTTTGTCCTGAATCGCTGGCATGCATCTGCATAAGTGCCTCTCCTCCCTCTCTCCCCAAAATGGGGTGCCTTGTGCGTAGGAGGCATTGAAAGATGATCTTAAACTGGCTTGATAACTAGGATTCAGTGTCCCCCACCATGGTGTTGGAGATTCCTCTAGATTTATTTCCTACGAACTGTAGTGCATAAGGTTTTTAATTATTTTTTCCCCTCTTGGTATGGCACCTGCATTACAGTGCAATGTGATAATATAATATTGAAGTGCATGTGTGAGCCAAACCCCAAGATGCAATTATTCTGGGATAGCAGGGGAAATTCTTACTTGTAGAGTTAGTGAGAAGACAGCAAAAACTACCATTCATGTGGAATGTGGTACACTCAGGTAAAGAAATTTAATAGGATAGTATAGTATTCTAATGGTACATAAAACATCTGATACATATTGAGACTTATGTCCTGGCAGTAAAAGCTGAACAAAGGTTAAAAATGACTCAGAGAAATTCTGAAATGTGGATGCCGGGAAGTGCCTGACTTAGATATAAAACACCCAAATGTTCTGGACTAGCAAGCGCGCTTAAAAAGAGTAGTTGAAAGAATGTATTGCTGGAACACACAGGGCAAAGCAGGGAAAGGTTGGGGAAACAATGATAACTGAGAGGAGGAAAATAATGTAGATGAAGAGAGATTAGGTAGGTAGAAAGGATGTTCCTTGGAAATATGAATGATATGAACACAAGAAGAATTAACAACATCTAAACCAAGCTCTTTTTGTGGTATGGATTGGCAAAGGATGACTATCCAGTATTCTGCATCAGTGGTTCATAAGCCCACTTCATTATTTCATTATGATCTGACTGCTAGTGTAATGGTAATGCATGATGGGAATCATTGTATCAAAGGCAAAATGAAAGTATAATACGTTAGCTGAACAAAAGTATCATTGATGTCTAAAACAACTCTGTTGTTCTCCCCCCCACCCCCCGAATCTGTTTCCTTCTATTAAATTGTCAGCTTAAGCCATTTTGGGGTAGACTTCTACACTTGCTCTGGGTAGGCTGGATATGTTCTCCAAATACACTGTCTTGTAGTTGTAATGTTTTTTCTTCTATCTAAATGTGTGTTAAATGAACTGGAGAGAACACTGGTACATGTAGGTTGTAAATAGCACATGCAAATAAAACTGCATTCAGCACAGTTGCCTAATGGAATATTAAGAGGAATTATATGTGCAACTCATTTTAATAATGTTTTGCCTAAAAAAAAAAAAAAAAAAGGCATGAAAATTCATGAATGGCAGAAAGCTCTAATTTTGGTTTCCAAAAGAAATAGAAAAGGAGTATTCTTTATTTCTTTTCTTGAACTAGCTTAATGTTACATTTTTCAATTCAAGAGCAAAAACAAAATTGTTTTTCTCATAGCTGGGTAAGATCAAGATTATCCTAAGCAAACTGAGTTTTTCTTGTTTTGCATATCACCACAAAAGGTTTGAGAATCAAAAGTAACTAAAAAATTTATGAATGCCATAGCAAGCAGGGTAGAGGTGCTTGCTCTTGGCAGAGCACTAACAGCTGTGCTGTATGGATGGTGTACATAAAGTCTTTAACTTTCATCAGTCTATTAACAGCTAAGGACTAAAAGACACAAAGAGACACTAAACTATAATTCAGGAATAGTCTCTAGGCAAATTTGAAATCCTACTGCTAACTGTTCACAATGAATCATGATTTTGGATTGCTGTTCAGTGAAATTCCTGCTGATGGGTGTACTTGGCCCGATATGTATGTGTGCATATATAGATGTTTATGTGTCTGTGTATATGTGTGTGTATATATATACACAGAAAGACCACCTAACTGGAGATTGTATATACATATATAGATAGATCTAGAAAGCATCTGTATTATGTAAATCAGAATGTCATAAAATATCTCAACCTGAACTGTTGGTTCCACAGTTCTGAGCTCAGTACTGGCACATCCCCAAACACAATCTCTGCCCCAAGGACCTCACGCTTTGATTTGATGAGATGTAATGACAGACTGAAGTTAAATAACTAGAAGGAAAGGGCTGGCTTTTTTCCCCTGTGTAAGACTGAATGAAGGAGTTATGATGAGGTAACATTGGGCATGATGAGTTCTGTCTCACAAGACAAGTTTCAGCTCTCAACAAGGTTTTCTCTTCTATGAACAGTAACTCCAGCCCCGCAATCCCTTATGTTAAAGTTAGGTCTTTGATTGCTGTATAAGGGTCTGGTGCAATATCACCAGACTGATCTTGAGTAAAACAGAAATGGTTTTAGCAGATTTTACTGGTTTTATGCAGTCTGTATGCTTATAAGAGCCAATATTTTCCTTTGTGATATATTTTTCCCAGTGCATCTATATTGAATCGCACTGTTTAGACAATTTCTTAAAAAAAAAAAAAAAAAAAAAAAAAAAAAGAATTATTTAATTTCAGGGTCTGAGATTTAGATTTTCTGTCAGCCACTTGGCATACTTCTGTATGAAGTACAAGAAAAAAAATAAAATTTAACATATAAACCTAGCTAATGAACCTTACATGAAAAATTTAATGCCACCTCCTACCAAATATACAGCATCTGAAAGCATTGAATCCCATAAAACACCTTCCTGAAAATAGTTGGAGAATTATAATGCATACTCAGTAGGCTAGCACTAAAGCACAATTTTCTTTACTATATAAGCACTGAAGTCTTTTGCATAACACCCCAGAGACAACTCTAATACAATCTCTGCCACCTATGGTTCACATCAAGATGGAGGTCAAGGTGTAGAACTATTTAACTTAAATCCCTACTCCGGGTTATTAGCTAGGAAGAGAAAAGGAGGAAACGTGCAATGGAGATGTGTTCTACATGACCAGCATAAAATAACTTTTTACTTACAAGGGGTGATAGGTAAAACAGAAAAGCACGGCATCTTACAAGCCCTTAGAACGTTTTAGCAGAGCTTCAGCTCTTTTCCTTATAGCCTGGATGAAATCACATAATTTAAGGAGGAAAAGAAAGTTAGCGATATTGCAAAAGAGGACGTGTGTGTGAAGATAGTCTACTAGTAACTACAGATAAAGGTCTCTAAAGTTTTTACGTTAAACCTTTAATTTCATAGGTTTCTTTGTGTGAATAGTAAATTCATGTCTGTGAGCTTAGTACAGTGTAGTGGTGCAATACCTGTCCCCTAAATTGCTTACATTTTGTAACTACCTTACTCGCTATTTTGTTATTGTGTTGTATAAGTTTACTTCTCTCTATAACTAATAATAAGTAGAAAATAAAAAGGGTAGCGTGGATAATGGAGAATGATGATGTAGTGAAGGGAAACAGGAGCAATTATCCTTTTCTTGCGCACTTACGAATCAAGCAGTTGTAAGATATGTATTCCAAATTAACAAAATAAGTAATTTACTTGCAGAGGCGAAGCATCAAAAATTTCGGCACCCTCCCTGCCTCCGCCCCATATAATTTTCCCCAGTAAATTATAATGAGTGAAAACAGAACTTTTAAATGGAACTCTATATGTGACCATAATGATAGCGCTGCCTACCACGAAAGCTAGAATAATGCTTCCAATTTAGCTACATTGCTGTATACCAATAAGGCATTGGACACGATAAGCAGCCCAGCTGCAACTTAAGTACCACTGCTAGGCAATTTCCATTTCAAAACTAGCATATTTTTGAGAAGTTCAGTGCCTCTAAAGAATCAATTTAAAAGATCGTGTATACATCAGGCTGCTTGTACGTTCACCTTCAGTGAAATGTTTGATTAGTAGCATATTCTCTTATACGTGGCTATGATGTTATGTTTGAGTTCTTTCAATGGCAGGCTCACTTATGGAACAGAGCTTCCAGTGTAACACCTGGGCAGTACACATTAAGAGACATCTATGTCTGAAAGCAGAAGTCAGCTGCTGATTTGGGGAAACTCTCAAGTTTCCTTAGGAGAAAGTTTTCCCAGAATTTCTTCCTGTTTCCTCCAGAAACAGGGCCAAGAACAGTGAGGGGTTCATAGTATTAGTCTCAGCCAGGGGTGACAACAATTTTTCATTTTTACTGAACTGATAAAATGTAACAAAAATTGGCAAGTTTGCACAGTTAAATGACTGAAATAAAATTCCAACCTGCACCCCAGTCCAGTAAGGACTTATGCATGTATTTGCATACACAGGGAGCAGTGTTTTCATGGAGATGAATGGGTTTTCTTACAGTGCAAAAAGCTAAGCACATGTCTAAGTCTTTGCAGAATCCGGGCTTCAGTGTCTTTCCACTCCTGAGACATAATTACAACCTTGCACTGCAGTCACTGTTGAAAGCTCACTTACTGAAATCAAACTAAATGAAGACATGCTGCTAGTGCCTAAAGGAACCCAGTTGTCTAGTTAGAGATGCTTTTGTCTGTCCTTAGGCAGCAACAACCGTAGGTATGAACTGTGCACACCACTGGCTTCCCTGCTCTAGAATTTTGTACGCAGATGTGCAAAGAGATGGATTGTGTGCAGTCTTATGCTGGACACTGCAAAGGTCACTGCACTTTACCTGTTCAGGCTATATATACGTCTATATATATATGAGGTTTATTGCATAAATTGCATGCAAAAATTGACTAACATCATATTGCATGGCTGAAAATGTTAATTTGCTAGGAATTCTAATAGCTGTGATGTACTGAACATGATGGGTTTCCTTTAAAATATTTTGAATGATTCATCAGGTCAGTTGTCTTGATCATATCATGAGTCATGATTGATACTCTGATATGATCTGTCAGTGTTATAAATTTGCTGATTATATCACTGTTTCACTTATTAAATTTTAACCTCATTCTATTTATTTGTTTTGCTTAAAAGTAATAGTGTGGAGAAACATCATCAAAGATATATATATTTTTTTTTTTTTTTTTTTTTTTTTGTTCAAACCTTCCTTTTGATTCTGCCTTCAGTCTCTGACAGAACTGTGCCCTCATCAGTAGTGTGCCAGGCAGATACCATCTCAAACACCCAGATGAATATGGAGTTTGTTTAAATTTGGAGAAAGTAGCTTTCCAAAAGACATGATACTTCTTGTTGCACAGAGAAGTGTCTTTTCAGTTAGGAGTGGACCACTCCCATTGTACGCGCAATGGATGACTGCAAACTTAGAAAACAATAGAATTGTACAGGAGAGGCAAAAATGAATGAGCTGCATCCCATCTGTTTGTCCTTTTGCTACATGTGGTAATGGTCACTTATCTGACTACCTGTGGATATGAAAATGCATTTGAAATGACGAAGAACTCTCTGTTCCATGGTAATGACAACAACCCGTGACATTTCTAACCTTACCAGCAGGTTAGAAACTATTTGTGTTCTCTTCCATTAAGAATTTTACCCCTTCTGACACATCTATTTAGTTCTGTTTGAAAGAGAAAATCACATTAGTATGACCTAAAACCACAAATGGAGACTATCTTCTCCCAACTAATCTGCATATGTTTAAGTATGTATGAGCCACTTGCTGGGGATATGAGTTGGTTATCAATCTAATAACACCCAATGTTCCTTGGAACTCTTTTTGTAAGTACCAAAGCATATATGCATAAGCACTAAATGAAACCACGTGTCTGATAGTAAAATATTGAATACTTGATGCTTGTCTCTTTCTCCATTTTTTTCCCCCTTTTAATTTGAGTTCTCAAAAGTACTGAACAAGGTAAAGAATAAACAGTTTTTATGGATCTCCAACCTGGAACAAGTGTGTAATACATTTCGCTCAGTATGGTCTAATATTTTGCATCAGAAATGTCATTCTTCCTTTATAAGTAGGGCTACAATCTAGCTGTATTTTTAAGGCTTACAGTGTTTTTCATTTAAGCATTTCAATAGACTCACAAACATTTATCCATATCCTCTGGATTTGCAGAGTTAATTTTGGTCGTGTTCTTTCTTTACTTTTATTTTTGTGGTGTTGTTTTCAATTTCAAAGAGTAAGAGTATTGCTTGATAACAAAGGCAGAAGTTAATACTGTTGTATTTAATATCCCTTAGTGCCTACAATGTAAAGACTGCAATCTAGATGAAATTACTGTCGATGCTAGTGAATAAGTTATTCATAGTTTTGCAGAAGGAGTTGTGCTTCCAACTTGAATGCCTCATGAGTTGTTTATTTTACATCTTTGGATGTAAATTACCAGCTATTTTAATCTAGGAATGTATCAGAAACAGAGTTGTAGAGCAGTCTGGTTTACTGCAGCTTTGTCAAACTTGCTGGTGTTCAGCCTATTTTCTGAAATTACATGGGTCAAATAGCAAGAAGATTGTTTAGAATATATACAGAAAAATATATTGGGAGATCTAATTTAGTTTCTGACCACTAATGACAAGTGGGTCTGTAGTTCACCAAAATACTGTTACAGTTGTCCTTAGCAATCAGCCTTTACTTTTCTGTAGGAAAAGTATAATGGATTTAGGGCTTTATTTCAGAATCCTATAAATTCTCTTATATCCAGAAAGACACTGATCATGGTAACAATAAGACATTTTTCAGTGCATCATTAAAGTTCAATTTACATTACCGTGCATCAGATTTCTTGTGCTCTGTATCTAGTAATAAACAACCTGGGACTGAAATAGGAGGAGAAAGGAAAAAATAGACAATTCAAACTGTTTTGTTCAAGTTCTTATTGTTGGATTTTTTTTTTTCCACATTTTTCATTGCTGCAGCCCTGACATGAGATTGCCCAAGTAAGTTATCTCATAAGCTATCCATGGACTAGATTCTAGTCTTCCGTGCTCCTAGCTTTGAATGCAAATAACTGCAGATGGCAAATAACTGCAGATGGCAAATAAATGAGAAGTTTATATTGGAGTAACTGCTTAGTTTTTGCTACTTGACCCATTGTCCTCCAACAGATAAAAATGTCCTGGAAAAAAACAAGGATGATCACAGATTCTAAACCCTTATGGAACAGATTTACATGTGTATATCATATCACAGCTTTGCAAATCTTGCTAATAGAATGGTGTTATCTAATTTCTGAAAGAAATATTTGTCTTAAAAACTGCAGAAGCATGACTTAAAAATAATGCAAATTTCATTTCTTCTATATTTAGCACAGGTCTGGCAAAAGCCAACCAGAAATAATAATAGAAACAGACAGATGATAGAAATTCTTTACAATTTAAAACTGGTAATAACCTTGTAGAACTTGCCATCTGACACAGAAGCATACAGAAAGTCTCTGGGTGGTTTGATATCCAACATTGCTCTAAAGCCTAAATTGTATTTACAGTCCTTAAAATATCTACTTAAAAGGTAGAAGTAGTATTAATAAATAGAAAGGGTTTTTTTTTCATAGTGTATGTGTGTGTTAATTTTTAGAGTTTTTTCTATCCTTGAAAAATTGTATTAAAATAAAAATAGTTGACCAAGTAAGAGAACAAACACTAGATGTTTTGTGTCAATGTTAATTTTTAAATATCTGTATCTTTCTGTATGTATTTATATATTTATATACTTTTATTTACATATATATGAAGAAAGTAAAAATATTTATCATCCACTGGTGTAGGATGTACATAAGATTTATTTTGGCCTTTCAGAGAACTGCTGTGCTTTTGGAGACAAAATGGAAATTTAGGGTTTTAGAATTCATGATATTTAGTTATGCCTTAGTTCAGCAAAGCATTTACACAAGTACTTTACTTCACTGATTGCAGCAGAACCAAATTTAAGTAAAGTGCTTTGCAGAGTAGAACCACAGTTTCTTTAAATGCCAACGTACCAGACAAATGTCACAAAAAATGCTGTTAGGGGAAGGAAGCTACCAGTAACAACAAACAATGAACAGAAGATAAATCAATATTTTCCTTTATGAAAAATAGCATGATGTATTACATGAGAAAAGAGAAGAAGAATAATTACTGTAGTGCTTCAGTAGGAAAGGATACAAAGAAAGTTAAGATGCTATTTAGGTGTCAAATTAGGTATGTTCCAAATTGTGGGTCCTATAAAATGAAGTTTTCTTCAGGTCTTGTACTAGTTCCCTATAAAAAGAACAGGCCTTAATCGTAAATAACCACCCTGTGTTACAAGCCGCTGCCTGTTGTTAATAAGTGGAGAGGCTTTGTGGTGCCTCGAGCTGCTTACGCTTCAGCATCCATAACGCAAACACATTGCTGAGATACTGTGGGGTAGCTTTGTGAGTAATTAGCAGCCTGCCAACTACTCTGACCTCAGTGCATAAGCTGCACATAATTTTGCCCACCTGTATTTGCAGAGTAACTCACTTCCCTTTCATTAGTGGGTAAGCAAGCTCACATCAAGTTTACTGGGGAGTAATATCACATACGGGGGCAAATCAGCTCTGTGAGCTGCTCGTTCAGACTGTAATTTGCCTCATGTTGACATTTTTGTTTATTCATCATCTGGAGTCACTCACTGTTTTGTTTAATTTTATGATAAGTGATAAATCGGTTGACATTTTGTTCTATTTAATTTAAAAAAATCATTGTAAATGCATGTATTTAGGTGTTTAGAGATGTTTTTATACAGTAGAAGGCGCATATAGCTAGTGAAAACTTCTACTACTTTCCTACCACACTAGTTTGTAGAGCATGGGGCTAGCTATGAAGATATAAATAAAATGAATATTCGTAAGCAATAAATACTAATTACGCAAGGCCTATATTCCAATGGGCTGTTGCTCCTAACAGGTCCCACCTGCATGGCAGAGTGAACTTGTTAAATGAGCATTGCTATTGGAAAAACACCTAGTGGGATTTCGCTAGAAAAAACGCTTTCATCTGTGGAAGATGTGTACAGCTTTATGGCTCCAACTTGAACCAAACAGAATTTTTAAGTCTGAGTTTCTTCCTCAAAGTCTGGTACAACTTAACTGATTTCTTCGATTCAAGGTATTCAGCATGCAAGTGCATGAACAAATTACCTGCTGGCTAGTATTTAAACCACACTCATAAAAGAAAGTTAATATGAGAAAAGGTCATCTACAGGTATTTCTTCTAATGCGTGGTCATGTCCTCCCACGTATCTATAGCCAGGTCTTTCATTTTGCTTCTGCGGCTCTAAGAGCAGATGTGCTAAGCCATAGCTGAGACTGTGTGCGGTGTTTGGGTTTATAGGGAGTGGTGAGGGGGCTAAAAGGGCTCTAGTGCCCCGTTAGCATGTTCCTGGTCATCATGGCTAGACCTTGGTCGTGTGAGGGTGTACTCCATCATGTATCTGTTTCCCTCATAGAATTATATTACAGAAGATAATCCTTTGGCAATTTAAAAAAAGGATAATTGTTAAAAATAATTGCTTCAAATTTCCAGAGCTGTAGTGAACTAAGGGTTTCAAACTCTAATATACGCTTTTGGTTTACCAGATTGCCTGCTAGCTCACAGCTCCTCCTAGGCAGGGGACAAATTGCAGGCTGTTTCTGGATCTACACTGAGCACGGGTGCAGGTTTACTGCCGTGTCCCATCTCCAACCTGCACTGCAAAGAATGGGACTCTGCTCTGAGACAGACTAGTATTGATATTGTCTTTTGGCCAAAACAAATTGCAGAAGCATGAAGTTATGACGACAAAAAGCCAGCGAGACCACAAGAAGAGGCGAAAAGGTTAAGAAAAACCCCAAAACCCAAACCCCAAAACCAAACCAAAACAAGATACAAAAAAACCCCAAAACCAATAAGGGGCCCAAGGACAACCATATGTAATTGGAAAGGTTTGGTGAACTAACTAAAATTAAAATAAAAGAAATTAAAATCTAAAAAATTATCCTGTCACCCGGAAAAACAGCCATGTTAGGCACGTAGACATGGCACAGAACAAAAGACAGAATACTCTGAAAATTTATAGGGAGTCTGAAAGATGCTTCATCCAACCCTGCTTGGTATCTGGCAAGTTTTCTAACTCCTGTAATGTTTCTTTATTTTAATTTTTGTCAAAAATGAGAGCATGCCTGCCAAGCTGTTTTCTTCCCAAAGCTCTCGCGTCTCTACCTTTTTCAAACCGTTGTGCTTTGATTAATACTTGCTTATTTCTGGTAAAGTACTAAGGATCATAATTCAATAAAGATGGCATTTACTGCCATCTGTCTTGACAGTCTTTGAATAGAAAATGTGAAAGGTGAAAGGTTTACTGGTAGGGCTTACTGCCTCAAGCATACAGATGGAATAAGAAGCATTAGATATGGTACACAGTAATCCTAAGAAAAAATTATCTTCTTATATTCCCCACCTTCTCCATCGCAGCCATACCTTCTCTAGGCAGTTCTCTTACCAAAACAGCTTTCTCTAAAAAGCAAAACAGGGCAACATCAGGCCGTAGTAACTGCTTGTCAAAACAAGTGCCATAATTAGGACTTGCAGAGCACTCGAAGACTCCGCCATGATTCCAGACTGTTAAACCACGGTTACTCATTAGAAGGAAAACAAGGAAATACTCTATATTGCTTTAATGCTTATTCTGAAAGGTGGGCAGTTTTAATTGAACATCTCACTATAATACATAATTGTCTTTTGCTGGCAATTCACTGCAAGTATTTTTTTGAAAACGGCAGCATGTTTATGTTTTTATTTAAAATATACTTAACACAGCTTCTTTAATTACTGGTAAAATTCATTGGAACTGACTCTTAGGATTCTTACTGTAACTGAGTAGGATTGTAGATCCATGATGGATTAGCCTAATAATTCTTATGCTATAGTGTATATGGAAATAGCATTAAAGTTTAAAAGAGACAGGGGAGATTTCTGGTAGTTTTAAAACTAAAAGATATGCTACTGAGATTTGATTTTTTTGCCCACTTGATTTTTCTCTCTAACACCACCTGTTTTAAGTATTAGTCTGGTATGAGGCAAGTCTGGTTTTAAACTGCCTGGAGTTTTTTTTTTTTTTTAAAAAACATGTCACACTGTCTCTCAAAAGATGCTATATAAAAGCTTATGTCATTACTTTGCTAAAATAAAGAAATCAGAAAAATCAAATTGTTATCACTTTTTAAAGCCAAAATGCAAAACATACTGCAGTATTTTTACCACGCTATAAAGGAGATGATAGCAAATGTCTTGTTTTTAATTGTCCATTACTGGACATGGCTAAGCACCATTCCCTTTTTAGTGGCCTTCTGTTTCCCACAATGGGAAAAATACTGATTTTTTTTTTTTTCCCCTCATGTTTTTCATACAGTTCAAGACAGCATGAGTACAATTTACTTATCAGAATCACTGATGATGCTGTCAGTGATATCAGCTTGATTCTAGGAATAGGGCCTTTGCTTTCCAGAGTACTCTCCAGTAGCAAATCAAAGTCAGATCAAAGGTCAGGGAGTGAATCTTGAGTGAAGGTTTCTTTTTTAGTTATCTATGAAACCCCCCAAATATCCTGCATTTTGCTGTCACTTTTAAGTAATCATCAGTCCAAACTATCTGAATGGCCTTCTACTTGATATGAATCGGTGGCTCTCCTGAGCTTCAGCGCTATGGGAATGCTTAGAAAATCTCATCCTGGAACCAGATCCCTTTTTGGGCCATATTTACCCCTATAGTCCCACTGACCCTAAGGAGGGAAGACACTCGCACAGTGATCTGCTGGTGCAAAATAAGCTGCAGAATTAGGTTCTCAAATGATAGCATGTTGCATGTATTCTGGAATTGCCTTCCTCTTCATTCACCATTTTAAATGCTGTTTAATCTCTTGCAGGAATGCAACTGAAGTATTTTCAGGTTACTGGATGACAGACACTATTTATTAAATATGCTACATGATGCATCTCAGCCTCCGACTAGTTAAAAGGGGATAACACAAAGAACAGGGATACATGTGTGGTGCAGAGGCTGTGGTACGGTGTGGTGTGTTATACAGAAAGATAGAATGCTTAAAGCCCTTTATCAGCTTTCCTTAATATTTAACTGTTTTATTGCTTTGTGATCTTTGAAGGTTAATTTTTTAAGGCTCCAAACCACGCTGCTTTAAGGACAGGGTGAAGCTTAGGGTGAAGCTAATGCTTTGCATTAGTCGTCTTTTCTGAGTAGCTTGTGTATCTTGAGTTCTGGATTAGATCTAGACTATCATTATTAAATTACAAAGGCTTCTCTGGTAAGAATAGACAATGTATAAACCATAGGCAGCAGTGTTTAGGCCATGTTGAGGCCTGATGTAAGTGCATGCAGCTCTGCTGATGTCAGTGGAGTTACATCTGCTTGCACTAGGTCTTAATATAGTCTTCAGCCTGCAGGAAGCCTTATGGATGTACTGAATGCTGCATGGTAGCAATAAATAATGGAATTCACTCATACAAAGTGTCTTCCATCTGAGGATCCTAAAGTGCTTGGCAAGCCTGATTTTTCTTCTATGGGAGGGGAAAGAATCTAAAAGGCTACCCAGATATGTGTCCTTTATCCATTTGAGAACAGGAAAGATTATGCATTATTATGCATTGCGGGGGGGGGGGGGGCTGTATTTTCTTCTAAAAAGTAATGGTATATTTAGACATTAATGGTATAATTTTATATCATCAAGAGCTGGAAATTTTCTGTCCTGCCCAATGTATTTTGGAAAGATGATCTGTGGTATACATCAGTTTGCAAACAGCATGAATATGTTAGCCTTTGCTGCTTTATCCTCTGCCAAAAATGTAGAGACGATAGCATCTGTTTCCACTACCCACGCTATCCAAATCATTAAAAACTCACAAGAGTTGGAAAAGAAGTTCTGAAAGCTTTCACATGGCTGTCTTTGCTAGGAAAATCGCTCTCTTGTAACCATGTGTTCAGACAGTCTTCCTTGCTTGTGGTCCTGAGTTTCAGGTGATAATGAGTGATGCCTGGAAAGGCAGGATTAAAATTTAGGAAATGATAGATTTCAAACACAAATAAGTCCTGAGTGCATAATTTAATAAGCGCTGCTTCAGCAAATTTTGAAATCATAACTATACTTTTCTTTCTTTGATGCAATGAGCTATGGAAAACACTTCAGAAACATGGGTAGCTGAGAATGGGTAACAGATTTCACACTTAGGTCTTGGTCGTATGGCTCTTGGATGCCTAAATGAGTGACTAGTTCTCTCCAGTGCTGAAAACCTTCTATTACAAGTTGGTTTTAGAACATATGAAGGTTTGGAACTGGTTCACTTTTTTCCAGATAGTTTGCTAGCAGCTATTAAGAGCCTTCTAAAATAACCAATGTACATTTCCCTTTCCCGTCTCTTTCCCACACTCCCTTTATTTCTCCCATACGCCACTGGTGAGTTATAGGTAGAAAGAACTCTATGTACTGAATTGACCAAACCGCAGGAAATAGTGGTCTCTTACTTGTGTTTTCTTATTATTTTTTTAAACCATATTTCTCCCGCACAATGCAGAACAATTTGAAAATGTAAAGAAACCAATTCCAAAGTGACATCCAGTTGTTTCACTTTCTTCCATTTCTGCCACAAATTCTGTGTTCTGCTGTTGCAGGGTCTCGTCCCTTATTGCTGGTATCAATAAAAGTGCAAGTAATGATTTCTGAGCAAGCAGAACTGGCTTGTTTTTTGTGGTCTAAAGCATAGAATTTAAAGATATTAAACAGCAAAGAAACACATCATTGGTGCTTGTGCAATTAGATGTACAATAACCTTTTTAAAGTTGTCTCAGTAGTTTGGTAGAATGGGAAGTAGGAGGTTAGTGAAAAAGCTACGAGGGGGACCAAAGTGTAAGGATATTTAAGAATTTGAGGAGCACAGAGCCAAATCAGAAATAATGACATTAAACAAAAGCTTGAAATAGTCAGCCAGACTTGGGGAGGTCAGGGCACTATAAAACTTAAAAACTTATAATTCTACTAATGTAGCATCTACATCTTTTTAAATGTTAATGATCTCGGTTTTATTCTTCTTGACTTCTATGCCCAAAGGAAGATTTGAACCCCTTTGTAATCCTTAATGCTATTTCATCCTGTCTTTTTCCAAAACTGGCAAAATTTGCAGTTACATATAAACTTTTACATGGCTTTCTTCTGTGTCTGAAAATTGGTAATAGAAATAGGTTATATGGGCATGTTAACTTTGTTTTATTAAGCTCTTCTTTCGTGGCCTCTTTTGATTGGATAACAGACCATCAAGTGACTTTCTGAGACCATTAACAAGAAGTTTCTTCCAATCTGGACAGAAAAAAAATGAACAACAACAACAACAAAAATCCTTTTTTGCACAGCAGTGTGGCCTAGAATGTGTAGATATGCTGACTCCTGCCATTAGAGCCTGTACTTAATATTATAAACAAGTATGTTTTGTCAGGTCTGAAATAACTTCTGGTGTGAGGGTTTAAAGCTCCCAGTATCTGTCTTGGGGCTGAGCTCATTTCCGTACAGTGTGAGAAATTCATTGTTTTTTCAGTTCCAATTTCATGAGTAAGAGGAAAATACTGCAAGGCTGCTCATGATTCTTAGTGGGAAAGCAGAAACAGTCTGTTGTGCAATGTGCGTACGTGGCCTCAGGGCTTCCAGACTTTCTAGTCAATTAAAAAGTTTTAAGTTGAGCAAGTTCTGTCCCTATCAGTGACAATGCAGGATATCCCTGAATATTCAAAGAAAAATATCTCTCCAGATGAGTCATGTTTTTAATATATTAGGTATGTTTTCTATAACTTAGGGAAAAATGCTGGTTACTGGTGTGATTATAAGTCACACGATTGAAAATATATTTTTCTTGCTGAGCCTGTGTTATGAGGCAGAGCCATAGGAAGGATGTGGTGCTGACCTAGCAGCGGTCCTCCCACGGTGGAACTTCTCCTCATTCCTCCATATAAGGGTCTTCTAGGTCATCTCCTGGACTATACAGTAAACTCACTTGACTTTACCCCTAAATTAGGACCCTTTGGGGGCTTTTAACATTGAGGCATGGCAAGAAGCTGGCTTGAATTCTGGCATCCTTGTTGTCTTGCGAGGGAGGTTTTTTGCAGTGAAAAGTGGTCATATCTCTTTATCACCCGTATGTTGCGCAGCAGAGCAGAAGCCTTAAGTCTGATGATGATGGTTCCTACTCTTCCTCCCTGTCTCAAGAAATCTTTAAGCTACGTCCTGCTCCCATATCTGGTACTATGTTTAACAACATTGTAATGATATAATTTTAACAGCTTGGTGTTTCTGCTAATCGTATCGTAAATGTAGCCAACAATACTGATATTTTATTTGCTACAGGTAGGCTCCAGGGTTAATTCTCCTTTGATCAAAAAAAAGAAGGAAAAAGTTATTATGTGATAATGCATTCAAAATGAATAAACTTGCCAGTTTAAAGTGGGCAAAACATCTGAAGATGTTATACTGATCAAATTAGAAACAGCAGACTGTTTACCTGTGTTTTCTTCAGCTATACCACTGAATGGATGTTAGTTCACAGGTTTCAGAGCTGTTATTGTATGCAGCGTGCAGATGCTCTTGCATAGTTTATTCTGAATTTCTATCTGTGGAGAGTATGTACAGACACCCAACATTTCCTTAGGCTTGTGGCAAAGCATTTTTCATTGTGCCCATTCCCAAAGAGACAATTCAGTCCACTTTCTGTGTGGTTTTAAATCTTTAAGATAGTTATGACTGACAAAGACTATAGCATTGGATAGAAATAGGGGAGCAACTCCGGCAACAGACATTACTGGTTCAATGGCTTCGGGAAGATGTACAGTATCTTAAAATATATAAATGATGGAGTGAGGATGGAGATGGACCTCTGCCTGCACCTCAGAGTGAGAGTCTTTGCCCACGAATGGCAGCAGGGAATGTCTGCTGCAAACAAGCATAACTCCCTGGAAAGTATCTTGAAAAAATCAGTACAGATATGCCGAAATGGACTAAGTAGGCACTTTTAAATTGAGGTGAAACAATTTAGCAAATTCTCCTTCAACTTGTAAATAGCTTGTTGATGCTTGGAGAGGTAAAATAATGATGGAAAAGAAAGTTTTTCCTGCTGTTGTGAGTTGCCATTATGAGCACATGTTGCTGTCTGCCAAAACAATAAGAGAAAGAATAAGAACACAATTTTGCTTTCTCATATCGAGAAATTCACATCAGTACTCTGTATGCAGTATAATGGGTTAAGGTACAGAAAATATGTACACGTTGTTCTTTCGTAAAATACCAGACGTGCCCATGACTTATTGGTGTGAAATGCTGTGTGTGTCTAGTATGATGATGTAGTAGTCTCAGAGACAGCATGCAATGTGGCAGTTACTATGGTAACAAGATGTTTTTCATTGAAGAGCCATTAAAATGGTGGCATATAAATAACATATGTACAGTACATTGTCTTTGAGAGAGCAGTTCTTGTCCAGGGATTGTAAGCACATGCTTTCATTCCCCTTTCCTTTTTTTTTTTTTTCTTTTTCCCACCTCCTTACCCAGATTCTTGTATATTTTTGATGTCATATGATCAGCCTGCCTCATTTTTAGCACTTTGCCTCTTTGAAGCTGTAGTGCTTGCAGACCTGATATGGTGCAATGAGAGGTGACTGAATAATGTGCTTGTTGTTAAGGACTGAAGACAAAAGGAAATAAAGCGGGTAAGACTCTCATTCCACAACTCCTAAGCATGACACTCAGTTAAGACTTATTCAGTTAAGAGTATGAGCTTCAAAAGTGAAGAGCAGTTTGTCCCAGTGCATGCTTAGATGCTTTATTGTACTTAACTTTAGGCATCAAAGTAATTCAGTGGACTTCAGTTAGGTAGTTTATTGGATTAAAGCTAAACAAGGCTTGAAATGTTTTCCTGAGCTGGGGCTTGGCAGTTCAGATCTGTGTAAGATCAAGTCACTATATATTTGTAGAGACCAAACGTTGCAGGGACTCTGTTCCCACTTCTCCACCTGGAGAAGTCAGCAAGGCTAAGGCAGCAAAGAAGATAGGTGATTCCACTGCAGTGCAATCAGCAGTGAATGGAAATGTCTTTCTTTTCCCACTGTCCTGCTGTCCAGAGTCATGTGGCACAGGAGATGCAGTTTGTATACTGAAAACTGAAGAATTGTGATTTATATGGGAAATTTATGAAGCTGTATGGTTTACAACATTGAATGAAAATTTCCTGAGATTACCATGATATCCATTGACTAAAGCAACCATTGCTCACTTGGGTGAGGTCACTGGTACTGTGAAAGGGGGATTTTAGACCTCTCAATATTGCTCACTACCCTGAAAAAGGAATGAAATATACAGAGGGAGGAGATGCATTTCAGCACCAATACACAATTACAAAGGAAATTATAAAAGCCCCTCTAACTGTTGAAAGTGAACTGTTGTTATGAGAATGTTATCCTAATTCTTCATTAAGTCATTGCTGTATAAGAGTAGAGCAATTGAAGCATATATTTGCTGAGACTGGCATCCTATGGATTAGAAGGCCAGTAGCAGGAATTTTTGCTATACTGTGATGTACGTTCAGGCAAGAGCCTTACACCATGGAGATGTATTTATAGAGGTAGACGTAGTGATCCTACTTGGTAAAGCCATACACTGTACCAGCTCCTTTACCATCTAGTGGCTAATTTACACTTTCTTTCAAAAATAAAAACCAGTGAAAATCTCCGGTGAAAGTTCAGCAGAAACTGAAATTTAATACAGAGTTGATAGCACAATCCTTGAACCCAGTAGTGTGTGTAGCCAATACCAACTTACGGCTTCCTCTGATTCTCTTCCTACCACAAGAATTCTTGTGTTTACTGCTTATTGTTTTGTCTTCTTTCCAAACACTCATTTTCGAGAAGAAGCCTCAGTGGCATACCTGAAGAATAAATGCTTGCATGGGCAGGCACCAATGCCTGATAGGAACATTCACTAATCTAAAACAATTCAATCCCAAAGTTCACGTTAGCAGAATTCCACCATCAATTGTCCCAAATCACTGCGATGTAGCAGAGAACATAAATGAACAAAATGAAAGAGCTGTGGCAGAATCTTGTACGGGTGAGCTGTGGAACCCAGGAAGACGGCATCTGGGTTGTCTGGTCATCTCTTTTGTAATACAAGGCACTGAGGAATAAATGTCTGTCTTGCAGCTGCAAAGAGGATTTAGCCACTGCTCGTGAGAAGCACATAATTCCCAGAGGACAGCCCACACTGGAGATGGGAACCTGCTGTTGTGTTTTCCTATCCTGCATTAGAAATTAAAGCCAAGCTGAATAATAATCAGATATGGAGTTGACTTGAAATGACTGCTCAGTTTCATTGATTCAAGGGCAGAAATGGCATTGTTTCCTCCAAGGAATGATCAATCTTAGTATTCCTGTAGAAAGTAGTGTCTATTGAAAATTATATTCTTAGCAATAGTTTTATTTCCAATTCTAAGAACAGAAGGCTGAGAAACTTCTGTGACAGTGTGTGATAAACATGGGCAAACGCTGAATTTCTCTGACAGTTCTATGTATATGCAGTCAAAACAAAGCTATACATTGAAAATCACAGGCATTATTTGAGGTTGTAAATTCAATAATTTAAGAGCTGGAATTCAAGGTTTGGAGGACAACCTTAATTTGATACCAGTCTTGTATCAGAATCCATGTAATCTGATAGTGTTTTTAATAACTTTGATGACTCTATTTGTGCTAAGGTTCCTCCTTTGGATATATATACCCATAAATTGAGCCCTACCAATATTGCATTCCTAGACTAATGAAGAAGCTAAAGCTGAACACCCCTTTGTTCATCTTTTCACGGGGAGGTGGATAATTTTCATCAACCTCCATCTCAGAAATCTCTGGATGACTGATACATGTATAAGGTCTGTCTCCATCCCTCCTAGATGAACAAGGGTATGTCAACTTCTGTGACAGAAGAGTGAGTCAGTAGGACTCAGGTGAGCTGGGTTAACTCTTGAATCTGCCACAGCATCACTCTGTGACAATGGGTAATTCAGTCAGCTCCTGTCTCTCTCTCAGATGGATGGTAGGGAATAAGAAATATTGGGAAAGCAGTCTCCCTGTGCAAAAGGTGCTTCAGGATGATGACAGCAGAAATCATTAAATGGTGAAGTTACACTGTGACAATGTTGTTGCTTTTCTGTAATGACATACTATAGAAAATAAAATAAAAACAAAATATTCATTAGACTAATTAGGGGCACAATCTTCATAATCCCCTATGAAATTTAGCAGTGATTAAAAAATAATTATTTTTTTTTTATTGTTGGAAAAGGACTGTTTTTCTGATCGCAATGTTGCACAAATATGTCTTTGACTGTAACATCTGTGCAAATCAAATTCAGTTGACCCAACCTGTAGCTGAGATCAGCAGCTACGAGATCCCAACCTACTTATTCCCACAGACCATGTTTTAAGGTCAGAATAAACAAGTAATAGGGTACAGAAATAGATGTAGAAGATTCAAATAAACAAAACAACCAAACCAAGTAACTCGCTAGAAGCTGGCGATGTGTCTGTTACCTAGGGCAGCACACCGTATTGTGCAGCTGCAGTCAGCTCGTGTTTCTGTACGAAACCAGTCCCCTCTCTGCTGGCCTGTGCCTGGTCCTGCGCTGGCGATTGAAGCTGACGGGACTCGGCTTAACATGCCAGAGGTACACGTGAATGGGCCCTACTGCGGGATCAGTACTGAATTTGAAGTGCCACAAGAGCCACAGTAGAAGGCAGTTTAGAGGAGGTAGCAAAGTGGTGGTGCTTTGCCCGGGGGGGACCTTCTCTTGCATCGCTCCTTGGCTCTGTTGTGCCTGTGGCTCCTGCTTCTGTGTGTGTTTCTTTTGCCTCCACTGTGCTTCTGTGTTGATGCTTCTCGATCCAGGCATAGTTTTTAAATAAGTAGGAGCTAGTGGAGCACCAGTCCCCCATGGGAGTTGGTTGATGAGTGGTACTGTCCTGTGTTACATGATGGGAGGAGGCTGAGCTGCTCACTCTCTTTGAGTGTATCATCTGGACTAGATTCCCCTTTTGCTGTTTGTGGATGCCTTTCATTGATGTCAATGGCAGTAACGTCTATATATGGGACATAATAACCTGGAGCTCGATATCAGTCCTTTCTCGATTCTTGCCACACGTTCCCGCTACTATTATAATGACAAAACTATCTCAGGATTCTGCTGCTGGTTTCACATTTCTGCTCTCAGGCTTTCTCTTTCTAAAGTCACATTTGTATTGATCCTTCCAACTTATTTATAAGAATACTGTATAAATAATTTCCTTTCCTTCTACAAGCTTTTTCTCATAACCAACTTCAAGAGAAAAGGTAAAAAAGAAGTATTGTATTTTCCAGATGAGGGAAACCTGTCATTTATTTTGAAGTGTGCACATCATACTTTCCATATTTCTCCAATAACTAGCATTAAAAATTTCATCTTGAAGGAGACTCTTTAGACTCCCCAGAAAATGCACAGGCTTTATAGAAGGTGTTTGTCTTTAGAACTGACACAGTTCGTGTGTGGAGAGCTTTCATTTGCCTATCATCTAGACATATTATGTCCATTTATACTTGCACAAAACAATGAAGAATGAAAACAATGTTTTTCATTTCTAACAGATTGGATTCAATTTTAGCACATGATTTATTTTGTGTAATGAATACAAGGCAAGCTAGTTCAGTTGTACATGCTAACAGACCATGCTTTACATGTCCATGGTGGCTGAAGGTCCATGATACCTTGGAGGAAGGATAAATAATTATACATATATACATACTTAAAAAAACCACTATGTACACTTTGGCATCCTATGAATAGGAAAGCACAAGTAAGATGTTTGAATGGAGTACAATCCTTGAACCTGATATACACAATAAAAAGAAGAACTTCAAGTTACCTCTTTAAAGCAAGGCAGAAAATGTGTTGGCATAGCTCTGCTTAATGGAGTAATTTAAATTTAACTTGAGCTTTATATATTCCAGTTATTTCAGAGAAATTTATCTTTTTATATAAGTTTGCTGTTGCTGATTATGGAAAAATGATATGCTGTTTATATAAATAGATAGTATTTAACTTTATTTTCTTCAGTCCTTTTACTTCTTTGTTGCCAACAGAACTATATGGTGTACTAGGCTTTTTCTGGTCTAAATTGGACTTTTTTCTTTAGCTGCATGCTCCTTGTAATGCAAAACAGTAGGCAGTGATCCATGCAGGCTTCCATTTATAATATTAATACAAGCCATGTTCCATGCTAATACATCTCATTAATATTAAAGCAAGAAGTGTAAGACTGGTGAGTGCTTAATCATTTGCAATTAGCACCTAACAGCTAATTCAGTGGAGGGCTTTTAGAAGGAAAAAAGTGTGTATGTGGAAGGGGGAAGAGGGGGGAGCAGCAGTTTGCTAAATGCTGGTTGATTTAACTTAAAGTATTTAATACTGTGAAAACTTAGTAATTAGAGGAATTCTTGTCACCAGACAACTTTCCCTTAATTGATCATTTAAAAATAAAATAAAATAAAACAAAACAAAACCTTATTCTCCTTAGGAAAGAGAGCAATGGCAGTATAAACCATAAAGTCCCTTTACTAATTTAATTGAAGATTGTTCTTACTGATAATTCGATCATTTAGGATTATCTGAAGTTTAATCTGCTCAAGGCAGGAATCCTGTCTTTACTCAAATGCAGAGCACCATGCTCAACCTGTTCGGTTGTTTATGTATGTAGAAAGTGAATCTAATCACCCTGCAGCTGAAATCTCCAAAACAGGTTGTTAAAATACTGATCTACAAAACCTAGTGAGAAAAAGGGGTTGTTGGATATTAAGTGAAGCAACTTCCTGGCATTCTTCACATGACTCTGTGTAGTGTGTTGTTGTATGGCTGCTGTTCTGGTATCTCAACAGCCTGGGATCGCTTGTCAATTAGGGCTTGCCTGTTTGGGAAAGCTAACTTCCCCAGGCGGAGAACCACATAGTTAAGATTCAAAGTGCCTGTACCTTTAGTATTGAGAAAAATTACGTCCAATAATTATCAAGTAGATATCAAAGAATTCTCTTTTTGTCTTGTCTCCCGTCCCGGTTGCATTTCAGGACTTCTCTGGTGCTACTTGTCCAGTTGTGTTAGTGTCTGCTACAGCTTGAGTCTTTTCTTCAAATTATCTTTTTTGAAAAAGGGTGAACGGTGCTTAGAGCCAGGCTTTGAAAGCAGGACACTTATCTCTGTTCCTGGCTTTGCTTTTGATTTTCTGTGCTGCTTTGTCTAAGACTTAACACTTTCAGCTGAAAGAATGCATATATGTAATTAGAGGGAAAAAAAAAATGTGTTGCCTCTACCTGGGGATTTGAGTGTTCTTAAGAAGGGCTTATGGGTTTTTTTTGATAAGGTTGCTGTATACATATATATGTTACTCTATGCTTTTATGAATCACAGACAAGAACTATTGCTACGTGCTGATGTCTGTAAAGAGCAAATCACATCATAGAGGTAGAAGTAGCTTTACTGTCAACAACTTTGAGGAGAATTATGTATAATTTCACGTATTTTGAGTAATTTGAGGAGATTTACTGTGTGGATAGGAGCTAAAATGTCTTACCTCCCACCTCTCTTTTTCTCTCCATCCCTTGTGATTGCCTGGCCTGGTACGCTGCATGTTGTTCTTATTTTATGTTTTCTACTCTTTTCCTTTTGCAATGGCAGTTTGCATTTCATTCGTTTTTCCAATTGCTTATGCCTCATCTGTATAATAAACTCAGGACTCTCTACCTATTTTTCTTCATGCACTGCTCCCCACATGCACAAGTCTTCCTGACCTGAGAAGAAACAACCTGTCGCAGCTCATTGATTCTGGCAGGTATGAAGCAGAGGCTATATGGGAACAAACCTTACTGTACTGAATGGAACCCATTCCCTCTCTGACCCCACTTAGGCAGACTATTTCCAGACAGTTCTTATGTATTGGCCAACTTTCGCCCATATCGTAATGGCTGAAGAAACCTAATGACTCTCAGTCGTTCTGTGTAGTGCTTGTCAGGGAACAGGAGTGCTCTCAGGAGGGTCTGTAGTTCCTTTTCTCTCACAGGTCTTCCACTGTAGAGATGCTGAGTAGTGTTTTTCAAATACAGCGTCCCAAGCTTTTACAGTTAAAAAGTTAAATAGCACTCAAAAAACTGAGAAGGATGGGGAGAGGGAAGCTTACAAATAATACTGTGCAAAATATATTTCCAGATTATTGCTATAAAAAAGGCTAGAGAGCCATAAAATGATAGAGAACAGTGAAAGGCTGTAATCTGACTCATTTGGAGGCTTAAAGGAGAAGCCTCTTGTAATGGCAGCAACAATCGAATAGATGTTAGATATAAAAATTAGCAAATGGGTCCAGCAAGCATCATGAGAGCTTCAGAAGAGCATGCTCGTTATCTTTTCCTCTCTCTCTGACCTTGACCAGCAAAAGTTGTCTATCCTTGCTTGAAAAAAAGGAGGAGGAAGCAGGATGGTCAAGAAAAGAACAACCCTGAGGAGGTGCTAGATTAAATTAAGAAAATGCTGTAATTTGCTTGTGTTGCTGTGCTTTAGAGAAAGATTGGAAAAGCTGCTTTGAGGGGGGGGGGTGTGTGGTGAGAAAAAGGAGAAGAGTTTTCCAAGAATGTTTTCAAGATTGGGGAAAAGAAAGTAAGTTAATTCAGCAACACACAAAAAGAGCAACTGTATAGAGGGAAAAGAGCAACAAAAGATGAAACAAATAATAGGAGACCTGGCTAGAGAGAAGATGAAACAAAAGAAAGCAAAGGAGAATCAAAGCAGGAGAAAGTACAGAAGAAGGACACACAAGGGGAAAAGATTGAAAGATGTTGTTGGGAATATCTCAGTAACATGAAGAGAGGGGTGGGTGAGCATGGGCTTTTACTGGCAGGGAAGGGGAGGAAGGGAGCACGGAGGATGGATGAGTGTGGTAAAAAGATGACCAGTATTAAAATTCGTCTGTGTATGTAATCTCTTTGCACTTCTACAAACCTTTTCCTAGGCTCTGTCCTGTTCCAGCCTCTTTCTGTCAGCAGAGAAGGCAGTAATGACACCCAGCGCCTGGGCCACACTGATAGGTGAGGTGAAAAAAAATCTCTTTGGAAAGGAAAGGACAAACCTCTCAAAAAGAAGTCATTCACTTGTCAAATTAGTGGCTTTAATGAAAGTGGATAGAGACTAATGAAAGGTTAAACCTGTAAATTGCAATCTAACAAATGGGTTCACAGAAGACAGATCTCTTTTTATAGTAAGAAAAGAAATAATACTGACAAAATATTATTACCTTGGAGAGACCATGACCAAGCCGCGATTCCCTCAGACAGCAGTGTGCTCTCCTGCTGTTCTGCTGAACTGGGCACTCCTGCTTCTCTTGAAGGATTGACAGACAAACAGCTCTTCATTGATCGCTGTACTTTGAGAGTGCTTTGATCGTTACACTGAGTCTTCAGGAATACATACTATAATGATATCTCTGCCAGAACCCAGGCAGTTCAGAATAGAATCATTAAGTTCAGTCAAAAGTCTTATGTTTACATATTGTGAAGGGTTTGGGAATTATATAGGAGGTAAACTTATACAGCGGAGTGCTTATGACAAAATTACAACAAAATCATAAATAAAAATAAGATTGGGGTTTGGGTTCCTTCATCTTTTCTATCCTGTTTTTATCTTTCTGGCATTTTTTATGGCTTTGGTTGTTGGTAGGGAGGGGCAGGAGAGAGGCTATTCAGTCTGAGCCTGAGAGGTGTGAGCATGTAAATGTAAGATAGCATTGGAGAGTTAACATGGCATGTACCCTATTTCGGTTTAGCTGAACTTTTCCTTTGCAACTTACCCTTCATCTCTTTGAGAGACTTCTTTCTTATGTGTTTTGTTTTTCCTTTTTTCTTCCAGGCTTCTTTCCTGCAAATTCTTCCTATCTTGCGTGTTGCTTAGGACTAGTTCCACCAACACTGGTCTTGTCTCAAGGAGGATTTAATAAGATTTTCATTTTCAAGTTCTTTGGGACAGGGAATTTTTGCTCTTACTGTTGGTGAAGGGCACTCTAAATAACTAGGAATAATAAAAATGAAGTTGTTCAGGTGGGAAAGACTGGCTTCAAGATGTTACACTCTGCTATGTAATTATTTAATTTCACCATATACCACCAACTGCTTGCACATGATGTGCCTTAAGGTTTGCTTATGTTGCTGTTCAAAAGTTTCAGGCAAATCAAGAAACTTCCTTTTGAATCTGTAGAAGAGAGATCATGAATATTCTTTTCTTCCAAATAAGATGCAGTTTTAAGTAGGACATGAATATAATAAATATGTTGTGCAAGGATTATACTTCTAATTTTTCAGCAGTTCGGATATTTAGTAATTTGGTGTCACATCAGGAAGTTTTAATTTGAGTGTTTTATTGTGCCATACATTTAGTAGCAATCTGATATTGGAGAGAGGAAATTGCTGCAGTCCCTATTTTTCATGGTTTGTTTGAATGAATAATTAACTATCACACATGATTAATTTAAAATATTTAATAATAAAGCATTTCAGTACACCTCATGTAACATCCTGTATCACTTTCACAGTGTGCTGCACATAAGAAATGTGGTAGTAAGAAGTGGATACAGAAGAGCACGAGTGCTAGAAGCGCGGAACACAGCAGTCAAGGCATGGAGGGCAGCACACTGCCCTTTCCATACCCGGCTGAGGGACCGCTAGATCAAATGGTGGGGTGGAGGAGGGAATGGGGTGAGAACAGTTTCCAATAGTTACGAAAAAATCTTTAAAAATGAAGATACACAGCAATTTTAAACTGAACCAGAAAGAATGAGGTGATTAGTCAAGTTTTGTGAGGAAGGAAAGATTGATTTGGTTACTTCGAAGATGTCAGGTGATCCAGTGGATTGCCGGTTGGGTGACCAGTGTGTAGCTTTGTCACTGACTGGGTATATACTCTAAGTCATTTCATGTATATGTGCCTCAGGTTTTCTGTGTGCAGAAGAAATATTGATACTTCTAAGCAATTCGAGATCACAGAAAAAAGCTCTAAGAATTCAGTGTATTGAGTAGCATTACCAGTTTGTACCTGAGGGATTGCAGCTTGCAGAGTTCCGTGCATTTTAGGAAATGGGGTTTGAAGCTTGTGCTGAACACAGAACAACAATAATAAGAGGTGGAGTGTGGTTTAGCAGATGTGGACGATCCGGTGTTCTCCACTTGTTGTGATGGAATAGCCACAAAGAGAGCATCACTTCTTAAAAACAAAATCCTCTTACACGGTACCTTGAAAATAAAAAGGAGAAAGTAATTGAGAATGAGAAAGAGGAGTACAGGAGTACAAGAGAGGAAGAAAAAATATACTTCTTCTGCAGAAACTGCCTGGAAGACTCAGCTTTGTGGCATTTTCTGTGCGGTCCCTGGGAGGAGCCAGGAGGAGCTCTTGGGCAGCCTGTCAGGCCCCCCTCTCCCAGGAGCTCTCAGCTGTGCAGGGACTCCCACCTCCTTCCTCAGGCATACAGTTGCAGCAGCCAGGGGAAGTATCATCTCAAAACTTTTCGTAAAAACTGATATTATACCATGTCCTTCCACTAATGATGAGTGCTTCCTGAAAACTTACTGAAGATCAAATTCATCACAGGATTTCTGGGCAAGAAAACAGCCTTTTTAGACATAATCCACATTAATATCCAAAAATCTGATGCTGTAACAGTCTGAGTCACTAAAACTCCCACTGGTTTCTGTGTAGAGCTGAGTGTTTCTCAAGAGGCGCACAGCAGCTTGCAGCAGTGAACCAAAACTGGGCTCTATTTCAGTCTTGTTCCCTGTGTGGAATATATCTCCTTGGCACTTGCTGCTGGCTAGCTGGTGACTTTTAAGCAGATATGGAAAAAAAACAGTTGCAGTTTTCTTTTCTCATAATAGTTTTATCATTAAATTTTTTCCTCTTTGTATCACTGAAATTTGTTTTTAATTGGTCATCTGAAATCAGGCATTAAATTGAGTTTTCTTTTTACAAGAGGATTCTGTGTTCTAGCCAAGGTGATTTCTCCCAAATCCTTTCTTGCTCCTGGCTTGTAAGCAGCAAGTTAGTATGTCCAAAAAAACTTACTTCATTGCTTTGGCTGCAGTTTTTGAATAAGTATGTTATTTTTAAATAGCTTTGACACTTCTAAATAGGCCAACAAGAAGCATAAACAAAGTTAGCCAAGGTAGAAGCATTTATCCAGTTACATGCAATTTGTCTTTTCTTTCCTGCTGAACTCAAATTTGAGTCTCCCTTCCCACTCAGTGTGGGCAGGACAGAGTCCAATGTTGGGATTAGCCTGTAAACGATCTTTGGTTTATGAGAAGATCCTTCAAAATGTGAAGCTCATCCAAAGCTCCTGAGGTCTTGGGGAGTCTTTCCATTTACTTCAGTCAACTTTGGGGCAGGCACGGTGTGGAGGAGGGAAAATGTATCTGAGCTGTTGCTGGTTGAAAGTCCCTCAAGGACAAGTAGTCCATAAAAACTGAGTTTTGCTATCAGGCAGGCAGAGGGTGGCCAGAATCACTGGGAAATCTGCTGAACAAGTTTTCGGCAGTCTCTGTTAATGGAGTTTCTGTAGATTTCTGCTCATATTTGAAAGTTTTCCTTGGTGCCTTGTAAACACAAACTATCCACCCTTAACTCCCTGTTAATGGAATGAGTACAACTGTCATTTTGTCACAGAGAAACAAACCTAGGTTGAAATAATTGCAGTAAGATTTTGTGAGGGTCAGATATGGTAATGGTAGGTACAAGGTCAGAAAGAAGAGGTTTTGCCATTGATGTGAGCAAGGGCAAGGATGGATCCCAAATAAAACATCAGCTTTTTATGAAAATTCCACAGTGGGTAAAGCTAATATACATTGTAATTAAAGTGCAATTTTCTTCTTTTCTGGCAAGTTTTCTGTTTCTTGGTGCATGTTAAAAATAACATGCTATGTTATTATGAAGTTCTGATAACATTTAAAGAAGGACTGCAGTGCTCCTTACTGTATGGAGTACAGTCTGTTTCCTAATGTATAGCAAAGTCTTGACGAGTCCCAAGAAAAAAGATCCCTCAAAGGCAAAGTACAATTTCTGTCATAGTACTTGTCATGTTATCTGTTTATACAGTATGGAATTTTTAAAAATAAATTATACAAATATTTATGCAAATGTTGATTTATTATTCAGTAATCAATCTTTGTTGGGTACATTATAGCATAATCAGTTGTATGTTAAAACGCATTTAATTTCATGCCTAATTAACATATTATAAATTGAGGAGAGAAAATTGAATTATTATGGACAGTTTGCAAATGTAATACATACAGTGTTCTTCAATAATTGCATGAATATTGGATGTAATGTGATGTGTTACTTCTACTCTCTTTTGTGCTCACTCTTTACTGGTAGAGTGGAATGAATGGGCTCCAAGGGACGTGTACTGTACTGCCCTGAAGCAGCATCAGATTCCCATTAACATCAAAGCGAAGTGTGTGCAGAGGCAGAGAACAGTATATGGCCCAGTGTGTGTAAATTAGATCAGCTCCATGTAGGCATCTGGAATTTTGAAACACGTCTACCTTTTGAGGAGCAATTTCCTGTAACTTGATTATTTTGGCAAATAGCTGCATAGTTTGGGCCCAATCCTCCTCTTTGTTTAGTCAGTGGCAAGATTCCCACTGACTTCAATGAGGACAGGACGAGATGCCAAA
This sequence comes from Platalea leucorodia, assembly GCF_965183815.1. NCBI lineage: Eukaryota > Metazoa > Chordata > Aves > Pelecaniformes > Threskiornithidae > Platalea > Platalea leucorodia. Next base: position 36,292,938 of record NC_138827.1, on the reverse strand, counting down.
AACCGTGTGTGTAGCTTGCGGAGTTTGGCTATGCCTAATTTCACAGCGCTGTGAATTTTGCAAAAATTCCTGCCACAGAATACTGTTGCCTTGTTTTGTGCTATCTTTGCACTTCACATAACAAATTTCTGCTTTCTGTAAAGGGAGTAATGATTTCTTGAGCAACTGCAGAGACAATATGTATTGGTTCATAATATTTTCTTTGGGATCCCTGACACCCTGGGAATTTGAAGCCAGCTGTTTGCATTGCATTTACAGTGCTTAGGACCTAGGATTTCTGGAGACGGTAGAAGCTTGACTTTTGTCTAATTAACTGTACTTTGTAATGGAAAATTTGATACAATATCCAGAGCTGGGGTCAAAAAAGAAGGGCAGAATGGGACTGCTTAGCTTTATTCAGCCGAACCATGCAAATTGGCTCCCAACTGAATTGTTACTGTTAGCTGAATAACTGAGTAATCTTTGTTGTTTAGAGATAAATAATAATACATGTTACTGAATTCCACTGACAAATAAATCATTTAATGATTGAGATTATATAAACATGCATATTGAAAAAAAACCTTGAAAAGTAAAGCTCCCTTCAGTCGATAACAGGACAGTTTTGTAAACCACTTAAAGCTGTGATAAAATCCTACTTGACTGGCCCACGAGCAGATGTGACAAGTTGAATTTATTTCCTCTCTTACCAGGAAGCTTTGCAGGAAACTCTTAACATATGGTGCTTTTCACTTCCATCTAGACCTATAAATGTTATTGGAAAAGGATGTTCCCAGGAGCAGCAAGTTTCTGACGTTTCTGCCAAATGGACTCCAAATGATCCTTCTGCGGTTCTGAATTCCCTGAGTTCTTAGGAGCTGGCAGCCAAGAATCTCTGATCTAAACACAACTCACTAATTTAATTATTTTATTATAGATCTGTGGAAGGCTCTTGCAGACCAATGACTTTGCATCTGTATTGGATCTGGCTAGGCAGGAAACACAAGTTAGAAGAGTATAAATATTTTGTTTCTTAACCGCTTTTTGCTTGAAAACTTGGAAACGATTTCACACACAAATCAGTCACACAAGTGTGAATGCAGAGGAACGAGAAATAGAGATAAAAGTAACATGAACTTGTATTTGGTTTATGTTTTGAACGTCTGTATTTCCTAGGGAGACCGAGTAGCGTGTGTCCAGTAGGTAGGAGCAGTAATGAAAATCACAACATAACACTGTACAGCTGCACTTGAGCTCTCCCCCTACCCCCTCCCCAAAAAGGTAAGTTAAGTACTTGTATGGAGAGTAAGCCATTGAATCCCTTGTACCTGGTTTATAATAGCACAAGAAGTTCAGAAGAAGCACCGAAGTGTACGTTTTTGTTTAATGTGGTTCCAGAATATTTCACTTTAAGAAACTAAATGGCTAAATTTTGCATCTTTTCTTCTGGAAGATTAGCTACCGGCTACAAAATAACATTTATTCTAAGATTATGAACTTACGTTGCAGGAGGGTTTCACTTGTAGGTTTAGTTGGAGGATTAAAAGAGAAGGGAGAGGGTTGTGTTTCAGGCAGGACCTGCTTTGGAATGGCATCAAAAAGAGGAGGAATATGAGCCGGATCTGGTAACTCAGGAAACCACGAACAAACCCCCCACCGTTACCAGAGCCTGGGCGTGCCTGGTGGCAGCGTTTGGTGTGACCCTGAGCAATGCCTCGGGCTCTGGGGGGAGACCAGGGGATTTATTTGTCTGTCGACTCAGCTGTGAATAAAAATTTAGGCAGAGGCTAATGCTGACAGGAAGGTTTTGAGTTCCTTGGTCATGGGCACTTTGCCATGAAAGAGAAAGGATAAAGGTATGTCTGTCTGACACAGATACAGTGTTTGATGAAAGAAAGGATATTGACTTAAAATCCAGCTTCGACAGCTTTAGCTTGGGTGTGACAGTGTGATTTACCTCCCCCCACCTCCCCCGAAATGGGGGTTTGTACAAAGCGAGGTGGGGGAGAGGAGATGACATCCAGATAATTACTCTGTGACTCTGCTATCCATAAGCTTATGTTTATGTGAGTGTGTAGGGGAGAAAAAATAGTGGATCTAAGTGCCAAACACCTTTTTCTGATAACTGCATTTTCCTACCAAATAAGAAATAGAAGTCCTCGCAGCAAAGAAAATGATGATTTATCTGATATCACAAGACTTGCGATAGGTCCAAGGACTGGAAGAGCACACTCTGGAAGAATATTTGTGGTTCATGAAGGATGGAAAGCAAAAATGGCAATGAGCAGTGTTGCTGAAATTTGTGCTGGTGCTCTATAGACCAGGAAGAGTTGGAACTGCTGAAAGGCAGCAGATAAAACAGGGGGTGAACAGGGGTAATAAAAACTTCAAAATCAGGAATAAAAAGCTGAATGTGACTGTTTAGAATAACATTAAAAAAAAAAAAAACAAAAAGTCCAAGGAATCATAATGAGAAAGGGGAATTTTACCCACATGCACACTGGAAAATTCAGTACATTTTATTTTTGTTTCAAGAGAAGAGGTATCTTAAGAGGGAAGAACTGCGTGAGAATCTAAGGCTGGATGAAAATGATAAAAAAAATCACAGTTATGCTCTTACTGTGTGGCTAGGTGAGGCTTTAAAATGTTTGTTTTTCTCCTCCTTGAAGGTGCCAACCTCTTAAACAGTGATGGAAAAATGCAGAAAAACATCTACCCGCACAGAATTAGATTCTGACAGGGCACTAGTAATGCAACTGTAGTGTTTTATCCTGCCCTTCTAATTTGGCAAAGATATCCATTGATTATGTTAATTGGTAGTGAATATTCTGCAAGCAAATTATGGCATCCCCCTTTGGGCTGCCTCAGCTGCAGAGGGAGAATCCAGGCTATGCTCATGCACGTCCTGAGCCCAGCTTTCGGCATCAAGTGGAAAAAAAAAGTTGATCACAGCACCTGCTTCGTGTTGTGTGCCCAGACACCACGCAACAGCATGAGAGAGTTCTTACCTCTCCACGCTTTGCTGATGGGTAACTAAGTCCAGTTCGGTCCTCGCTCTCCAGTTCAGATTCCCACGTTGTTGTTAACTGAAGTGTATTATGGCCATAATAGCCTGGATTGCTATATATCACATTTATTTATACCTTATATGTCTGGTGCCAGGCTTACATACAGAGGTATCAACAATCTTTGATATCTTTCTGAACTAAAGATTATTTTGGCAATAAATAAATGCTGTTAGACATTTACTATCATGTTTTACAGCTTCAAAACATATGACAATCAGTAATATTCCTTAACACTTTAACTATCCTAAATATCTGTAGCTAAGCACTTGACTTAGACTCAGTGAGTTACTGTATGTTAAATAAACACTAACTCAAGAGAAAACAACTATTTAGTCAAATTTTGTTTTCATTTGCATCTGTGCAACCTCACTGAATTCACTGCAGTACATCTAAAGACACAATTTGGACAGTAATTTAGCAAATCTTCTTATGTAGTGGAGCTGTTAAACCTCAGTAAAAATATTTTAATAATCAATTGCTATTTAATTAACATGCAATTGCTGTCTTAGTAAATCTAAATTAAATCCCCATTTTAGCCACTTAATTCAAAGTGTGAATTAACATTCTCTATTGATAAGTAGTATTATAATAGGCTTTCAATCCTGAATTGAAGAAAAAAAATCAATTTTAACATTAAGTTGGATTCAGTATAAAATTAATCACATATTTCTAGCCCAGTGCAAATTCCTTCTTGCACCTTCTTTTGGTGCAGTATATCTGTTCTTGGTGAGAACATCATGGTAAGGGAACAGATTGCATTTCCCTGTCCTAGCTTTCACAAGGAGGACTGCAGTACTTCATTCCCTTCAAAATTCAGGCATACTGGAGAAAAGATTGAGTAATAGAGTAGACAAATCCTTTTGGCAGAATCTGGACTTGGGGCTGCTTTGGGCAGATGTTCTGGGAGAGCTCTCGGCCCTGCTGCTGTGCAGGGAGTGAAGGAGATCTGAGGAAAATTGGGGGAGGGAGAAAGAGGCTAAGACGTGAGGCAAGGCTGAGAAAGAAAATGAGGTGTATTAGCTATACAGAAAAGAAAGATGTGTGAGAGGCACAACAATAATTAAGGAGGTGGGAGACGCTCAAGGATTTTTTGAGAACAAAGGGCCAGGATAAATTTGCACAGAGGGAGACTTGAGGTTGGTGTATAGAGTGGGAAGGTAGAAATGCCATGTGCATCGGTCCTCACCGATGGAGCTCGTGATGTGAACTAGTCATTGACTCTAAGGAATGCATTGACCACATTTACTGTGTCCTATCCACCCCCATGGATTTCAACCAAAGCCTGAGTAACGTTAGAGAGTCACATATTTCAGCTGTAGCCAATACTTTCTGCTAAATCTGTCTCTCATAATGATGTCTCAGCAGGACTGGGCCTCGTTCTTCTGTCACTGATCGGAGCAAATCCAATCGAAGCAAATTGGAGCCAATTGGTGTTTCCATTATGCAGTGGCAGGAGAATTGAACTCATTGTCACTAAGGATATATCAGTACTTCCTATTAATGTCAGTTTTCAGTTTTATAACATTTTGTTAAAAGTTCCCTCGGGCTGTATTCGCTATACAGATTTTCAGAGAAGGAAGACATATTTTATATTGAGAGCTCATTTGGTTTATTGTTAGAGGATGCTTGTGTTCAGAACTTAAATGGATATTACTTTCAACAAGTGAAGACATTGTCTGCTTTATTGTAGCTACTGGTCTGCAAATGGACAATTCACCCGAATTTTCATTGGACAGCTTTATTGGGTTTTGAACCAATTTAAGCAGAATTAATATTTCTTTGCTAAGCTCAATACTTGGCAATATAGCCATGCCTTAGATTTTATAATAGATGAGTTTTTTAATATTACATACTCTGTATTAATACCAAACTTCCATGTTTTGCTAGAAAAAGACTATATTTTGCCATCGGGTACGAACATGCAACTTTTGCTAATTTAAATAAAGGTTAAAAGGACAATTTCAAGCATTATAATAGACTTTAGTTTGCCATTTTTTCTCCTTATTATTCTAAATGGGTCTTTAAATGTCCTAGCTAGTTTTATTTTATAAGCTTGAAGATGTGTTACTTTGCCACAGTTCTACTTTGGTTTTGTTTTTTTTATATCTGTCTTGATTGTTGTCATTATTACTATTTCTTGCACTGTTTATTTATGATGTCATTTTAGCTTAAGGCTAGTGTGGTGTAGTCGTGCTGCCTTAAGCATCATTTTTCCCTGTGGCATGAAGATGAACATAGCGAACCGTACAAATTACAGATTGGAAATGTTGTTGCTGACATTCTGTTCAGCAACAATAGAAATAAGCTTATGGCTCCTCTCATGGTGAGCTCTTCCAGGTGTTGATCTTCTCTCAGGCTTGCTGATGTAAATCAGGAGTAATACTATTTATTCCAGTTAAATATGTTGTTTCTCAGGGAGGAGAATCTTCTGTCAAAAAAACAAGTCCGTCCAGACCTTCACGGGGCTTGTGCCATATTGTTAGTCACACAGAAATATAATTGCCGGAAGTGCTCCCCTTTGCCTATGATTTTGCCACCGTTCAACTGTATTTGGCGTGTTGCAGAGTCCTGTTGTTCCCAGGGAAGCAGGAGCCCAGCCAAGAGTGTAGAACACAAGGGAAACAAAGCACTGTTTATTGTCTTTGCAACCTTCTTTCTTGTCTGCCTTTAAAGGCTGAGACCATAAGCCATAATGTCTTTGTTATTAAAATAGGAGTGAAACTTGAGTCTGTTTTTTGTGTTTACACATGAAGGGCCATCAGCTCAGCTCTGTAGTTATACCCACATACTTCTTGTTTCCTGCTTACAGCAAAAGTCACTCAGCTTTCAGAAGCTGGTTCTCCATTTTCTGTGACTAGTTTCACCCTGTTTTGATTGCATTCTTTTGGAAATTGGGAAATCTGTTGCAGAGAGCCCAAAACTGTATTGCAGCTGATATGAAATTGAGAGGAACAGCTGATACACCAGGAGGTTGTGCTGTCATTTAGAGAGACCTTGACAATCTGGAGAAATGGACCGACAGAAACCTCACGAAATTAAAAAAAGGTAAATGCAAAGTCCTGCACCTAGGAAGGAATCACTCCATGCCCCAGTACAGGCTGGGACTGACCAGCTGGAAAGGAACTTTGTAGCAAAGGCATGGGGATCCTGATGGACACCAAGTTGACCATTAGCCAGCAATGTGCTCTTGTGGCAGATTCAGCCTCCCGGGCTGCGTTAGGCAGCACCTTACCAGCATGTCAAGGGAGGTGATCCTTCCCCTTTACTCATTCTTGGTGAGACATGTCTGGAGTGCTCTGTCCAGTTCTGGCCTCCCCAGTACAAGAGAGATATGGATGTACTGGAGAGAGCTCAGCAAAAGGCTATGAAGATGATTTACAGTCTGAAACATGTGTCATGTGAGAAGAGGCTGAGAAAGCTGGGATTGTTCAGCCTGGAGAAGAGACGGTCTGGTGGGTCTTAGGAATGTGTATAAATACCTGATGGGAGTCAGTGAAGAAGACAAAGTCAAGCTCTTCCCAGTGGTGCCCGGCAAAAAAAACAAGAGGCAATGGGCACAAACTGAAATACAAGAAATTCCATGCAAACATAAGAAAAACCTTTTTTACTGTGAGGGTCATCAAATATTGTAGCAGTTTGCTCAGTGAGATTTAGGAGTCTCCATCCTTGAAAGTATTCAAAACTTGAATGGACATGGCCCTGAGTAACCTCCTCGATTTGAGCTTGCTTTGAGCAGCAGGGTTGAACAAGATGATGTCCAGAGGTCTCTGCCAACCTCAATGATTCTGTGAATCTGTGAATCTCTTATCCATAACCCTGCTTACCAGATCCCAATATACATTCAGATCTTGCTTCCACGAAATACCCCAACATGAGAATAAATTGCCTACATGAAGTGCAGTCTTCAACCCTCTGTCCTAGTCAGGCAAAGAGATACCCATGTGTGATGGAGATGCTTAGACATTGTAAAGGCATATGTTAAATGTCTGTATAGAATGATATAGTCCTCCTTCCTCATAGTCCTGCTGAGAGTTTTATAGCTTTGCAAATGTTTTTTTTTAGATGAGACTTTTACCAAAAATATTTTGCTAGCATGTACCAGATACCTTCACTGGAGGTACTTTTGCAAGATATCCGTATTTATTCATACACACTTTTTTTGGGAACATGAGCCCAGTAAATGCTTTTGCTAGATTTTGTAATCTCTCATACACCAGGTTGTGATTTTTATCCCCTGGCCACATTGCCAGAATGACTTCACACACTAGTCTTTGTTCCACTTCTGCAAAGACTTAAATTCTCCATTCTCACTTCCAACAGGCCTCAGTTTATCCCAAATATTAAGTTAATAACGCATCACGTATTTTTATGGAGTCTCTTTTTCTGTTTAACTCTGTTTAACTTGTGAGATGGTTTTCTTTCCTGAGTATTTTTTGTAAATAGCTGTGATTCTGTACCTTTCTTGAAAACACTTCATTTGTTAGCATCTGATTCACAAAATAGAAGCTGTTTGTTAGTTTTGACCAGGCACAGAGGTGACACAGAACATATTTTCATGCATTTAGTTGAATAAGCAGAATCCTAAAAAATAGATCTTTTTTCCAGTGCAAATACTTGTCTTCATAAATTCAGGATTTGCTTTCCATGACAATTTGCAGATACATCTTTTAAATTCACAAACATCCCTCCTCCTAGACTTGTTTGTTAAAATATTAAGAAGGTAATAAACACAAAGAAGTTTAAGCATACTGATTTAAAAATATGAAACCATTTTTGCAGAGACATTCCTTCATTATTTGCTCAGTTCTCATTTGGACTCCTTACCACCAAGACGTGAGCTGGACCCCTAACTCATTTTAAATAAATTACTGAACAAATGATAATGACTTTTGGTCATTATCAGCATGGGCTAAATTCATGCTGGTTTTCATCAGATGAAAGACTATGTCACACTACGATTCCCTTGAGCCATCCAGTCCCTCAGCTATCAGCAGCACTTTAATTTTCTCTTAGAGACAGTATAATGTGAGCACTCAGCCTGGTTCACTCAGAAAATGTGGTAATTTTTCATACTTTCAAACACAGATGTTCTACCAAGTTTCATCCAGAGAGGCTAAATCTACATTTTAAAGCAAGGACACCCTAGATGTTACTTTTGAAATAACATACAACATGGCACAAAGAAATAAATGAATATAATTGTGTAACAAAAGTTATAAATCATACCCAGGAGACAAGAATAACAAAATAAAAGTGAAAAATTCACCTTTTAATTACAGTGGTGAAGCCTCTGAGATTGTGAAAACATTCATTTATATAATTCTGATTTATACAGTCCTTACAGAATTTGCTAAACATCTCTCTTGAATATAATCTTGCAGATGGGAAAAAGTTTGTAGTTTTTTTTAATTCTCACAAATTATATGATATAATTCTAAGAAAATACTTACTGTCATGAACACATTTTATCTGCAGAAATCAGATGCCAGACCTTTAAAGAAAAACATTTAGCAAGAAATATTTTCTTTTAAAGGTCAATCTTAAATCTTTCTATTATCTTTTTTTCATTATCAGAACATAATATTTTATCCTTTTCTAGATTTAGCTTACTATTATTACACCACAAACCTGCAAAAATGTGTGTTCCTAGTCTCCAGGAAAATTTGAAAATTTCCTGAAGATTTGTGTACTGTTAATATTTTTGTGCCTCTGGGGTTTGACAGATAAAGAAATGTCAAGCTGTTTGTATGACAGTTGCCAACAAAACCAAGCAGGGACACATTCCCAGGGCCCATTTCACCATTGCCCTACAACCTGTAGGGACAAACAGTAGGCACAGCAGTTGCAGAGAGCGAGCTGAAGGTTTTTTTCCTGAAGAAATGGAGAAATTAAGTAAAACCATAGGGGACAAACCTGACCTAAGAGTATTTGGGTCTGTTACTGCAGACTTGCAGGAATAGGCCTACAGATAATGAACATGCCTACCACCTTAGGGGCTTGCGTTTCAACATCATGCAGTTTACTGATTGATGTAGACAGAGACTTAATGGGGAAGTTTGACTCTTTAAGTTCGTGTTTAGTCTCCTTACTATTCTACATAATGTCGCTGTTAAACTTGTCACAATTCTTTGTATATAAGTCTCTGAAATGTTGCCAGCACTTACAAAAAGATTAATCTCTCCTTCCTCTCTGCATGAGTTTTCTTGAGAAAAACAGTTAACAGATTTGTCTTCTTTCAAGTAGATTTTATCTTGCCCTATATAGAAATATCATGAGACACCAACAAAGGATATCTATATACTATATAACAAACACATATCAGTTTAATATTGTGCTTGTGAATATATGACACTTCAGAAGTAGTAGAACTGTGATTCAGTTTCTCAAAAGAAAATGATTCAAGGTAGCAGGCCCTAATATATTCTGTGAAGAAATACCTGCAGGTGAGGATAATATACAGATTCCCACGTAAATCCTGACATCTTTAGCTCAGTGAGTTTGGTTTGCACGCTCTCCTTAGAAGCTGGGGAGTGCAGAAGAAGCTAAAGTTTGATGCAACCTGGAAAACCCAGTGGGCTTCTCATGGCAACCTTTCATTTCTCCTACATGTCCCTCATGGCACTGTGGACGCCACCTTCTTCAGAAAGAGTGTTCCTATCTCTGGCAAACCTGGTTACCAGAACATCCCTAGGTGTCTAATGTAAATCAGAGACTGGCCTGCAGAGACCCCTTAACAGCACACACACAATGTTTAAAGCCTTACCGAGCTCGTTCTGCCTATTTCCCTGTAAATACAGCAGCCGTAGCTAATGCCTGGTAGGATACGTAGGGAAGCAGCTGATGCAATAAGATGCTTAACAGTGTTTTAAAGCTAGAATCACAAGTTCCTGTGCTACTTCGGTCCTACAAAACCCATATGGAAGCTTCTGTGTGGTTTTTGGGTAGAATGGGATCGAAGAACCTTAAAATTAAGAGAAATCTAGAGGTCAAAATTACTTATGATGGATGCCATGCCAGATGAACATGTAGAAAACATGTCTAGTTACTCTTTTCTCTCTTTGTACATAACTTTATGTTTTATACTGAACTTTACTGAAGCCTGTTATTACAGATGAAAATATGTTTTATATCTTTTGAAAAATGAAGATGATGGAATGGAAAAACTTTTATTGTTTATAGCAACAATTATTGTGAATGATTTTTCAGAATCCTTTTAGAATACTTATTTGGCTGTGGGTAGAGGTAATAACTGAGGAAAAAAATATCAGACCATTCAGTTAGTCAGACAAGGTATATTTATTTTTTTCATTGAATTTAAATTGGGAAGTAAAAGAGGTCAAACATCTCTGGTAAGATTTTGACTCCACCAAAGTCACTGCTGTAACTTTATTGGCTTCATCAAGACAGTACCCTGTATCTACCATATTTGCCTATTTACTGTTGAAGTCAATCAGACAGAAAAGGTGGGCTGCTAATTAAAAAAAAAAAAAACATTAATGGGTTTTAACCCTCCTTTAAGAAAATGAAAATTGGAAATATATTATGGATTAATCTCACTTTGTAAAAGCACTGTCATTTTCAGTTTTAGCTTTAGATTTTTCAGTTTGCTTTCAAAAATGTTAAAAAAAAAAAGTTTTGTAATTACTTCAGTGCGTCTTTCATAGTTAAAACTATTGAGCTACCTGACAATGTACCTTGAATATAGGAAGTGAGATTATCTTTTCTTTGTATCTGTTATAATTGTTTTATTATTAGTATTCTTTCCTTGTCTGAAAATGCAGAAAATTCTGGTTGTTTTTGTTTTTTTTTTTTTTTTTTAACGTAAACTACATTATTTAAATGCATAAATTTGCTTAAGCCTCAATGGGTTACTCTTGACTTGTAAGGCTATTACTTTTCCAGTTGCAAGCAATAATGATACTGCAAAGATATTCCATTCGAGAAAATATTTAAATAAACTTTCTTCATCGAAAAATGAGATGCAGCATATTTACATTTTTATTTGATGAAGCCTGTTCCTGCTATCTTTGTTCTTAATTTGGTCTCAAAAGAATTAGTACTAAGAGGAAAAATAGTCTGTAAATATGTATGAAATCAAATTTAGAGGGTAGGCTAAAAGGTATTGACTGCCAGCAGTGCTAAACGGCAGGAGGCAAAATTTCCTCCATAGTTTTCTTCTTGGCTGGAAACACATTGCCTTCCATCTAGATTATTTAATCCTCAAAATGCACATCAAAGCCTCTCATCGGGTGGTGTATGTCTTTATAGGCAGTTGAATGTCAAAGATCTAGCTTAAAGATTTTTGAAAAATGTAAAACATAATAGATCCCAGATAATAACACAGCAGTGAAGCTCCTGTACTATTCCTTCCAGCAAAGTACTGGTATCACAGGTTGTAGCTAATCTTTGCGGCAAAGGGAAGAGCAAATTTCCTACATGAGAATTTGTGACATCCATCCAACAGATAGATAGAAATAAAATGATCGAGTCATGTTACTGGACTACTATTAGCTTGTTAACAATTCCCTTCTCTCTTTACACTTGTGGCTTGCCAGAACAATAGGCTATGAGTTATCTCACTCCTCCAGCCCAATTAGACAGTGGAAAAATGTATGCAAAATACATATGTAACATTTTCCTCTTCTATATTCTTAACAGGATGCAGGCTTCAACACTGTCCCTCTGATTTAATTCAGTCTTTGGCAAGAGCTGATTACTTGTAAGGATTGCATCAATTCTCATGAATGATTATCTCATTCTTAGGCAGTATCTTAAAAACCTTTTAAACAATTTTGGTTTGTATTTCTGAGCTTGAATTTTGCCCTGACATGAGTACATAAAATAGCCAGGCATTTGTAAGGAGCCCCGCAAGGACACTCTGCAGAAATGCAGTAGCTGAAGAGTGTTTTGCTTTTTGGTGTTATCACTGTCACAGGAGCAGGGCTTACCCCACAGCAGCTGCCAAAATAGAAGGGGAAGAAATAAAGAGGAGTGAGAATTAAAAAGAACCTCCTCATTCTGCAATGAAGATTTCCTGTTCTTTGTTTTTACATTAGGCTCTCCTTCCTTTTTATTTGTTTAAATACCAGTGATACGATATTTCCTATAGATGGCTCAGCTGTGACAGAAATAAGGTAGCTGTGCTGAATACTCAGGGGTTTCATTTCACATCTGTTTAAGACAACCTTGTTTTTTAAATCCTGAGTAGTCTTGTTCCCATCTCTATCCATGACCTTCCCTTTCTTTTTTCTAGTTATCCTCTTCTTGTAGCACCTTTTTCTTTACAGCAAGCTTATCTCTAGTGGTGTAAAAGCTCTTTCTCTGTTTCTGCTACCTGGAATTTCTACTTTATCACCTTTCTGTCTTTCCAGATCTCATTATTTTTTCTCCATAACTTTTAATTTCCAGGCATGCTTTATGACGCCCAGTGTACTTTCATCTCTGAAGATACGGATCCATTCACCATGCCCTTAGTTTCTCCCTCCTTCTATTGTGTTTTAAGTAATAGTCTTCTGTTAACTGCCATACTCAAACACAATTTCTATTTCTATTAAAGCAATGAAGACTTTGCCTAGCTTTATATCTCATCAGAATTTGGCTGGCCTTTTGGTGGCTGTAGGGCTTTAGTGGTATTTCTGAGGGAAAGTTAAAACACTTCAGAGGGAAGTATTTGACAGAGTCAAAGCTCCTCTCCCTTCCTTGCCCCAATCTTAATTGCTTTTGTTGTGATATGAGGTTGGGGAACAGCCACGTAGCCCTCCCACCGCTAGACTAGGCGCTTCTTGCCTAACTTTTGTTACTGTTTTGTAATCCTACTTCTCCATCAGAGAAACAGTAATTCAGGAGTTTAAGAGGGCTTCCAAACATATCCTTACTCTGTTTCACTTTTGCATTTCTCATCCTCTTCATTTTTACCTGTGGTCTTCAGCAACATCCATCGGTATGCCTTGTGGTGTTTCAAGAATGTCCAAGTGTATTCCAACAGTTAACGTCTGTTGGCTTCCTCTGCATAGCTTATGGGATTCAGATTGATCAGCTGTTAGCCTTCCTCCTCTGGACTGTTCTCTTTCTCATTTGTTTGGGCTCAGCAAATTATCCTGTTTCAGCTGACTGGAGAGGCAGGACATCACTGACATCTGAAACACATATAGCCAAAAGTGTGGATGATTGAAATGGCAGGGTTGCAGAGGCAGCCTGGCTGCATGCTGGGGCTCAGTGCTTGGGGCAGCCTTGGGAATCTGTGCCCAACAGGTGTAACGTTGTCAAGGTGTATCTTTGCTACTGCTTCTGCCTTTGCTTCTCATTTGGTAGGCAAATGAATCGGCGTTCGCTCTGCTTTCAGAGTACAGACTAGTCAAACTTCATCCTCGATACACAACCTTTGACTTGAATGTGAGAGACGCTCATTAAAGTCAAAGATTGATTTAGTACAATATGTGGCCTTTCACTTCTAATTGAAAACTGATCTTATGAGATGCAAAGAAGCCACAAGTTCTGTTCAACTCACTGGCTGATTTAAGGTCTCATTGCGTCTTAAGAGGTGCTCAGTGCTACTCTGGGTGAGACTGTAATAGGGATATTACTTTATTGTCAAGCCAGTGCAGTAAGTATATAAAATCAACAGCAGTGCCCAATGAACTCAACAGTCATCAAACAGTAATCCATCTTGCAAGTAACCCTACCCTAACTATTTACAATAAAAGGAAGATATAACATCAAAGAAATGGATCACAGAAGGCATTATGTAATTAACTAAAGATGTACTTGTATTGCATCCAAGTAATAGGGAATCTGCATTTATCACCGTGAAGCATTACTTTTCTTTTTTTTTTTTTCAATGTTCTCTTAAATATTTTTAGTGGTTTCAACATCTTTTATATTTATTGCTCATTTGACTTAAAAACCCCATAGTACCATCACTATTTTTTTTTACGATTTTAGGAAACTCAGCAAAGCTTCCAACAAAAAGTATAACTGGCTATAAATGTAATGTATAAGTTTACTTTTATTATTATTTCTGCACACTGAAGAAAAAGACTTTATAGTGCAAAAATACTTGTTTGGCAATCTCAAGGTTATATTTATATGAATTATGTTTTTATTAAATAATGTCGTGCCTTGGTTTCTGCTCTGAACACAATATCTCAGTTTCATTTTAAGGACTAATAACTTGCAAATGGATGTATCTTTTTAATTCTTCAATGATTTTAACATGTAACAATTAAACAACCCACTGTTTACAGTAATAACACGTATATGCTCTACTGAAAACACAGTAAACAAGCTATGTAAGCGAGTTGCTTATAGTAAGCACACAGTAAGCAAATTTTTCCTACACAGCCCAGGACTTCTTCAGAGCTCATTTTAAGTGTGTGTTTCTTGTTTCTGTACTACTGTATGGTGCTTGAGTACCATATTATTATATTTATTTTAGATTTTGGAGAAAAGAAAAAAAGAAAAGTAATTTTGGTTTGTTTCAGTTAAATGTTCTTGACACAGGGAGGGGAACAGAGAATAAGGGAGCACTGTATAAGAAAAGACACCAGCTAACAATTACTTTGCTGAAAGAATTTTCTGGAGAAAAATCTGGTCTAAATCAATGGCTGCACCTGCCAAGGTTAGAACATTACTTATTTAATTAAATTTGTTTGATTGTGGAAGGCTGCACTTGCAAGTATCTGTCTACAATTCGGAACACAAATCTTGCTTCTTATATTCACATACTCTGTTTCTTTGGATAAGTGTGATTGCTTAGTCATAAAAGTGATTTGTTTAGAAAAGCCTCTTTTTATCCTGTTCACTAAGTTCTATATCACTAAATACAGAATAAATTTAGAGCTTGTAGAAGTTCATGGAAGATTTTTTCTATGAAAAATAATTACAAAGATAAAAGTATAAAGCCTTAAAACACAATAGAAAGGAAGAGGGTTTTCTACTAAATGACAAATTGATGTTGATTTCAGTGGGAAAATACAGCCCCTGAATCTTTTTTGTTGCAGCCTCTGTGAATGGATTTTGTAACAATTCTGTATATTCTGAAGACAGAAACTTGATGTCAGGGCCTTGTCATCTCTGGTCAGCAGAGTAGTTTGTCAGGAGAGTTTTCAACTATAAAAGCATCAGTAACTCATCAGAATATTTGTTGAGCTTTTCTGACAAAAGAGGCAAGTGTCTGTCAAGAAAAATGTGGAGTTTTCCTTGACTTCCCCTAGGAACACATAACCTAGTTCCCCTAGGCCAGTTCCCCAAACCTTCTGCGCAAAATGGATAGACCGTTCCTCTAGACTCTGGCTATTTGTAGCGCACAGCAACATGACTTTGCCTGTTTCTTCCCATGTGTGAAACCAAATGAGTGACATCCATTAATGAAGCACATACTGAGGCTTGAACAGACATCTCACTGAGCGTGGCAAAAAGACATTTCTAAAACAAGAATTCACAAATGGTGTCCCTGATTTGAAATCTAGCTTTATAAGCCGCTAAACGTCAGTAGGCTGTGAACCCATACAGGGAGGTGAGGAATAACACCTAGATACCTAGTAGATCATAACCATGCATATAAATAAACAATCCAGTTGCTTAAGGGTTATAGAAATTTAAATGCAAATAGCACTTGGTAATGATACCCTGGAGACTGACGTTTTAGTCAATTTCTGGAGGATGCAGCATTGTAAACTTAGTTTTTGCTGCTGGTTTCCTTAGAAACTGGAACAAGATATTGTTCAGGACACAAAATAATATCCTGTTTCAGTGACTGAGGACCTTGAACTAAAAAGTAATTGATTTTGCATGAGACACTGGATTGTCATGTACTCTATCTAGGAAATATTACGGCACAAAATGTAGGTATGTTGAAATGGTTTCAAATCTGCCATTTTAGTTCTAGTGATCTCACCGTGTAAGTACTAAAACGGTTGAAAAATTCGCTTGTAAACCATTCAAGGGGTCAGTTCACTCACAGTGCTTGTGAGTTTTAAATACTTTACTAATAATCTAATCACTGCCCAAGCACGCCCAGTATTCTACTTCTTATCAAGAGATAAATCTTCATGTATACCTTGGTCATGAAAGGATGCATTTAATGTGTTTAGCAAGTGAATGTGTATAAAGTACATCATAGATTAATGAATAATCCTACCTGGAATATGTGATAAATACAGATTAGGAGCTACAGAGAACTGCAAATAGTTATGCCTCCAGGGAGGCTTTAAGGTCATTTCAAGATTTTGTTCATGAGGAGAAGCTACACTATTCCTGAATGAAACATTTCTTAAGACTGTTTGGCAAAGTTGTGTTACAAGTGGACACTGTCGCTCTCATTTATGCACGTGTTTGAATAGTCAAGTATATATACGAATGCTTAGAACATGTCCAAATCTGAATGCCCAAACCAAATGGGCATGTATTTGCATGACCTTAATGTGAAGACGTGTAATGTAAATGATGATTTCATATGTTACTTTAAAAGAAAATGTTTCCTCGTAGTTGGACAGTATAGACAGAGAATATAAAGAACAAAAGTTTAAAAAAAGAGAAAAGGAAATAAATTAATATGAACATTATGTTTATATCTCGCTTTTTTTTCAGTTTTGTTTGTGGAAAGACTAGTATTTTGAGTTGAGGTGCTCTAGTTTTTGACTTCTAAATGAACCTAATTCTTTAAAGGTATGAACACTCACTTTCTGAAAATTGAGTCCGTGGTAGCCTAGACTGGGCACACAGAAAATAAAATGAGTATTTTTAAAATAATGGTCGTGTTTATAATACAGATTTTGTGGAATACTAGTTTCTCTTTTTCCCACTTCAGGTTTTTAAATATGTTTTAATAATACTCTACGCATTCATTCTATCATTTTACAAATCCTATCGGAGATACTGCTAGTGAGCATACATCGCTTCCTAGTCAAATTTCTAAAGAGTTATTTGTTAAAAGAATGTTCTTCATTTTTTATATTCTCAAAATATGTGATACACTTCTGTTTTTTCTGTTCTCAGTAAAAGAGATACAAGACAGTTACTGTTGGCAAAATGAAATTCCATGTTTCATATAAACCTTTTTATCATTGTGTTTTTGTGGAAATCATTATTTTATGGATGTTAAGTAGAGATGAAAAATTATTCACAATTCATTCTGCAAAATAGGATTTTATAAAAGGCAGTTCCCCAAATTTTCTTTTAATAGAGTACAGTTTATCTTCTGTTTATGTGAACACACTTTCATGTCAGCTTGGAACAGTGTATCTTTCCCCTCTCTCCCTCCCAGCATATGTTGCTTTTATCAAAGAATATTCCTTTTTTTATCTCGGCTGTTCTCTACACCTGGAAGTTTATTGTCCAACAGTTTTCTTACAAGGACATTGCAGAAGAATCAATAAGCTACAAATACACTATTATACATTCAGATGCTGTTCAGGTATTAATGTTATGGCAAAGAAAAGTTGGAGCATTCATGAATTTAAATATTTTTCATATAAACTATGTAAATATAATGATTAACAATCAGCTACATTCACTATTCAGGACATGCAATGTAGCGTTTTCCTAATTACACTTACCAGTGTGGGAGGATATGACTGCAGAGGAAGATTAAACTATTTGTATTTATTCAGTGTTGCTTTATAGCATTAACTGGGAAACTCACTTTTGCAGTATTGAATGCAAGAATCTAGAATAACCTAAAGAATTTGATTAGGGTGGCAGCAGCCTGCGCCAGGCTTGGGTAGGGATGGCAGGCTCAAGTCATTCTGCATCAGCAGTCATTTTAGCTACCTCTCTCATCTGTAATTTCACTGTTGATAGGGTGATTTAAAACACGGGCAAAATTACTGCTTAATGTTATGGATTTATCTAAAGCTCTTCAAGTAAACCAAACAAACAAAAAAAAACCCCACCTGGCAGGCAGGCTTCTGTTTTCAGTTATTCATGTTTTATTAAAATAAACAAGTAGTTTGCAAGCAGTGGAACTAATGAAACCTGGTGTACTGTAGCTCTGCGTCTAGTGATGGGATTCTGTGAAGACTAATAAGGCGCAACTCAAACTGAAGATTTCCCTGAAATTAGGACATGTGTAATGTCCCTTCTGTCCCGCGAATCTCTGGTGCCTATGGAAAGATGAGCTCATAATGCAGTCTTTCCCAGAGCAGACGCCCTAATTGGTTTTTTCTTTTTCTTTTAACAGCAGCCTGTTCACACAACATTTAAAGCTTAGTATCTATATAGCTACATCAGATTTTGTAGAAACAGGAAAAAAAATTGACAAGTTACTGGGGACAGGAAAATGATGTAAACCGAGGAGCACTCCTTTACCCTGCCTGCTTATGAAACAAGGCTACAAAGTTTCCCAGTAATGCCTACAGTGATGACCTAAGGAAAGGCTGTCTCACTCTTAATAGGTCTTTGTAGGGCCCCCTCCCAGCAATGCCGAAGTTGGGATTGTCCCTCTATGGTTTTATTTTAATGGCCACTGAGGTACTGGAGTTGAATGGAAGATTTATGATTTCTAATGGGGTTGTAATTGCTGCCAGCTCACTCTGAGGGTTGCTCCACCTTGTCATCCCCGTCATTCTGTACTCTGATGTCAAAGGTATCAGTCTGGCACTGTTTGTCTCCTATGCTGTTCACAGTAAAGCTTTGAGAAATTTGGTGCTTATGATTCAGCATGGCCTTGAGAAGCTTAGTGAAACAATTTTGTTAGTTTCTGTAACAGGTTGAGATGTTTCAATTTTTCAGAAGTAAGTGCTGGAATTTGGATGTGTGTAATGGCTTACCTTCATAGGAGACAGTATGTGTGGTTTCTGTTCACAGTATAAAAAAGGGCAATAGATTTTGTAGTGTATTAATTTGTTAATTGGTAGTATATATACACAAATTAACAAGGATGCTTTAGTCCAAATACTCTGATGAACTGTTAGTGTAGTTAGACTGTTAAAATACTTCCAAAATTAATGTTTGACGATGTTGACACTTTGGTGATGCTGTGATGTTTACATCACAGGCAAACATGACTTTAATCAACTGAGTGCAGTGCTTTGAGAATATTACATTGAATAGGTGGTTTTAGAGGCTAAAGAGGGAGCCCTGGTATCCCCGATACTGGCTAGTTGCTGGGTACTGGCCACACTGGGGAGTTGTGAGCATGGGGCGATGGTTCCAGCAGAGGATGCCTCTTTGACTTGATAGTGAAGACTACTAAACATTTATCTAGTTTTTTATTCTAGTCCCTGATATTTACTATAGGCAGATAAAATATTTTCTGTAAAAACTGCAACGGCTTGTATATGAGTTTTTAGAAGGGTAGTTAATAGCAATGTGCTTTACTACCTGGCTTTACTCAGCAGTCAAACATAAATTCAGATGGGAGAAAAAAAATGTGATGGAGACAGAAGATGGAAAAAAAATGAGAGTATGTGATAAGTATTTGGACCCAGCTATTTGCTACAGTTCCAATTTTGCTGTTTAAGAGGGAGTGGCTGTTTAGTTCTTTGATTTTTTTTTTTAAAGCCCATTACTTTTGTTAAGGAAGCTGCCAATGCCGCATACTGCCTTATTTGTTTGGAGTTTTACTCTATGCTAAAAGCAGCCTCAGTGTTCTTGGCACCACAAATTCACCAACTGGATTCTCAGAGACACTAGTGCAAAGACAAAGAAGAAAGGAAAACAAAGCCAGAATAAGAACAATACTTGGAAATGATATAAAAACAATATAGCAAGACCATCAAAATGCTTAAAAGCCTACACAAATGTAAAAGGCAAAGTATTATGTTTGCATAGTCTGGCATATTGTTCTCTAGGACAAGGACTGAACTTGCAATCATTGTATGCAAAAGAGATTTTTGCATATTTGAACATTACTATTCCCATGTGATTCACAGTCTTATTCTTGTTTTGCTTCTTTTCTTGCATTTAGATGGTAAGTTGTTTGGACTATGGACTTTCTAAACTTAAAACATCAGGGCCCTTTTTAAAAACTGTCTATGTTAAGATTTTCATGCAATTCTTACATGCTACATAGAGGTATTATTTAGCTGGTACTACCCTGTATTTTGCTCCTATCATGTGTCCCCATCAGAGGCTTACAAGATCTGACAAAAATGCTTCTACATCACTGTGGTTAGATCAGCTCCTGTCCAGTGTTCATGTATTTGTTCTGATGTGTGGCCCTAGACATCTTTCTTACTGTAGCTGCATCTCGTACTCTTAAAATTGAGAAAATCAAGTTCCATCAAGTTGCTGTTTTGCTTGTAATTTGTAGATAGGTAAACTCTTAAACCTAAAGAGTGGTCTGAAAACTTAACGGAGTGTCTAGATGGGTACAAATTTTATGACTCTCTACGCAAAAATTTTCAGCTATGTCAATACTTGAAAAAGGAACTTAAAGCTTCAGATGATACAAGACATAGGTTGCTTGTAACAACCCAGTTTCTCCATTCCCTGCACTAGCAAGTGTTGTCCATCTTGGCAGGTGTTGGCTTGGAAATTCTTAATGAAATGATTGGTTTCTAGTCAGCTGCTCTATATTGCATGATGATGTGGAAAAGGGAGAGTTATATGTGGGGCTATATTGCATTGAAAATAAAGGAAGTTAGGAATAGCTGCTGAAAGAAGAATCCTGGTAATGAGAAAAGTATTAAATTGTGAGAGTAGTACAGGATAATGTCATGCTCTTGGATGGTGGAATTTATTGTTGTGATTCACAGGTTTCTATTCATGATAAAGGGGGGCAGGGAATCCTCAAAAGGCTTGTGTCTGTCTTTCCTGGAGAAGATAGTTTTAGAAATGAATTCTAGCGTATCATCTGGTTTTGGTGGACAATCTAATGGTGTTTTTAAAAATGAGTCTCAGTAGAGCCTGTGTTTCCATACAACATTTTGTATAAAAATATTATATGAGGTGTAACAATGGGTTTTTTTTTGTTTTTTTGTTTGTTTGTTTGTTTTTTAAACTATGGCATAAAGGTCACGGTACCTTTTGCCATGAACCGAAGTTTCGGTTTGGTTGTGTTTGTTAATTCAAACCTTCTTGTAGGGCATGTACTAGAAAGCTCATGTATCAAAGCCTTAACTGTGGCTTTAAAGACATTTTCTATTTGTTAATTTTGATTAGTCACAAGTTGGACCAGAGAGAAGAGGGACAGGGGATTTCTCTTTTTTTCCCTTGAATATTCTGTTTTACATCTGATCACGTTATGCAGGAAAAAAAAAACATGCTGCCTTGTGACTTGTTCTCACAGCTACTTCTGTAGCTCATCAGACACTGTTCAGCATTTCATCACTCGAAGCTGGACAAAAAAGATGTCCCAAATGGAATTAATCTCTTCTGGCCTAAATGAGTTTTAACTCCACGTCTATGCCAAGTCACAGTGCGAGAAGCCTGGCTAGGTCCAGAGCATCAGTCCTTTAGTTTCAAGAGTATCATCGTGTGAAATTCTGGCAGTCTGTTAAGGAAAAGCCTGATTTTACATCTTCATCTGAAGTTGCAAAGCAGAAGGACTGCTATAGAGTGAACCGTACCACCAAAGACATTTCTTTTCTCTGTCTTTCCAGTCTGGTGAACTACCTTTTCATTTCTCCCCCCTCTTTTTTTTTTTTTTTTCATAAGACTGGGATCCTGTGCAGATGAATTGCAGGAGGTTTACGTGATGAAAAGTTGCTGCAAGAAAAAAGCTTGTAGCTGAGCTCTTTGCACCAGAAATACTTACAGATACCTGTCAAAATGTGGATTTGTGGGGGAACGAAGAAGGGGAGAGCTAAGAGCTCCCACTGCACTACCGCAATTCACTTTATTGCTCAACAGCTCTCTTGCAGCTGTGTGGTATCTACCCGGCTCAGGGTTGGCCTTACTGTCAACCAAAATTTAATGGGTTATTGAAATATTTTGTAGTAATTACTTATATAAAAAGATTATATCCTCACATATGTGTTTGGAGAGTGCAATTAACAATATTCCATGCAGTAGTCTCCAAAACAGTCTTACTTTGAGGAATATAAATCCCAGATTTCCTGCCAAGGCAGAGTGTTGCAATAACAGGCCCACTGAGCTATTGATAAACTGTGCTAAGGCATCTGCACGAGTACTAAGTGTTTGACTGAGGCTGCAGAAAAGCATCTGCTTTCTTTGCTGTGTCCTGGAATATTTTTCTATTTAAGCCTGCATGGCTCTTTTCCTGGAGGAGAGGAGAGAGAAGGTTGAGGTAGTTTGTAAACATGTGGCATCTTTAATTCCTATTTGCTTTAGGTATTTTAACACCTTCTGTAATATTTTAATGTAGGCTTTTTTCCCCTGAAGTCATATACTGTTTTCAATATGGCTCTTTATTAACTGCTTTCATAGATCTCTTCTGCACAAATAAAGAGAGAAATACCTTCAAATGTATCTCTGACTTACTCCATCTAACTTACTACATCTCCTGATGTAGTGATGGCGTGTTGATTTCCTTTTTGGCCTCAGGGTTATGCAGCTCTTCTCAACTCTCTGTTTTTCCCAGTCATTACTATGTAATGTTATACTTTACAGGTCCACTCTCTACCAGGCCTGTGCTATATAATCTGCATCTACCTCCACTGAAGTTTCATGCTCAGTTTGCTGAACAGCTTGTTCATGCATTTTTTGCTGCATATCTTGAGTCTTCCCTAATCTTTCAAAGTCATTCACCTATGTAACTCTGCTGGGCAGGCTGTCTGAACATGCAAATACACCCTTGTTACCCTGAAAGTCTTCCTTAGCCTTGTGATAGCCACTGACTTTAAAAGACTATTCTTCCCAATTTCACTGAATTTTCTTGGTTTCAGTCCTTGCTTTTAGTGCTGTATCCTCTCCCCTCCATCCTTGTTTCTCTGTAACGTCTGCTGATCCTGTTTCCTGGAAAATGTATCCATCATTCCCATTTGACAAATGCTTCCTCTTACTCCTTTTTTAAAATATAGTAAAGTTTTACCCATTTTATAGTCAGATAAGTTGTCCTTACCTGTAGCAGACAGTGAGCCTTATAGCCTCTATTTTTCCTTGTTCAAGACCCCTGTTGGAGCAAAACATTCTACAGCAAATTAAATTATCCTCCGCAGCCCATTTAGACATTGTTAACGTGCATCACTTGAGTTTTCTCAGACAGCAGGGGGTTGTCAGACCACAAAGTAAAATCCTCCATATAGTCTGTAATAATTTAACACCTCAAACCTACAAAACCTGAATTTCCTGCTCCACTTCTAGGACAAAAGCTCACCTGAGGGCAGGCGAAGTAGCCCCTTGCTAGCAGGAAGAGCACTGCAAACCCAAACCTAAAAGAGGTGAAGGCTGTTCAACAGGGGACAAGCCGAGTCCCCTATCTCAACTCTGCCACACCACTTGCCTTAAATAGACAGCTGTATTCTTTCTACTTAAGCTGCAAGTTCCATAAGATTTGGCCATTTTGGATGTCCTCTTCTTTTTCTCAAAACAGTCTCCGGATTCCTAGACAGTTTTGAAAATGAGATTTTTGTTTGCTTATTTTTAATGATGAGGTAGGGGAAAACACTTGGGTTTTACAGTTGCAGTTGCTATGTACGTGTAGCTATTTTTAATGCAGCTGATTCACTTGTGTGTAGCACCCAAGATTAAATTCCATAGGGAATTGCAGATTTTCAGTCATGTACAACATTTTTTATTTAGAATTGATACTGAAAAGAATTTTCAGTTTTTGTTTTCTTTGTGCCTTTTAGTTCTGTGCAGCTAAAATTTACATAGGTGCAACCTTCGAAGAAGGCTGACATAAAAGGGTGAAGTCTCAATGAGGTGAACAGGGAATTACATGAATAACTCCTATTATTAATAACGGGAGTTGTGTTCCTTTTCCCTACGTACTCTGTTGAAAATTGTATCCCTAAAGAAGTTGACAACAAATATGCTTTCCCTGTTTAAGTTGCAAAGCACACTAACATCAAGGTCACTTGCTCCATTTGACGGAAGAAAAAAAGCACTATATAAAATATGGATAGAGTGTCAATCAAAACTGGTTTTACAGTATACACTATGGTAATGTGAGTCATATTGCTTTTTTATTTTTAAACACAACTAGATATGGTAGTTTGGCAGCAGTGTTTTTACAAAGACAGCGCCTTCAAACTCTTTCATAGCAAGACTGGAAATCCTGCCAGGTGAAAAAAAAATGTTATTGAAAACCTTTCTTCCCTTATAGGCCCGTTTTGACAGGAAATCTTTGAGAGGCAGCAGCAATGAAGTGCCCAGAGATTTCATCTGTCTTCTTTTGCTTCAGGAAATGCTGAGCACAGGCTCCCCTATTAGGCAAAATACATGAAGTACCAAATCCCCTTAACAATCATCTTCAGTCTACTCTTAGGTTGACAGCTTTCTGTGTCCTAGTCTGTCAAACAGGGCCTGTTACTGAGACTCATATTACTGGGACCAATGTGAAAGTTTTTGACAGTACTTTGAGGGAAAAAACATATTTTCAGTGCTTACGAGTTATCTTGTCCAATCAATTTTGCAGGGACTTAATCAGAATAAAATATATCTTACTAGAAATATATTAATTCACAGTGATTTTTCTTCTGCGCCATAGTGCTGACATAAGGATCCAGTTTGAAGGCATTGTCTGTCATTCTGTGTGATTCGGTAAAATTCGGCAAATATTAGCTGCTGCATTATAATATCTAATAGTGGTTTTTGTTTGTTTTTGACAGATGCCAAATTTAAAATTTAAATAATGTTTCAAGAATGAAAATGACAGCTTGCAGTAATTCTGCAGGTGTCCAAGCAGATGTACTTCCAAAAATAATTAGACAAAATATGTACAGATTGCAGGAAATATGAAAAAATTGACATCAAATTTTCATGAGTACACTCTGTATATGTTTGGGCATTTTAGCTACTTTAAAAGTATTGGTTCTTAAGAAATTTTCATACACTTACAGAACAATGAATGCACATGAAACGTAAACCAGTTTAAGCCAAAAAAGCCAATCTTGTCTTTGAACATGGAGTGGGAAGGAAAAAAAAAATGTTGAAATGTCTTAAACTAGTATAGTCTTAAGGAGGTTTCTTGAGGAATTTTGTCAACCAGGCAAGTAATAAAGCGGGGTATGTAAGAAACAGCCCAAAACATGGATTCTACCCTCAAACTATTATTTAGCATAGTAATTTCACTGACTTTGCTAGGTGTATTCATGATTTATACCAGAGGTAGTGAAAACAAAGGGAAATGCGGTATGTGTATTTATTTCCAATCAGCTGTATGCATTTCACTGAGTGCAGAGGTAAAGGTTGGCGTGAAAGCTGATTTTTGAAGTTTTTCTTGCTTGAAATGGGGATTGTGTGTATCTTCACTGCCCCCCAAGAAAATGTATTCCAGGAGTAACCTTAGATATTAAACATTCTGCCCCTCTTTTCATCTAATGCTTTGCTTCAGAGTCAGCACAACAAAAGCTGAATGCCACAGATGCTGGAAAACTGGCAAGTGACTTAGTAAAGGCACAAAATAAGACAGGTATCTCCCTAAATTCTCTTTTCTTATCTCAGTGGTTAAATGGTTATTGAATAAAATAAACAAGCAATTTTAAGTATAAGGATAGGAAATTAGGACTCTTGCTCATCACTTGAAAATAACCACTTGTCTTAACCTGTTTGAGTTTAAAATCTTGTTCTTTCCATTCTGTGTCTATGGTCCAAATAATCTCAGTTTCTTTTCCCACTACAGTGATGTAGCTTTAACAAAAGATGTTGCTGATGTCTCATTATCAAGCAGCCTATGGCATAATGTATGGCACTTGGGAAACAGAAGATGTGATCCTGAATATGCTAAAGCAGAAGAAGGAATTTAACTTGGATTTCCAATTTGCTGGGCAAGATCTCTAATCACCAAGCTATCATACCAAGTAGTAGGCAGACCCTCTTCCTACAGTAGTTATCTAAAAAGAAAGTTGTGGTCCTGCCCTTTCTCTCCTCATGGCGTGTATAAAGAATTTTAACAACTAATCAAGGAACACAAGAGTATGTAAAAAAACAGCCCACACCATGGATCCTCCTCTCCTCTCCTCTCCTCTCCTCTCCTCTCCTCTCCTCTCCTCTCCTCTCCTCTCCTCTCCTCTCCTCTCCTCTCCTCTCCTCTCCTCTCCTCTCCTCTCCTCTCCTCTCCTCTCCTCTCCTCTCCTCTCCTCTCCTCTCCTCTCCTCTCCTCTCCTCTCCTCTCCTCTCCTCTCCTCTCCTCTCCTCTCCTCTCCTCTCCTCTCCTCTCCTCTCCCATGCCATCAGTTGTTTAAAAGCAAAACCATTCTGGAGAGAGTTCTGCTATATTTGAAGTGAACAAAGGCACACCCGTGCAGTAAGATACAGGGGATAAGATTTGTTCTTCAGCCTTTTCCCTTAGGACTGAATCCCATTCAGCTGAAGTAAATGAGAAGTTTGCTATTGTCCATGGAGGTCACTGGAGCACACACGTAGTACAGTAACAGGGTGGGAGGAGGAAAGATGTGATCACAGCAATGCTGGAGGATACTGCTGGCCATTCAAGTGAGAGAAGGAAGGGAGAGCACTGTTTATTCTCCTTTATCTTTCTTTTCCTTCCTTACTTGGATTAGTAGTAGTAAAGATTTGTTAGTCATTTTGGCCATCCTCCAGCCCATTTCCTACAGCAGTTTCCTTGGATTTTTTTTCAAGTCTCTGTTATCTTAAGCTATGGGACATCTGACATACTGCTTGGCAAAGGATTCCACAGTTTAATCAGCACCAGCTTCAGCCCTGTGTTTTGGTGTTGGGTTTGGGAGGATTTTTTTTGGCATTTTATTTATTTAAGTCTCAAAACCAGAAACAATTTCTCTTCCTACATTTGGTACGAGTAGTATGTGAATTCCTTGTTAATCTTCCAGGCATCTTTTTAATAAATTCCTTCACAAATGCACCTCTGATTTGTTTTACTTCAACCTGGTAACAAAACTGTGTGTAAAACTGTCACTATGGCAGTATTTATATCCTTACTTCTTCCTACCTCTCAGTGGAGCAAACTGCCATCCAGATTGTTCTGTGGAGGAGGTTTCCTGTTTCATCATTGTTTAAATATACAAAATTAAACGGTATAGAAAACTTTAAATGTAAAACTTCACATTCTCTTCCATCACAGTATATTTGTTTGTGTAAGAGTCTTGGCTTGAGTATTTTGGTTTTTACTTTCTGCCTTTTATCTCTTTCCATATGCATCATGATTCCTTTTTCTCCAGTCTTCATTTTCAAGGAAACCCTTTAATGTGACATGTTTATATGTGTTTCCATTGTATCTTCTATTTTATTTACACATTTCAGATAAAATGTTTTAATTAACCTAAAAAGAATGATAATGTAACTATACTAATGCAGACTGTACATTGCAAAAACAATTTGTGCTTCCTTCTTCATTGTGTCCTGTGATGGGATGGATCATTTTTTACCCCCATAAAAAAAACTATGGGAAAGGTTTCGAACAGTGGAAAAGCTAAACAAAGATTTGGGAGCATTTGGACATGTCCCTCCTCCCTCTTCAGTTCCTGGAGATATGTCTGTGATGCTTTTGAAACTGTAAAGATGTGAAACAAATCTTATGGCAGATGCTATCTTTCCTAGTTGAGCTGAGTCATTTTCAGCCCACTAACTTAAATGGTTTTTGGATTAGGCCCTAAAGAAAAGGATGTCATCTCTGAGATGTGAAATGGTTCTTCACAACATCCAAGGATAAGTATTGCAAACAGAATTGATTTCATACAGAATCTTTTTTTTCTCATTACAATGGATTTAGCTAAACTGTCAGAAAATGTCAGATCTTCTATTTGTGCCCCACAGGACTTTTTTTTGCAGTATGTTATTCCTTTTTTTACAATTTCTCCTTCCTGCAACACCTAGCGTTTTGCTAAAATTTTAGGTACTTTCACTAATATCTTTGACCTCTGCAAACACCAGCTACCTTCTCATTATTTCCAAATAATACACTACTTACAGAAAACTCCTTTCTGTGTTCTGAAATAGACTTGCAAGTGCACGTTAAAGGAACAGTTTTACTGTAATCCTCAACAATTCTAACAGATGAAGTATTCCATCAATTTGATCTGCTATCCAGGTAAACAAAGTTTACAGATGCCAACTGTTCCTCGCTCGTGTTAAAAGGAATGTGGTGCCACAAGAGGACTCTGAGCACCGCCGTTATTCATTCAGCTGCAGACTTCTCTGCAAACAAAGGTAGGAACCTTTGTCACTCCTCCCTCTACACTAGTCAGCTATTTATGCTTTCTTCCTTCTATCCTACACCTCTCTTGCCACAGTATACAGGGTGTCCTTGTTGCAGAAGCCTAAATAATGAAATGCTTTTTGAAATCTGTACTAAAATAGTGCTGATGGCGCACTATCAACTTTGAAGTGGGTGAGCATGGCTTGAAAAAGCAAGAGACTTCAGTCAGTGGTGTGCATATATAATAACAATGTTTTCTGTGCAGAAGCAGCTGACAGCAGGATAATCCAGGAGGATAATGCGGGAGCAAAAATAGGAGAAAGAATCAGTCCAGACAGAATTTCTCTCTGCTTCTCAATCTTATGAAAAATTATTTAGGTTCTCTGGGGTTTTGAAGACAAAAATGTTGCCTTGTTTGCTAGGGAGAGATGAGATTTTCCTGCTGGTGATTAAAAGTTGGAGCAAAAGAAATGAATGGATACATGCAGAATGAATCAATAAGTTTTTCAGTCCTCTGTCGATGACTGGGAAAGAAGGAATGAAACTACACTGTGAAATAATCATGCTTTAATTCAAATAGCAATTTGTGTTTTTCTTTAAATGACAAATTCTGCCAGAAAATTGTGAAAATTACTTTTTATATTCACAGAAAAAGTAATCATTTGGGTAAAATGGATGGGTTCCTTATAAAGCACCTCATCCACTGACTTTTTGATGTTTTTATTTTCTGTAATATATTGGTGTTAAAAAATAGTACATAATAAAGAAATACTGGCAATTCTGTCTCCTGTTGGGTTCTCCTATCCTGGTGCAAGTTTTATTCTTTCACTTTTTCTACTTTTTCAGTTCACTTAGTGTAAGACCTGATTAGCTACCCCCAAGAGTTTTGCCACTGATTTCAGTGAGACAGGATTTAATTCTTATTTTTGTTACTCATGGGTTCATGGGTCTCTGTCTTCTGCCTAATTTCCCTTATTTTGGTGGCAGGCCCACTGTGATCTAGAATCATTAAGCCTTTTTTCCTCCTGCTACATTTTGGAGATGATTGCTTGTATCTTGTTGGTACTAAAGCTGAGGATTTACTGACATTGTCATTTGTACTCTTCCATTACTACTGTTCAGTATTTCATCCATCGGAAACAGACTTGAACTAAAATGTTCAATGTGTCAGCTGCTTCTTAATTAACATAGGTGTTCAAAGCCATCAGGTAACATAAAATATCAGGTAAAGGTATTTTGGTATATTGATTTATTAAGATTGTTAGTTCAGCATTGAAAGAAAGAATGACAAGATTTCTCATCCTTATGGGACAGCTTCCAGATGGGATACGTCACCCATAAGAAAAGAAACATAGCTATGCTAAAGAAATACTCATTAGTTGCATATCAGTCTGGCATTTAACTAGCTTGGGGCACCACTATATGCAATGTAGAAAGGCTCTCTTCCCAGCACTGTGTTTAGTACCATTCTCAAGTTTTTATAACTGTTAATCTTGTGCTTTGTGACAGTTGAAACTTGTAACTTGGAGAGAAACAAGCTCTGACTCTGGCTTTTGAGTAGAAACTCTTAGGATGAGGTATTGCGTCACAACGAACTTGCCCCCAGCAACTCTTTTTTCTCATTTGTCTACCAAAAATTATTAATCTTTTTTTTTTTTCTGATGTACAAGTGAGTAAATCTTTGTGAGACCCTAAACCATGGACAGTATATAAAGGTATAAAAGAGAAGAACTGGGGTGAACAGTGAAGCGTACATGGACTGTCAGTCTGATGGAGCTCAAAGATCTCATGAAACCATTGTGTTTGCTTCAACCTACAATAGGCTTTGCTCACCGTTAATGCTTTTGAATCAAAGGTAAACTCTGGAATGTGAAATATTTGTCAGTGAACTACATAACAAAACGATCATATTTTTCACTTTCTTTTTTATATTACTCATAGCTTTTTACAAATTCCCTGAGAAAAAACGGAATTAACTTAAATGTGAATGTTTATTATCTTCTGATTGTGTCTTTGTGCCAAGCTCTACCACTGCCTTGTGGCAAATGCTTCCTTCAGACTGTTTAGAGATCTCTTCTCATATTCTCTTGGAGGCAAGATTCACTCTTAACAAGGGTGAGCCCAGGCCTTGTGTGAGGGAAAGAGTATATTGAATTGAAACCCAGGTAACTGTAGATTAGGCAAGTACAATAGTATATTTTCTTTGCATATATAGAAAAAAAACCAGGAAACAGATATATCAAAAGCCCCAACCCCAATATCTTTATCCTTATAGATATCATTTTTCTTTTCCTGGTAAAGAAGCCATTGGAAGACTGCCATTTTAATTAGGTTTAGTATTTAAAAAAAAAAAAAATAAAAGAACTGCAATCTGCCAAGCTTATACACATTATGCAATGACAGAAGTACATATAGAGGTGTAAGATACTTTGAATAAATAAAAATAAAGGCTGTTAGTCTGGATATAGAGGCCAAAAGCATCATGGGTAGTCAGAAGTTTCTCTTTTGTATGATATCATGGGCAGTCAGAAGTTTCGCTTTTATATGATTATGTAGCTAGGAAAAATATTAAAGTCGTAATCAATACAGATAATCCCATGGAGAAGTGCAGCTGAGGTAACTGCAAAAATCAGATCTTCTTCACAAACTGTGTGGGTTGATCTTGGCTGGCTGCCAGACGCCCATCCAGCTGCTCTTTCACTCCCCCTCCTCAATAGGATGGGGGAGAAAAGAAGATGGAAAAGCTTATGGGTCATGCTGGTGTGACCGGGGCTGCAGAGAAATACCTGCTCCACCATGGTCTCTCCACTCCCCTGCAGGGGAGTCTCTGCTGTGGCGCCTGGAGCTCCTCCCCTTCCTCCTCCTCTGACCTGGGTGCTCACAGGGCTGTTTCTCACACTTGCTTCCTCACTTTCCTGTGCAGCGTTTTGCCCTTTCTTAAATACATTTTCACAGAGGTGCCACGAGCTTCGCTGCTGGGCTCAGCCGTGTGCTGCGGTGGGTGCATTGCAGAGCCAGCTGGAACCAGCTGGGACCGGCTGGAACCAGCCGTGTCTGGCACGAGGCAGCTCCGACCTCTCCTCACAGAGACTCCCGCAGCCCCTGCTGTCGACACCTGGACACGGACACTCAATGCACAAACCCTGACAAAAAATAGTTTAATGAAACATTAAGAAAGCTCAAAGGTAATTCTAAAACTTATTTAGATATGTCTTAAAACTTCCAACTTTACTTTTATAAGTAGTTTGCTTCCTTTTTACAAGTGAGTTAAGAGTATCTCTCTTAAATTTCCCAGATGTCTGAAGGAGTTTAAGACAGCCTATTACTCTCATGCTACATGGGGTCTGACCTCCCTCAGAACAGTCTAGGTTATGCTTTAAAAGGTGCAGTGTATTGGTGTTCAAACACTTAGATCTCAAAAGCTATTTTGAAGGTATTGATTTTTTTCATTTCTATATATTGACTTCTAGAAATTGAGACTGCTTTAAATAGAAGGGAGTTTTCGACTCAGTTGTGGATCTTTACATGTAATCTCTGAATCTTAAAAATACCACTACTCTCATTATTTTTAGGGGCTAAATCCAAAGAGATTCAGACATCTCTGTTTTGCTTAAATTCATTGTGTAAGTGCCACTTCTACCCTAAAGCTGCGGCTCACCGTGGTGCCTAAGTTTCTGCTGGTGGCCATAACTCCCTGAGTCCTGACAGCGCTAGCAGGCTTATCCCTTGGGGCTTGGTTAATTAAAATCTCATAGAACACAAAATTCCTGGAGGATTGGCTTGCTTCCTTCCTCTCTTGTATCCTTGGAAAGATGTAGTAGCCTCATCTGTGACATGCAGGACTCCAGGACACCCATGTCCGAAACCCTGCTTTTCCTGAGCTGGACAAGGACTTTTATTAGTAACAACCTACGTGAAAGTCCTTTATATTTAGCTGCTGAGGATGCTCATTGTGAAACTGCAGTCCTGAATTCAAGTAACTCCTTCAAGTGTGGCGTGAAAGGGATTTTATTCTAGATCTCCCAGGAAATGGTCTACCCATTACATTTCAGACTATAAAAGAGGGACAATAGGGTTTTTTTTTCTTCCTTTTATTCCCTTCCCTCCTTCGTATTTGTGAGAAGAAAAAAACCACATCCTAGTTGCAACCTATATGTCACTCATGTATCCATTACTGCAAATGGCAAGTTAAGTCATCACTTGCTAATCTGGAGTTAATGGTTTAATCCCTTGAGAAGGACCATACTTACTTTTCCATATTTGCTATTATCTCATTTAAGTGTCTTTGTGAGGTTTGTCATGCTCTTTCTAGGTTCTCTTTGATATTTTCTGGATGCTGAGTCCAGTTTTAACGCTTAGTTGTCGAATTACCAACAATATTTAGAGTTATGATGCCTAAATAATTTTTGTGCATTGAATCCTTCCTGCATGCTTTTTAAGAAAAATAGCGCACAATTACTAGCTAGAGTGAAAGAATGATCACATAGAAACTCATCGGTTAGATGCTGAATATGAAATGACTACATCCTGAATCTGTTCTTCTGGGCTAAGGGCTGTGAATGTAAATGGAAAATTCTCTGTATCATCTGACTCAGAATCTACTAGATCAATAAAAACTGCAAATGCAGAGTAGCTGTAAGTTTTCAAATATAGACAGAATTTCATGTGATATGCATTAAGTTTCTTAAGTTTATGTATCTGGTTCATACTAGATTCTAACATACACTGTTATTAATCAATATTGTTCATAAAAACGAATGCAAAACTATTACTGTTTTGACATGGGTGTACATTCCAAGAGTTTTATATTTGAGAATTTGGTAAGTAAGCAAGCTGTCTGCACAAACAGTAGGTTCACAGAGGTCTTTCAATATAGATCTATTTTGGATTAAAGGGGAAGTGTTGTTGCTTTGGAAAACATTCTTGTTCAGAATATTGAATGTATGGGTCTTCCCAATTATGAGAGGCTGTATAATATCTATCAATCAGGCTAAGAAAGTAGCATTATGTATGGATTGCTGATTGTGCCCAGAATTCCATTATAAAGGGACAGTTCAGACATAATATCTTTAGAAAGTGTATAAATTTCATATCAGAGTAAATTGCCGTAAAATTGCAAATATGAAATTACCATTGTACCTGGAATTCCATGAGATCCACACATAGACATGGACTTCAGCTGCTAACATCAGCCATGCTGAGCATGCAGTCTCCTAAAGATCAACAGACAGTGCTGATCTCCAGACTCAAAGTCCTCTACTGTTTTAAGTGACTGCTGCCATGATGCTGACGAAATGGAAACTCGAGTTAGCATCCTTCTATTGATATTCATTCTAAATCTCATATACAAAGTATGAAGGGAAAAACCAGAGATAAGCCAATCTTGAAAAAAATCTGTGATGTAAATAGGAAGTTTCCCTGCTGGGCTCTCTGAAAGTAGGAAACTGAAATACTCAGCCACCCAACTTATAGTTGAGTAAATCAGACCTTATTTTTGATGGTGCTAAAGTCTCCAGATAAATGTAATACCACCTTTTTTTCATTACCAAAAGGAAAGCATTGGGCAGTGGAATTAGTTCTTTAATATATGCATATTTATTTCTAAGTAGCAAAGAAAACTCCAGAATTAGCTTCTCAAAAACTTTTCCACACACTGAAAGATTAGAGATGGGGTAATGGTAGCAATTAGAAAGTTCAACTTTTGTGCCTAAGTGTCACCTGGAACCACTGGTTAAATATTATTTTTAAGTCTGCAGTTTCAACGTAAAGAAATAGTTTCTCATGAAGAAGCAGAACAGCTATGATTCTATGGCACTTTGACTGCTTCTTTGATAGCTTAATGAACTGCTTTCCTGTAAGCAGATATTCAGTGTCCCTGCTTGGCATTATAAATAACATCTGTCTAGCATGTAGATAGTGGTATGGCATATTAAAGGCTAAGGATTAAGCATTCATTAAAGGATGAATCATATTCATTATGGTCTCTTTCTGTAGAACAACCCTGTCTGCTACAAACCCAAATAATCTCTATGATGAATAAACAGAAAATGTCTTACTGAAGTAATACCCTACTTGGTTATTTCCGTAGGAGTTCATTTGCTTTATTGTTCTATGTTCTCCTCCCAGGCAGATCTTGTCTTGCAATATTCTTGTTCCTGCAGTAACATCTCTTTAAGTGATGCTTCCACAGCCAAGTCTTCCCTCGCTCTCCTCTTCTTAAAATCTGTGTATAATTCTCTTCCATAATATGACTTTCTTAGTTGACTTCTATTCCTGTGCTATCATCTACCTATCAAATCTCAGTTTCCTTAGCTTATTTTGGTATACAAAATGTCACAATTTATGAGAGGGAACAGTGTAAAAGCATTCAAGTTATCTTGGTCTCTATATTCATTCCTGCTTTCAATTTCTAACTAAAACTTTTATTAGATAAGTTCAGTTTAAAAGTTATGACAGTATAGAAACATTTACTGATAATGTGCTGTTAAGAACCACAGAACACACCTGTAACAGTCCTCTTTGCCGAGGACTCCACAGAGCAGAACAGTTCTGGTCTATAATCCTTGGAAACTTACTAAAAAGCATCAAGAAATTTTTAATTTTTGTATTTGGCTTTTTTCTTGCAAAAACAAAACTATTGATACCAGATGAAAAATTCAGTTAGAAACATACGCAAATCCAGTCCCCAAATGCTGCTTTCTCCCCCGCTCCTTTTGTACTGTCAGTTTTGAAACAGACACAAGGAATTTTATTTATTAATTTTGATTGATTGATTGACTTGAGGCGTTGACATGGTTGAAATATTTGATCTATCGTAAATTCTTGCTTCCAAATAATAATTTCTTTGATATGGAGCTGGTAATAGAAACTCTAATAGAGCAGTATAGATTGAAGGACTGCCTATTATTTCAAACGTTGCCCTGTGACTAAAACTCTATCTTTTATTTTTGACCACAGACGATGACACAGTAAACATTCCTATTGAGTAGTAGATTTGAGGTTCCAAAATGAACAGTGAGGAGAAAGTGCATAAATCCTCAGCTAGTCTCTGTGCTTAATAGAAATGGGTCAGGAAACAAACCATCAGTAAAGCAGATGCCCTAGGCAGCCGGGGCAATATGTACTGTCATTTAGAATAAGCCTCTTGTGCTGTAGATAAAATATCTGAAGGACCATCAGTAGATAATGCCCATTACTCTCTCAGAAGTCTATCAAATCCTTTAGATTTCTTCTAGTACAGCAGACAATGTACAGTTATAAATATGGTGGTTGGAAGGAACGTTCTTCCAAAGGGAAAAGCTTCCTTGTCAAAGATTATTAGTTAGCCGGAGCAGAAAAAGAACTTAAGATTTTAATGTATTCGGAGTATGAAATGGATTTGATTGCTGAAAATATCTAAGATAAGAAAAAAATTGAATAGAATGCTTAAAAGTGAGAAAAACTATTATTTAGCATTTAATCAGATTTGTTTGCTTATAGAGTGGCTAAAAAATTTAAATTGGCTGTAGTTTCATGGGAAAAAAGTTCCCATATAAACTGAAATGTGCATGTCTTACAGTAGGAGGCACAGAGAGACAAGAAATGCCAAAAAATTTCTGGTTTTGGCACTTCAAAAGGTATTGAAACTTAAACATGTATGTAGGCTGTGGGCAGTGTGAAATAATTTGAAAATTTGAGATGTCTCTTAGTTGTGTCTTAATTAAGCACCATTGTGTTCTTTTAAGCATTAATAAATGGAAAATGAGTATCATATATTAACTTTATTTCCTATTGGTGGGTATCACAAACATAAGATGGGCCTGCATAGTGAAAGGAAGCGTATAAGCTGCAGAGACCTACTGCTGAGAGCAATGACTGTAGGAGAAAGAGACCTCCAGTAGAGGTCAGAGAAAGGGTTGCAGTGAATTCAGAGCTACATTTTCATTCTTCCCAAATTCAACAATGTGGAGAGCTAGGATTCTACTGGTCTGTAACTTTTGTAACACAAGACACAAAAAAAAGGCAAGAATCTGCTGCTTCATCATTAGCATTTAAAATATTTCATTTCCCAAGCTCCCTGTCTCCCATCCGTTCCATATCTCCTATCCTTTGGAACCCTGACTAAATGCATGTGTTCACACCACCATCACAACAGCATCTGACTGCCTTGATGTCTTCCCTCCAGCCAAGAGAGTGAACAAATGTTTTCTTCATTTCACTGGTGCGGTGCTTGGCAGGAGATGCTGCAGTTACAAGGCCTGCAGTTTGTAATAGGGCGAATGAGGAGATGAAATCAGTTGAGCAATCATCTGTCACATGTCTAGTAGACTATCAGGTACTCTGTTTATTTTCCTGCCTATGAGAATGATAGGCAACTATACTTCATTTTACTAATATGACTAATTTTTTAAAGTACAGGGTACCTGAGGTGAGAGGAACATTGTCTCATGACAACACTAAAACTGGCAGCTGCCAGCAAGCCTCGTTGTTGCTGTTAAGATTTGCAGTTCTGCTCTGATGGAGACAGATTCTCTCTCTCCTCCCATTGAGATGAATGCTGTAGCAATTTCATAGTTTTTTGCTGTGTGCCAGTGTGCAGTTAGTGTTTCCATTTGCTTTGCTCTTCATTCTCTTCTTAATCATATTTTTCTGTTTCCTTTTCTTTCATTTTTATTATAGGCAGACCTGGTATCATTGTCCGTAGTTGAGATTGCCTAATAGTTTCTATTGTAAGATTTTGTTTTCAATTGCATGCAAATTTGCTATCATTTAAGAGTTCAGGCAGGAATGTTTCATAGAGGTCTCTGTCTCAGAGTGCTGGTGACTGAAAGCTGCAGCTAACACAATCTCAGCAGCAGTGTTAGGGGAAGAGGTTTTTTTAAGTGCTCCTAAGATTCAACTGGGAAGGTATGGTATCACCACACTTTGGAGAAAACATGCAAAAATATTACTACCTTTGTGTCAAGGAACACTTTCTTCATCCTCACAATTAGTATTCATTGAAATCAGACTCTGAAAAAAATTTCAGTTCATACACGTTATGTAGAGAATTTTGAGGAATGTAGCTGTTAATTCACTGGAGATTTCCTCTAGATTGTAGGTGCTTATCATCTTAAAGATCATCCATGCAGATTGCACCTCAAATGTGCGACTCCCCCTGTTAAGAATGGACACAACCCAGGAATGAGGAGGATGAAGGCCATGCATGTAACTCTGATAGTGGGTTTTTTTCTAATTTTAAGGGAGTGTTTAATTTTTCAAGTTTCTTCACCTTTTAAAATGTTTTTGCATTTTGATACATAAAAGGAATAAGATAAACCACGCTCTGAATTTAAGTACTGAATTTGTGGTCAGTGTTTTTCATTGCAAAATGTCTACAGAAAATCTGCTCATGCATACATGCCCCAGTCCCCTGGCAAGCAAAATATGTATTCAGATTTTGCTCAGAGCAGTGATTCACCTTGGACAAACAGAAACTGATCTCTTAAGGCCTTCAAAACTGGGCCAGGCAGGTTCTGGGATTTTGGTTCATGTGGGTGCTGTAGGTCCTGGCGAGATGTTGGGATTGTGCACTTTGTGTGTATGGCAGCATAGATGCCAATTGAGAAGAAGGATTTCAACTGAAGACTCTTCGCTAATCTTTCAGATGGGATCAAAATATTTGCTTTAAATGTCCTTTATAGAGATGATTTCATGGAGAATTGTATTTTTTTGCTCCTGGTCATTGGAACTTACTTTCTTCAGAGGAAGATGTGTGTGCTGAGAAAGACAAGATTTTGTTTTCCTTGGGTGGTTTAATTTCTTGTTTTAAATGGTTTCACATGGGGAAATAAGCTCTTTCCTCAGTAGTGGCTGATCTTCATTTTGCATATTCATTTTGCATCTTAAAGATGATGGAGACCACATTTGTTTTCCTGTATTCTCAGGAACAGACAAGTAATTTATTTTTGTTATGAAAGATTTTACCTTTCTGCCTGCACTGCTGAAGCAGGCTGAGGACGCCCCATATCCTTTATCTAATTCTGAGGCAAAACTCCCAGTGACTTAAATAGCAAATGCACAGAGCACACATTTACTTTTACATGATATATCACTCCAATGACTTTACTGAAGATTTGCATCAGATCCCTGCTCTACCCTGTCTCCTACTGCAATTTTTTATTACAATACTGTAAAATATTTAGCTATGCATTGAGGTCTAATCCGAACCTGCTCATGTCAGTGCAAGGACTCCCAGTGACTTCAGTGGGCTTGGGAATCAGGCCATGAAGAACAGGTAGCGTTTTTATGTTGCAGGAGTGTGCCACAGACTAAACACATTTTTCACTCTAGTGAGTCTTGAGAAAAAATATTAAATAGGGGTTGTGCTCTGGGAGGGACTGTGTTTGGACCTGTAATAGGGCAGTCATTAACCACCTTGTTCATTTAAAAGATAACACTCTAACTTGTCTACCTTTTTCTGAAGTCTAATTATAGCAAAAATAATTTACTGTGTATAGTCTTGTGCAAAAGCGTGTCTTTGAAACATGCCTTCTGAATACTTAAAAGTATTTTAACTGCTAAAGCTGCCATATAGATTCCCTTTTTCATGTTTTTATTGCACATATCATAAAAGATCTACTGTTGCTCATGTTTATGTACAAGTGTGGCCACTAACCTTGCCCCACTTTCATAGATTTGTTCATCTCGTGAGACATTTTGCATACTGTAAACTGAAAAAAGATACACAATTAAAACTTGTTAAAGATAATTAAACTGAAGTGGAGGGAAAAAAACCTGCCTCACTGCTTTGTTCATAATAATAGTCTCTGAACTCTAATTAAATTCTTCCTTCCAATAATTGTATACATACAAAGGAATTTTCCAGATAGCAAAACAATACAATGATTAAAAATGATTAAGAAGCTGATTCCAAAAGCAAAGATGAGCCAGGGAGGGTTGGAAAGATTTTAGGTGCCTCTAAATATACTGTACCAGCTGGGTACCAGATGGTGTTTGGCTACTTGCACCCACTAACTGAAAATATCAGAGGAGCAACTACGCTATTGCCAGAATCAGTTCCCCTCCCTTAAATAAAAGTGGCACTCTTGGGAACGACTTGGCAGTGCAGAAAAATTTCCTGACAGTGAGATCTATTAGATTGTGGAATAGTCTCCCAAAGGCAGAAGTAGATGCCAAATTGCTTGGCATGTTAGAGAGGCTGGACAAAAGCTAGAAAATGTACCACAGAGATGTGCTACTCTAGTGAGGTGGTGACTTACTCTGTTATAAACATGGAATTAGGGGAATTAGATGAGAATGTCACTGCTTTCTTGAGAGTTACTTTAGAATATTTAAGTGTAGCTTTCACGCTTGTTTGTATGGGGCATCAAGGCAAGATTAGAGAATCAATGTTGGCTGAAGATAATTTTTGTCTGACTTGTCTCTAATCAAAAAATCAATCAGTCATTTCATGGATATAGTTTGCTTCATGATCTTGGTTGTTGTATGCTTTTTTAAAAGTTATTTTGTATTAGGGTAACGTACATACTTTCCTTCCAAAATGTTGTCACGGCATCTTGCAGAAACACTAGCACCACCAATATGTTATACTAGACGTGCAGACATCATCAGCTTTTGCGGATAATGAAAAAACTCTTGTACTTTGTTCATCTTATCTGTGATCAAAAGATAATTAGAAAGAAAGGAAAGATAATTAAAAAGAAATTAACTTAACTTCAAACTCCCATTTCTGTTGGCTGTTTGAGAGTCAAGCCAGAAATAGGAAGCACATCGCTGTATGTAGCAGTTTGCTAGCAAGAAATCATCTCCAAATTGTTAGAAGTGTGATTACATTAATTGTGTCCAAAATGAAAGGTTAAAGAAATTAGTAGAAGCACTGTATTACAGAATACAAAAAAGGGAATGATCTGATTAACTAATGAAGGTTCCAGCCTGTACAGATGTTGCTGGAACTTGTTTGCTATTTCAGACTAGCTGAATCATTATGTCCAAGGAAAGAGTAGCAGAAAAAAAAGTAAAATATTTCTCTTTTCTGTTTTGTTATTATTTATTTATTCATTTAAATGAATAAAAAACCTTGGGGACCTAAAGCCTCCAGTGTCATTTGAAAGTAGCATTTTCGATCTGAGCTCCAGCTGCGGACTCTTTTTGTCTTTGAACTAAATGCAGCTGGGGCTGAAAGCGCCCTTGGCAGAGAAAAAACAGTTGTTTTCAGAGGCTAGGCTTTGATTCTGCGTATTTCCTCACTGCCACTACAGACTAATTTTTGCCTGTAAGTAGAATTTAAGTCTAGTGTTTAAAACCATAGATCTTCTTGTGCTGAGTGGCATCCTTGTAGGCTGCACAGAAAGGGTATAGCCTTCTCCACAGACTCTCCTACCTTTTGAAAACTTTGAAGTATCCCCACAGGAGCTCTTCTCAGTACGAGAAAATCTGGAGTTTTAAAAATTCAGTCAGCTTACAGTCCAGTGTTAGTTTGTAATGATGGACAGAAGTAAGTAGAAGTACAGTGGAGTCCTTTCCAACTGTATTGCTACTCCTTCTCACTCAGAGCTTGCTCCTCAGTCTCATTTAGTTCAGAGACAACAGGACATAATCACAAGACAGCTAAAATCTATGTTCTGATACTCATTTCTTTCAGAAATCTAATTTTGTGGAAAGATTGCTTAAATCCCAGTAGCACACTGCTTCTTTGTTGTTGTTGGGTATTTGCCAATCAACACTAGAAAAGCACTGCTCAGGACAGTTTGCACGTGTTGTAAAGGTCCGCCGTGCTTCAGATGTTGCTATGCTCAGATTTAAGCTCCATGACCATGAGAGAGAGAATGGTGATGATCAAAAAAACTGTTCATCCAGCGTCCAAGTCTCATCAACTTTTCCCAAAGCCAGATCGCGGAGAG
Organism: Platalea leucorodia; assembly: GCF_965183815.1. Lineage (NCBI taxonomy): Eukaryota > Metazoa > Chordata > Aves > Pelecaniformes > Threskiornithidae > Platalea > Platalea leucorodia. The sequence continues at coordinate 36,251,830 of NC_138827.1, read as the reverse complement.
GTACCAGAAACTAATAATAGATGACTGAGTTTATTTTGAACTGGCAATTTAAAAGAATAATTCCTGTCCACTGTAGCAGCAAATGTTAACTGGATTCTGCTACCAGCATCCCACTGCTTTTACCTGACTGAAATTGCTAAATGAAGTTTTGGTAGGACGTTGTGAAACCATAGTAATATTGAAACATAAACATTCAACCAGACTCAGGTCCTGGTCCCTCATTAACCTTACAGAGCAATGCAGAGAACAAAAACCAAATGCAAGCCCTGGTCAGCTGAGATTCTTTTTTTGTCTGAGGAGGGTGCCAGTGTAATAAGGAACTGACACAAAGCTTACAGCATACAAAATACCTCCTCTTCAATCTCTGTTTTCAGGATGAGGTGGGGGAAAAGCAGAGTGATGAAAATACTGCTCTTTGTCTACAAGTCCTGGATTTGGAAAGGCCCTGAGGGTCCCAGTAAAACAAAGAACAGAATTTAGGGCATCCTTGAAGATATTCTGAACAAAGAGAACAGCCAAAAATGCTTTTTGCATTCCCATGATTGGCAAGTTGAGAAAATGGCAGCCAAAATAATTTTCTAATTCAGCATTTATCTAGATTAGAATATATTTTCTATAAAATACACATGAACATCCAAGTGTCTACAGACAGACCCTGTAGTGTGAACCCAGAGGTGGATACCTCTAAGTCATTTCTGTGCAAAAAATGTGTGTACATTTAGACACACACATATTTGAAAATGTGCCTGCCTTTTCTTACTTATTCTTCAAAATGGGACTGTTCTTTCATGTTACACAGGTCAGAAGGAAAAAAAAGCTGCTTTGCTGTAACTCTGCCGACTACTGTAAAGGCTGAACTTCGCATTTGACTTTGGTCAAGTTACATCAGGGAAGGACGTGTCCTTTGCTATTCCACTTTGCAGACTTCTAAAAGATTTGTGATTTCAAAAGAGCGTACTAAGTCCATGTGTCCCAGTTTACTTTTTGAAGAACTGTAGTTAAACAGAACTTTTCTGAGTTTATTTTTTATTTCTACTTGTCTTTCTACTTGAGATAGTTAATTAGCTTTTTTACATGTTATATTGATCAGCATCTTAGAAATCAAGTAACAGTGGAATATTTGCCATAAGACTGAAATAATCATACTGTATGTTTCTAAAAAATGGACTTCATCTTTCTCTTTAACCTAACCTAGTGATCTGTAAACTGCTAAACGTCCAATAATTTCAATTCAACAGCAATATTTTTCATTAATTCCCCACCCCCACCCCCTAGCAAGCACATGCATGAACTAGTGGAGAAGATCTTGGGAGCTCATGAAACAGAGCTGACCCATCTCAATGAACAGCTTTTCTCTTTTGTGCTTGTGTGTACTGCACATCCTTTCGGAACACAGTCCCAAATCGTAATGATGTCCCAAATCACAGGATTAATGTGTCTATGAACAGACCTCTTATGCCTCTAGAATGAAGTACTCCTTGCTAATTTCTCTTCAAGACACCAGCTTAATTGCATTTTAAACAAATGGGCTGCTTTGCTGGCCAACTTTTAAATGAGATAACAGCAATGTTCACTCTCCAGCAGTGATGAGTGCCTTGCAGTAGATTCAAAACTCTGTTCAATAACAGGTTTAATCTCACACCAGCAGATTTACTGCAGAATAAACTGCCACTGAGCTCATAATTAGTAAAACAAAAAAACCCAACCTACTAAATATTATTTTCCAAAGCAGCAGGCTATGTTTTAGTGGAAATTTTTAGTCCTTTTCTTTGTGTGTTTTATTGATTTTATGTATGATATTGGGAATTCATGCTATGATTTAAGATAATGGTCTTTATCGATCACTTAAGCAGTTGTTTAGCTACATAGTAACAAAATGATGCTCCCATTCACGGAATATGTGATACTGACAGCGGGGAGACCACAGTGCTTCCCTTCTTAATGTTTATTTCTTTTTTCCAAAAGCATATTCGCTGCTGGAAAACAGCAACTGCAAACATTTGTGCTTTAGAAACAATCTTCCCATAATTTTCTTTGTTGCAGCTATTAGTAGCCAATTGTGATTCAGTGATACCCAGTTCAACAAACAGATGTTCCAAAGTATATTCTCTGTAGCATGAAAACAAATATTAATGAGGTAATTGGAACTATTGAGGAAAAAAAAACAGTGAGTATGTAGTTTCTAATGTTTGAAGTCATGCCCTTCAGTGTTTTCTTGTATTTAGTGACAAAGTGAAGTTTCAGTATCTAACTGTGTTTAAATACCAGAGGGCAAATTTTCAGAAAGGCTTCATCCTAGATTCAGGTTTGTGTGTGCACACTAAATTTGTACTCCGGAAGGAGAAAGTTGGAGAGTGTAATTGAAAAATTTGGTCTCTGATAATTTTAAAACAAACCTCCCAAGTGCTGTAAAGCAGTTGGGAGGAGAGAGAATGAAGTCTAGCCTACAGTATGCTCTCTTCTTTTCAACTAGTTGTATATATGGTGACTGATTCTGTCTATGAAAGAGAGTTTTTTTAAATGAATCTCTAATTAGTCCACCATCTAAACTAGAGGCTAACAGTTCCTGTTTCACATACATGTTGCACGTGTACTATCACATTAGATGCAAGTAATCATCCATTTAATTAATTTCAAAGATTCTTAAAAAAATTACAGAAGGCACAGCACATCCTGTAAAACCTCCTTTTCAACAGATCATTTTTCCCTGGTTAAGATATTATACATCAGAGTATTAAACAGCTAAATTTAGTACATTGCTTTAACACTAGAAATAATCTATTTCAATAGGATTGTGATATTGCAATCATTGTGATGCAATATACATTATACACAGCAGTTTTGTTAAGGAATAGAACCTGTTTGGCTGTGCTAAAATAAGTATATAATGATTTCTTTGGTGGTTTTCACATTTTGAGGCAGGTGTGCTCCAGAGGAGTCAGTGCTGTACTAAGGGAGCCCAGGTTTCCTTCCAGAGGAGATGAGAGTGTACAAGGGTGTGGGGCACAAGGATGCCTCATTACACATCCAGCTCACTGTGCAACTGGTCACCAGCGCTGAAGTAACCTCACAGAATTGGTTTGTCCCAGTTTAGACACAAGCAGTGAAATTCGTCTCACCCCATAGCCACCCAATGTATCATTTCTTTGCTTGCTCTTCAGGTTTTATAAAAGTCTATTTAATGTCTTTATTAAGTTAGGGTAAGTATTGTGCAAGGCTACAAAAAAAATCCTGGCACCACATTCTATCCAAAATACTTTTCCTGTTTCTATATGTGCAGGTTTTTATAACCAAATATGAAGGTACCAGGGGTACCGTAAACAAATATGAAGGATTCTAGCAAAATCCTTCACAAAGATCTGATCTTGGGACACCTCTCAGAGAGCTGGGGTTGTTCAACGTGGAGAAGAGAAGGCTCCGGGGAGACATTATTGTGGCATTTCAGTACTTAAAGGGGGCTTATAAGAAAGATGAAAGAAAGATTTTTTAGCAGGGCCAGTAGCGATAGGACAAGGGGTAATGGTTTGAAACTAAAAGAGGGTAGATTCAGACTAGATATAAGGAAGAAATTTTTTACAATGAGGGTAGTGAAACACTGGAACAGGTTTCCCAGAGAGGTGGTTGATGCCCCATCCTTGGAAATATTCAAGGCCGGGCTGCATGGGGCTCTGAGCAACCTGATCTAGTTGTAGGTGTCCCTGCCAATTGCAGGGGGGGTGGACTAGATGACATTTAAAAGTCCCTTCCATCCCAAAGCATTCTATGATTCTATGATCTTTGTCTCCTTGTTTGTCAAACCCTGTAAAAACAATGATCAATGGCAGCAGAAGGTTGTCACGGCATCAGTTTCTTGATATAAAAAAAAAATGTTTGTTTTCAAAAGGAATTTGCACATAGATATACAAGATAATGTGAATACCCCTCTTTGAACAGTCTCTCTGCAGCTGTAGGTCTGCTAATGTACTGTAAGTGCATTTATTAATTCTTGTGCTTCTAGCTTCCAAATTTGAACAGTGGCATTGACTTCCTTATTCTGAGGAAACAGATGAATATTTTTGGTCTCATTTTCTGTTTTCCTCTTGTGGCCAAACATTTGTCTAAAGAAGCATTTGTAGCGCAGAAACAAGAGTAGTGGAGGTGAAGTGAGTTTTAGGGAAGGGGTTTACCAAAAACTGTGGAGAATGTTTAGTGTCCTGCTTCCATTCTGAATAGCACTCTGAATTTTCATACTATATCAATTATTATCAAGAATGGCTTTTTTTTCTTTTTATTTTAAAATCAAACCATAGCCAATAGATCATAATGGAAGAATGCCAATTAGAATAATTGGATGTAGAACACACCAGCTCTGTAGTTCATCAAAATATCAGAAGTCTATCAAAAATGTATAATGTAAAATTTAACTTTTAACCTCATGAACAACCTGGGTTTTGGTCTTTTATATAAGTACCTCATGAAAGACATTAAAGATTCATTCAGTATACTGAAATCTTTAATTCAGATATATCTATACTGTTCTTTATTGGATTCTGGTCTTCTGTGCTCTTCTGACGATAGCTGCTACAGTAGCAGATTGATTTATACCACTCTTACTTGTAATTTGGACAAGAGGCAAGGTCTCAGGAATTCTGGTTTTATTTCTTGGCTCCAGCACAGGCCTCCTTAGTGCCTATAATATTTTTATGCATCTGTAAAATAGAAGTTTCCCTACCTGTGGGTTATGAGGATAGACTTTTTACTGATGGATAGTCACAAAAATTCTGTAAAAGTTGTGATCGTACTATCTAGGTAGCCTTACTGATAATGGTCAATATGTTCTTTTTCATAATATTTGTAAGTGCTGATCTTTTATATCAGATCTAGCATATTGTACCTGAATAATATTCAGAATCCCTCATTCTCCAACTGGGGAAACTACCTGTTTTAGAATTGATTTTTCATTGCTCTTGTCAATGGAATGTATTTTTCTGACCAACTTGATACTTTCAAGGTACAGTCCCAAATATAAAAATGCTTTTTCATGTCTGCTTGCTTGTGCATTGTCAGCATTATTGCCATGCCTGGATGTTCTGAGCCTGCTGCAAAGAGCTTTAGAATCTAGAAAAAAATACATACAAGCTCAAGAGGAAATGAAAGAAACTGATTAGTGCTATTTAATGTATTTATAGGACATTCCACAGTTTTTAATGTTAAAAAGGCAAAATTATGGATGCTGTAAGAAAAGGCCTTTGAAAGATATAATATGTAAGACAAGAGAGGTGGAAGAGTAGTGTTAAAAAACACGGAGAAGGATAAGAAGAGTTTACCATGGAACAAGATGACTGACTACAGGAGATTTAGGAAGTATGAATGGCAAGGTGAATAACCTCTGCCAATGGCTTTAAACAGAAAGTCAGAATGGAATCTAGGGGCATGGAAAGCACTGATAAAAGCTAAATCAAACTGTTACGTAAAACACCACATTCCATCATAATATCCTGCACAATACAAATATGAACAATACAAAGTGTGAACATAAAATTTGGAGCACGTGGTATGACAGCGCTACAATCTTTTGTAAGAGATTGCTGCATAGGGTATGTGTTAGCTTTAAAAGGACTACATATGTCTTCTACTAGCATCGTCTATTCAGACTTTTCTTCATGTATCAGTCCTCTAGCTGTAGCATGTTTGGAGTTCTGAAAAATAAAATTGATTAAGTTCTCATTTGCATCTGAACAGTGATTTAATCTTCCCGCTAGTTATTAACTTGGCCTCAGGTCCATTTTGGCCTTACAGATCAGAAACCTTTACATTCCCTCTGTACCGTGGAGATGGGATATCACAAATATTTTTTCCTTTCACTCCAAGAAAACCTCAAAGAAAACCTGCATCATCACTCACATATTGTACAGGTTACCGAGGGTCCCATTTCATTAGACATGGTGTTGTAAGCCTGTGCAAAAGCCCATTTAGTAGCAGCTAACTGTTGAGCAAATTAATTGGTGGAAGAGATTCATATTTATTCTGTTTTCCCAGCACAGGAAAAATGTTAAATATATTGTGTAAAATCCATTAAGGATCAACAAATACTTTAAGCTACAATAAACTTACCCATTTTTAATATTGTCTTTTATATATATTACAAAAAAAATTTCCTTTTTTTGTGTGTGTATTCAAAAGTAAATATTTTTAATTCATCTTTAGAGGAAAAAATCAAACATAATAGTATGGAAATATTTCTTTCTATGGTAGAAAAAATGGTTTTGCGCAGTAAAAGTTAATTTAGTTGCTAATTTTACAAGATCTCTCTTGTTCTGCCACACAAAAAAAAGACAGAGAAAAAGCAACTGCAAAGCTTCACGCTGTCATCTAAAATCTTTTGATAGTTCTTTGATGAAGGTATTTGCGAAGGATTACAATGAACATTCTTCCTTTTCTGTTACATGATTCTGTGGATGGAAGCCTTCTCAGAGCTGCATTTTGCTTTGACCAAGAAATATATCTTACATATGAAATTTTCAGTAGCTGAATTGGAAATAAGGTAAAAAAGCATCACAGATGGAATGTTAGGAGATAGGACTCAGCAGCAGGAGATATATTAATGGCTGGTGGATAATTAGCAACAACTTCATGTCTCAGTGTCACTTTTGCCATGGGATTGATGCAATGAGCCTGTTAATACTTGTTCACAGTTGGATTTTAGTAGGTATTTTGCTACAGCTGCAGCTGCAACTGCTACAGAGTGCGTGTGCGTGCAATACCATATATGCACTGTGTGTTTGGATTTGGCTGCAATGTTTTGGCTCTGTGTGAGTTTTATGTTTCTCTTATTGTTTGTTATTTGCCATCCTGGAGTTGGGATATTTCCACCTTTCCTGCTCATTCTCAGATTTGCTTCGAACAGCTTTGGCTGCTGGTATGAGAAGTTTCTAATGGTAGGGGAAAAGAGCCAGTTTCGCTGTAAAGAAAGCAATGATTGGAGTGTCAGTGAATATGAATAAGCCTATTGATTCTTTGCTATTATGTTCCTCTTTCTCCAGTGTTTCTACTGTTAGAAAAACATTCAGAAGATAAAGTGTGACTGATAAGACAAAAAAGAGGTTTTGATAAATATAAGGAAAACTTTTGTAGATACACTAAGCATACTAAAACATTGCAAGACATGGGTGAATTCCTTTAGCTGTATGTAATAACATACAAAATCTTCACACGATAAGGTGTGAATACTGCCTGGTCTGTTTATAGAATTGAGCTGAACTCTAGGGTACATTGAGGAAGCCTATACTTCAATTTCTTATGTAGCAGAATCTGAACAAGAATAGTGTGTTTTGCCATTCCGACACATTCTCTTTTTTGAAAAGAAACAATAGGTTAAAAATAAAAACTGAAATATTCTTTTAGAGAAGCTAAACTCTTCTTCCCAAAAATAAAGCAGAAAGGAGTAGCAAACCCCTATAAAACTGAAACAAGGAAAAAAAAAAGAAAATCATATGAAATGATGTAATAGATGCCATATTCAGAATGCCTAGGAAAGATATTGCAATAGAAATTTCTTCGAGTGGAACTGTGAAGAGTACAGTTTTAGTTTGCAAAGTATCAAACATCCCCAATTTCTCCGTCCTGAATTCTTTCTGTAATTTTGAAGCCAGTGATATATCAATAAGTATTTTTATCATTTGTTTTAATTTTACATATGCTGGAGAGGCAGACACTCACAGATTTCATTAAAAAATGGGTAAAACCTCAAGAAAATACAGTATTCTGAATATCCACTAGGATCACTGCTGATAGGAATGTTGGTTATCATCAATTAATCTGATTAGACTCAATCTGTCGGTTCTTAAAAGCTTTTGGTTTCTTTAAAGTTCTACAGAAGGTTAGTATACACGAAGGACAATCGTGTAGCAGGTTCCATTATACAGTAATATTAATGTTTTGGCGTCTACACGTATCCCTTTTCACAAGGATTTCTGTGTTTTCAGAGAATGTTAAAATTCTAGATTCATTTGCCCCCTTAATTCCAACCATTTAAAGATGTATTAAGCTATTCTTTAAAGCTACCTAGAAGTTTTGGGGGGGTTGTCTTGGATTTCCTTTTTTTTCATACATTTATTGGATACCAGACTTGTTTTCTATAATGAAAATTTCCTAAAAAAGATGAACTGAATGTACATTTTAATATATTAATGATCTTTTTGGATGGTAAGGAAAAAACATTTCACATATGTAAGAACACCTCTTTAGCCAAAATTTCATAAGAACTTCTAGTATGTGAAGTTATTGAGCATGCAAGGCTCTGTGGATGAAGAGCTCCCCAGGTATACACTGATGGGGGGACTGGAGCTGTTTGTGTCAATGGTTTGCAAATAATGGGTCTCTGGGAGAATTTAAAATTGCAGTTTTCACTCCAGACTGTGGTGCCTTTTAGGATGAGCTGAGTTGCTATGAGGTTTGGCACTCTTCAGTGCACCTTAGGCAGCAGTTCTTATACTTCCATTGAGATTGTAACAGCTGGCCATTACAGTCAATCAAGTGACATTTCAGGGGTATTTTTTCTTTAATATTAAGGGAAAAAAAGGAGAAATAAAAGATATTAAATTGTAACTTGTCCCAGAAAGAGGAAGGAATTTAAAGATTTATCTTTGACTATAAAAAGCAGGCATTTGCAAGTAAATCACAAACTGATTAAGCATTTATTTATATTTGGGACACTGCGGTATTTTCTATTAATATATAAACACTCTCAATATCTTTGTAGTATTAATTCTATGTAGGTGTTGATTATGTGTTGCACTATTCTTCTGCACATATGAGTGCAGAGCACTCAACTGTAGGATGTGTGTAAATTTGTGGGGCTGATCAGAACTTCACTAGCCAAACCGTTAAATATCATGTAGATTTTCCTTGCTTTAAAGCAAGCCTTCAAAGCAAAAATAAGGTATTGGAGAAGCTAGTGAAGAGATGGGAATTCTAAAGAGTAGACGGGCCAGTCTTCAAAGGGCATCAAAAAAGAACCTTAGAAAAATCTGGGACAGTAATATCATCTAAGTTAAAGTTTTTGAATTCCTGAAATGGAATAGGAAGCAAGAGAGGTTTGATTCACTCCCATGAATGATTCAACCAGCAACACAGTTTGTGCATACACTGTTTCTGCTTCTCCCAGAGTACAGTTTAATGAGTTAAATAATTATTTTTGCATACCATCTGTGTCTTAGTGCTTTAATGCTCTGCATTGACTGGAGTAGCTAATCCTATATGAACATAATCATATGTTCATTATATGAACATGTGACTATTCTGTATGTAATTAAAGTTATTAATGAAGCATACTTACTTGGTATTGGCAATTTGCTTATCGGTAACAAAGAAACAAAATCATGAATACAGAGGTTATAATCAGAGCACTTAATGCAAAGCGCATCCTTCTTGGGGACTACCTAGGTAACTATGTATTTAGCTATTTTGCTACTTAATGTCTTCAGAGACATTTAACAACTAAAGCATCTGTACCTGAAAGATCAGAACAGGGAAAATTATAGAGAAGCTATAGTATGACGCAACAACAGTGGTAGCAGCATGCTTACACAGATAGATGGCAATTTTAGTCAGTTGGGTGCATATTCTACAAGATACCAAATTTCTTTTCTACGTTAGTTCCTGAAGTAATGCAATTGACACTAATTTAAATAAGAGTTAAAGGAGCAGTAGGTTCAGAAAGTAATGCTAACCATTTAAACTTCCCACCATTAGCAACTGCCACTCTTCAGGGTCAGTTCTCGTTTCAGTGTATAAGCGTGTTGTTTCTCCCATAAACATAAACTGAGGGGGTAAGAGAGCCTCCTCTTAGGTGAAAAACTAGTGACGATGGTCAGTTGAAGCAGAGCGGATCAAAGCACTTTAGGAGGGCTGCAGGGAGTGATCTCTTTCCTCCATCAGACAATTGCAGTTAGTACTTTGGTAACACAGATATTTTTTTCTTCCACTATTAATGAAAAGAATTCCATTCACCTCTTCCTTATTCTCTTTACAAGTCATCAAAGATGATCTCCAGGGCAAGCAATCTCATCAGAAATCAGGTGAGACTGTTACACTGACTTTGACTGAAAGCAGTGAGAAAAACATTTCGGACATTTTATGACACGTGATTGAAGCAGAGAAACACAGACAGAGGAGGGTTGCATCCTGGATCAAATGAAGTCTAGCAGTTAACTTTCTTTTTGAGAGTTTTACAATTGAATGAAGCTGAGAAAGTTATCATCAGGTGTACTTTTAGTACCAATTCTGTTGCCTGTGAAACTTCATGCAGAACTTGACATCTCTATTTCTCACAAGAAATATCCCGCCATAAGTGATGAAGAAGGTCTTACCAATAGTTCCAGATAAATCTCATCATCATAAATAATTAAGTAAAGCACAAAATAATTTTTTGGCATATAATAAATGGAAATATTTTCCCATGGCTTGAGAGTGAGCACTTCTTATAAACTTAATTACCTACCAGTCTGCGTAGTAAATGCATGGATGTTACATATGGTCAGCTTCTATTTTTACACTGTATTGTAGTAATTAACAGATGTATAGTTGCAGGCTCATGGACATATTTTGCATAAAAGCAAAGAGCATCACCTTTTGCATCATCTTTTGCTCCCCTAATTTTAGGAAAACTTCTTAGCAATGGGGAAAGCTGGAAAAAGTATTTTCCACCTTCTGCCTTAGCAGAAGAATAAGTGTGCAGGCCATCTTTTAAGTAATACATATTTTTAAGTTATTAATTGAAAAAGCACAATAATCTTGTGCACAAACTCTGTTTCAGCTACCATCTGCAAACTATTGAGTCTTGGATCTAAACAAAGATGTCACCTCTGGACTTTTTTCTGTCTTTTCATAATAAAATATTTGGTTGTGATTACCATCACCTCTAAATCAATGGAATTGACTGACCCAGCTGTACATGACTAAACCGGAGTGCTTTATCAGACATTTTTGCGCTGCCAGAGGCCTTCCTCTTGGCTTCCATTTTCTGCCACCTTGCCTTTCATAGAGGCCCAGATCATGATGATCACCTCAGACCTCTTCCTAGCTAAGTTTCATCTTGTTGTAGTTCCTTTTTGAGTAACATCTCTCAGATGATTGTTTGGATGGATAGGAAAACATTTAAAACTCTTGTCCAAGCTCTTAATATCTTGTATCTCAGTTGCCATAGTAGTATTTTTTCTGGCCTTGACAAGATCATCATGTCCAAGTGAATGCTGCAACAAAGCCTGTATCTCTATTGTATCACACACACGAGTACATTGTAGTCTGTCCTCCCCTTCTGTTGAGATGTTAGCTCCTGCCTTCCATTATACCCTTGTTGCCCACTTGTTAGATTTTCAAACAAGCACTGTTGTGCATTCTTCTGTGTTGACCCTGTACTTGAAACTTGCCATAAATGTTTAAAAGATGGCCTTATTAAATTCAAGTCCTTAAAAGTCTCCCATGTTATAATGCCTATCAAAGAAATGAGAAGAAATGTCAGGCTGGGGATGTTCTGTGGATGCTGCATTACTTACTTTCCTGGTTTCCTTGTGCACCTGTCTCTGCTTACATCTCTCTCTTCTCTCCAGCCTGATGGTTTGATTTATAGTCCTGGGGAAGTGACTGTTTTTATCCTCTTGCTACCTAGCACAGCAGAGTCCCACTCCGTGATTTGGGGTCTCACAGTGTGGTTAAATAAAGAGCTGTTTTAATAAGTAATACAGTTAGGAACTAAGTTATGAATATTCAGCTAGACTGGTTAAAATTTTTAGATGGTTAAGCTTATCAGTCTTGCACAAAATTGGCATATGTGATGGCATTTGACTTTTTGAACCAATCTTCATTATCTTTTTAAGTTGTTCTGCTTGTGTCGGAGATGATACAAAGTTAGGCTTAAGAGATCAGAAACAGGAAGAGCTTAGGTTATGAGATTCACCTGGCATAAATATACCTAATTTGTAAGGCCTAATCTGAAACATATAACAGTATTCAGATGTTAGCTGAAGTAAGCACCTATGCTTTTTCCTCTGAGACCTGCCTTTCTTTGTCTGGGTGTGAAGTTTTGGAGGTGTTCCCTTTAGCTGTCTCTTCTATTTCAGCCAAAGTGGATCCCTCCCTGAGGTGCCTCACTGTCACTACACCTTGCATTGTAGTGGATTCAAGCATGGATTCTGCCCTGCAAGCCAGACATATAAAAGGTGAGTACTGTAACAATCTTGTGCTGCTGCAAAAGCCAGATTTTGGGTTTAGCCTTGAAATCCCTATACTTCTCTTCCAGTTTGTTTTTCAGGAGTTGCCTGCTGGCTTGATTTGGTTTGATTTTGCTTTTTTGTTTCCCCTAATCTGGAGAAAACTATCTTCAGGAACATGAAACTTCCCAGATAGCTGGCAATAAAGTTGCCATTGTACAACACACAGGGGAGTTTTAAGCAGAAGTTCTCATTATTTCTGCATATTCACTATATAGGAATACTTGTTTTTCAGTAGTATGAAGACTGGGGAGTGGGGTGAGACCTAGAACAGATAAGGAAGGAGTTGAATAGTCTTCTGTCAAACCTATGGATGTGTAATGCAGGTACATCCTTGAAATTTTTGCTAGCAAAAATTGTATTGCACTTAGGTATTAAGCCTTTGTCTCTCCAGCCTGGTCTACTGATTACTAGCCTTTTCATTTTGTCAGTAATATGTAAGCTTTCTCTTAACTCTGCTGTAATTTGCAAGGACACAAAGCATGCTTGAAATTACTTACCTGACTGCACTTTGTGTGAAGAACTCCATCCTCTCAGCTGTTTTAGATTAACAGTGAATTACAGTTCACTTCAATGCAATTAGACCTAATGAGGTGCACATGGAGACTATTGGGCCACCGTGTAACCACATTATATGGACTTGCTAGTTGCCATTTTAATCAATTGGTTTGACCTTTGAATGCAAACTACCACAAAGCACAAAGAAGTTCATGGCCCACATACCTATTTACCTGAATGCAGGAAGAGATGATAAAAATTAGCCTCTCTGATCAGGAAAAGCTGTTTCTCTGGGGAATCTTTAGAAAAGAAATCCTGTTTGCAAAAAGGTGGTTAAAATGATGGGTCATATCATAAGTCCAGTTAAAATATTACCATAAATATTTTACTTTCTCTTCTGGTATGACTTGATTTGAAATTTATGTCTTACATCCTTGGATATTTAGGAACCAAAGGTTGAATTTCATAAGAAAAAAAAATAATTTTATCAGATTACATTGTGGTAATGAAAATCAAGCACAGCCTTATATAACCTTGTTGAAAGTAGGAGGACTTCCTACAAGACAGTTTTGTTTGTGTTCAATAACTTTTTGTGGTTGCGTGTTGGAGGGGATATTTTCGCTTAGTCTGGGATACACTCTTCAAGTCTTTATCAAGTGAAACTGCCATTAATGGCAAAGAAAGTATACCGGATTGTAATTTACAGAATTGAACTTTCATTATGAAGTGGCTGTTCATGGGGGGAGTTAAATATGGGGTTAAAGCTATGAGGGATGAGTGTTCTGTTTCCAGAGAAACCTTCCAAGCATAGCAAAATGAAAAGCAGTAGGACTATTTCTACAGTTTTTATATAGATGTAGATCTGTTGCTTCCTACATAATCATTACTCTTTCTTTAGTTTGTTCCCTGTTTTGCTTCTTGTGGTAGGCCCCCCAGAACAAATATTCACTTAATAGAAGGGAAGAGAAAGGAAGATTTTCAGAGGACTATAAAGAGTAGCTAGAAAGTATAATTCAGATTTTTTCATGGATAAAACACCCATCCAAGGGTTTAGCCTGCCTCACGCTACTCTCCCTCTTGTATCGCTGTTAGGCTTTTTTCCTTCCTGTGTCTTTGCTGTGTCTGTGTGCTAGAAGGCGATATGCTCTTTAGGGCAGAGAGTATCTTTTTCATTTCCAGGAGTTTACAGCATATAGCACAGTGGAAGCCTGATTGCTGTGTAGGACTTCAGGCCCATTTCTCATTTTGAATTCCATTGAGAAACAGTTTTTATATCAGACAGGTAGCCCATGAGACCAAAATTGCCTGCTTTACCTGCTTGGTTGAAACAAGTAACAAGGAATGAGCTGTGGAAAAGGGAAGAAGGCGTTCCCAAGCATGGATTTGACTGAAATGCCAGGACAACCTGTCCTGCACAAGGGCACATACTTATAGAGGCAAGAAAGCATGAGAAGAAGTGGTAGATGCAGTCTTCAGCAGGTGGAAAGGAGACATGTCTGTGAAGTGCTTGCGCTCATATGTCAAAAGTATTCACAGGCAGTCTGTAAAGGGAGAGTCTCTCTAGTTCCCTTTATGCATGAGTTTGGTTTCTAGTCTACCTTCCAGAATAAGTTTTGCGTTTGTCTTAATGACAAATATTAAAAAGAAAAAAAAAAAAAAAAAGAGTAGTTTGGTCCTTAGAAATTCAAAGTGATTTTTAAGTTAATTAAAATATATTAAGTACATATATGTCCATATAGGTTGCAGTGGTGGCTTGTCTTGTCTTTATGCCGCAGAATATGGATCGGCCCAAAATGGCTGGGAAGTGTACCTACCCAGTAGTTCTGTTTTTAAAACCTTGGTAATTATGGCCTTCTGCCTTGGAGAGTAAATATTTGCAAGTAATGGCTGAAATAGTTCTCATTAGTCATTTCCAGGAGACTGAAATGGCTCATTTTTATAAGTCTCCTTGGTAAGTTTGAAAATTATTGTCGTACAACTTTCAGAATAGCTTCTGCACCACACCTTGTGAGAGGACATGAGTCACATGTGCAGCCTAACAGGAATCTAGATATGAATTCCTGGTTATGAGTCACACTAAGGAACAATGTCTTGATCCTTGCTTGAAATCGCAAGCGTGTAAACTTCCTTCTTCCTATTGTGCTTAGGTTCTAAATGAGAAAAGTCCTTTTGTACTTTAATTGAAAGAAACATGATAAGAAATTGTGCTTTATTCTAACTGCGTGTAAGTTGTCAAGGAAAGATAACTTTTGTGGTAATTAAATGAAATAATAAGCATTTTACAGAAGGTGCCAAATTAGACAAAAGTGTCTTTATCTCCATATAAATATATATGTATATGTATAATTTTGTTAAGCCCTGTTCCTAATACATACTCATTTAAATGTATTCAAACCCATCTCCTGTTTCTAATATACGTTAGTGATTTTGCATTTTCAAAATAAATACCTGGATACACAGAAAACGTGGAAATCCTGTCAGATGATAACAGATGTAATTATCAGTGGACTGTATAACTCACTGATAATTCACTAATGCATAAAGCATGTTGGCTTGCTTGTAGACCTTTTATACTGGTACCTTCATGTCATACAATCTGCCCACTCCTGTATATGGTTACTATAATATGAACAAATGTTACAGTTTAAACATTTTTCTGTACCTAATGAAGTCTGTCTGATGTTAAAATGAAAATGAGAGCATCCTGAATTATATTAACTGGGTGATAAATACTGGTAGCCTACGGAATAAACATCTTCAAGATCTATGCTAGCCACTACGCAATGAGTTGAAATGCTGTTCCTATAAGATGTTACCTAGATTACAAATGTTTTCAATTACCTGTTCCATGGATTCTTTAACTGTGCTGTGAAGTAACTGGTATGGATGGCTGCACCAAAATTGGTCTCCTCTAATGTAGCCTTTTCTATACAGTTGAAGTACATTACTGTTTTGGTATAACTGGTACTTGACCTTCTTCCGTTATTTTTCTACTGAGAATTAAAACGCAAGTGAATATAGAGTAGGTATTCCTTCTGTGTGGACTGGATTGAGATGTAAGCTTGTAAAGGATTTATGTGTAAACAGTCAACTTGAAATGCACATTGACTTGACTTGTATTTGAACTCCCTTCCTTTTTCTTTCCAAAGGTTGGTTGATGTCAAAGGCCATCTGTTTCCTGTAGTGCAGAAACACGTAGACGTTCAGAGAACAGAATTTTAATCTGTTGAGTAAACTACAATTTAAATGTTTGTTTCAAGAATCTGAATAGTTTCAACATCAGAATTTTGAGTGCAGAGATTTTCTGCTTGTTTGTATATTTAAGGTCTGAGTGTTATGATATATCTCAAAGTAATGAAGCATGGCATAGTCTGACTATGCCTATACTGGCACCATTTCAGACTTGTTGAGGATACCCAAATCTCAGATACCATTTGAGTGAAGGAGCTGGGTCTGGTGTGAACCATATTTCACTCAGTAGGAGGACTTTCTTAATAGAAGGTAAGGAGTGTTCAACTGAAGCTCCTTATACCATTTTGTTTCACAAGTGTATATACAGCCTTGGTGTTATAACTAGCTGTCTTAGTCTAGAAGGCTGGACCATCTTGAGAATCCAGGTCATTAACTCTCAATTTCTCACATCAGCTGAGTGAGCATTGCCTTAATCTGAAAGGAGCTGTTCCTGTATGTTCCTGTATGCTTTGGTAAATTTTGAGCTCTCAAGAAACAAATTTTAGAGGAAATATGTCAAGTACCAACAACAGCTACGAAGTAACTTTATGAATATGATGTTAAACTGGATTAGTTTGCTCTTGCTTGATTTAGCAGTGTAGAGTGGACTGGGGCACTAGAAAATCAAAAAAGGTTGATTTGAAACTAAATCAGTGGAGGAGAAATTTAATGATGAAAATGAACCCATCAATTTACACTGGTTATATTAAAACAAAGCTAAGGGCCAGATCTAGCTTATGAAATCCATGAAGGAATCCTGGGACACTCTGTTTCATTAAGATAAACAAGAACAGAGCCTCCTTTTTTTATCTCCAGAAAACCTATTGAGCTATTAGGTATATCTAATGTGTTTATCGTTCTGACATTTAGTAACATTTACAACACAGAGGACCAAGGGCACTTTTAAAGTATTGACAGTGTTACTTTAACAGATGGAGGATTGTTGTGGGTTTGTTTGGTGGGTTTTTTGTTTTTCGTTTGGTTTGGGGAAGTTGCCATTATCTGTCCGAGTTTCGTATAAGTATATAGACATACAGAGTGTGTATGATAAATGGTAACTAGACATAATTTTTGAAGGGAAAAGTTTTTTAACAAAGTTGTAAAGTAATATAAAGTAATTGCTAGGTTATCTTTCTGTCTCAAAAGATTAAATCTCAAAGATGAAAGAGTTTCTATTATTACAAACACAATACTTTTATGATTCATATTGTGATTCTATTTAGAATATGCAGCAGCCTCATACTCTGTTACGTCAAAAAATCTAACCCTGAAAGAATAACGCTACATTTATATTTGAATCGAATATACATTTAGGTGCCGTACAGAGGAAAAAAAATTATTCAACTGTAGTCTGTACTGAAGAAGATTTAAATGTCCACAAAGGAAGTATCAGTTCTCATGAAATTTCTGTGATTAAAGAAACAGTGCATTTAGGCTTCTCATATCTTGGCTGCTTTCACTGTTTTGATTAGCATTAAATAAGAGTATTTTAGTATTGCTGAAGTGCAAAGTAGTGGTACAAATTTGCTGGCGATTATATATCCTTTATTGGCAGCTATGATTTACTTTTTCATATTCCTTATCTAATTCTTGAGGCTAAGCTAAAATTTTCAAAATAAAATATTGTCCTCTTAGACACTCGGTTATTTTACTTCATTTGTACAAAATGTAACCTGTCACTATGCTTCACCATAAATATTAAAACTTCTTACTCATACACGACATAAAACTGTATAATTAAATAATATGGATAATGGATGGAAAATTTGCCAGAATTGCTATTGTTCCGGTGCTGTTATTTGTTATGCTGTTTGTTTGTTTGGTTTTCTATGTGGAAATAATAATAACAGAATAATACTTCAGGAGCATTTGCAAAACAACAGCATTTTGGCTTCAAACCCAATTAGAACAAAAAGCACAGTAACGCATTATAATATAAATCTGACATGTAGTTTTCCTTCAGGAGATATTCAGTTTTTAGTTTTAAACAAGTCCCTTAGAAGCTTTAGGGTTCTTAGGATGCCTAGAGTCAATTTTGAACAATTTTGCAACTTACTACAGGGAATCTTAATTCAAATTCAACAAAACACTGAAAGAGGTAGTGCTTTGGGGTACTTAACTTCCTCAAAGGACCATCAGTGTGAAACCTCAGTTGGGGAGAAGCAACATGTAAATAAAATATGTCAACCTGAAAACATGGTAAACAGCAAGAATAGCTCTCTCTTCTTAGGGAAGAAAAATTGTATTTCACATTATCAGGACATATAACAATTCACTGTGATAGAAAACAAAATTACTAAAATGCATTGTTTCACTGTTAGAGAGTGGGATAAAATCCTTCTGCATTAGAAGAGGTTGAATTATTAGTTGCAAATACAGGATCTAATTCCCTGATTCTTATTTGAGAGAGATTCTGCCTTCAAGTCTTCGTTCCCCAAGGAAGTACTTCCTTTAGTACTTCCAAAGAAAGTACTTAATGATATGGGTGAATAATTTTCATTTTGTGGGTTTTTAGCATTGGATGCTGATGATAGCATGTGACTCATTGCTTAAGTTACATTGTGGTGTTTCTGATCTATGACAAACTGTGCGACAGCTTTTAAGCCAGAAAACCACAAATGATGTATTGAGTGCTCTCATGATTAATTTAGGCAGAAAAAAACAAAATTAAAAATAAATTCCTGTCACTTGCAGACTGTGTTGGTAGTACTGAGTGTTTGGCTGTATGCTCATGATTAACAAATTATTTCACACTAAAATTAACAGTAGAACCACCTCAGTATATGTATCTAGAAAACAGAGCACCATATTTTTATTAATATTCAACAGTCCTGCTCTTCTGTGAATGCTGCTCTTTCAATATCATTCTCCAAAAGATATGTAAATATCACACACTCTTCTTCCATTAGCAGATTCAGGTTTCTGAACTTATCACATTAATTATGGTGATCTAGTTACATAATAGAGTAACATTTGATATAGGAAGAGTTTTGAAAATAACATATTTTATCAGGAGGTACAAGAAAGCAACTATTCTGTCCCAAAATTCCTAAAATACTTTTTTTTTTTAAGATTGTCTGTGCCATGGTACAATTGTGACACTAAGACATTTATGCCATACATATATGTAAGCACTTAGAAGAGCTTAGTGTTATTTTTTTAACTGTGTACTCCAATTACTATTATGCATATTATAGTATCTTTGTATATTAATCCTAGTTAAAAAGCTTTTAGACACTTTCTGAGATTCGTAAAATCCCTTTTCTTATTGTTGATGGTATTGATATGCCTAGACATTAAGAAAGGCATTGCAATATAAGCTAAAATTGTGATTTTTTAACTCTGTTCAGAATAGTTTCACTGCAAGAGTCTGAAGAGGCCTGTAGTCACATACCTTCTGGATTTAATTAATGCCTTACAGAACTAGTACAACTTCCCTTTCTGGTTTATTTAATTTGCTGAACTGGAAATTGCAAAGAAGATAGATATGATAGATAGGTAGATTTAGACTAGATTTAAGGAAGAAATTTTTTACAATGAGGGTGGTGAAAGCCTGGAACAGGTTGCCCAGAGAGGTGGTTGATGTCCCATCCTTGGAAACAGTCAAGGTCAGGTTGGATGGGGCTCTGAGCAACCTGATCTAGTTGAAGATATTCCTGCTCATTGCAGGGGAGTTGAACTAGATGACTTTTAAAGGTCCCTTCCAACCCAAACCATTCTATGATTCTATATGCAGGATTTTTACTTCCTCTGTTCTGGAAGAATAGGAATAAAAATGGCCTTTGAAGGGGGGCGGGGAGGGGAAAGAAGCCTCTGTATTAGACACATACACTATTTCGCTGACTTTGTATTTCACTGTACAGCAGGCCTGTATTATTGCTAACAGTATGAGAACAAGGAGAATAACTTAAAAAATATGAACCTTCTACCTGACCCTTGAAGACACGCACTGTCAGTTTTGTGTTGCATATTGTTAAGGAAACTGTGTTGCGATTTTCATTTGTGAAAAATGCACTGGAGTTACTTTTTCCTTGGCAATTATTATATCACAAAGCCCTCTCAAAATGATTTTTGACTATTTAAAAAAAAATTCTTTGAGTTTACGTATCCTTTATCTGATCTGAGAAAGTTATTTCTATTGATTAAATGATTTGTACATTTCTGAACGGAATAGATGGAATTTATAGAATCAAACTTTAATGGCTTTTTCTGCCAATGTATAACAGAACATGTACTTAAACAAGACCAGTCATAAGTACAGCAGAAGGTATTGCTCCTGGCAAATGTTAGCAGGGAAAACGATAACACTTGTAGTATCTCATCACCACAGCACAGCGCTGTAAGGTCAAAACATTTGTCCCATGTTGCCTTCCCTATTTTCTTCAGTTTGACACGCTGCACTAAAAAGATATAGACCTGCTGTCACAATCCCAGTAGATCAAGTTGTTGATGTCAAATATTTTCAGCCCCTTCAGGGCAAAAGCACTATGCTGGCAGCCTCGCCAGTGAGCCAGATGAGCCCGCCGTACATCGTATAGTCACTTTATTACCTCTGTCTAGTGCTGACTGAATAATGTCAAGAGCAGAAAGGGTGGTTGTTGCATAGTCCCTTTACTTTTTTTCCATCCCTAAGGCAGTGTGGCACAGTGGATAGGGTTGTGTACTGAGAGTAGTCATTGTGCTGGTTTGCCAATTTTTTTCCATATTGCTTTTTATCCTTTGCCTTCACACATCTTTCTGTAAACACCTAGAAAAATGGTCATCCTACCACTGTTCAGGATTCATTGGTAAATACTACCACATACTAAATAATATGAATGAATATAATAAGTTTTCTTGAGTATTTGTCACAGCTGCAGTTTAATACTAGCATTTCTTACAGTGATGATGGATGCCAGGTAGTCTGAACACTCTTATCTTCATCTCTTACGTACTTTCTCAGGAATGATCTTGCGTCTTT
Organism: Platalea leucorodia; assembly: GCF_965183815.1. NCBI lineage: Eukaryota > Metazoa > Chordata > Aves > Pelecaniformes > Threskiornithidae > Platalea > Platalea leucorodia. The sequence continues at coordinate 36,230,893 of NC_138827.1, read as the reverse complement.
CTTTCTATGCAAGGGGTTGGTAAGGATATCACTGGCATTTTCCTTCTAGTGGGCCGGAGGTCACCATTTCAGAGGTTTTTCTACCTTTCTGTCCTTTGATATTGTACAATCTCAAATATCAAATTGCATTCATTCCAATTATAATCTAGCTTTAACTGCTCTGGAAATACACTGATACTTCCTTACCTTAATAGTGTGCTGCAACATCTCTTGGAATGAGAAAAACATTGCTCTAATGTGGAAGAAAAAATTGACCAGCACAATACATGACTACCATAAAACAGGTTAGGTAGAGCTTCGGTATCTCACTTAAGAAAAATAAATTTTAAAAAAAATCCATGGCTAGGATTAACCTGAAATACACAAGTCTGGCTCATACTCACCAAGGCACTAAGCTTCAGTTTTTATTTTGAGCTTTATTCACTTTAAGGTTAACATAGATCTCTAAAGCAATATAATCTTTCAAAATCTAATTTAATAGTAACAATCTTAAAAAGTTTCAAAACAAACCAAAAAAGAATACTGAACCAAAACTCAGAAGTCCCTTCAGTCACTTGCCAGATAGTACATGTAGTTTGTAAAGGATGGCATCACAGTGAGCAGTTTATGGAGACAAGATATTCTTGATAGTATTAACTTTTGTTAAGTACAAAAGCTTCTAATGACCATATGGTTGTAGTAATTTGTAGTATAACGCTCAAATTTGACCAAAGTGCATGCTTACAATTTGATGCACTGGAAGTGATTCCTTAGGAGTGGTGAACAGGGCCTTAAATGCATACTTTTTTCTAACAGTTTAGTAGGTGTTCAAAAAAACAAACAAACAAAAACTACAACAAAAAAAACCCAACTGATCCTTTTGCCCTCTTGACAATACAAATATGAACTAGATGTGAACTGGCAACAAACTAGCAGAGATCTCTTTGTGCTGCGGTACTGGAAAAGTAAGTCCTAGGGGGAATGGTGTAGAGGCACTAAAGTTGATTACAAGATATCCAATCCCATCCAAAGGGTGTTAATTAGCTACCTGTGGTACTTTTTTTTTCTTCTTTCCCTCCTACCATTTTATGTATCCCAACCATTCATTATTCTAGATAATGGAGTTGATGGGATTTACTTCAGAGAGACAATTTTATAAAAACACATACAAAGGTGCATCTTTCAAAACCAAAGAGAAAATAGCTTTCCTGAACAAGTCAACACTTCATCCTGCTATCAGAACTGGGGTGGGATATGGCAAGGGAGCTCTGGTTTTTGTTTTGTTTAAAAGGGAAGGAATACCATTTATAATAATAATAAATAGTAATATCTAAATAAAAAAAAAAACAGTTACACTTCTCTTGTTTTAACAGCTCTTCTATTGTGCTCATGACAGCTAAAGACAGCTTATTTTAAGAGAAAGAAATTCAGGTTTTGTTGATGCGTGTTTTCTTATTGGAATTGGTTTTCTTTTAATTTCATTGAACTCTATACTTGGAACTTTGCTATCCAAGAAAATCTCTTGATAACAAATCAGGCTAGGGGGTGGAAACTTAAGTACTCCTAAATATAAGACATGCTTCCACTGAAGGTGATTTTACATTATTTTGAGTTCACTGAAATAACGAACTGATTTTGTTGGAGTAATCCAAAGCCAAATCAGGCCAATGGTTAATAGGTGTAAGAGTTTTATAGTAGTGATCATTTAGTCATTATTTGTAAATTTTGCTTATTATTTTGCTTTACTATCAAGGCTTTAGTTCTTTATAATACTATTCTTTATAAAGAACCTGTTAACTGCTTGAGGCATTAGGCTGCAGGATCAGATTGCCTGACACGGTCCCTTTATTTCTGGATCCTCATTCTGCTGGAGAAATGGAGAATGCTGATCTCTTGGAGTAGCTCAGCATTCAGAGGGTTTGTGAACTCTCTTGGGGAAACAAAGGGTTTCTATTTGAGCCCCTTAGATTTCATGAAGGAATTGCATCCATCAATTTGGCGGAAGTTAGGCAGCTAACTATGTCGGTAACAAGATCATCATATAAAAGACAATCACCACATTAAAAAGATGTATATATAGCTGACAGTTTCTGAAGGGCAGATATAGATCTGAAGTACACAGAGATACCTTTCTGGAGGCCACAAGGATGGAATTTGAGATGGAGGTATCTGGATTCTACTTTAAGGATCAGGTATCTGAAAGATATGTGCTAACTTCTAGGTGCCTGAAGTCCTTACAAGGTCAAATTTTCAGATGTGGCACATGAATATTTAAGATTTATGACAATGTTTCTGATTCCTCAAAAGCAGATGGAAAAGACAAGGGTGTACATAAGAGATTATGGAATGGCTGACCACATAACAATCTTTGGTTTTTAAACTTAATGCTAGTAGATTAATATTTAGATTAATATTGACAAGACCTTTGCATTACCTGAATGCACTGGAAAAAAAAAAATATTACTCCTGTACTCTTTATTAAAAAAGAATAAATAGGGACATGATCACCATGAAACAAAGAATGATCGATAGAAGTCTAGTGAGCTTAGCTTTAAAGAAACAGGGAACACGAAATACCATGGCCAAGATAAGCATGAAGGACAAATGCCTTATTCATTACATCCCATTGAGTTCTGGTTTACAACAAATCTTGATATTGATCCGGCATCCCCCCCAAAAAACAAAGGGCAAGGTAATATGTTTTTTTTGCACTGTCCACCTAGTTACAGTCACATTCAACCTTCAAGAAAGTGTAATAGCTGCAGTGCAGTAAACAGCCACAAAAAAATAACCCTGACAATCATGGGCACAATTAGAGTGGTACAAACTAGCTAGAATAAAAGTGCTTTTAATATAATAACCTCATTTTTTTTTTGAAGTGGCCATGGAAGTTTCTTAATGTCCTCTGTAAGGATGTTTCCATCTCTGGTACAGTATCCATCCTGGTGGAGTTGTTGAATAAGTCAGTGTAGCCTAATCAAATACAAGTGGATAAGAAAACAATGAAAGCTACAATGTTGGATTCATACAAACATATATATATATATATATATATATATATATATATATATATAAAAATCTTTGAGGGACCAGCCTGTATGGAGTAAGTATGGCCAACTTAAAGTTACAGAAGATAGTATAGAAAAATTAGGGTTTTTTTCTCTTTCTGTGAACAGCAACTATTCTGTACAGACAAATGATATAACTTAAAAGAAAAATAACAGCATTGCCTCTGCAATTTCATTTAATCTGAAAGCAACATAGTATGTGGAACACTTAATTTGTCAAGACATTCTGGCAGCTCTCATCAAAAGTCCGGTATAAGCTTTACTAGTTTGGCTCATTAAATTGAAAATGGGCTTGGAAAAGGTCATGGAGAATTAGAGGTTACAGAACCAATAATCAAAGCAATTAGCTATAACTTGAGTCTTCTGAGCTGCCTAAAAGAGAAAGCAGACCTGACCTTGTCAAAGAGAGAAGGATATTAAAATTGCATACCAAGAAGTAATCCAGAAAGGTTATTACAACTATGTAGAGCATTGCAGAAGTTTGGGGGGTTTTGTTGTTGGTTTGGTTTTTTGGGTTTTTGTTTTGTTTTGTTTAAAAAAAAAAAAAAAAAAAAAAAAAAAAAACCAAAACACGAAACTTTCCCAAACTCCAAAGACTTAACATTATGCTATTCCTGTACTAAGCTCCTTATCTGTTTTAAATGTTTCATATGCTTATTTATATTGTGATGGTAGATACATTAAAGTCTTAGGGTCTGATCCTTCTCAGATACTGTATTGTAAATCAGAAATAACTCCATTGAACTTAATTGAGTTATGTCAGTGGAAAAGTGATGTGAGAGGAGAAACAGGCCATTAACGTCCAGATGAATTTTGATTAAAATAATCCATTCTGTGAAACATGAAAATGTATACCAAGTTGTTAAATGCTTTCTCTCTTAATGTATGTTCACATAAAATTCTGCTTTGTTCTTGTAGCAGTTAGCTGTTTCTCTGGATTTTATAACATATTACATGGCAATACAAAATTGTCTTGAAGAAACATGCAAGCTAGAATTAGGAGTTTGGAAGCTATCCATGTCGCATCATTTTTTTTTTTTTTTCCTGAGGAAAAAGTCTCTCTATTAAGAGTTTCCTAAAAGAATTTGTATTTATATTCATTTTTTTTAAGTTGCACGCACATATCAGCTATAACTCTGGTCAAGATCTGACATAGAATCAGACTAACAAAATGAGTATAGGTTGTATTTCTTTTTTAATTCATTAAAGGATTGTCAGAGGAACATTTGGTTCACATAAGCACCCTGAAGATTATTGCTGGAGCTCCCAAGTTAGCCCACTTGATACGATATTGACCTCCCCAACTTCTCTGCTTCTCACATTGGCCGATATTTTCAGATCTGTTCTACAGCTCCTTCACTAACTTTAAAAATGCATTTCAGGACCACTGTGTTAATCACAGTGACTACAATTTACATTTTGACATGTGGGAATGCTTTATATCATGGTTTGCATTACTTCTTAGAGATTACTTTAGTCTGAGCATGATGGATACCAAAAATTTAAACTACTCTCTCAGCTGAGATTATTAAGCTCCATTGGCCTCAGAAAGAGGCTATGTAATTCATACCAGCTCTGGATTTGGCCCCATTGCCTTAAAGTTGTTGGGAAACGAGACAGTAGTGTGTGAAAGTGTTCACTGCTGAGAAAGGGATTCTGCTGGACTAGAACGCAAAGAAGGCTCAAGTTTGGAAGCTTTCCTAAAGATCCAAGAACTGCTGTGCTTCACTTAGAAGAAAATCACAGATAAACTATTTAAGAAATGTAATACCTTTATCAGCACAAAAGTGGAGAAATAGCAGAAACTAGCAACTGGAATGACTATAAAGCTTTTTAAATTAAATGCAAGGCAGCAGTCACAGATGGAAACTTTAGTTTGAAAATGGCCATCCCGTGAATTGATGAACTAAGTAGGAAAAAAGGAAGGCAAATGCTGCACTGCACGTGTACAGCGCTTGTTTAGAATTAAGCTATTGAACAGAGCTGCTCAGAAAGCTGGAAAGGAAACTGAATAATGACATGCAAAGACAAAAGGTTTACCATAAGGCAACATTTGTGATAAGTGCTTTCAAAGTGCTAAACTATCTTTTTGGATGTCATAGGAGAGAGCAGTTGCTGAGTTGAAGGTGACAAAGGGTCACTTCTGCAGGGCCAGAAATTACTTCAAAAATACAGACTTTTCAGAATCGGCAATCTACCAAAGTTGTAACACAACAGTGTGGTATGTTGAGCAGTCTTGAAAAAAAACCAGACCACTGGACTATGTTTAATAGCAATGATAAACTTATAAACTTCCTACAGCCTACTAAAATAACATTTCAGGATCTATTCAGCTCGTGATCTTACCATGCTACTCATGTTAGAGATAAAAGATTTCAGTGGTTTACATAGCTGAGTTTCTCTCACAGCCCAAATACATTCTATGTTTTTGGAGAATATGAACGGAATGACTGAATGATATTAAGCTGGAAAATTTTTTATTATGGTGAAAACTGTTATTTCATCGTACTGAGTAATATAGCTGGACCTGTGGAAAGATCCTTTGTTGAACTTTTTCCCTCAGTTTTAAAATGAAGGTAAAGAGACGGTTTCAAATAATTTTATTATGGTCTATATTGTTTTCTGAAAATAAACCATACATTCTATATAATTATTTTGCATTGCACCTTCTTCCAGATATGGAATATTTGGTTGGCTTTCTAGTCATTCAGGAATTTATTTTTGAATTTTCTTGTCTTTTGATAAGTGTGAAAGAAAAGCTGTGGCAAAATGATAATTTTACATCAGATAGTAAGGTCTCATATTTATTCCAGGTTAGTTTGTTTTAGAAAAACATGTGGATTGTCTAGTTGTGGTCATTTGACTGTAATTTGATCTGTTCTTAATAAAAGATTTGCCCTCTATTTGACATATTACAATAATACCTTTCTCTGGAGGTTAGATGTTCTTTATTTCCAAGTCCCCCCCCCCCCCCCCCGTTTTTTTTTTTTTTTTTCTGTGTAGATATAGTAAAATACTGAAGAGTAGAATATTCCCCATGGTTAACTAGCTGGCAATGCTTATAAACTTATGAAATAGGAACAAATTACTTTAGGCCACAGTAGCTGACCTACAAACAAACTGTCATTTTGTATACCTTTTACATACTGTCAGAATTTTTTTAAAATCTAGTATGATACATAGAAATTAGTGGTATTTGTGCCCTTATGCCAACTTTTCCCTGTGGACTGTATGGACTATATAGCCCCTATCTTAAACGTTTTACTTCTCTGTAAAAGCTGCACCAAAGACTTAATCTTTGTCCTCCGAGTTGTTTTGGATTTAGGATTTAGAAACGATCTTCATCTTGTGTCCTTTTTTTCATTAAAGCTCTGAACTTACACCATATGTCTAAATGCACTGCTTTGAATTGTAGGCAAAAGTTGTGTCATATATGACCATCACTGAATCTAGAGTCAAAACCAAATAATGCACAAAATATTGCCAAAGGTTTAATCTTGAAACGTAGCAAGGAGCAGTTTCCTAATTTATATATTACTATTTTCTATCCTTTTTTGAGCAAACTTTAGGCAGATGTCTTAGCAGAAAGCAAATGTTCTAGGGAGAGACTTGTAGTGAAAGAAGAGGTATTTAGGAAAAAAATGTATAGAATGAGATCCAAGCTAAAGGGGATAATGAAAGGTGTGAACGAAAATAGGAAACAATGCTTTTAACCTGCACCGTAAGTACACTAATATTTGGTGGAGGGCTTTATATAGGTAAGATTTCCAGGAAAGAACCACCGTTTTGGACTACACTAAGAGCTGAAATATGAGCAATGATGAATTTTGAGTCAAAATTTTGGGTGGCTTAGAAATCTGTAGAAGACATACGGTTGAGGGTAATGCACCAGCTATGCCCACTGCCAGACTTTCTTCATGGGTAATATTTATTTAAACAGATAAATAAATAATGTCTTTAAATCATCATTCTCATCAGGGAAAAATCTGGGGAGACTGTCTGTGCTGTTGTTTAGGTTCAGCTACCTGTCTACAAAGGGCTAGAGACAAGACCAGGCTAAATGTCTTGCCTCAGGTCAGATCTAGTTCATTAATAGAATCTGAGTGGAACCCAAATTCTTGACTTGCAGTACCTTTTCTAAATGCAATGCTTTATTTTGTAGCAGCAAATAATATAGTTTATCTATTAAAAAAAAATCTCATGAAATATTTCTCGTGAACCATCTGCTCATGTGATGCTTCAGATAAAGCACAGGCTAGTTTTGCTATAATATTTGCTGGAAGCCCTACTGATAGGACAGCTATCATCTCTCAGATTAAGGGAAATGGCAGAATCTCATCGAAGCTGTGTAGCAAGGGCTGGCTTCCCTGTACAGGTTCTGCAAATGTGCTTTGTTATCAGCTGTGCAGAGAATGAGGCTTCTGGATTTTCCCCAGTTTTTAGGATATCTGGAGGAATCATATTTCCTATTTACTGATATTTGCCTAGAGATGAACTCATATCCAAGATGATGTAATAGATCATAAAGTTTTATTTAGAAAACTGTTAAAACAAAATTCAAAGATGAAGAGATTTTTCTGTGTTGTTGTCATCAAAAAAAAGAAAGAAAAAGAAAAATGTGAAGAATAATCCTTCACTCTGTATAAAATGTCAGTGTAGTTGTAAAGTGCCTGGCGCTGTTGATTACAGTAACAGTAGAAAAGTAAACTTCCAAGCACAAAACACCTTGCAATTCTAAGACCAAACTATATTACATTCAAGTAAAAAGGAGAGTAATGAAACCTCAAGATTTAAAACAGTATATATGAATCTTTTCCTTTTCAGTGATTAAGTTCTATCCATTGCAGCAAAATTCTCAAAATTGAGTGGAGGAGTTATCAAGGAGTTTCAGCCATTTCTATATTCATGGATTGCATGAAAATATGCAAGTTGTCTATCTTCCTTTAATAGTGCTTACCAGCCCGCTGACTTTGACATTTTAATCATCTTCATGTTCTGGATGTATGCAATTCGTTGTTATGCTAGTAATCTGAATATTCCCCAAGACTTTTCTGGATGAGAGGTGACAGAATATTGTGATTTAAAAAAAAAATATTATTTTTTTTTTAAATGTGTGTGTTTTCAGAGGATTGGTGAAGATTATAAAATATGAAATAAAATCTCACTTTGTTATTTCATTGACTAATAGTACACAAGACTGTTCTAGCAGAAAGTTATCTAAAAAAGTTAATATTTTTAAGTAACATTGCATCTTATCAACAATTCTGTAAAGTACTAACCATATTATCTTGTTCTGAGTTGGAACCTAGTCAGTGTTTTGGATCAACATTAAATCCTACCCAAAAGGCTGAAAAATCACTGAACAATTTCTAGGCCTAAACTTAGATCTTGACAATTTAAATAAACTAAAATGTGAAACAATTGCATAATCTTTGCAGCTGTAGCAAAAAAAAAATAAAATGGGAAGGAAACTTGGTTGGGATATTGTTCATTGCGCGAAGTGGGTACTGGCATGCTTAAGTGGGTGAAGGGAACATAGAGTTACACACCTGCCATGAGCCATTGTGTGATACTGCTTGTAAAATATCATAACGAATCAGCTTTGTTCTGAACTTCCAGAAGGAGGGAAAGAAGTGTTAAAACCATTCCATGAAATAAGAGGTATACTAGTCATTTTCGATTATCAGATTTATATATAGTTGCAAAAGATTTAACTGGCAATTATTTACTCTTGAGGAAGTGGCAAATGCAGCCAGCAAGACAGGAGTCAGATTTTAACAAAGGCAAAATGAAGTTCAAAGTATAAATATGATGCAGTATAGTATGCTTGAGTTTGATAGCTACAAAGATGAATTCAAGACAGATAAAGAGAAAATACAGATAATAAATAGAAGGTCAAATCTTCAAACCTGACAAAACATAAAGCATTTATTTGGAATAGAATGGTCTTGTTACAGTAAATATAGTATCTAACATGTTCAGTTTCATAGAGGGCATTGCTGCAGAGAGGGATTTGGTGAGAAATGCTGGTCAAGTTGCAAGCACATGCACTGGAATGCAAACTAAGTATTTACATCCCTTATGAGAAATGTTGTACTATGACTTTTTATCTCTAACCTCTGAGTAACTTTATGTAATTAGAAAATAATTATCTGGTAACTATATTTGCTGCTGAAGCTTGGTTTAGGATATAAAAATTCAAGAGAGGCAGGGTAAACTTAAAGAAGTCATCTTGCAAAAATTGCATCTTGCTGAAGTTAGAAAGCTACTAAGCTCATGCTAAGTTTTACACTAACATAATTTTATCATTAGAAAGGTAAATCCGTTTTAAAAGTGGGGTAACTTGTTGGTAAATTAAATCAATTCACACTTTATGGGATTGCAAAATTATAATTTGTTGTATATGACACACTGCACTGAAATCATTCTAGCAAAAGGTCAAAAAATGTTAAAAACAAAGTTCCAAGTCACTTTCTGAACTAGCCTGGTTACTTTGTATTTAACAGATTCCACAAGCCTGGAGGAAAAAAAAAAAGATGAAATACTGTCCAACTCTACCCAATAATGGGTTGTGACAGATGGGAGTTATGAATCTCTTGACTTGCTCTTTATTGATCAGAAGCTGATCATAGCAACTGAATTAATAAAAGTACAGTTAAAGCCATTTACAAATGATGCTTGGACATAAGTGAGAGTAGGCTTTATTGATTTCTAGTGTCAACTGTGCTTGAGAGGGATATGCCATATGTTCAACATATGAAAATAGCAGAAACAAAAATCAAAAGAAATCTCTCCTACCCTATCAGCCAATAAAGTTTTAAATGTGTTTCTAAAGAATTGAGTGGGCTCAGTGCAGCACATCCATGTGTGTTTCATAATATCCCATCATTTAAATGAATAGCACAAATAATCAGCTAAAATCTATTAAGTATGTTTTTTGCTGAAGAACTTATTTAAAACACAGTTTTGCCATTTTATGAATATTTTTCTGGTTACTGAGTTATTTTAAGTATGTTTTCAACAGGAAAAGCAATGAAAATTATTTTTCTATCTATGCCTATGCAACGTACCTGCCATGGACACATAACATTCCAGTGGGAAAATAATCATAACCAGATTTGGTATGCCTTCATCTTCAAAAGTATTTTCTAAGCATTTTATGTGTCTCTTACAAGTCTTCTGCATTGTATCATGTCAAGTTCTGGTCATGGGGTAAAGAACCTTCAGTTTCTTACACTACAAGGTAGCATGCCGAAAATGCATCTCTGAGAAATCAAAGTAGTAATGCAGTGTAGATATACAGTGTGGAAGGTAAGACTTGATGTTGTTACACAGGATTTTAATGTGGGACCTGCGGTCATCAGGAGTGTGTTATATGATAAAGATGTTTATGTTTATTTAATACCTAATCCTTGGGAGCTGGAAGAATATGGACATTGTTTCATTGATTACAGGGTTAGGAGTAGTTGTCTCTTACAGTACTTGTTCATGTTAACTCATACCCCACAGCCAGTAGGTGAAATAGCTTTTGCCAAAATGGCTTTCGTTCAGATGTGGAAGCTAACAGTTCTCGTATTTAGACCTTTTGCCTAGGATATTCATATGTACATTGATTGTAATTACTCCACTGGTCAATTCAATATAAGCTTTGAGAACCTGTGAATAGTTTTTTAAAGTGATTGAGAATTTTCTGAATCACAAAAATGTTTATCCTTAATAGGAGTGATATGCGTTATCAGCACTTTTTTAGCCACAAATCCAAAGCGCAGCACTATAGCACTGCTATGAATCTAAATCCCTCCCAGCCAGACCCAGTACACTAATATTGACCAAATATTATTGAAAAAATGATGAAGAAATCTGTGCATTGTGAAGTACTTCAATGATGAACCCTTTTATGGCAGCTCCTAGCAGGTTAGCTTTCTTGCATCAGAGAAAAAGCTTAGCATGCCAGAGCAAGAGGAAAGTAAGCATTATGCTTATCAATAGGTCTTACACACTTTCTTTTCCCTCCTTGTTAATGAGCCTCACGTGTCACATGACCAATTAAAAAGAATGATACATTTGAGACTATAAATTATTTAGTAAATAATATATTTAGTTGCTAACAAACATGACAGTCTTGAAAAGCAAAAAGAAATGCGATAGGATAGGCTTTATGCACTGGCTTTTAATAACAACTTTCCCTTTCATCCTGGAAATGCTAAAGGATTTTGTAGTGTAAAATGTGCATTTATTGTGATATTGTTATTCTAGGTGGAATAGGTTAGATTTGAAGGATGAAAATTGTGTATTTAATAATTTTTATTTTTTACAACACAACTACTATATACTGTTTATAGTTTAGAAAGCAACTATGTCAGTGCATGGTATAAGATGCATGCGATGAGGTAAGCAGTGAAGAGCCTCTCAAAATATGCATACTCAGAATTCTCTATACTTAAAAATATAGAGCTTGTAATATCCATGCAAATCTGGGACAGAGTGTGTCTGTGTGTGCTGATCTAAAGACTACATCTAAGAGACCTTTCAGTAGTATACACCATAGAATACAGCTGATATTCATCTAATAAAGTTGTAGAGCTGCAACTACACAATCAAGATTTGAAATTGGGTTGTTGTGGAATGCAGATGTTCCTCTTGTGGTGATTTAGTGGTTCAAACCACTAATCCAAAGACTTCAGCAAATATCACATTAAGTGACTGAGAAGCCAGTCTGCCCTGCCCATCTGGATAGTCTTTCTTGTTCCGCATTGTATGGGCATGTCCTACTTTTCAGGAAATGCTGTGCCAGTCTAGTTAAGCTAATATTCTTCAGAAATAGCAGTGTGACATGTTTCCAATTTTAGAGTATTCAGGCAAATAAAGGGTGCTTGGCAAGTGTTTGTAAATTGGGCCAAATGTGTATTTTTGCTATTTCTATTGATGGAATAAACTTTTTCACATACAGAGGTCTTGATTTCTAGATCCTATGCAAAAGAATGAATTTGTCCTAAAAGGCACTAATAAAACCTTTCAAACAATTTTATCAATTTGTGGCAAAAAGAAAAAGAACCAAACAAATCCTTGCAACAGGACTCTATCACCAAAGCTGAAAAATGTAATTGCTTGAAAATTTTCAAAATCTCAGTTCATTAGAGACTATAATTTTCAGTGGAAATCAGCTAACTTGAAACATACTGTAGCTGTCAACTTAAACCAAAACAATGTCATCATAAATTCCAAGCAGGCTGTAGAAAAGCATATGGTTCAGTAAATACAATAAACCTTCACTGCAGAAATCATACACATAAACCAGATCTCCATCTGAAGTAGGAACAAAGATTATAAAGGCAGCCCTTGAATAGGCATCCCCCACTTTAATGAAACAAGTTACAGTTGAAAACTAAAAGATTAAAGAACCACAACAAAAAAGTTTCCCAAAGTCATATCATTTATAACTACAACCAGTTGCCAGATGCAAAAATGCTCAGCTGTTTCTACTGTGAGCTCACAAGTCAAACCATGTCTTTCATTGATCTACAGAACCCCTTCAGTTTGACTTTTGTGTATAGTGCTGCCTAATTATTACTAAAGTCCAGTCACCTTCATTGGGACTGCTCATATATAGAGGAAGTCAATACACAACAATTTACAGCATCAAGACCTTATCTTTCTTCTCAAATTTATATCTTTCAAATCTGTTCTCATCTTTTGTATTTGATATGCATGGAGATCAACAAAATACAGTAAACAGCAGCATTATAAACCTTTTAGTTTTATAATACTAAAATAAAACATTTGACATGAATTTGAAATTCTACCAGGAAAAGGAAACAAACAAACAAACCCTAGCTGCATTGAGACCTTCAGATTATTTGTTTTGAAATCAAAGGGAACTTGATGCTGACTGCAACAACGTCAATTATTCTTAATCCCCAGAAACAAGGGAAAAAGAAGAACACATGATTAGTTGGCTAGGGTAAGTAAACTGATCCTTTCTGGACAAACCGGAGTTCTCAAGTTGAGGAATAGCCCTGCCAAACATTCTGTTCTCTCATGATTTGAACTTCAGAATATTTGATCACTCACTGCCCCTTGACTAATAACAGTCCCTTAACCACAACAGATGCGATTGTATAGTTTAGTAAGACCTTATGCTCCTTGGATTAGGAAGTGCAAAGGAAAGGGGGACAGGAGAAGGGAGTGAGAAGAAGAAACCAGGAAAAGTAGAGAAAGCTCTAAGTTACAGTTACAACACTCTAAGAGTGTTGGTAGCCATGAGTAAGGTGAGATCAAGTATAAATTTAGTTTGAAAATGACAGGAACCATCACAGTAGTAAAGTTCTGAGAGAACCTTCTAAAAACAGTACTAACACCTAAAATATCCAGAAAGGTTTTATGATACAGTAACTGCAGTGATTAGGCACTGAACTCAAAGATCCAAACAGCCTGTTTAATCTTCTGTTCTGCTGTTCTAGTATATGGCATAAAGAGTGCCATTCTTCAAGATCAGGCATAATGTAAGAAGATACCTAGTTTGTCATGTTCTGTCATTTCACGTTACTAAAGATATAAGGTACAACATACCAAACAGGATCTAGTGAAGGCTGAAGAATGCATATTTAAATTAAAATTGTTAGTCCTTGCCACTTAATGGCAGACATCACTACTTAGAACGTATGTGTGCATGCGTGTCTATGAATATCTATACATGCTTCAGTGTTTCAGTCAATAGTTGCTGTTTACTGGGGTAAAGATGGCTATCTGCTGACATAGTATTTGGTTTCCATCTGCTTCATTTCCATAAGGTATTATCCAATAGATTACTGCTAGTCTCCAAAATGTTAGCATCTCTACTAGGAATTTTACTGTCTCCTTGCCAATGTCCCAAAATAAAGAATATAATTCATACAGTAATTTAATAGTAATGTTAACCCAGTTTGACAAATCTTCATGTCAGCCTCAACTGTGACTGGCCAAAGGCCAAGTGTTTGTAAGATGGATTTTGGCAGTGGATTAAAAATGAAATCTATATTTCTGTTACTTTTTTTTTTTTTTTTTTTTTTAAATACCAAACATACATTTTTCACTACTTTTTGACACATTTAAACTACTAAGTGGCATTTTATAGGACTGCAGAATTCCATGAAAGATATCTCCTTAAAAATGTTTTGGCAACCATAAAAAAAAGTAAAAGTCTTGCTGAATTGAAAATATTGAGTTGAGTTTAATTCTTAGTTTCTATTTTTCACTTTGTTGTCATGTTAGTAAGTGATCCTTTTGTATTTAGCTTCTAGACACTCCCAAATGATGCTACAAGTTTGTAAAAGATGTGTGGGGTTTTAAATTTTATTTTACTTTATTTTGTGGGATTAAAATAAGGAAAAATACTTGCTTCCTTTTCAGGATACCCATTCTTACTTTGCTGTAAACTCCGTGATGATTCGAAGACGAAATATGCTGCCCAGTCACAGGAGATTGTTCTTTTTTGCATCAATTCCATGTTTCAGATGATGGAGGAAATGTTTCATAAAGTTTCACAAATACATAAATTTACTATTTGACAACAGGGAAGGAAAAGGAGTTAGACTGTCAGGAATGTTATCTGCTCTAAAGAAAACAGGCAACTGATAACTGCCTAAAAATTGGTCAATTAAAGTTGAATGGCCAATGAACAGTTATGGTGGAATATGTCTCATTTTAGGACAAAGTATAAGCATACGGGAACAGTCAGTTGAGAGATTTATTTACTATTGTAGCAGAGATAACTGGAAATTAAATCTGTCACTGAAGTTGCTAAGCCATACAATACAAAAGCTGTTCTCACCTAATAAATTGTACAAAATGGAACTAGAATGAAGTTTGACTCTCAAAAGGGTTATTTTCTTTGGCAAAATGGTATGATACTTGTGCTGTATCTGGTTGGCCAATATCCACTCAAAGCAGGAAGGCCAAGAACTACCAGTGTTAAAAGCTGCCCTTACTTCTGGTATTATCTGTTCAAGTCTCACTCTTAGCAGTGAAGCAAAGGATATGATTTACACTGGACACTCTTAAGCTGTCATTGATTGAAGTGTTATGAACACAACTAGAGACATTTTTTTTTTTTTTTTTGTAAAATTGGGGAAAATACAAATGAAGACACAACATCTTTGAGAGGCTAATATGACTTATTTTAAAAATTGTAATAACTACTTTCCTAAGTTTGCATAATCTCAATTGCTTTATGAAATGATTAGTGCTAATGATAAAACAGAATGGCTTTCTCATGTCAAATATTAAGAATTGTGAAAAGCCGTTCACTTTAGAGCTTTTCTAGTTTCTTCTGAAAGTTTTGTCAGGTCAATTCTATTCCCCAAAAGCGTTTTGGTTGTAATAAGTAACATTTTCTAATGGAGATATGTTTAGTTGTATATTTTCTTTCCAGGTCTACATTTTACTTCATAAATAATGATTGATTCAGCAGTAGGGGACAGAAGAATCACGTTAACCATTTTAGTCAATTTTTAAGTTTGGGGTTTTTTTTCTTGGTTTGTTCAAAGGTCCATTGAAGTCAGTTGGGAATCTCTCCCATTTAGTTTTGGATTGAGTTCCTAATTTTTCCTCATCAGTGGAAATTCTTTCTGTATGGCAGTTTAAAAAAAGGTGATTGAAGGTGGTGAAGATGTACCAGAAAGTTAATGCGATAATTCTTTGCCATATAATTTCTAGACATTTTTTTAAAAACCCTTAGGATTTAGACATTCATGTGAGTTGCCAGACTGGGTAACAGTATGTCTGGAGTGTTTGAAGTCTATAGGGAAGAAAAAGGAGCTTCTGTTACTTTAGGTATGTGAAATAAGTGGCACTTTAAAATTTTACTTGAACTCAAAGTATTAATATAATAGCTTGGATCTGGGTTTCCCTTCTGTCATATGGCATCTGCAACCTGAAGACTCGTGCTAATGCTGCTTATTCTTGGCCTACGCTTTTGGAGTGGAGGGAGTTCAATGGAAAAAAATGAGATGAGAAAGCCCCTTGCTGCTAAGTTCAGTCTTAAAAAATACAAACATTTAATTTAGAGCACTGTGATTCCTCAGACCTGTCATTTTAAAAATGCTCTTATTTCTGCACTGTTTCTAGGTGGCTCTGGAGAGGGAGCCTCTCAGAGAACCATCAAAGTGGAAGCAGCCAAGCAAACAAATTTTGAAATGACAGGTCTGTCCAGAATGTCTGTGGTCTAATGAAATCTGTATGTCGAGATACTCTGCTTCATCCAGTCTTCTCCAATAAGATATCTGCAAATCATCTTTCAGTTAATGTACGTGCCTCTCAGGGGAGCTCATAAATGGGAACATCAGCTGGATTCAGCGGTAGAGTACAAACAGGCATTTGTAAACAAAGTATAGTATTAAATAGTACCTTTAACTCACCTCCTTTTAGGCAGGAATTTTCAGAGAATTTAAAAAAAAAAAAAAAATTTAAGAAGACAGTAAAAGAGCTGGCTTGCCAAATGGGATTTTACTGACTCTCATAGCTCTAACCATTACTATACCACAAATAATATTTAACATGCTGAAAGTACATTGCTGTGCCCAGTGGATATTTGTTCACATCACACAGCTTGGCTCAGTTCAACACACTTGGCAGTCTCTAGTCAAGAAAGGCCAAGAACTGGAATAGCAGAAGGGTTGCAGGTCAAGACTGTCACACGCTGGCAAAGTTATGTGGGGAAGTTTGTGCAGTGCCTGTCTGCATCATGCTTGGCTCTAAAGAGTGTTGTCAGTCCTTTATTTTCATGAGCACAAAACTCATCCCAAATGTAAAATATATAATATGTGTGAATGTCTATATTATATTTGATAGACATTTTCTAGTAGAATGCCAGATACTGAAATTCTTATATAGCCCCAGAGAGGGGATCACTTACAATGCAAGGTGCCAGTTATTACAGCTGTTTTTCATGGCATTTCATGGGATTTTCTTTTTGTTGTTGATGTAGCTCAAGTAGCTCGTGTAGTCTTTTACTACTCTAGCTGGAGCTATGGAAATTTGTGTTAGAATTAGGTACAATTCCATACATAAGCGCAATGTAGATTTCTACTATGTAGATATCTGATGTACCTAAAAGAAATTGTTTTCTCTTACTGCTTAAATAAGAATGCTTTAAAAAGAGTTTCACTAAAAGGATATATCCAAAATTACCCCATTTTGGGGGGAAGATTTTCTGCAAAACTAATAATTTTGCAAGGTAAATACTAGGCTGTTGGGGTGACTGACCAGATACATGTGCCATCAGCTATAATGGTATCTATAGCCTGATATCATGATTACTGTAGCTTGAAGAAACAACTCTTTTTGCCAAATATACAAAAATAAGTAGTCAATGCACTGGAAGAAACAGATTGGTCCTTGTTGTTTTAAGTAATTATCCTATGTCTGTCTGAAAATAGAATTAGGGTTTTTGTGTGTTTATCAGTAAGAGACAATATTTATGTTGACACTAACTGACAGTATTTCTATTTTGAGTAAAATGTCCTATTGAGCTTCCCTGAAAAGTTCATTGTGGTATTTATTCACACCTAATTAGCACCTCTTGGGATTAATACATCATTTTATCAAACTAATGCAACCTTTCAAACTAATGCAACCTTAGTATAAAAAGATGTAAATTCAATATGATAACAACACGTACCTGGATATTTTAATTAATCTGTCTAAACTGAACATGCCACTCCAAATTTATAATGATCAAGCTTTAAACTCCCTCTGGAATTTTCAGAATATTAATTGGCTTTTTTGCTAGTGGATGCTCTCCTTGTTGTTCAGGGTAGTTGCTAGAAACCCTGTTGACCCTGATGGCAGGTAATGTAAGGGTAAAATCTGTATCTTAACATGCTTATAGAGTAAATAATACACCAGAGTTAAGTATACTAAGTATAACTAATGGTTTAACTGAACTAGAGTAAGTTGAAGCAAGAGCAAATAAATGCTTGTGATATATTTCATCAATTGCTTGTTTATTTAAGGTTCTTTACTCCAGAACTTTTTGTGTAGGTGAGAAAACTGCAAAGAACATTGTTAACAGTTGTGTTACAGAAATTTAGAATTTTCAGAACTATTGAAATGTACTTCAAGTACGCCTCCAAAGAGCTTTTCAGACTTACCCTATTGTACCTTTACATCTTATACAAAGTACTCTATATAAAGAGATTCTTCTCGCTATCCACTCCATTGTTGCCCAGTCCTTTTTACTTGTATTCATTGCTTCTTATCTGGTTTATATCAATAGATTAAACAATGATGTAGATACTACTCTTTCTTCTTCACAAATATGTTATGTCTATGCGTGTTTTCCTTCTTCTCTCTGTTTCTTATCTATTTTCAAATAGCTAAAATCCCTGAGTCGTACTATGAGCCTAGATGTTCCTCATACACATCTCGTCTCTTTTTATAATGGCTTTTTGACAATAATATGATTTGCATAGGCTATAATTCACAACATCCTCATATTCCATGAGCTTTATAAAACGTAGGTTTCATAGGTAAAAAAGTTTTATTGGCAAAGTAAGGTCTGAGTTCCATTTTAGATAACAGTTCTGTTGGAATCAAACCAAGACATTAACTTCTGTGTCTCCCGGGTCACTCGGTGCTGAGTGCTCTTTCATCACAGGCTATGTCTATATTAACAAATAGTGCAGCACAATAGTTGCAGATCCTACATCTTTGGAAGGTTAAGATAACTCTTATTCTTTCAGTCTTCCTTTGCTGAATGTCCATTGTCTGTCTATGAACTTGATTCAACGAACTCTGTTGGGATTATATTGGTCTCATTCAGTTTTGTCATTAGCAAAATAAATCACTGTATTTCATGTTCATTCTGATAGCTTACTGGTTGTTCCAGGACTGATTGTCATAGTATTTTAGTAATAATTTCCCTCTGTTTTAAACTGGTAATTTGTAAGCTGTATGATACCCTTTCTAGTCTTTTGCCTGTAGTAATAATGGTGTTGCAGAATCACAGAATTGTTGAAGTTGGCAGGGACCTCTGGAGATCATCCTGTCCAACCCCCCTGCTCAAAGCAGGCACAATCACAAGAGGTTGCTCAGGGTCATGTCCAGTCGAGTTTTGAATATCTCTAATGATGGAGACTCCACAGTGTCTCTGGGCAACTTGTTCCAGAGTTCAATCAACCTTACGGGGGGGGGGGTGGGGAGAAAAAAGAAGGGAAAAAAAAAAAGCTTTTAAATAGAATTTTCTGTATTCTTCCATGTGTGTTTATTGCCTCTTGTTCTTTCACTGGGCACCACTGGGAAGAGTCTGGCTCCATCTTCTTTACTCCGTCCCAGCAGGTACACATTCATAGGATCCCTCCTGAGTCTATCACCTTCTCAGGGATCGAGGTGAATGTATTGGGTTTACGTAGCACGGTTTTGGTAGCAGGGGGGCTACAGGGGTGGCCTCTGTGAACAGCTGCTAGAAGCTTCCCTTATGTCCGCCTATGCCAGCTGGCTTCAAGACGGACCCACCACTGGCTAAGGCTGAGCCAATCAGTGACGATGGCAGCACCTCTGGGATAACATATTTAAGGGGGGAGGGGGGGACGGGACGGACGACAACCTGTGTGGAAATAGCAGCAGAGAGAAGAATGAGAATATGTGAGAGAAACAACTATGTAGAAACCAAGGTCAGTGAAAAAGGAGGGGGAGGAAGTGCTCCAGGCACTGGAGCAGAAATTCCCCTGCAGCCTGTGGTGAAGACTATGGTGAGGCAGGCTGTCCTCCTGCAGCCCATGGAGGTTAGCAGTGGAGCAGATATCCAGCTGCAGCCCGTGGAGGACCCCACACCAGAGCAGGTGAATGCCTGAAGGAGTCTGCGACCCTGTGGGAAGCCCACACTGGAGCAGGCTCCTCTCGGGACCTGTGGCCCTGTGGAGAGAGGAGCCCACGCTGGAGCAGGTTTGCTGGCAGGACTTGTGACCCCGCAGGGGACCCAGACTGGAGCAGTCTGTTCCTGAAGGACTGCACCCTGTGGAAGGGACCCACGCTGGAGCAGTTCATGAAGAACTGCAGCCTGTGGGATGGACTCAGGTTGGAGAAGTTCATGGAGGACTGTCTCCCGTGGGAGGGACCCCACGCTGGAGCAGGGGAAGAGTGTGAGGAGTCCTCCCCCTGAGGAGGAAGGAGCGGCAGAGACAACGTGTGATGAACTGACCACAACCTCCATTCCCTGGCTCCCCGTGCCACGCAGGGAGAGGAGGTAGAGGAATTAAGAGTGAAGTTAGGCCCAGGAAGAAGGGAGGGGTGGGGGGAAGTCGTTTTAAGATTTAGTTTTTATTTCTCATTACTCTGATTTGATTGGCAATAAATTAAATTAATTTTCCCCAAGCCGAGTCTGTTTTGCCCATGATGGTAATTGGTGAATGATCTCTCGCTGTCCTTATCTCAACCCATGAGCTTTTCGTTGTATTTTCTGTCCCCTGTCCAGCTGAGGAGGGGAGCGATAGAGCAGTTTTGATGGGCACCTGGCATCCAGCCAGAGTCAACCCACCACAATGAAGCTGACTGGACTGTTGTTCTTTGGATCCTCCTTCCTGCCATCCTGAAAATAGGAATGACATTTGCTTCCTTCCAGTCCTCAGGAACCTACCCTGATTGCCATGACCTATGAAAGATCATTGAGAGTTGCCTTGCAGTGACATTGGCCAGCTCCCTTGGCACTTGGTGCATCGCATCAGGTTCCAAGGACTTGTGTCTGTTTAAGTGTTCCTGTTAACAAACTGCCCCAGTTGCTATACTTCCTTTTGCTGCTGATACGCCTGTAGAACCCTTCTTGTTGCCCTTCACATCCTTCACTAGATTCAACTCCAGATGGGCTTTGGCTTTCCTAATCCTTCCCTGTATGCTCAGACAGTGTCTCTGTATTGTTCCTGGGTGACCTGACCCTGCTTCCAGCTCTTGTATGCTTCCTTTTTATGTCTAAGTTTTGTCAGGACCATCTTGTTCATCTATGCAGGCTTCCTTAGCTTGATTTTCTGTATCCATGGGGATGGAACATTCTTGAGCTTGCAAGAGGTGATCCTTGAAAATCAACCAGCTCTCCTGGGCCCCTCTTCTCTCCAGGACCATCTCAAAGGGATTTTCCCAGCAGATCCCTGAAAAGGCCAAAGTCTGCTCTTGATGTCCACAGTTGTGATCCTGCAGTTTGTCTTGTTCCTCCTCTCAGGATCCTGAGCTCTACCATCTCATGGTCACTGCAGAGAAGGCTGCTCCCAGCTTTCATGTGCCTGCCCAGTTCTTCCTTATTTTTAAACATGAGGTCCAGCAGAACACCTCGTCTCATCAGCTCATCACCCGTGTCAGGAAGTTGTCATCAATGCACTTCAGAAACTGCCTGGTTTGCTTGTACCCTGCTGCATTGTCCTTCTAGCAGCTACTGGGGCAGTTAAAGTTCCAAAGGAGGATGGCGGCCTGTGAAAATGAAGCTCCTTCCTGTTGTCTGAAGAAGGCCTCATCAACTTCTTCCTGATCAGGCATCCCTAACAGACACTCACCACGACATCATTCACACTGGTCTGCCTTCTAATCTTCACCTATAAGCTTTCAGCTGGCTCGTCACCCATCCGCAGGCAGAGCTCCATGGATTCACATTGCTTTGTCATACCAAGGGCAACTCTCCCTCCTCACTTTCCTGGCTTGACTTTCCTAAAGAACATCTGCAGCACTCCAGTTGTGTGAGGTATCCCACCACATCTTTGTGATCCCAATGAGATCACAGCCCTGCAACTGCACATGGACCTCTAATTCCTCCTGTTTGTTCCCCAAGGTGTGTGCGTTCGTTAGTGTACAGGTATTTCAGAGAGGCACCTAGTTATGCTGATTTTCCAGAAAAGGTATGAGAGCTTTCCCCATAATACTGTCCTGTAGCCACTTCTTTATTTTCATAACTTTGCTTGAGATGGGCTCCGTTCAGCCCTGTTTTGTTGGCTGTGAGGTCTTTCTAATTATGAATACCTGCTAATTTTAGACTGTAAGTAAAATAGTGTTGATCTAGCTTCGGGTACCAAAATTACTCTAGTTCCAACAGCACAGGGCTTTTCAAATTTTGAATTAGTCTATCTATCTGGTCTTAGAATCAGTAATGATATGGTCTGAAGAGAATTGGATGTATAAATTTTCTCCCTCACTAGAAAGGTCAGTGTGGGTTTCTAGAAAGAGTCAATGGAAAAAATAGAACACTCCGTTAGAATAAAAAAAAAAAAAAATCAATCAAAATTGTCAAAATTGATATATAATAAAACAGAAATTGAATTTTCAATATTTGAAGCTGATATCTCAAAAATATGATTAAGAATGCCTGAAATAGAAAAGAAGTTATTTCAAAGGTACTTCTTCAGTGCAGTGGAGCAAGGACGAGAAAGACTTAAGAAAAGCAGGCTTTTTCATATAAAACAATGAAATGCTCTTCTTTTTTGGCATCTTTAGTTCCTGTAAGAAAGGCATTACCATTTGTAATAAATGGTTTCTTGGAGGATGAGACGTCCAGAGTTTAGGCATATTTGGGAGGACAGTGACTTACCACATAAGATATTCTGTGGGCTGCTTTACTTTGAGCTCCTGTGCTTGGTAAGGTAGAGCTGAAAATAATATGGCATTTGAGAAGTATCAGGCTGCACAAGGGATATATGATGATGCATATTGAAAAGCAAACATGTCCCTTCAGCAGTATTTCAGTGCATGACCAGGACTATACCTTATTTCATTTTCCTACTCTTTTTTCAGATGAGAGCAACTGCTTTGTTAGTATATTCTAGGGTCCTGAATATAGTATCTTACTAATATGTCCTGAATGACACCTGAAATATCTTTATTAACCTACAATATACTAGCATTTTCAACATATGAGAGCAACAAAAATACAGAGACACATTTTACCTTGTTTTCTAGACAGCTGTTTGTTGGTGCAGTGTGTCAGCTCTCATTAGCAAAGGATGTCTCTCTCATTCCAGTTTGAAAGTTCAACCCCTAATCTTTCTTCAAACATCTTATAATAAGAACAGATCTCTTGTTCCTTATTCATACTCTATCACTTGGTGTTCATGTATGAGCTTTGAATGCTATGAAATGTAATTTTTCTAGTTGCACAGTCTGTGAAAAAACGTCTTTAACACTCTTCAGCTATAATTTTAGCCACCTTTTGTATAATTTAAACAGATTTTATTTAATTCATGTTTTCTGGAGTGCATGTAAAACAGAGATATGTAGTTAGGAAAAGTATGTCATGAAGCCCATTCAGTTAGCCTATTTATTTTCAAATATCAGATGATGGTAAAAATTCTATGACAAAAGAAAACATTTCTTCTGGACACAGTTTTCATTTTGTTTAATAGAAAGCAGTAATAGTAGCTAAATATGGAACAAATGCTGACAGACATGAGCAGGAAGGGACCAAATTTTGGTTTCCTTGTTACTGTAAGTTCATTTTAAAGCTTTTCAGTTCAATAGGCTTGCTCTGAATTTGCAATGATGTAACTGAAATCAGAATTTATCCTTAGAAATCTGTCTATTCTCTGATGCTTTAAGTTGTGGTCTAGAGATGCTTGTCTTTTAACTGAAACACAAGAAGCACAATTTAATTGCAATTTTATGCACAAAGAGCAATAATTTTCTTCCTGACTGACAGGTTCTAAATGGTTGTCACTTGTAAAGTACATAACTATCACTTTCAGGTAGTTTTGAGTTATGTGAGCATTGCAGTGTCTTGTGAAATTTCCACAAAAAATATTATTTGCCTGAAAAAAGAAACAACATGTAGCTCTATCATGGTGGGGAAAGGAACATCAAACAGCATCACACTGCTTAGTTCAATTTATTAAGTGAACCAAGTGAGGGATAAGTGATGCCAAGGAAAGCTTTTCCCATCACATACACACATGCATACACACACTTACCGTCACCTGAGGTTCACCCCAATTATTGATCCCAAGAATTAGGACAGTCGAGCCCTGGAGAAGGTAATGCTCCCTCCAACGAGTTTCAGAGGCAGGCTCTGGAGTGATGGCTTGGTTTCACCTTAAGCAGAGTGCTTTGCTCCTATGCGGAGCATAAAACCCCAAGTGTATTTATCAATTTTTTCTGGACCCAATAGTCTTAGCTGTCAGCAGAAAATTTTCTTAGTCTTAAGGGGAGAGACAGCCAAATATGTTAGCCAAATATAGCCAACACATAGTAATAACAGAAAGTAGATAAAAAAAATAATTTCCAGTACTGCTTCATCGGTAAAACCTCATTTGGTACTTTCAAACGTAAGAGCACAAGATGTTTTAGAATACTGAGAATAGAGGAGGATCATGTAATTTTATCATTTTTTTCCTCCTTTATTTCTTCAAGCTTCTCACGTCATTTCCGTAAAACAGAACTGTGTTTGCATAAAAAAGGGAGAAAAGAAAGAAGGTCACTACAGTAAATATTCAATATGTTGGATAATAAATAGTTCAGGCAAAATTCAAAGAAGTTCCTTCATGTTTTCCAAATGCTATTAATGCCAATTAATTTATTCTTATTCTTTGGAAATAATAATTAATGTAAAAAAGCCAAGAATGCTAGGATCCTGATGTTATTTGGCCATATTCTCAGATAAGTAAATGATCATATATTCAATGACAAAATTTCAAATTAATTCTTTTTGCTACCTTCAAATTGCAACCAAAAATACATTGTACTAGCACATTTTATTGAAGCCTGTATTCCCCAACACCAATCAGATACATCGGTTAATATATAGCTGTGAATACGCTGTAATTCTGCAAAACAGAAGTATAGCAAAACCTTATAGTGAGCTGGTTATTTTAAAGAATGAAAGTTCATGTTGATATTGTGTGAAGAATTATAATTAGACCCTTCAACTCCCTTCTAGGGTTGCTAGCTGAAAAATAAAAAGGAATGGAGGAAATTTCTTGATACTTTCCACCTTCAAATTTTAACATGGACAATATTTTTCTTTTTTTTTTTTCTTCTTTGAAGTCTCTGAAAGAAATGTAGAAAGAGAGACAAAGTACAAGTCATATAGTAATTATGGGGAAATTAAAAGTAGCAGAAGACGACTTGTAAGATTTTTCTGCCCTTTCTGTTGTTCTTTGTTCAGATTATACGAACACAGTTGTGAAATGGCAGGATAAATTAAGGTCCTGGCACAGTGGATTAAAACCTGTGCAAGTAATTCTCCTGATGTGAACAATTGCTTTGACTTTATTCAGTCAAATAATGAGCCTATTTTAAAATAGGCCTTCCAGCATTAGGCTAAAAATAATTGTTGGTGTAAAAAGGAAAGTCAAGAAAAATTGCTTTTCTGTATTACAAACATAAGACTTTTTGGAAGTAAGAGTTTGTAGTACATTTCTTGTACTTCATAGTGTGCAGTGTCGTGAAAGTTTCGGTTCTCTGAGATTATATGTCGACCAGGATGGGATCTCGTTATTATTACTTACTTTATCATGTAGGTCACCTACAGATAATCCAGAGAGTCGAAGCTCACTTGTAGGTATTGTAGATGTACGTGACACAGCCACTGTTTTGAAAAGGTCATTAACAGGATAAGACAGACAAAGATGATGTTACCTCCATTTGATGTGTGAAGAGCAGGGGCACGGAAAAGGCGAGTTGAAGCCAAAATTTCAGCCATCATGCCAAATTGATATATTTTCTAATTTCCCGGTATCAAGTGCTGTGGGTAAAAATATTTATAATATGGTGAGTGGCTTTTTTAAACCTGTTTTTCACTTGCAATTACATGTCTTCTCTCAGGCAACATACCATTTTCCAAAGATAATTTTATAATGTGGGTTCAGGAAAATCTCTGAATTCTTTGTAAAGCAGAGGTCAGATTCAGCAGTTAAATGCACCATCAATATTCAGGTTATTTTGCATATAGATGTAAGGCTAATTTTTTAATTGTGATCCAGATCTGTCTTAAATGAAAAAAATAGGTACATCTTTATTGTGTTCTGTGTTTTCAGAGATTAAAATCCTTTCCTGAATGCTTAACTTTTCAAAGTTGCTAATTTGAATGGATGTGTCATTCCCAAGTCCAAAGATTTTGGGGATATTGACTTTATGTTGAATTTTTAAGAGAGATTAATATTGTTTCATATCCTGTGAGATGAATATCTACGCAGCTGGCCTCACCCTTGCATCTAACATGGGTGGTCACAGTACCCTAGTTCAAGTTTATTGGAATTTCTGAATCTGTGAGGAAAGAGATTCCATTTGTCTATGAAATAGTTGGTTTTTAGGAGTGAAGCTCTCTAGCTAGTCTATTTTGTTCAAAATGATTGGGAGGAAAACCTGCCTTCCTTTATGTTAAGAAAGTTGAACTGAATTTCCAAATATGACTCAAGTTTTCTCAAGCCTAAGAAATGAAATATGTTGTGCAGCTGAGCTTGAAAACACTGCTGTGGTGAGAAAAAAGCCTACATTTTGTTTTTAAATATCCAAGTTGGTAACTTCTTCATTTTTTTCTGGACATGCATCTCCCATTGCCTGTGCATTTTGTTGATTTCAGACGTTGGTCTCTGGTAACGATGTATAATAAGAAATTCCTCCAACCCTAAAGGGAGCAGGTTTGTTGGTTTTTTTTTTTTTTAATTCATGAGTGAGCCTGTCACTGCCCTGAAGTTTGAAGAAAGAGGAATTGACTAAAAGAATCTAAGTAAGGTCATTGTAGTGACTCTTTGTTCTTGTCTACTGTGACAATTTTAACCCTTGAATTGTTTATCCTAGGAAGCTGGTTATGAGATTTTTTGTATTAATTATTGTGCTTTTGGTTTTGATGGAGTTCTGAAACAGCCTACATAATATAGTATGCAGTCAGTATACTTCTGTGTTGTGGGTTGTTTTTGTTTTTTGTTTTTTTTTTTTTTATATTAAGAAGAGATAAATATCCACAACCAAAGTTAAACCATTACATGTACGACATAGTATGATATGATGAGTCAATGTCAAGTTAAAGAATAACAGAAGCAGAATAAACATTACAATTCCATTTTTGTTTCCCTTGGCATTTTAGTGTACTGCTGATATCTATAATGCTAAGATATTAATGGATGTAGTTAGGTTTCTTTTTCTTTCTATTTTCATCCCAAATTTAGAAGAAAGATAAGATAAATAGGATGGGGGCAAGAAGTTTGTATCTTTAACTATACCTGCTGAACATGCTTGAGGCAATGAAGGTTAATGACAAAATTTTAAGAACTGTTTATCTTCTGACGAATATAGCAATAGGAAATGTAATGTAGGAATATGTACCAAATGTGGCCATAATGAAACAGTGAAAAAAAAAGGTAGACAGAATATAATACAAGCTTTCATATTCATAACAATAATTATTGGTCCTTTCAGCATTAAACATGTTAATAACATTAACATGCCTCACCACTTATCAGATTGCTTTTAGATGTTTGGTTATTTTTGGCCTTATGTCTTTTTAATAAGTATGTAATAAAATATATATGTACATTTCTCTTGCAGACCATGAGTTGGCATTTTTGATGTAATGTGTATGTTAAACACATGATCTGTATTTGCTTGAAAAGATGAATGACCTTGAAGCTGTTCACCAGTTTGAATTAGAATCTCAGAGAATATTAGCTTTGTAATTTTAAGTGTTAAAGTGGTTCATGTTAGCAGTCACTGAAAGAACTCAAAGATCCTGGGACAGTCTTAGACAACACACTTGGGTCTCTCTTCCTCAGTAGAAGTACATGCTTTAAAACCTACTGACTGTGGATTTGCTCCTTCCTCCTGATGGTCCAGTGAGGGCTATAACGACATGAGAGTTATAATCCCATGGTGAATTACTGTATAAAGATACCCCAAACGGTTGTTTACCCATTACTCCTCAAACACAAAGCATGCAAAATTCGTTCCGCCTCTGTAAGGAAAATATAGTCGTCTTGCTTTTAAGATTCTTGCAGACAAGGTTACTGGCTTTGTGGCGTCCTGTTTGGGAAGGAGGCATCAAAAGAAAAAGAAGCAATTACTACAATACACAGCACAACCTGGCATCAATATCTCTAGCCATTAAGTATGTCAATTTTCTTCTCATAAGGATACAGTGATGCCATTGACATTACAGCTAAGTATAGAAAAGCTAGGATATAAAGAAACTTAAATGGCTTCCTTAAAAAATGAACCTGGAACAGTTTCTTCTTCTACACTGTATCTCTTCCTGTGAAAAGGCAACTTCCTTCATATGTCAGGCCAGTAGAAAATAATTTTTCTGTTCACAGGAGTTTTAAAAGCCCTGTTTTTTCCTTGATTTTAAGGAAACTGCTTGTGAGTCGATATTTGATATTTTGTTTTTACATCTAGTAAATAACATTCTGACTCGGATAAGCAGAGTAAACTTGAGTTACCCCTCAGCTTTGAAAGAGGTCATATTAACTGACCAAACCTAGATTACAGAAATTCCATCATCATATTTTTCCCATCGCCAGTGGTCTTCTGATAGAATGAAACCAAGT
Source organism: Platalea leucorodia (assembly GCF_965183815.1). NCBI lineage: Eukaryota > Metazoa > Chordata > Aves > Pelecaniformes > Threskiornithidae > Platalea > Platalea leucorodia. The sequence goes on along the minus strand of NC_138827.1, from coordinate 36,202,365 downwards.
AAGTCTTGCAGTCCCACATAGACTGCAACAGTATTTCCCCCAAATAAATATAAATGTAAATGTTGTTGTTGTTGTAACTGTTGTTTTCTGTTTTTATAGTATGTTATCGCAATGACAGCATGATATTTACCTAACAGACATATAAGTCACTGTTCACCAACAGCATATTATGGAACAGCTTGCAGATCCCAAAGCTGCTTTATATGGAAAGTTCTTGCCCTTTTGTATTGTTTGTTTTGGATAGAGTTCTTTGCTTTCACCCAAGGATAGGATAAATCTTCTGCTTTTGTTCATTGTGAATAAGAGGTGCTCATGCTCACGCAAGGCATAATTAATGATTCAGGTTTGCGTGAAATATAAGCAGGAAGGGGCACTTGGAAAAGAACTTCCTCTTCCCCTGCGGCATTCCAGGATGACATCAGGTAAAGGAGCGATATAACTGTACCATATTCCCTTAGTAGGATTTAAAGCCTCTGCCCTCCACTTTCTTGTCTAGTGCCCCTTTGAGCTCAAAACAAGCAAACAAAACCCCCTAGACAGTTAACAGGAATAGCCTCCGAGTCAGTAGGCCTGCTAAGCTTCTACTTTACTGCAGCTTTGAAACAGAAAAAGACAAGAAGGTGCTCCATGAAAGACTGTTCTTTCAGCAACTCTAGTCAGAGAATAAAAGAAACCTGCTTTTAGTCTAATGCAGACTGAAGGAAAGAGACAATGTCACTGTTAGAATTCTCTCACTAATTGCCCAGAAAGTAAGAAAAAACCCAGGACAGTCACAGTTAGGAAAAAAAATCTCAGGAAGCTAATGAGGAGATAGAGAAATATTTTATAATCATGCTCACTGAAGAAATCTGGCCCTCTGACATTTCCCAGTGCCTCCTGCACTATAAGGGAGAGTCGAGGGACAGCTTCATAGAAGGAAAACTGTTCTGTAATTGTATTTATTGAAAAAATAAATACATTCCTGCACAGCAGAGGATGTTAGACAGGACAACATTTATCATGCCATGATACTTTGTCTTTTCTACTGTAATTTTAGTTCCCTCCTTATATTTGGAGGGGAAAATTCCAGCAATATTACAATATATTACAACTTCCACCATTCTTGCAATGGTACTTGCTGAATGCACTGGAAGAGAATTTCTGAATAAATGAGAACTCCTAAACGAGTTATATCAACATTTTGCTTTGGGGAAACGAATATAATAAGAGCAATAAAATAACCTCAGATACACTTTGGGAGGCTTATATCAGCTGTATTCAGTTTTTATACAGCAGTGAAAAACAATCTTCTGTCCAATAACTTCCCCTATTGTCAGTCTGTAGTGATGACAGCCACTGCCAGCTGAAATCCTTTCTCTTCTTCTTAGTGTCCTGATCTGGCTGTAGGTCCACTCTAGCCAGTTTACATACTCTTCTGGATTTATGTAAAGAAAAAGAAGAACAACAACAGACAAGAATTTCATCAATCTCAGTCTCAAGATTCCCCTTGAAGATAATGGAAGTCATACAGAATATCAGGCAAGGACTGGAAGGGGCAGGTTTTACATAGCTAACATGAGCAAATAGCTCTCCCGGCTTGCATCACAAAGGACCGTATCATTACCTAATCAAGGAGTCAATATTTGTTTATTTAAAATATCAAACACTTTTAAGGTTTGATCAAAATTCTTGCTTATGATACAGCCCTTTGATCTTCCTTCTCTAGGGAAATACTGTCTTCCACATTCAACATTTTAACTAATTGCACATAGTCTTTTTACTTTAACACCAATAAATATGTCTTCAAAACTACAAACTGTTTTCTCAGCAGTTGCATAACAGATTACCACACTAATGCAGAGAAAACTTTGTTGCCTAAGTGGATATAAAAATCTACAGGTTAGCCCAGTAACTTCAGTCGGTACTTTGTGGCATCCCTAAAATACAGTCTGTACAGAGATGGGAAAAACAGCAGAAAATTGATCAGTAGTCCATAAAAGATAATTTGTCATTTCTTGTCTTTCTTTAATTCCAGCATAGTATAAATGGGTGAATTTTATTTTATTTTATTATAAAATTCCTGCTTCTGCCATAGTGGTTATTTAGGTTTAATATCTGAGCCTTACTGTTTGATGAAGCCAAAGTGAACAAATTGTTCACTGCTGTTTATTCTGCATGCCTTGAAACCCTTTTAAACAATTTTTAATGAGAAAGATGAAGTCTGATCTATGCAATTCATCACTGATTTCGGTTATCGCAGCATTGGGCCACAGTGCACGTGACCATGGGCATTACATACGTACAAGCACATGTGGTGGTGATGAATGTGATGAAATAGAGAGCTATGTGATAAATTATGCAACCATGTGATGCGCTAATTTATTACGCACCTTTGACTGCTTCACCTGCCCTCTGCCCATTAATCCTTCTCTCCCAGGGCTTCCTCTGACACTTCAAACCTTGGAGCAGCTTCACACAGCTGCCATTACAATAAAAAAATTAAACTTCTTTTAGAGTGCTCCTTTCCTCTTTCACTGGAGGTAGGATTTCATCTCAAGTTACACGCACCCAGTGTAAGAAAGGGAAGAATCAGTCCAGTGACATCTTGCTTAGATGTAAAAATGTCATGTCTATAAAGGTGGGTAACATGTGGGTCCACAAGGTTACAAGCTAAAGTTTCAACCACCAGGAGGGGACGATTCCCAGCTTCCTAATGTATCCAGGAACATTCTTCTAACAGACAGCACTACTGAGACACGTGCTTTTCAATCGTAATGTACTTATGGACAAAAGATATTTTTAAAAAGAACTAGAAGGACTACTAGAACGGTCAGCATTCTACAGACAGGAAAATTCAAACTATAATGTCAATCAATATGTTTTGAAAATCCTTCCAGTTAATGTTTTGAAGGTCTTCTGTAACACACAATATTGTACATTCTATAGCTGTTATGTATAAGATTTTGTTGGCAATTAAAGAATGAACTTTGTAATGGATTTTTGATTTTGTAGTGGGGCAACTATATTGAACTTGGATACATGTTTATATCACAGAAATCTATATGTGTTTCTCCAAAGGAAATATAGAGTTTATGTTAATAAATGAGCATAAATCACCAGAATGAACATTATGGTAATTAAGAGATCATAACAATTCATGTGCTTGTATAGAAGTAAAGAAACATTTGCCAGCAATTTTGCTTAAAAAGTATGAGCAGATTAAGATAGGGAACAAACCTTTCTCTGTAATTTCAACCTCTTTTTGATGTAACTCACTGTATTTACTACTTTCTCATATTGCCTTTCTGACTCCCATCTTCAAAGGTAACAAGATCAGATTGTATATGACATTTTCAACTTTTTTTCACCAACAAACCCTGTTTTAGTGTGGACATTATTCTGTCATTATTATGTTTTTAAAAACTATATGAAGTGGGTTTGTGGAGTTTCTAAAAGTCCTTGCATATTCTGTCCATCTGAAGTTTGCTCCATTTTAAATCATTATACTCCAAGAGCCTGACTTCATGGCTAGAGAGAGAAAAAAAACCCAAAAAGTTTTTAATGAATGATAAGGAACATACACTTTACGTGGTAATACGTTGATTTGTATGGCTAAAACTGTATAAAAGCTTTTTGCAATGTACTTAGCACCAGCCTAATGAAGAAAAAATCATCTTTACTCTAACTGTGAACATTCTTCCAAAATTTTAAATTTGAACAACTACTGGATGGACAATAATCTTTCTAGAAAATGTGATGACTTATAAGCACAATAAGTGTATGTATTTTTCATTCTCATGTCTGTGCTTTTAGCTGTATCCCCAGAAACACAAGCTGTCTGAAAATGGGAGAAGTTAAAAATACTGATAGATACTTATTTTTTGCTTTGCCTAACTTTTTGCGATTTTGATTGTTAAATATTACTTTATCTTAACATAATGTTTTGTATGGAGCACATGCACACACATACACTACAGCAGACGTCCAGAGAGCAAGAGTTACTTCTGACTCCTTCTATAGAAATTCCATATGTTTAAAAAAATAGAATCAAATTTTGTGGCTTTCCTTCCAGTATCAAGGACTCTTTGTTGCACTCCATGGCCAATTGCACATAAATAAGAAAAAAATAGCAACCGCAGCTGGACTGAGCTTCCAGATGCAGCTTAGCCAGCTGCAAATTCTGATTTCCAGGGTCTTGTGTATGGCTCTGATTCTTGCCTGTAGAATGTTTTTTAATCCTTTAAACCATTAGAAAAAATAACCACCAGTATATCAGCACTGGATGGAAACCTTGTTTATTATGTAAAATACTTGTTTTGCAGTATGTCTTAAATAAAAAGAAAATTCCCTTTGACATGAATAGGATGCTTGAAGACCTGATGTAAAAACAATTTGGAGGAATAACAGTATTAAGCATGCCATGCACAGAGAGGATTGCAATGGATGAATTCTAATGTGTCCTGAAGTTTGTCTGGTAAATAATTAAAAATAAAAGATATAGTATCAATAAGCTGAAAAATCAGGAAGTTATAATCTCTAGCTCCATGAACCTGACTGTACAGTGACCTACATGATTCTAACTGAAATCAAAATGTCTTCTTGGTTTGTTTTATGCACATGCAATGACTTTTGTAGTAATAATGTAGACACACTTGTACACTTTCTAAGTAAAGAAATGTGTGAAGAATATCATTAGTTGACTTTGACCAAGAAACTCAGAGTTGAGGCCACCAGTAAATGTTTAAGTCATTACTCTGTTTGTTATACTCTTGCTTAAATAGGACACAACAATGAAGCTTATGGGCTGCAGGATAGGACCCGTAGGCTAAGGTTACATGTCTTTTTGAGTCCACTAGTCAGGAAAGTATGTACATTGTAAGTGAACTTGTAAAAGATTTCTCAGTATTTAATTTTGTGTGTTTAAAATTCATGGCTTTTGTGTTATTTCAAACGGATCAGTTATTACCGTTCAATCTGAGAGAAATAGAGGATAAAGTACAATCCACAATAGATAGATAGAAAAAAATGGACTTCCTCAGCTTGCCGTTATGCAGAATTGATTATCAGCAGAAACTGTGCACCATTGAAGTCAAGAGAATTCACAATCGAGAGATGTGTTTTTGAGTTTCTCTATAGTATTTTGTGGTGTTCATACTTAACCCCACTCTAGTCTATTACATTAAAGACAGAGAGAGAGGGTGTACCATATAATATCCCAAAGGACATATAACTCCAGAATCCAAATAATTATTTAAAAAATTTTAATTTAGTATAAGCTACCCAATTAATTTTTTATATCTGTACACGGAGTTCTGAATAAGTACTTTGCAGTGCTGTAAACTTTGGCAATAACTTTAATATCATTTGGGGTATACTGAAACACTATAATCAAGATTATTTTAGGAGAGCTGGAAAATAAGAATGGTGGAACTGTAAAATCAAAAGAAGGTCAGTTATAATTTCAATTTCTTGAGCTTTGAATTAGGCTTACAACTCCCATTATTATTAGCAGATCTGTGAAGCTGAATCCAGTCTCATCTCATTTACTGTGCACAGTACTGAAAAAATTCTCTGATACCCTTGTTTCTTTAGTCTCCACTTTATTATTTTTATTTTAATCTTATAAAAGTAGAAAGAAATCAAGATAAGACAGTTAGCTTTCTTAACAATGTTGATGGTGCAGGTTCATTTGCTGTCCCAAGCAATTCAGGAATAGTGCTGTAAAAATGTTATGTTTAATAAAGATTAATGCAAAGTTATGTATCCTTGTGCTAAAATATTAAATACAGCAAAACTGAAGGGCACAACGTATGGTGAATGGACTCTGAATTGCATGTTAAATTAATGATAGTTCTTGTTGTAAATGCACTTTGCAGTATAAAACAGCAATGATGGTACGTTAGCTTTGAAGGCAATAAGATCAAGGTCCTGAAACAATGTGGAATGTTTAATTGCACATGTATCAAAACCAAATTTAACTATGAAGTCATGGACCCTGAAGAAATGAGTGACAGTTAGAACTGTCACTTCGCAAAATCCTTGTCAAAGGATTATACCCATACATGCTTATAGGCAAGGAACAGAGGTTAAGCTCTGCTTAAAATGAAGAAACACCTGTGAAAAGAGCACCGGTTTTATTATTGAAAACAGTAGTCATTTGGGTTTTTTTGCCTTTCTTCTTAGATTCATCTCTCTAAAGGGAAAAAAAACCTTTTGTGTAAGGATGCAGATAAAATTTTAGTTGAAATAACTTGAAAACTGACCTAGGCACATCTATCGAAGGAATTTATGCTGTATGATACAATCAAAATGAAGAAAATATAAATTTGTAAAGGTAACAGCCTATTTATAACAGAGTCAAATTTTCAAATAAGTGTCACTTCAGCCTCAACAATTGTTGGTACTGCTTTTATATACAGGCTGACTTTGTATGCAACTCATGGGTATGAATTGTTGGCTTTGAAAACTTGCATATGGAAAAAGTGACATGCATAGATATTACAAAATAGTTTCAAAAAATTCTATTACCTTTTAGTATATTTCAGCTTTCTGGGAGGCTTAGAGCCACCAATAAACATTCCCAGTGTGAGAAGCAAAGATCTCAGCTAAGATAGAGTTACTGAAAGACAACTGAGCCCCCGTCTGTGCTGAAACTTCTTCATTGTAATCTGTTCAGACCAATTCAAGTTTCGAATTGCCTTGTTGACAGAAATAATCAACTTTTAAAGTTGAATGTTGGCACTCAGTTGTGAGGCAAGTGGATGATGAAGAAGCAATAGTTTATACTGTGAAATTCAAAAAATCAGTAATGCCTCCCAATGGCATGCAGAATTCCATCACTCTGAAGAGCCTACATGTAAAACTTTTTAAAACAGGTTTTTCATAGTGGAAGAGTCCAGCTCTCAATTTAGAAACTTTTATATCATTGATACATATTTAATTAGGGATTAGGATGCCATAACTGCAAGAAGTAGGAAGCAATCTTAAGTCTCTTTCTAGAACGTAAAATTTGTGAGAACTGCAGAATTAAGTGAAATATTTACTTTTATTTTTAATCTTTGCATGATACACAAACTATTTCTGAGGTTGAAAACTTATCCTTATGGCAAATGAATGTAGGAATCTCCATGCTGAAACGACAAGTTATTGAGAAAGGAATGAAATTCTATAAGAATCCAGGATGGAGTCTGCAGGATGGAGTCCTGTTACTTTTCTTGTCATAGACTATGTCATGTGCCAGATATATACATCTTCCTAAATTATCTTAATGATACACTCAATATATATATATGACATGTAAAGAATGACTGGATGATTGGTATTTTAGCAAAAAACTCTGAATTCAGGAGACATTGAGAAAAAAGCTGTGGAATTGAGGTAACCATCAGTTTGCTTTCCCATATGAAAAGGAAAACTGGTAATCAGGTTCTGAAAAAAAATTACACAGTCTCTCACCCACCTTAAAGACTGTTGGCATTTAAGAGTCCCCTGGAATTAATATTCTATCCTATAAGAAATGTATTTTATCTACAGCTTTTCTTCTCATGCTTTTTTTTAAGCCTCTGTCTAATTGACATTGAGTACCCTGTACTTGTGTTGGCTTTGCATGGTACCTCTCAATTCCCAATCACTCTTTACACAATGTACATTTTATAGTCACATCTCAGTGTTGCATATGACAACAGGAAAAGTCAAAATATTCCTTTCTTGTGTATCTGCTCAGAAATTGGAGCAGACACATGAAGCAGTGGTAGCTCTTGCTAATTGACCAGCTGTAGCATAGATGCAGTGAGACTCAAAGACTCCCTTCACCATCCAAATTTGAAGCAAAAAGTAAAATTAACAAATAATATAGGTCTGGTGTGCCCTGTTACTCTCTCTTAGTATAAGTCAGGTACAACTGGCTAATTGTGACAAATGCACTGTAATTGTTGTCAATCTAGTTAGATAGCTTGCTAATAAATTACCTTTTTTTATTAGAATTCCAGGCTTTAATATCAGCTATTCTAACATCAGCTCCCATCATTGGCCCTTGCTGTAATCAGGTATTTCTGTTTCTGGCTGAATTTAAGATTTAAAAAAGAAGCACAGTGGTAGTAAGCAATTCTACTGGTAACAACCATGATCTCATCAGAGCAAATTAGATTTATGGTCAATATATGTTGTAAAGTAAAGCCTTACAACCCCTGTTTCAGGCAGGCCCCTGTTTCAGATAGAAGGGGTAGCTGCTGGTCTAAGATGCAAACAATACTTAAGAGATGCTTCAAATCAGGTAGACGTGGGAGTGCTTGTTTTTCACTCCACAGTGGCACTGGAAAGGCAAAGGAATAGATGCACGTAGCAGTGGAGCTGATGTGAGAAGCGGGCTGTAGGAATGCAAGAGCTGCCCAATGTTGCAAGTAGCACCCCTAATAGCTTCACCCAAAACCTGTCAGGGAATGGAAATGTATAATTAAGAAGTGGGTAAAAAGGGAAGGTATTAAACAGGCATATGTGGTAATAGATTTGATCGATAAGAGAGACGAAGAGCAGTAATAGAAATCAAGGACTTGGTATGGGCTGAGAGACTGTTGTGGCCAGTAAGTCTTGTTTCTTAAGTAAGTGTTACAGCTGTTTACTATTAGCTTTCACACTATGTTTGGCATTTGTTATGATTTTCCTTGAAGTAGGAGCCTCATCCTGTCTTCATGGTTACAAACAAGGATAGAAATTAGATAATTAGATTTTAAATGCAGTTTCTTTTTGAAAGGAACCTAGATGTGTCACTTTCCTAGCTAAAGGTGCTGTCAGGCTTTCCCGCTGCATGCACAAGCAGGTACAGCTATTGTAACAGTGGTATATTTATATGTATTCCTGGATGGCTTAATTGTCAGGGCTCAGGCAAGGATGTCAGTGGTTTTTGTTTTGTCCTTGGCATCTTTGTTGAGTCTGGTAACAGGATCTCTAGCTAGAGCTAGTTTTAGTAAGTATCTTTTTTAATCTTTCCGTAATAGGAAAGGGATAAAGACTGACAAAAGAATTCAGCAGTATGTAGGAAATTAATTGCTAATTCTGTGATTTGGATACAAGTCAGCAAATTGGTCAATACCTCTGATACTGTTTACTTTCCTGGTGCATATCTATCTGCTTATAGAGTGACTGTTTTTCAAAGCTGTCTTTTTAACCTACTCTGAGTTTGCTTTCTGTAGGAAGCTACAGCCATTTTGTGTTCAATTCAGCTTGTTATTGCTGAAGACGAGCTCTTATTCCTTTTTCTGTTTGGTCTTGCTTTGTCCCTTCAGTCTTAGATATGGAAATCTGAAAATATGTGTTTTTCTTTGTAAAGGGCAAGCATAGTACTTTACTGGTTTAGTGGTTATGTCATCATTTTACTGCTAACAAAATGGCCTTCATATTTCTGCAGAAGGTAAGATGCTAAATGTGAATGCAGAACTATTTTTCTTTTTCATACATGTATTTTACTGAGAAAACTCCTTAGGAATTGGTTAAGCTCTTTTGGTGCTACTTTGATTACTATATATGTAAAAATGTCCTACAGCAAATAAGCTGATTGTGAGTTATAGTTTGTCTCAGCAAATAGAACAAAAACCTACTTGTTATACTGGGGATTTTTTTTTGTTGTTTAGAATCAATTAAAAGTATCTTATGGTTTTTATCTTTTTTTACAAGTTAAGCACGTACTTTTGGTAACTTGCATCATCAGGTTTTGACATTAGCTAATATAGTTATTACTCATCTATATACAAATGTCTGGATTGCCATTAAAAAAAAGCTTTTGGCATCTCAAAATCTGATAAGCAAGTAGAGTTATGAAATGAAGACACCTGAAATAAGGCACTGTTCAGACACTTTACTCTTACTCTGGCATCATACAAGTAATGCTGTTCTCGGTAAATATTTCAAAGCGAAGTTTAAACTTCTTACAAGGACGATAGGTTAAGCATGTGCTTTGAAGGGTATTGAAGTTTTATTTTGTTTAAGACTTGTCCCAATTCTAAAGTAGAACACATTTCATATAATTAGAGAAGAATGGTAAAGAACACATTTTTTTTTTCTTCCAGCTGGTATTTTGTCCCTTATTACCTACAGCATCACATTGATACTTTTTTTTTTTTTTTTTTTTTTGAGATATGTTAGATACAAATTAGGGGTTTTTTTATTTAGTTACAGTTCTATTCCGCCCAAGTGAGTGTAATACTCTGCAGGACTGGGTTTATTGTCACTGTCAGGTTCTAATTTAATCACAAAATAAGTTAATTTATCCCTAGAGTTGTTAAAATAAAACAAATTCAGAAAGACATTTTTGCCTTGCATGTTCTATTAAACTTGTCTCCTGGCTTTATTGCTTAAAAATGTCTTTCAAGCAGACAGTTGAAAGTGAACCTATCCTTTTTATTTTCATTTAGAATTAAAAAATATGTATTTTGTCTCTGAGTGGAGTCTTACTTCAGCAGCTCACAGTGATAGGCGAATACTCTGGAACAAATCACATACTCGAAAATGTCAACCATAATGGAAAAAAGAAAACTTAAAAAAGAGAAAGTTGACCAGAGGTATTATGAGGGGTCTTATGCTCTCCAGGTTCTTCTACAGCAGCCAGACCTGAGGTAGGAGCATCATGCTGCTCTCAGGAGTTTGTTCTGTGTCACTTAGCTGCCATTCATCAGACATAAACCTCCAGATAAACAGCATAATGTCAGTTCTTTTTGCCAGCCTAAGATAACAGTTTTTTATTACTGGAACTCTGCTGGAATGCTTTTCCTTCCTTCTTCCTTAACAGTCTAAAATGTTAGAGGATCTAGTCTAAAAGTTATTAAAGTTTTGCAGCAGGGGATACCACCTGTGTGTCCCTGCTTCTTCTGGCAAAGCCTTTCTCACTCAGCTGTTCAAAAGGTTCAAAAATACACATTATTTTTTTTCCTCCCTCATTGCTTGTCAGTCAGAGACAAAAGGGATTAGTAAACAGTAACTTCTGCCATCGAAATTGGAATTTAAATCTCACATTGGTGGCTAAAGCAAGTTTTCCAATCTGTATTTTGAGTAGTAGTGAGTTTCTTGACAATTAAACCTGCAGTGATACAAGAAAATACTGCAAACAACTGTGTTAAAAACTCATCTAACTTTGCAGTAAATGGCTTCATTATCTGGTGTTAGAAGGAAGTCAGAGTCTGCATTACGGTACATAACTGTGATTCCTTGGTCCAGCTGGACTCTATTTGTGTGTGAAAAGGTAGTTTGCCAGACAATTTGAGCAGTGGGAAGCCTTGGGGAAGCTGGTTCTTCTTGTGCCCGTGACTGTATTTACGTAATAGTAGACTGTGTCATACCCTGTTTGCCTTTGAACAAAACCACTCTGCTTTTGCAAAAGGAACTTTTAAGAGCTGGATTCTCATGAAGGCCAAATCCATTTATAATCTAAATGTGTGCTTAATACAGGTTACAAGGTCTAAAATCTTGGCCACAATGTGACACTTCAGCCTTATATCTCTTGAGGACAGATGGTCAGTCAACTGACTTGAACTGAAACTACAATTTTGGGGTCAGACAGGAAGGAAGTTAATCACTGACAGTTGTTTTGGAGAAAGAAGGGTAGTATCTGCCTTGATTAGTAGCAATCAGCAGACATAAGCAAAAATTGACACTATGGAGATACGCTGTTTACCCATTAAATACCGAAATGTAGAAATATCTAGGTAACATGCAGTGCTTCCTTAACTTTTTACTAGTACAACTGTCTGAATAGTATTAATCAAATATTGCTTTAAAAATTCTCAACCTTTCACAAACTATGTAAAGCAAGCATTATGAAATGAAAATGATATTGTGCAAATGCTTTACTCTTCAACAGTGTAATTTAAATGACATAGTTTGCATGATGCTTTATGTTCAACAACCTTGGATACATATGAGGTCGTTCAGGTTTTGGGGGTGTCTTTTTAAGCCTAACTTTACTCATTTGTCTGATTGCAGGCAAAAGAACTTTATTCTGTTGTCTTCAATGATCACCTAAATCTATGTTTAAGAACTGTATTTAAATTAAATAGTCTTTCCTCAATAAGACAGTTCTTGTGTCTGGTATTGAGTGAATATATGAACAGGTAGAGAAGATATACAATGGTTTTATTGGTGTAGGCATTGACATAATGTAAATTTTTCTTTCAAGTTCTTGTTATCTGTAATTTGTGAGGCTATAAAAAGTTGTTCTAAATGATCTCAGTAGTGTATAGTGCAACAGCGTCATGCTTCCCTGACTCTAAATTCAGCCTGGATTGAGCATAGGGTATAGTATCAATTTGCAGAGAGAGGTTTTAAAATATCATATGGTTAAGCTTACTGAACTTTGTTCTTGCAACAATAAAATCTTTCCCTACCTTAAACACACACACAAAATAAAATAGAGTGCATGTTATTAACCAAAACAGATGGACAAGAATTGAACAGAATGATCAGATGTGCTTTATCCCTTTCAAACCAAAGCTTTGAATTGGCTTGCCAAACAACTTAAGGTGTGGGATGTGTTCAGAAAATTGAAATTAAGTTTTGGTCTGCAAAAGGGTTTCTGCTTCAAACAGTGTATTTTTTTTCTTCCTCTTCTTTATGGTAAAGTAATTGCACTAAACTGAAGACATGTTAGGAGCTGCCACTCTATAATTGCTGTAAAAGTAGCAGAAGATGGTTTGGCTAACCTTGTTTATGATAAGAACCAGAGTGCATACATGAAATAGTTAAAATTCTGTGTGGATACAGTAGCTTGTGTAATTAGTAATTCTTGCATACAGCTATGGTTTGGATACATGTGTGGTAGTGTAGACAAGGAAGTACATTCAGTAGATTTTTCTCATCTATCACCTCTTTTTTTTTTTTTTTTTTTTTCTAACGGAGCAAATGGTTCCTACACTGTACCTGGCAGGTGACATTCAGTAGGCTAACCACTTCTATCAAGTTAGGGAAACAAGATGTTTTTAGTGATTTTACAGTATGTGCACATAACCTGCTTTTCTGTTAATTGGGGACGGGAAAGGTAATCAGAATTCAAATTTGCTGAAACTCGCTGTTGGGACTTGCACTTAAAAGCCCTAAAACTTCCATACGCATATACTGCTCTGCCTTTAAAATGGTTCGCAAGTTTAATCACCAACTAGAATTGATTTTGCAGCTCAAATGGGACCAACACATGGCTGCAACTTCTTGTCAGATCTCCCTGTGAACAAAGCTGCTGTAGCTATAAGTTTTAACAGAGTGGAAAATACCCGAATGTGTCTGAAATAGAAGTCTCCAAGTTGTTTCTGTCCTAAGGACACTGACTTTTCCATAAGTGCACGTAATTCAAACAGTTTAATTGTAAATAAACAGATGTGGTTAGCTCAGTTCCTCAGTCTTTGTGATACGTGGCAATATCAAAATTGTCAGATGTGTTGATCTGATTATAGCAACAAAGTAGATTTCCTGTAACATCTTGTCCTGTACTTGTTTACTATACTTACCATTTTTTTTTAAGAGGATGGGCCTAATTGAAAATGGTACAGCCTTTCAGGAAAGTACATCTTACTTGATATATGATAAACTTTGCTGGCTAAAGCCAATGAACTTTAGTCCATTTGAGGTCATTATTAATTGTTCCTTGGGTAGTTTACAGAAAGAGTAGGAGGCATAAACAGTATCATTTTTCACTAACCTGTTAGCAGTTGGCTTGTCTAACATTCCTTTTTCATCCTTTTTTCATCCTTTTCCCCCAGAAGCACAAAAGAGAATAGTATTTGGTCAAGCCCTGATAAATCAATAACTTAATGCAGTTAGTTACACTTATTTAGTGCAGTTAATATTAAGAGCTTGTAGGAGTTTCTTTGTATTTACTTCTTTATTCCCCCATCAGCCATTAAAGAACATTCTCATTTTCCACATGAAAGCCTCAGGAGCAATTTCACAGCGCAGACCCAACAAACTGAACACCACAAGATTAACTGACTATACTACCTTGCATTGCTAGTTTGGCTTTGCCTGTAGGATTTAAATTTGCGCTACCCTTCTGAACAACCAAAACCAATTTAACTACATCCCCAATGCTTCATAGAGAAAGTCTGTTCAATTTCTTCCTTTCCTAGATTGCACGTTCAAAGTAATTTCTCCTAAATTAAATGTCATTTGGTTGTATTAGAATAATCAGGACAACTTCAGATTTTAATAAGCAAAGTTATTTTAGACTAAAACCATTTAGATGGGTTTAAAAAAACCAAAACCAACTGCAAAGTCTCAAGGCACAGGGAATGGAGGTAGTAACATTATAAACACATAATCTTATCCAAACACCCTATGCTTTTTGGCTCTGAGATATATAGATATATATAGATAGATAGAGATACACACTAAATATAAACTAGGTTGCAAATTTTTAAATTGGTAATTTAAATGGGAAATAAAATCTTGAATTATATTTCGTGTCAACCTGTGGTTCTTTTTTTAGGCCCCCACAAGAAAGCATTTAGTTTTAACAAGCCTTATTTTTAATGTAATCAAATAGTATAAATGTAAACAATGCATGAAAGCATTGAAAAACCATGGGCAGGCTTTGTGTTGAATGTGTGGCAGCTTCATCAGGTGCTCCAGATAGTTAGAAAATATTTTTTTCTTCCAGAGAATCTTTTTATATTTAGTACAACTGAACAAAGATAGAGCAGTTACTCAACCTTCCTCACTTCATTTCGTGAAATAACAGCCTGACTCATAACTACCTTTTTAAAGCACTTGTCCTCATGTCGCCATTTCTTAGTCCTGCTCTTTTTGTGGAACAAATGGTTTTAAATACAATAATATTTCACTCATTATTGAAAATCATATTTTGCTATTTGAGTAGGAGTGAAGATTTATGTTCTCTAATGGCCATTTTTTTTTTGTTTCCAGGTTTTCCATGAATTTATCGATCTCCTTCTTGAACTACATGTTTTACTAACCTGCATACCAAGGCTTCTTTTTTAAGTTAACAATGGTGATTTCTAACATCACGTTAGTATTTTTGTTTCTGCTGTGCTACTTTGATATTGGCAGGAATCGGTTCAAAAGAATGCTATGAAGTCTTCATTACGGGACTGTGATACTCAGACTCTGGGAATTCAGCCAGGGGGAATCAATTGGTGAAATATTCAAAGAGGAAAAGCGTACTGCCTCGTTTAAATCGCATACACCAGAGCAGGCTGCTGAGACATACAACGAGAGAGACTGGCCCTAGACTTTATGGCTGTGTTCAGTAAATTCTCTGTCTCACATATCCTTAAGACTTGAATGCTGTTTGTATTAGATTATACTCCAAGGGTGACAAACCATGAAGTATTGTGGTCTCAAGGCAAGGCTTTCGAAATTTTGTTGTACGTTTATGTATCTGGTATAATGGAAGTAGGGCATGGGTGAGACCAGGGAACAACTTGTGTGTGTACGACAGGTATAAGCAGAGAATGCTTCAGGTTGCTCGGCTGGTGGAAGCACTACGTGTTGAAGGAGTCAAACATGTAACTTGCAGGGCATTCCTGAGTATGAAGAGTAGTAAAATGTGTAGAAAGACCAATTCTTTATAAAGCATATTGCCAGAAACTTAATGGCTATCCTATATGATTCAGGATCCGCATTTCAATGAATTATGCTTAAATGACATCTTAGAAAGGATATGGATCGAAGGATCAAGAAGTAATAATCCTACAGCAATGTTTTAACTGACTAAACAGCTTGCTGTAGCTAAACTTATTAGTAACCTGATAAGCATGTAGGTAACTAATTGTAGGTACTTAATTATGAAATGTAAACATTAGAATTTGTCTCATAGTTATCTTTTAAACTGAGGGGATTTCTCTCATCAACCTGGGACTAAGTGGAAGGAAAAAAAAACCCTCTCTAATCCACTGTCTGTATTTGTGTATAATTTTATCTGATTTAATCTTGTACTAAACACTGGTACTGCATATGTTGAAAACTAGAAACACATTCTTCAAAAGCTATAGCAAATACATATCAAAGTTGCCCTCTTTCCCCAGGCACTCTTTTGTCTGTTCTTGCAGCCCACTCATATCTGGGATGCTCCTGGTTGTGCCCTCTGTTTAAAACAGGAAATAGCCATAGCTGGCTGCAGGCCAAGAAGAAAGCTTTGGGGGTTTTTATTTTATTTCAGGTGTGATTTCTTTTCTTATCTAACAAAAGTCTCTGGGTACATGCAGAAACCATAATAATGAAAGCCTGTATGTTATCAGTTTGATTCTGTTAAATGTGACTGCCCCTGACAGCATTAGTTTCTTCTGTCATTTTCCATGGGTACTCAGTGTCTCCAAATGTATCTCAGTCCCTATCCAGAGGCATTCCAGGTCTTGCAGGTTCTGGTTTGTTTTTAAAAAAACAAACACAAATCTTCTGAAAGGAAGGCCCTGAAAGAACTAAGCTGTTTGACATACTTTTTCCCTTACATGTTGTGTTTTCTGCTCTTGGTGGCTCAGTTGCATCTCTAAGCTTTACCCTGCTGTCTGGATTGCTGTTCTGGCATCTGGAGAGAGCCATGACATAATGGCATCTGAGTGGTGGCCTATCTATCTTTCTTTAGCAAAGACAGTATCAGCTAAAATTGGTCTTCTGGCCATTTAGCCTTTTCATATGCTTCGCAAAATAGCTTCTACTCATAGCCTAAGCAGATTTACAAGCAACAGTAGAACAAAGGAAATGAAGAAGAACAGAAGCAGTGTTCTTGTTTAGCGGACAGATATGGGGTCAAACATACTTGGCTGTGCTCTCTGATGATGTTAGAGCAGTGCACCAGTATCCCAGTCTGCTGTCCAGTAGGCTCGACTTCCCTATATTATTTTTCTCCACCATACCTCCGCCCTCATGCATGTGTATGCATGATGGTGCAGGTTAGGGGACACGAACTGAAGTTTCTCTTTACTTGTACTACCATAGTAGTATGAAGTAAATGGACAGGGGTAGGAAATGGAAAGAGTCAGTACACTGGAGTACAGTATGCAAGCATAGGCATGTGAGCAAGAACGTGAACACTATCCGGATGTTTCTACAAAGATAGTGCCTGGGATGGGAAGGTTTAGGCTAAGCTGGGTCAGGAGAAAAGCAGATACAGCAGAAGAGCTGTGATAATGCAGTGAATTCAGGTTCCTATGACTCTTAGAGGAAATAAACCATATATATATATATATATTTTTTTTTTTTAAGGTTGATACTGGTTGTTAAATCATCTTGTTTGAATTTTACATGGGACTGTGTTATTCAAGGCTCTTTACTAAAGTCTAATACCAATACCATCTATATATTTATCTACATAGATATCTAGAATATCTACATTTGGATAATTAAGCATTGTACCCCATACTACAAAAAGCAGAACGTTGAGTCGCTTTGCAATGGTGCAAATCCTTAGATATATAAGGAGCAAGTCAATAGAGAATATGCTTTCAGGAGTGGACTGTGCTGTTTGTTTTCCACAGGAGATTCCTATTTGTGGTTCAAAAGTGCTTAGAAGACTTGAGTCCTTTGTGCTAGTGAAACGGAATAGAAGTTGGTCATTAGAGATGTCATCCAAAGTTCCCAAAGCATAGCCATACAATACTAAAACTTCTTGAATAAAAATATGGAGTATCCTACCGCAAATGTTTCCTTATCTGGAAAGTCTGCATGGTTATTTGTTACAACCATAAAAATAAATTCTGGGTAAATTTAACATGCCATTTTCTTCGCAAAAAATTTGGAAATGGTTTTTATTTTGTAGAAGAACGTTGACAGATACATCTGTAAAAACCCAACTGATATCAGTGACCAACATAAACTCTTTCATCTTTTATTTCAGTTCAGCTGTACAACACACATCTCACAGTGTAATTTCACTTTTGAGCTTGATCTCTCAATTCTTGATTTGTATGAAGAATATATTTTTAATAACTCACTGAAACTGCTGGGCTTAACCGTTGCCCTTCTGATGATATCTACACAAAGCTCTTGGCTTTCTCTATCATATATTTTCCAATAAATACGTGCCTCTGTAGAAATATTGTTGGGAGGGTGGGAGGGCAGAGATCCTTCAAAAGAAAGAAAGAAAAAAATCTTTAAAATATTAAGTACTTATTTTTAGGCTAAACTTTGTTATGAAAAAGAATGTATTGATTCTTTCAGTAGGTGAAAGATACAGAACCCATGGAATTTTCTTCACTTGCTTCTTGCTCCAGCCTGTGTGAATGTTGGATATATTTGCAAATGTTGTCCTTAGGAAGCAAAGAGTGAGGATCCTCATCATTTCAATGAGGAGGTCTCACTTCTACTTTATTTGCACAAGTCCATATGGATTGTATATTTTTTTCTTTCTGAACTTGCTCCAACCATATTTAATAAACACATGCATGTGCAATACACAAGCTATAAAGAGAAATACAATACACAAATGCTGTATATAGCCTTTTAAAATTGTTCAATTTTTCTGTTTGTATACAGACTTTCTATAAAATTACTCTTGAGCTCTATAGAAAAAAAAGTGAAGATTTGTGTTGGAAAAAAGCACTGGTCAATAGTGTTCTCTGCTTACTGCAACTCAAGGTCCAGCGAAGTGATAGTTTGTAAATGCTAGTGAGTTTTGTAAATGTACAAAACCTGGCAATAAAAAATAATTGGCAGACGTGGAACAGCAAAATTATTGGTTATTTCCTCAGACTTTTGTAGAGCTTAAAGTTTTGAAGGATTTTTGAGCTCATATTGTTAAAGCATACATAACTTATATTAGCACCTCACACCCCCATTTTTATTCGGACAGGATATTTTACTGAGACTTTTTTTCTGCACAGCATTACGACCAAGTACCTGTTGCCCATACATTGTTTATATGTATTGTTTGCCTCTGTACTAACACCAGCTTTGGGCAAGCTACATTACTTGGCCTGTGTTCACCTTGCCTCGGGGTCCCTAATTCTGCCAGTTTCTATTGGTTTGGTGGTTGACTTTAAATAGTGTGTAATGATATTGATGGGAAATGCAACTGGATTTCTGCTTGAATTATATAGCCAGACCCTTAAAGAGTGAATTCTTATTTTTTGTGACTTACTTGCATCAAGCTGTCAAGGGTGAATTGTGCCTTAACAGCCTGATTAGTTTTGATGAAAAGATTGTCCCTGTAGGAAAACAGTAGATGTCCTTTACCTTAACGTTAGGAAGGCTTGTAATACAGTCTTCTGTATTATCATGGCATCCAAATTGGGGATAAATGAGTAGACTATAAGGGAAAAATCTGACTGGACCCTGGGGTTCAAACAGTACTGGTAAATGGCAGTCTTACTTGACAGCTGGCTAGAGTGCTATTCTTCCAAGGCTGCTACTGGGCCAATATTCTTGGACCCTTTCATTGCCCTACCAATTGAATGGGACAAAAAATGAAAATCTGGGGATGACACAGATTAATATGGCAGAGGGCAGGGCATCATGATTATAAGCTACCATTTTAAGTATGTACATGTCTGCTTATGTGGCAAGAATTTATTTCTAAACTATCCTGCATTTTTGTTTTGTGGGGTTTGAGGTTTTTGGGGTTTTTTTCTTGAATGAGGTGGCAAGGGAAAGGGACAAGAGGTAACTAATCCAAAATGAAAGTGTTTGAGTCAAGTATTTCTGTTAACTTAAAATCAAGCCCTTATTTCATCTTGGTTTTTTAGTTGTTGTGTTTGTCCATCTCCGTGTCCGTCCCGTCCCGTCCCCCCACCCCCCCCACCCCCCCCCCCGTTTGGTCACTCAGCTGAAGAAGCCATTATTCTTATGCCTTTAATTGCTATTATAGAGCAAACTTGTTTGATGCTAAATCACTAAGTCCATTGCCATTTCTTCCCAACAGAAGACTTAAGTTTCAATGGTCAGCATGTTAAAGGGCCAATGCTTTTCTATCATGTAGAAAGGGAAGAGTACCCTTTTAGTACTCACTGCACTTCAGAGTGCCATCTTTAGACTTGTCTGATTATTGTTGGAGAGCAGGAAGTCCTGATAACATGTGGTTTGCTTTGCTAAGAATTGCGATTTCAAATAATATTCTAAGAGATCTGTAAGCAAA
This sequence comes from Platalea leucorodia, assembly GCF_965183815.1. NCBI lineage: Eukaryota > Metazoa > Chordata > Aves > Pelecaniformes > Threskiornithidae > Platalea > Platalea leucorodia. The sequence continues at coordinate 36,182,324 of NC_138827.1, read as the reverse complement.
ATACATCTGGAGAACATAGGCAGCTGAAGAGAAAAGCATTACTATTGCTTTGGAAACCAGTGAAATCAACATATCAACTGTATCTGACTTTTGTGAACTGCAAATCCTGTACTGTGGTCAGTAACTTGCTTGTAGGAAGCAATAAGTAGTATCCATTGTTTAAATTTGCATTAATGGTATTCTATTTAACTGTTCAAGTTTGAAGATATTGACAGAACTCACCAATGTTTTTAAACTGGTATTTGCAAACAATTGCACTGGGATATTTGAGGTGCTGATCTATTATCACCTACGTACACATCTGTTAGTTTTAGTAGTTTGGTAATTGCATAATACTGACTCTTTAAAGGCCTAAAATAATGCCTAATGAAAGGTTACAAAAGCCGATTCTGTGGGGTTTAGATCTAGTTTATGCATTTTCCATTATTAGTGATCTGTAACAGTATGCTTAATTCTGTGCCATAGTGAAAATGTGGACTATCAAGGATGGGGAGAAGGAGGGAATGTAATGGACAGCTGAATCAGGTTCATAATTTCTGGTTTGGGAAACCACAGACTCTGTTTATGAAGAAATGCCTCTAAGTTTCTGTAGGCTTGCATACTGCAAGTTAATTGCATCTTTAATGGAAATATCTGATTTTGATTTGTTTTAAAATGTTGAAATTGCGTGGCATATGCAGGGGCTCTATAGAAGGTCTATATATTGTATTCTGGAGAGGCTCCCTACGCCCACACTTCAAAAACAGGGATGAGGAACTCATCTAGTACAGCCGTATATAGCCCATATAAATAGATGCAGCAGTGTGTGAGTTCCAGTGATGTATCAGTTAGCAGGGAAGGAAATCTACTTTCCAGGGAGACACGGCAACATGTGAATGTTCAGTTCTGCTGCAGTTTGCCAAGAATGTAAATATTTTTATATGGTGATATACAATATTAGATCATTCCCTGGATTCTTCCCCCATGCATTTTGCACAAAGAATGCACAGTTTTCAAGCACTCTTACCACATACTGAGATGAACCCTACTTTCCATGTTTCAAGTACTGGCATTAAAGTGAGATATAGCCAAGTATTTTACACTGAGAAGTGTCATATGTTGGTGTTGAAGATTAGACCACTGACATGTAAGTGAGACATACCCAATTCCTTTTTTTTTTTTTTATCCTAAGACATTATACCCACATGTTCCCTCTTCCTGAGAAGTGAAGTGTTCAAATTCTGATGCATTGTCATATTCCTCTCCAAGTGTTTTATGACTTTCAATGGACTGTAAAACATTGAAACATGGGTGTACTGCCAGCTCCTCTGGGGGATGAGAAAGTAATGGTGTTGCTATACTTCCGCCATTGTAAATGCAGTGTAAAAAGCACATTCTGAATGAAGAGGGTGAAGGCAACTAAACTTAAAGGCAAGATAAGCATATAATCAGTTTAATAAATCATTTCGTTGCCTGATGTATTGCTTTATGGTGATGCAAAATAATCACATCATGTAGGAGTCGTAGCCCCTTAAAATAATGTTAGTGTCTTGACTTTGGCAGATGTATGGCCCGTTGATGTATGGAACCATAAGAACCTAGGCAGCTATACAAAAGCTAGACAGGAAAATGGGCCTCTGTGAATGGTACATTTGTCCTTCTCTCTTCTCCCTATTCCTGAAAAGGATGGGAATGAGAGTGAAAGTCAGTACTGTCCATTTAGTACAGATTTATATCCTCTGTCCTTGCAGAAGTAGCAGATGGCTACCCAGGAAGCCTTCTTTTGGGGCACACTTACTAGAGGTCCATGGGTGATGAATTAGTTATGTGATGCAATCTCATCGATTGTACGCCCAGTGCATAAGAAGAAGCTAAGAAGCTATATTAAGTAAAAATAGGTGTTCCATGTAAGAAATTGCTGTGCTTGCCCCAGGGACACTGAAGGACTGAATGGAAAAGAAGATCATGTCTCTGATACAGATGGGAGGAGAGATACGCATCTCTTTATTAAGATGTCATACAGAATATGGAAAAAGTTTGGGGACTACTGCACTATAATGAACTTGCTTTCAGAAATTTACTGAAAGCAGCTATTTACTGAGGATATCAGTTGCAGCCCTCTGGAATTGAGGGTCAAACAGAGCTGATTATTGCCAGCCCAGAATTAGGATTCTCAATAACTTTGCAGCATTGCTGAGCACCTAATGTTTAACCCTAAATGACATTTATTAAGTTTGCGCAGCCAGTGGACTGACGGAGTCACTTCCTCATTATTAAATGTGCGTTTCTCTAATCTTGCATCATCTCAGTGTTTTATTTAAAACTAAAATCAATATTCATGGTGCAGGGGGCTTTTTTTCCTCAACTCTTTCATAAATCTCTTGAGTACTTCTTAGTTTTCAAGTACCTTCAGTGCAGGCAGTGAGTATAATACATCTACAACAAGACAATCTCAGAGAAATTGCTTTAAGTTCTTTAAAATCTAAGAAAGAGCCAAGGTTGCCATACTGTTTTTGCATCTTCTGAAAAGGTGATTTCTGTCTTGTATATGAAAATAAGCAGTTTACTGAAAAATGTTGCTATGCTGCAATGTATGATGTAATATTAAAAGAACAAAATAAGCAATGTTTATTCTTGATCACTAATGTAACAACTTACTAGTCATTGTACAATGTTGCTATCAAGTAATTACAGAGTTAATTACTGGAGTAATATCTTAAAAATAATATAATGGGGATTTCAGAAGTCAAGTGAGAATAAATGAAAAATTAAGCACAAATTATTTCAGTCGTGTGTGCTGCCCAAAGAATGCTCCATATCAGATGCATAAATTTAAACCCTGCACAAAACAGTGAAATAATGTCCTCTTGTAAAAAGCCAGTCAGTGAAATACTCTGTAATATACTTTGCTTTTGCATTATCCTAAAATTGTAATGCAAAAGAACCCTGTTTCAGTTGTCATGGTTTTTGTTGGGTGTTTTTTTTTTTTTTTTCATCCTTTCTTTTCTTTGTTTTAAACCAGGAATATGGGAAACAGTAAGCCAAAGCCATCTGGGAGTTCTTTATGCGTATGTCTAAAAGTTAGGGGATGAAATAGGTATTATTTTAAACTGTATACATTCAGATTAATCACTAAAAATAAAATGAGAAAGAAATAATGGCATTTCATATAGAGAAAATGAAGACTCTTAGGCCTAGAAGTCTCTGTAATGAATCAATCAAAATGGAGTTAGTAGATAGAAGGATTAAAGGACTGTAATAAGACCGTGCTACAGATGACCACAACAGGAAAGGCTGGGGAAAAATGAAATACTATATGATAAGATAAGAGAGCTATGTATGGATAATAACACTGTGATGATGGCTGATAACACTTCCATAATATTAATTTGAAAACCTTTGAGACGCTATGGAAATAGCTGTTGCAAATTACTGCTTTCTGAATCATATCAAGAACAGCTTAAGCACAAATCTGGCTGTAGCAAAGCTAATGCAAATACCAACCTGAGTAAATAAGAAATAGTCGGTACACAAACATCTCCTTAATCTGGGAACTGAACATATTACTACCAAAAAGACAGACATGATTTCAACAGCTTTTGTTCTAAAAAGAAACTGATTGACATGGGGAAATGGATTGGATCAACCTTAGCACATTAAAGAGGCTCATAAAATTAGCCAAGGATATTGATATTTGCTTTTTACACACTTATTACAGTTCCACAAACTGGGATGGGGTGGGGTCTTTAAGAAGCATCAGGTCATAAATGGTTTTGTAGCATAAGAGTTCTACAGTCAACTGTGATTAAGAAATTAAGCACAGTATTTGGGGTCTACTTCAGTGAAGACTTTCTGCTTGCTGATTCCCTGGCCTGTAGCTGCTCAATTGGTAGCTTCCAGTGGCATCTCCTACCTTCATAAATACTAGCATAAACTTTACAGAACAATTAATAAAGTCTAAGTATATCTTAAAGCTGGTGCATGATTTTATGGTTTTGATTGAGAATATGAAATGTGGCAAAGGGATTCAGAAGCTGGAGAAAAAAATTGCTGACACTCCAGAAAAACAGACAGGAAGATGCCAGACCAGATGAAATGGAGGAAAAGGGAGAGGAAAATGAGAAATAAATGAAAAGGTAGTGGAAGCAGCCAGTCTGGTCACAGGCTGGAAGACAGAGGACTTTCTCCTTATACTCTACTACAAAGCATTTGTAAGGGAACAATTGCAGAGGAGAGAATAGGAAAGTCCTTGCTAGGTCCCTTAGATTTTGTTATTAAAGAAATTTGTGAAGGTTTTTGGTAGAAAAAAACAGGCAAAGACAAGATGGAAGTAAACCATCTGATCAGAAGGGAGGAACACTTTTCCTAGTGTAAACAAAAAGTACAGATCATATTTTCTAGTACTCTTCCCAAGACATCTGTTATGCTTGAAACATAATACGAGATCTGGCCTATTACAACAGGCTTATTATCTTACTGAAAAGCTCACCATAAAATGTGTTGTCAGGAGACAGGACATGTCACGTTAACCCTGAGTCTTAATGCACAACAGGAAAACACTGAAACAGTAGTGATGAGTTTATAGAAAAATACTTGAAGCACTGTGTACCCAAGGATGTCATTAGTACAAAACATTGCCAGCATCTCCCTAATACATTTTACTGTACAATTTTTTGTTATTTCTTTTTACTGCAGTACTTTACAGCTAGGCAGGTGGGTTACTAGCAGCGATCTTTTTTCTTACTAGTCGCAAAATCAGTATTATGTTTTTTTCCCAAGTGTGTTGACTTTGTTTCAACTTTCTTTTAAAGAAAGTACCTTACAAAAGCAAGTAGCCATTTTTAATCCCATTTTTCAGCTGGGAGAAAGTGAGTGATGAATTAATTCAGTGAACCACAGACTATTCCTTGCAGTGAGGTACGGATGAAATTGGGGACAGAACACAGACCTCCTCAAACTCAGCTCCTCTTCCTTTTGCCTACTTTGTATGATTATTTCACAGCTGACTCTGAACGCAGCTTGTAACCAACCATCCCATTTGGAATATAATGGAGACTTATTTGGGGTATTTAATGATGCAACATGATATGGAAGGGATGCTCTTCAAAAAAGATTCACGCCAGTGGCTTGCACCATGCGAGCGCAGATGTTCAGCAGAGTAGCAGTGAGGTGTTCACCATAGTTCTGAGCTCTGCCTAGCAGATCCCCTCCAAACATGTAAGCTCCTGCAGCTTGTCCATTATGTTCCTGTTTGGCAGAAAGGCAATTGCTGCTGTGCTGACATTCATCACTGAGCTTTTTACTGTGGGTCTGCTGTTCTTATGCTGACACGCTTATCTGAAATCAGCATGGGGATGTATTGGACCTGGGGAGGGCTCCCCCCCCCCCCCCCCCGAAATGCTTTTTCTTCTGCTGTAGTATTATATTCCTTTCTGTCCCTGGAACTAAGTAAGAAATAGGGATAATAGCAAAATACCACAAGTAAGGAAAAGGCTGCAAAGATATATAGAGATATATATTGGGGTTTGGATTTTTTTAATTTTTTTTCCCACTCCCCTTACATAGTCAATTGAAATACAGATTTCAGTATATGATACTACAGGAGGTCTGGTAGCTCATTTCTACCTTCTTTAAGCAGTCAGTAGTTTTATTTCAGTGACATGGTTTGGTGCATACCCACAGCAGCAGTCCTTTGGTGTGGTAGGGGTGATTTTGTTTGCTGGGAATGGGGTGGAGGTGGTGTTGCTTTTCTGGAGGGGGAGGAATTTGAGTATTATGGAAGTTTTGCATTATGGTTTTTATATCACCAAATATCATGTGGCAGATTAGAAAATGCTGGAAAATAGGATAGCTGGTTTTGTATGTAGAACACCGACACTGAAGGCACCTCTGCTGATGAAAAGTGATTTTTGCATATCTCTTGAATCTTCATACTCCTTTCAGTAGGAAGGACATTTGAAAAAAGACTGGATCAAATCTTCAGACATGCTGAATATCTAGTGTCCGTTAACTTCAAGTTATCTTGGGGCTGTTCAAAAATGCTGAATATTTGGACCAATGAAGTATAGGGTATCTCTTTTCAGTAGCAGCTGAGACAAGCTGTCTTTAAATCGTTGTGTTGTCTACTTACGTGTTCTAAGGTCTGTAAATACAGCTATTTTAATACACTAATTACATGTGCTAGTACTGTGTTTCACTACTTAAACATTTTGAATCCTTTTTTTAAATTTCCTTTACTGAGCTATTGTCAGATGACCAGTTTAATTCTTAAATGAGGTTCAACTCACGGCACAAGTAAACTACTTTGTAACCTCAGAAAGAGTGGCAGCATCCATACTTCAAGCATCTATAAGGTGTTGTAACTAATACCCTATAATATCTATAATAGTATGTGCAGAGACTGTAGATGTACTCTATGTATGCATAATAAACAGAAAATCCATATAAAAGGAAACATACAGGGCCTTTTCTATTCTGCATTTCATGCTCCCTAAATTTGGTGCAGAATAATTCTCTTTTGAATCAAGCCATAACATCTAACTTACCATTTTAAGAAAAATGCCCCTAAGATTTCTGGCAATGAACTGGCAGTGTTAACTTTTCACACAAAATGAACTGATAACTGATGTATTGTTGTCCAAGTCTGCAATAGTTGTGTGAGCTGAAAGCAGCGGCTCTGCAAGAGGCGTGAATTATGCTTTTTATCACGATGTTCCTCTTAGTCCAAGTACTAAGGATAAATGTCTGAGTGTTTATACTAATTTTTGGTGCTGATCAGACATCCATTGCTCTTTCAAATCTGTTTTCAGGAACAATTACAGGAAATGCTATTTTATTCTCCATGTGTTGACATAAATCTTAATAATATTTATGTAAATCAAATACAGAGTTGGAGTTTAATGCGACAGACTTCCTTCTTCCTGTTTTATAAAAGTTTGGATACTAAATCAGGAAGAAGAAACAACACTGCTTTTGATCATGTGTCATAAACAGTGTATTAAATATTACAAGAAATACAGGATTTGAAAACAGTGTACATTAAAATATATTGGGACAAAATATTAATTTAGCAATTTGGAATTCTGATTAATAACCTTTTTAAAGAGTTCTCAAGTATAAGCTGTTTGCCTAAATTTACCTGTAGTTAGTACCTGTGAGTCACCTTGTTGTTTTATTTCGTCATGTTGAAATTCAAGTAACCACACCTAAATCTCTGCAGATGTTTCTCCTTTCCATTCATCTTTTCCATTCAGTGTTACTGATTTCTGTATCACTGAAAAGTAATCATCCTTGATACATCAGCCAATATGACACAAAAGGGAGGTGATAAAGTTTAACACAAGAATGTGTTCTCCACACACTGATGTGTCGTGTAGCTAAAAATATTTCAATTTATATAGTAACTGTTGCAATCTCCTTTGGAGAAACACATATTGCAGATGTGGAAACCTGCTTTCTTCTCTTACTGGCCAAATGTGGGGTTTGTTTGTTTGTTTGTTTTATTATTTACAGCCTTAAAGATAGCATCTGCACTTCTAAACATGTCCAGGTAGTTGTTACACAATTTTTGTGACTCCTTTTGTACAGGCAACTATTTCATTCAGATAGTTGCTAAGGGTAATTTTTTCCAGAAAGGACTTTGAAATTATAATTCCACAGGTTTCTAAATTCAAGGAGAGGAGATACCACTTCCGTGTAGATCAATTTAATAAAAATCAAAACCCTACTATTTATTAGAAATGGTTTGACAATAAATAGTGCACCAGAGCCTAGAAATACATTGCTACAGATACCAGACCTGTTCGTGTTAACTTCTGCCAGTTCAAATTCACGTCTTCCTTTTGGATACGTACTGCATCCTGAGACAAGAATTTTCTGATTGAAGTCCTATATTTCTTTGACAAAAAAACAGAAAGGAACACAAAACAGAAATGTAACTGAAGAAAACACGAGCATCAACAAACAGTAACACAAATATTTAGTCTATCATCTAAAATTACATACTTAAATACATATTTAGGCACCCATGAAAAAGACCTCCACCTTATGCTGAAATGAAATCTTATAGGCAGAAATGTCTTCTATGAAGAACAAGATGTGCAGTCAGAGCATTTTGTTTTGTGATGTTTGCTTAAAAATAAAATCAAAACTCTTGGTAACAATCAGCCTGTCTCTCCCATCTATAATGGTGCTGTGTTGAAGGCTTTCCAGCACAACTAAAGTGTACTTAGTTCGTGGGTACTGGAGTCAGCAGGCAAAGGGAGCTGTGATGAATATCATCACATTTTGTTATTGATGTACCAATTTGAAAGACAGTGAGAAATGTAGGTGAGGTAAATTAAGTTAGTGAAAAGCCTCTTATATATTATCTAAGACTGAAATATTTTGTGGGAAGGAGAAAGAGGCAGTGAAAAAAGTGTCCAAAAATGGCAACCAAAGTGATTAAGGGCCTGGATTTACCTCTAGATAGGACACAATAAAAGAAAAAGGAAAAAAGTGATAGTTTACTTCAGGAAGAAAATGAATGAGAAGATAGATGGCAGAGGTTTGTGCAAACTAATGGTATGACTGATGACTAGGTACACTGTGTGCTCATGTTTGCACTTTCTGATGTTAAAAGAACATGCTTTATAAATAAATACAAGTATTTAAAAATTTATACTTTTTCTGCATGGCAGATAATGAGCTCATGAAACTTGCTGCCACAATGTATAATTAAATTCAAGAGTTTAATGGGTTTGGGTTTTGGTTTGTTTGTCTATACTTTTCTAAAAACTTTGTTGTTCATGCGGATTTTCACCTTAACATAGATGGGAGGGGGGGAAAATTAGAATGGAAATAAAACTTGATGCATTCTGCCTGATCAGTTTGAAAACAAACTGGTTTTCTGATCAAGTGTGGAATAATGTATAACAGTGGAAGGACTGCAAACTAATGTGTTAAGTTAGAAGGTTGAGCAGTAGTTGTGTTTGTTGTTTTTTTTTTTTCCTCGACACCTGTATTTACCCTTGTTTTTTCCACATTAAGGAACTGGAACAAGAAAAAACTCACATCAGCTTAGTGTCTGAGAGACACTAAGCAGTCAGGAGCTGGCATATGACCAGGACTCCCATTATTTCTGGGCTAACATCTGTAACCTTTGTTGCAGACTTCTCTTCTCTCTAATGAGTTTTGCAGCCACTCTGTTAGTGGCCTTAGCAGCTCATTCTGTGCGGAGAGGGGCAGTACTGTTCAGCAGTGTAACAGTCCACGTTACATCATGGTATCATCTTGGTTAGAAACCACTTGCCTGTGGCACTGAGTGTTTTCTTTTACTTCAGGAGCAGCATATATACTTTCATGGAGTTGGGGGTGGTGTAGGGATCAAAAAGAAAAAGGTGAGGGCTTGGTGAAACTGTGCAATCAAGTGGAAAATGTTACATCTGCCTAGCCCCATGGTGATCCTTGGGTAGGACAAGAGAAACCTTAATGTCAAAATTCTTGTATGTACAGTGGCTACATAGAATCTAGTGGTTTTATTTTTATATATATATATATGTGCATATCTATAATGTATGTGCAGTCTAGCAGTGCAGGAGGTAATATGTAGCACGGATGTAGAAAACTAGTATTTTCATCTGTGCAGTTATAACTGGCTTTCTAACCCAGGCAGGCAGAAGCATAGAGCCAGCCTGAGCAATCAGTAGTGGGCAGCAGCTGTTGGGCTTTGGGAAAAGGCTGCAGACCTTCAGCACTGTTACTCCACAGCTGTAAAATAAGTGCCATTTAATCCCAGCAATTTTGGTGGCTGCATTGTCAGAGTGGCTGTTAAAGGCAGTGGGCGAATGTGGTGATGTGATCTCTATAGATTCAAGCAAGTGCTTAAACCATTTTAAAGTGCTTAAACCCTTTCAGCTCATGTTATATTTGTGAGCTTCCTGTTGAAAGGACTGGGGTATGAGCAATGTGATTTTTCATATTCAGTAGCACGTTTACAAGTGTCAAAAAAACCCCCTTGGGACTGGAGAAAGCAAGGGTTTTTATAGGTTTTGGACTATGAGAAAACAGCTTGAATTGGACGATACTTTATAGTTTCTATGCCAAAATAAATATTTTGTAATATTCAACTTGTTTGAGCTCAATACAATTTGAAGTGGGTTAGGTATTCAACTAAATATAGGCATGTGTAATAAGTTCTTTACACATAAGTTTCTAAATTATGTTAAAAAAATTTTATCAAGGAAAGAATCATCAGCATACGGAATTGCTCATTACAGTCCTGTTTATGTTTATTAAAGAGCATGAGAAACACAAGTATGTTCACTAAATAGTGGAAATGTTTACAGTGGTCTTTGGGAGCTAAATATCATAAACTTTATATTGAGCATTAATTTGTGCTGCATCGATTGAATTTTCAGTTATTTGGACACAGTATTAAACTTCCCTTGTGCAGGACCAGGGAGCAGAAAATTCTAACTAACTACTTCATATGCATAACTGATGTGGTGTATATGATTAAAAGTATGAAATTATAGGCATACATATCAGACAGTGCTAGCATAGAAATAGCTTCCTTTGCCTTACACACACTTATGACTATTGTGAAACCATGCTCATGCACAATGAAGGAACAACATTAGAGTAATTCTTTACCAGGATGTGAGGCTGAAGGTTCCCATTTTGCCTTCTCTATTTCCTTGGAACTTGGCAAAGTAATATGAGGCTTCTCCCCTTGGGAGCAGCCTTTTCCCTCTTGGGGATGGACAGAAAAGCTAATTACTTTGAGCATTTCCTGGGACAAGACCTGCTGAAGGCAAGTCAAAGCAACTCACTAGGACACCAGACAGGATATGGCCAAACAGCTGTAGACCATTACCCACTGTCTGTGCTAGAGCTGGGCTAATTACTGCTGTGGGAGAGACAGGTGTGAGGAAGGGCAGAAGTGGCTGTCTTTCCTTCCCACTCTGCTCCTTACTGCACCCACTTCTCCAATAATAACAGGAAAGAGACTCTGTTCCATTTCCATCCCTTCCTTTTCCGGGCCACAGTAGTCCAGCCTCACTCATGGTTTGTTGTGCAGAGAAGCCTTGAGCCAACTCTGTCCTGGAAGATTTATGATTGTTTCTAGACTTCAAACTATCTCTTGATCTGCTACAGTCTTGAGCAGAGCTCAAGAATTTGGAGGAAGAGAAGGAACATCTGTGCTGTGCTCCCGCACGGCATCTAGAATCTTTCTGTATCCAGTAGTGTGTCTTTCTTTACCAGTGCAAGTGCTTCTCTTACAAAGTGGAGAGACTTCATTGACAAGGGAGAGATTCAGTTTGTTTAGCTCTTGCTCTTCTGGACAGTAAATTGGTGTGTGGGTGCATGCTGATAAATTGCTCTCACAGTGCCAGGAAAGAAGTAATTTGTTTACTGCCAAGTCCAAAGTCCAGAGTTCATAAATACTCCATAGTACTCCATCGTCAGCCATTTTCATCTTTTCTGTACACCGTGGAGACAGTGGTTTCTTGAGTTGGTCATAGTGATTGAATGTCTTCCAAAGTGTGGTCAGTTTGTCCTGCTCAGGAAGGACAGGAGCAGCAGGAGCTGCTTTTTGCTGCAGTAGCAAAAAGTTGAAACTGAGTCATCTCACTTCTATGTCAACAGAGACAGAAGGGGGAATCAAACTGGAGTTAGCACCCTGCACTCCATCACTTCCATGTCATGCTGCCCAAGGGACTCTTGAACACATGGATTCAAATCTAGCGTGTTACTGCAAATGTATCTCAGATATATCAAAATAGGAACTGAGGTTATTTTTCATTTTTGACATATCTGCCTCAACAATGTATGAAGATGATTTTTTCTGAAATAATTTGAACCTGGAAATCAGACCAGTTTTTTTGTGCTGTAGTAGAATTTCTCTTCCTTTTCCACATAAAGCTAAGCTATACTGATAGGGTGAAGTAATGGAGATTCAGAACTGATGTTTTTCACCAAGAGGTGGACTGGCTTTTTTATAAGCATGAGCGGGGATCACTCGCACCCTGCTGGTACCTGTACAAATGTTTTCTTCTGTCTTTCGTCTTTGCTTCCATCTGTGAACCCTCAGTCTCATTGATTTTAACTTGTCTTGAGTTCCAGTCTTGCCCTTCTGATTCCCCAGTAATTTACACTATATTCTTGTTGGCACCATGTTTGGAAGATTACTTCTTTGTGCTGGTGTTCAGGAACATCTTCCTCTTCCTGGTCCAAATGGCTACCACTTAGTTCTCAAGTGAAAAGAATAAGTGTGTGCAGGAACTCTCCCACAGATAGAAGTTGTTATGCAGCTGCCTGTACTGTCCTTGTGTTTGAGTGCTACTCAGATATGTTCTTTCTCTTGAAACACAACCCAGGAAATTGCTCTTGTTTTGTGGCAAAACTGGTAAATTTGTCCCTAGTGATAAAAGGGTTTAATGGAAGATTTTCTTTTTTCTTTCTCCTGCTATGAGTACAGCTGTATTTGTCTTACAGTTTTTGGTTCCTAATAGACACAACGTCACCAATTTGTGCTTTTATGTCATGCAGTGACATGTGAAAACTCTTTTTGGAGCAGCAAGCTGCTTTCCCAGCAGCCAGCAAGCACTCAGTTCAAAGTTGAACAAGTGTTTTCATGCAGAGAGAGCACTTGGTAGCCCAGACAGAATGGAGTTTTTAATGGTATATTTAGTGGAAGCCATGAGGGAATGTTTTAGCAGAGATTATCACTAACTAAAGATTGATAATTTAATTTTGCTTCCAAAGAAAGATGATGAGAGTTGCATCCTTCCTCTCTGGCACTGGTTGGGAAAAATGCTTTTAATATAAATTATATTCTGGCACTGGAGAAGTGTATCCCACAGTATTCCTTTCATTTCATTGATTAGAGAGCACCAGTGCACAGAAGCGACAGCTTTACCACAGCTATACCATTAAGGCACGCTCGTGACTAAGATAAGATAAATAGCTCTTCATGTTAACACTACCTCCTCTGTAATTTCACATAAAGAGTGTACTCAGAATGTCTCTTGTCTCTTAGCTATACAGTGTACATCAGGAGGAGCCTCATAACAGTGTGATCAGGATTTTGTTACTGTTGCCGGATTACAAAGAAGCATTTTTAAAAACAGGTGTCCATGCAATGTGGGCACCTGTAATGATTTACCATAGATGGTTGTGTGGCATTTGTCACCTCAAAAACTAATCTGCTAGAGTAGTGAATGTCATTATACCCATTTCACAGATAATGAATCTGGACTTTGATATGGTACAGTTCAGCTTCAGAAGTCAGTGGCTGATCAGTCACATGGCAGGTTTATGGAGAAGCTGCAAGACAGTAAGCCCAAAGATAATCCTGCCTTCCAAAATGAGAGCTTTGTAAGCAGCGGTTCTTAATATGTTATTGTTGTAAGGTAGAACTTATTTCAGTGTTGCCAAATGGCAGGTCACAAATGAAATGAAAAACTTTTTTTTCCCCTCTTAGAAACAACGTAGTATCCTCCTTGATACTGCAATAATGAGTACAACGTAGAGACAGCAACACCAGTCTGTATTCAGAGAGTGAATCACAGCCTGGTTTACTGTGACTTCTGTGTTTTTAGTAAAAAACCAACTCCCCGAGATGTATGGGTGTGAGACTTTAAGGGGTTTTGATTCATTTGCTGGGGTTTGTGCCTCTATAGAAAAACTGGAAAACCTGAATTGTGAGTGCTGCAAAAACAGAAGAGAAATTTATACAGCATTTTAAAAAGAAACCTTGCAATTAGCTTTATGGCTTACTTACGTATTCGAGTCCTTGAGGTTAGCAGTCTTGAATCTTTATCTTGGAAGATAAATGGTAAAGGGAAGAGTTTCAGATATGGGTTGTATACCAAGATACAGTCACCTACTCACATTCAGCAAGTACGTGCCTGACAAATCCCAGTGGGATGACAAGCAGGGCAATCCTGCCTTCTCCCATGTCCAATGTGACTTACAGCTTTATATACCAACCAAGCAAAATCTTGGAGCGCATTCACTGATCTGTAGGCAGTCACAGCAAATCACAGTGTGGATGTCATTGAAAAGCCTGGACAAAAGTCCTTGATCAGCTATACTGCTTGTTCTACAGTAATTGCAGTGTCTGAGTGTTTTTTCAGGGGTATACACAAATAAAGCACATTTACTATAATCCACAGATAAAACAGCCATTGTCACAGTATGAACACTTAAACCCTGCATTTTAAAAGCATGCAATTTATAATGTTTGTTATTTTAGCCCTTTTTAAAAAGAAAAAAACACCACTATCACATCGGTAAATGTGGTTTCATCAAATTTAAGAATCAAAGCATACAGAACAGAATCAGAAATGCAGATATATCAGTCGTGGAAATGCATATGGCCAAATAAAGAATACATACTCAACAGATGCTTTAAAATGCACGTGAAGGGAATGGCATCGCTGTTGCATGCGTGCCTGGCTGCCCATGAGACATATCTGAAAATTGTACTCAATGAAGATAACAGCACAAAAGAGAACTGGGAGCAAATGAAGTCATATTGCTGGGGCAGGAGCCAATGAAAGAAAAAGGTTTGCTGTTCCTCCTCCTCCTGCCCAGACCACTAGATAAAGGAGATGGTTTGTAATCATGAGGGATGGACAGTCAGGGGGTTTTTGGGTGGTGTTTTTTTTCTTTTTTTTTGGTGATTAAGAGACAGAGTGAGAGTACAGAAAGTCATGTATTGTCAGCAAGTCAAAGTAGATTACAAAGGACAGTGAACACAGAAGAAAAAGGCAGCTAAAAAAGATGTTGGTTGCTTTTTTTTTTTCTCACTAAAAAGCTTAAGAGGGAGAGGAAAAGTTCCTTTATCTAAAAAGAAAAGAAATGAAGACATTTGCAGTTTCTGGGTCAGCACAAAGGCTCAGCTGGTAGTTGTACATTCTCCCTTGCAGGAGATCAAGTTTGGGAGGGACCTCAAGAATTTTCCTCCCTTGACCTTCCAGGTGGAGGTCCTGCAACCTGGAAGGAAGGGGTTTGCATTGTGCAATCCCACGCAACTTGTATGGGAATCCCACAGGTTTTGAGATGAAGCGGAAGCCCTTTAAGGAGATTTTTTTCTTTGCCATTTGCAGATACCCCATACATGGCTGCTGGACAGATAGTGCTGACTTTAAAAACTGGGAAGATGAGCAATTATTTGACTTCTTGAGTAACTGCAGCAAGAACAAAGTGGGAAATGGCTCACAGCTTCATTCCTCTGAATCTCTTGGTTTTTATGACTAGTGTTGGACAAATTGGTTGATTAGTATAGCACAGATTGCTCTGCCAACAACAACCTCCTCTGAGCATGCAAGCCTCCCCAGTAATCCTCACTGTAGCTGTATAGGAGAGGAAAGGTGATTTGTCCTATACTGAGGATCCTGCACGGCAAGGAAGTTGTGACCTTCTGTTCTGCTATTTCCAGCTTCAGTTGGTCAGCAGATTAAAAGGCTAAATTTGGGCCATGTGAAGGTCAGGAAAACAAGCTACCATCCTTGAGTTTAAACTATGTGCTAAGATACCAAAATACCTATTGAAATCAAAAGGATATATACTGAGAAAAATAAAGCTCTACTAATATAGACACTTCTGGGAAACTTCATCTTCGTAGCTGTTTTGCTGGCCTCCTCAGACCCTGACATTGCAGCAGTAGAGTGGAGTGAAATAATTATAACACCTGCTGGGGCTGGAAAGCTAGTTTTAAGGGACTGTTTCTTTTATCTTGCTAGGTTTAAGATGGACTACATCTTTCACTGGATCAGAAAGGTATACTAACCTCTGTTTTATGGGAATGTTTGTGAAAATAAAACAAAAACCGACAAATGCCTACCACTTCAATAAATTCTTATATAAAGCAGAAAGTGGCCCAAAAAAGTTAGTAAGGAAATTATTTTTTATATTGACTGCCAAGGCCAAACAGGGTCTAGAGTCTCTGATTCTGTATGTGAAGCAGGGGTGGTTAATACCACTCACTGTGCTGAGCTTCAACCATTTTCTCTTATGATACAGTTTGTGCTCAATACCAGACATCAAGACTTTTTTCACACTTGCCTTCTTGTTGGGATCTTAACTGAAGGGCATTACTTTGCTTAGCATTTGGAAGTAATCTGTCCTAACTTGCTAAACCTTCTCATCCAGATTCAACGCCAGAACAGAATATTTTGACAACTCCTGAGTTTTGTTCTACTACATCAATGGGAAAATAAACATCTCAGGCTTTCTGTTGCTGTTTTGGGTACTATAGTTGAAAGCTAAATTACTTCAATGTACATATTCTTGAACTAGATTACCTAGTGTATCTCCACTTGCTTGGCTGGTAGGTTGGGGTTTTTTTCCCCTCCAAATGCTGAGGGAGACTGTCTTTGCATGCTACAGATGTGTAACAGTCAATGAGAGCTACGAGGCAATGGCAAGGAACCCTCCACTAGATTTACATCCTAGGCACTGGCACCCACTAGGCAGCTATATTAAGTTCTAGAAAGCAGAAATCTCCATCTGAAACAGTTGGGTTTTTTTCCCACAATACAGAATTATTTACTACCATTATAGTTGCTGTCAGTGAAGTTCTTCTAGTCTGGTTTCTGTCCAGACTCTTTAGAGTTCTCAGTAGTATAGGGTTAGCATTGCAAGGATAAATGGGCATGGTTAGCCTAGCTTTTATGTCCTCTCTTATGGGAACATAAGGATCAGAATGTACAAGCATAGCAATGCTGAATGCTGGTACTGCTAGGAAAACATGTGTTGTGTACATGTGCCTCACAGACTCATACAATAGGATACACATGCAGTACAACATCTTGAAACATCAGAACTATTGTAGGATAAGTAATTGCTTCATCTTAAGCTTCATCCAGATGCGCAGCCCAGAGTCTTGGCCAGGAGTTCACTCTTTCACCGGAGCCTGGTGAGAAGAATAAAATCTTTGCAGTACAAATGTTGCTACATTTAGCCACGTTTTTCTTGCTTGAAACAAGATTGCTTTAATCTGTTTTGCATGTGGCTACAGCCTGAGATCATTTAGAAATGGAAACTAATACAGAATGTCACAACTCACTCAGTATGTCATTCTGCAGCAAGATCTCATTACACTGGTGCTTTGGTTCTGCTGTGGTTGCCAGTAACTTTTTGAGCAAAGTTATTGGTCTTATCTTTCCTGCACCCAGCTGTTGCTATTAGGAGTAGTGAATGTGGTAGCTCAGAGGTACTGCCCATCAAAGGGCTACAGTTCTGGAGTTCAGCCCCTTTCTCTGGGGAGGGAGAGGGGAAAAAGCACCAAGACTTTTGTCATAAACATACTGACAAGCCTATTTATTCCTATTTGTTCTTCATAGCCTCCTATGAAGTATG
Organism: Platalea leucorodia; assembly: GCF_965183815.1. Taxonomy (NCBI): domain Eukaryota; kingdom Metazoa; phylum Chordata; class Aves; order Pelecaniformes; family Threskiornithidae; genus Platalea; species Platalea leucorodia. The sequence continues at coordinate 36,164,996 of NC_138827.1, read as the reverse complement.
GAGTCTTTGTGTTTTGCACCATCCTAACAGTGTGGTTGTTACCTCTATATGATCACTGTTGACAGTGAAATTATCTGCACTACTTCCTATTGAGTCATCTTTGCCTAGGGTGTACTCTTGCTCTGCGTTATGACGTGTCCTTTTCCCTCTTTCCCCTGTCTGTAGGAGTTCCAGTATGAGCTGCATTTAGCTAGCTCTTTTCCCCAAACTACAAAATCTGGCCAACTTTAACAAAAACACAGCCTTGTGGTTTGGGGAAAAAAAAAAAAAAAAGTGTAGGTTTTACAAAGGAGAAATATTACATAGCAGTGTGAGGGGGGATTATGAATACTGCTCTGAAACACTATAAGAAAGCATGCATTTTTCTCCTCTTCTGAAATTTGAAACAAATAGCAGTCTATCAGGGGACACAGGTGGCAGGTGTTGGCTCTGCTGAAAGGTGAAAGAAATCTTTCAGTCTAGTGTCTAAAGAATGGGTATATAGACTCACAGAGGAAGAATTTAGCTTCACAATACATTATCAGTACCACTCACCTGAGATTAAGCAGTTTTCTTGAAACCATCATATTGTCTCACAAAAAAAACCCCAGTCCCTCAGGCTTTTGATGGATGTAATGACTTGCCTATCTGTAGGACCACCAAAACAGGTAAAGAGGAATTAGAAATTTCTGTCCATGTGTCTTGGGCACTGCAGACACACAGAGTGGGTGTTCTTTCAAAGCTCCATAAGGTTGACAGGACAGAGGGTAGGAGTCAAGGTTCAATCCTGATTACTTCATTCTATTTTTTGATCCACATGTTAGGTTGCATTCATCATCACCAGTTTTCATATTTTTTGATCCTTGTGCCCTTAGATAATCTGTATACGCTCTATGCCTCATCACATTTCTTTTTCTGTAGTTTAATCTGAACAGAACTCTATAATATAGCACAAGAGGCATGGCAACACTAACTGTGCAAAGAAATGGATAGTTTATCGTGATAAATGTATTTGTTTACTGGAAACCTGCTGCTTTATTGATATTTATTTTTCCATAATAGGGTCAATGCATCTTGTCCTCCTGATGGAGAATTTGGTAATATTTAATTGCCATTCACCTGAAACATCGTTTTGACATAAATTATATTTAATGCTAATTGAATTATAAAATTTGAGCTTATAGTATTGAACATTTCTGATCTGTGATACATATCCTGTTTATACAGAATTAAGGAGATGTTATTAAATGCTTGGTCACCTTTGATGTGTTATTATCAATTACATCCTTAATTATTATTATCTGTCAAGATGGGCTTTATGAATAAGTATAAGGTAGAGTTGAGAGGTTATGTTTCCGAGTCAGTAATTTAAACTTGCATATATTCAGTAGTGTTTGGAAAATTGGTCTGTGATTGTGCATTTCTTCCAGAACAATTTATCCAAACAGATTAAGGAGAGAAGTAGTGGTTAGTTTAGTAATAAAAAGTGGAGTTCTTTCAAAATCCCTTAATTGAGAATAAACGTTTCCGAAGTATTTGCTATGAAAATGGTGAATATAAATGAGACATCATATGTACAGCTCAAGAGATATTTTCATATTTATGAATCTGAGGAAAACATAAAGAATAGATTCAGATCAAAAGCAACAGGCAGGAGCCCAGGTTTTTTACTTCCATATTTTCAAAAGATATGCAACTGGCAATGTTTGTGCATGCTGTCTGATCATTTATGCTAGCAAAGAAGAGACTGGCAAGATCAAAAGCTGAAGAGTAAAGTCCACCTAAGCTCTGTTAAGACCACCTGTCTGAGAGCCAGGGTTCACTGAGGACTGAAAGATAAGCAATTTCATCTTTCTGTCTTTATCTGAGGAAGCTCCTCGGGAAGCTCAGATGATCCTTCAGTCTGGAATTGTCCCTTTTAAAATGAAAATTAAATCCTTGCTGAAATTTGACCATAATGAAATTAAGAGATGGCTCCTGTCCACTGCCTTATGCTAGTCTTATCGGAGAAAACACTGAGATCATTTAATTCATTTTACTGGGAGGCAAAATGTGTTTGTTTGAATATTACCCCATGGCAAAGGCTTGTCAGGCAGGTGAGTTGCTGCATAGCTACAAAGTACCGCCACTTGTCAGTCATATTTCCTTTGCTAGGAGTTGGTGTTCAGACCAAATCATTGTCTCTGTTGTATGTCAGTGAAGCGACATCCTTTCCCTGGGAGGATTCATCCCCGTGTTGTGAATTTGGCCCATTCTTTACACTGAGCAAATGTCTGCAGTTACAGATTGGAAAAAAAAAACCCACTGAAATAAACAGCAAAATGCCTCTGATTCACAGCTCCTTTGTAGCTGTTGCAAAATGTTAGTTTTGAAGCCATTGCATGGTATCGTCCATCCAGACAATTCATGCATATCATAGAATCATAGAATCATTAAGGTTGGAAAAGACCCTTAAGATCATCGAGTCCAGTTGTTAAGCTATCACTGCCAAGTCCACCACTAAACCATGTCCTCAAGCACCACGTCTACCCTTCTTTTAAATACCTCCAGGGATGGAGACTCAACCACTTCCTTGGGCAGCCTGTTCCAATGCCTGACCACCCTTTCAGTGAAGAAGTTTTTCCTAATATCCAACCTAAACTTCCCCTGGCGCAGCTTGAGGCCGTTTCCTCTCGTCCTATCGCTTGTTACTAGGGAGAAGAGACCGACCCCCACCTCACTACAACCTCCTTTCAGGTAGTTGTAGAGAGCAGTAAAGTCTCCCCTCAGCCTCCTCTTCTCCAGGCTAAACAACCCCAGCTTCCTCAGCTGCTCCTCATAAGACTTGTTCTCTAGACCCATCACCAGCTTCGTTGCCCTCCTCTGGACACGCTCCAGCACCTCAGTGTCCTTCTTGTAGTGAGGGGCCCAAAACTGAACACAGTACTTGAGGTGCGGCCTCACCAGTGCCGAGTACAGGGGCACTATCGCCTCCCTGGTCCTGCTGGCCACACTATTCTTGATACAAGCCAGGATGCCATTGGCCCTCTTGGCCACCTGAGCACGCTGCTGGCTCATGTTCAGGCGGCTGTCAACCAGCACCCCCAGGTCCTTTTCTGCTGGGCAGCTCTCCAGCCACTCTTCCCCCAGCCTGTAGCGTTGCATGGGGTTGTTGTGACCCAAGTGCAGGACCCGGCACTGAGCCTTGTTGAATCTCATACAGTTGGCCTCGGCCCAATGATCCAGCCTGTCCAGGTCCCTCTGTAAATGTGAAGAATACTGACATTATTAAATGGTTCACTAAAACTCTTGACACTGTAAGGCGAGGCAACACTATTGTTTCAATCTGTGCTTAATGATAATTGAATTATTAATCTTGAACTTACCATACTGAACATTTAAAATCATCATGTTTCTCTAGAATTAAAGCAAGTGAAAGAGAGAGAAACTATTAAATGCTTGGTCACTTTCAATAAGTAGTTTTATCAATTATATTAAACAATTATTATTATCTGTCAAGATCAGCTTTACGAATATGGAGCCTTCATGGTGTTAATATGCATATGCATATTAAAATATATGAAAAGTTGCAATGCATGAACAGTAGCTGATTTTCAATATTTACAATTCAAATATTTCCATTAAAAAACATAACTGTGTGGTTCGTACAAAGAGTTAACTGTCAGAAGTAAAGTAATGTTTTGGAACCAGGAGGCCTTAGAAAGACTCTACAGCTATTAGTGTTTTAAAATGGCCAAATGGACTCCTGTAAGTATGTTCAAATTAAAACATTCAGTTCTTGCTGAAACATAACTTCTTCTGCCAGATGACATTAGCAGGGCCCAACTAATATGGTGATGAAGATGATCTGTTTAAAACATCTAAACTGATTGGTTGCACTGCAGCCACCCAGTCATTTCCAAAAGTGTTTTTGTTCACATCGTATAGAATTCAGGTGACCTTAACCATATGAAACAAAAATACTCCTTATCTGGAGAAACGCAATGTAAATAAATTATTGAAATGGATGAGTGAGTAGGGATTACATACAATGATCCTGCAAACTTTGTTTCCCCCTAACCTGAACCATGTTTACTTCTCTAACAATGTATTCCAGACATGCTTTTTTGAAAAGTACTTGTAAACATTAAGTCAATAAAAAGCATTATATAAGAACTTTCTCATGTGCAGTTTGACCGCATCCAATTCAAATGTTTTTTTGCAGCAGTCTCTTATGCAAGTGTATGCTTAACTAACAGTATCATCAGAAGAACATCATCAGAATGTTGATGTTGATCAAAAGATCATCATCAGAACACAGACATCTAAAGCAAATCATTGTGGCCTTCTGTTTAGTCCTGTGAATAATTGTTTACTCATAAAAAAATTTCTTATCTTTTGAGAAATTACTCCAAAAAAAAAAAAAATCTATTAGAAATAAGCTGAAATGTAGTTACCAGAGATTAGAAGTTTCCAAAGAAGTTAGTGTCCTATCCCATCTTTTAGGTCTTATATTTTTGTTGCGCTGAAGATACTAAGTTGAAACTTCAAGAACACAACAGCTTGCTGACAAGGTTCCTGCTTTATATAAACGCTCTTCCAGGGAAGGACTAAAAAGATTAGTACTTTTTTTTTTTTTTTTTGAGGGGTTATGTTTTCCAGCCTACTCTTTCATTGAGTATGGAAGATCACTTAGGTGATACCCAAAAGAAAACATACCTTCCTTTTGACTGCTACAGCAACTGGATGAAACTTCTACAGATAATTAAACTTCCCACTCAAAGGAAAAAAAAAAAATAGGAAAGAAAATGTCATTTTTGGAAAAATAAAACCAAAACCCAGGGGTCACTTTGGCAAAAATAAACCATGGTCCAGGAGAGACAAGCTTCAATTGTTGTACTGCATTATAAGTTATTAGTAAGCATAAGCTCTGCGTGTGTGTATGTATTTTGAAAGTGTATTGTTTGGTTACATCAGTACAAGAGACCCAAGATACCCAGCATGCTGTTAGAACTCTGAATTTGTTTGTTCCTGTGATGTACTGCGTCAGTTAAAGTACTGCACTGCATTGGGAAAGAGCTTTTAAGAATTTAGCAATCACTTTTGTCCAATTTCATGATAAGCTATTGATGCTGCAGGAACTCATAGGAGCTAAATGGCACCTCTATAACAGGAAGATATGTAACCCATTTTTTTCTGTTTTGCTTATGGATCTGTGAACAACTCTGGTTCTGAGTTTCCTTTTTGTCTTCCCTTGTACATTAAGGCAATGAGTTCTTTTACCATATGTTTGAATTGTCAGATAGCTCTAGTGTTTCAATAGCTTTCCATTTTTTATTTGCTTTTTCCATTGATGTGTTCAACTATTGTCTTTCCTTATCATGGCTGTATCTTGGTTACCAAAGAAATTAAGGAAAGGCAAGCCATTCTATTTTTTCCTTTTTACCCTACTGGTAAGATTCTTCTTCAATACCCCTCATATATTGAGGAAAAAACAAATCTTGATAAATGTGTACTTTGCAGGCCACCTTTCACTTTACGAACTGACCACCTGCTGTCTTTACAAGAGGAGCTCGTACTCCAGAAGTAACAGCCTCATTGAGAGATGCATTAAGTTCTTACATTCTGCCATACTCAAACTAGTCTAGTCTTGGTAACTGCACTTTATGATTACCTCATCTATCTCATGACATTTCTTGTCAGATCTGAAAGTACAGCTATTGTAAGTTTCTTGCTCACTGACATTAACCTCAGAACTGAAGATGACGGACTGTGTAACCTCTTACATACTTTGGAGCTCTCGTTACACCAGTTTTCTGCCCATGCACAGTAGTAGTTCATTTTCCTTAGCAGCACAAGACGCAGCTTTAATATTCCTGAGTGATTACGGCCAGTGAGATAAGACACAAAATACTGTTTTAAAGTGACATTGTCAGGTGCATTTTAGTACTTTAAAAATATGTTCCTAGAAGGACATGTATGTAAAAGAATGAAAAGACCAAGTCAGAAGCAATTAGTTATAAAGATTATGAAAAATCTCAAGCACATGCTGTATTTCAAATAACCTATCAAGTATTTGAAAACTTAATTCATAGTCAACAATAATAGACCATGATGTGTAGAATATACAAAAAACTGCATAGTATGCAGGTAAATCAGTGAGGGGTTTTGACAGTTATGGTAAAGGAAGATAGTGGTTAATATTTCCTGTGAAGCTGCCTAAAAATAGTTCACTCCAATTGGAAAATGGAAGAGACACAGATGTTAAAGAAATAAAATAATATATTAAAAAGGATTATGTCTTTCTATAATCCTATTTAAATATTGCCTGAATAATCTGCACATTTACATATCTTTTAGCATGAAAAGTGCTTTGAAATTCATTTAACCCATGATCTATTTTAGAGTTTGGTACTCCAAACCCAAAAGTATTTGCTACTATATTTGAGGAATTTGTACTACTCAGTAGGAAGAGGGCTTTTTTCTAACTAGAGTTTTGAATTTGTTTGCTATCCATTACAGTTTTAAAACAGTTTTGTGAACGTTGAATGTTAGGCAATGTTTATGAATTGTTTGCGGCAAGTAGGTTATTGATTATTGTGCGCTCTGAATCTGCTTTTGAAGTGTTTAATAGGTCAACCAAGAACACAGTGTGTGTTGTTTTCCCTCTCTAGCAGTGTGAGAAGAGTACTTCAGAAAATTGGTTAGTTATGCTTGCGTGCCTGTTAACAAATACTCATAAAGTTACTATTGATTTATATAACTTCCTGGAAATATTAATGAAAGTGTATATGAAAGTGGCTGAAATAAAAAATAATTCTGAATTTTCAGGCATATATATGAATACTTTTATTTCTACTATGTTCAGAAATTGTGTGCAGTCAGTAGGAAGACTCCAATGGACACTTGGACAAGGGCCTACTTGTCCAACTACATTATATCAACCTTCATAAAAGCTTAATCCAAAGACAGAAATTCAATAGTATTTTAATATCTGTTCAATACTGTTATTGATTCGTTTAACTTTTTTTCAACACTCATTACTCCCCTTCAACTTGGATAGTGCCAGAGAGGTGGTCTAACTATTTTAATCTACAGGCAAAGGTTTAAAATTTCTGATGGACTTCTCAATTTACTGTCAGTATCTTTTTCCACTGGTATAGTGAAAAATCTTGTCTTGATGATGTTCCTCCAATTTCTAAATGATTTAAACAGACTCAAGCTACATCAAGTTATAAAACGTACACCTATATGAAACAAAAATTAAATGGAGAAGCCAGTAAAGGCTTGTTCATTAGTCACTTTAGACAAAGGTGATCTCAATTTATTATACTACTTATTATAATAATCAGTATGGTTATGTATCTCCTGAAGTTGTGTAAGTGTAAAAAGGTCATTGAATTGCCATTTAGACAAAAATCCCACATCTAAAGTATATGCATCTATCTTGATTTTTTTTTTTTTTCCAACTGGGTTTTAAAAAGATCTTGAAAGATCTCCCGTCAATTTGCACACTCAGGCCAGGTTTAATCTAAGGACTGGAGAGCTCTTGACTTTAAGTAAATAAAAATTGTCTTTTGAAATATGTGTTTCTTGCTCTTCTTTTACAGTGCCAGTTACTGGATATATTGGATTGTTGTTTTTTTCTTTGGCTGTATGGAAACAAGAATGTGCAAAGGTCATGGGTAAATTTTTTCTTTTTCTTTTTCTTTTTTTTTTTTTTTTTAACTTCAATTGTCCTTCTTACATAGTTAATTATCTTTGAGACCTCTCACAAGCTTTCTGGCATTGCTGTGAATTGTGCTTGGTACAGAATACAGATAGTTTCTGATGGGTCAGTTCTGTCCAAGGAGCAAACTTAGAAACCCCTCAGTATGACAAAAGCTAAGCAGCACAATTGTAAACCAACACAGTAATCAAATGTTGGCATGCGTGACTTATAGGTAATTAACACTGCCATAAAATTCCTGCACTGAATATTAAAGGAAAATTTTAAATATTTTAAAGGTGACTAATGTAGCACGGCAAACTTACGTAGGACTGCCAGCTGCTATAAAAGTCTGGCAGGAGCTGTGAGGGCTGCTATAATCCACTAACATTTCATCTAATATTTCATCTCATCAGATTATACAAATTCTTGCAGCTGTATTTCAGTACAGTAAAATACAATGAATTTGCTTCCATAAACTGGCTTGCCGTTCCAATAATGTCATGGACAATAACACATTCTCATCAGCTGTTCATCTGATTGTTACTCTTATGTTCTTCTTTTAGCTGATTTAATGGGAGTTAGCAACATCAAATATAAAGATGCGGCATCTCATTCTTGCAATGACAAAACATTATACCAGACAAGGCAGTGCTGCTCCAGAATGATGACAAGTGGGCCTTAATCATCAACCTCCTCCATGCTGTTATAGAGATGGAAGAAAAAGAGTTTGAGAGGGCTCTTCTGTCTAGTATACAACGATGTGACAATACTCAGTAGTAAATGATGAACCAAGCAAATATGTGTTGAAAAGACAGCACACATTTAACATCACAGTTATGAAAGTACCAGGATGTGATGGGTTGTCCATCACTGGCATCAAAATTGAATCTTTTCCTGCAAATGCTCTGGCTTGAACAGCTAGTCCCACATCTTGTGTTATGCATTTGAAACCTTTTTAATTTGACCTAAGTTCCCTGTAAGATATGGTTTGCTGCTTCATTTTGCTGATTTTTTTTTACCTTTGTGTCATTTCCTTTTGGGGCAGCCATGTTTGTATTAACACACAGGGCAGTCAGTGACTATTTTCTAACCTTTAGTTTGCAAGATTAGCTATGAATTTTCCCTTCATTATTTAATACTTTAAATAATTTAAGTATTTAAAAAATTAAATACATTATTTATAATGTATTACATTCTCTGATGTTCCATCATTTTCATCCAACAACTTCTCTTACTGCTGAGACATAATGTCTTCAATTTTATGGCTAATTCTAGCTACATGAGATTTGATGAGTGAAACGCTATTTAACTAAAATTATTCTCCAGTCTCATCTCTTAATGTAGCAAAGTTCTAGCCTCATGTTTGCCTCAGTAGGCACTGTATAGGTCTCTCTGTCAATGCAGCTATCAACTGTGCTCTATAAAGCTCATGATGATCTTAACATATGTTTCATAAGAACTAAATACTGATATTGAATCCTGTTTGAAGTCTCTGCATTTTTGTATTATTTTGTTGATATATATTAAAGCTGCATAGTCTTCAAGCAAAAGAAGAATCTGATCAAAGTCTCTTGAACGAAGTATTGCTGTTGATTCACTAAGAGTTCTTCATGGTAGACACTTGCTAAGGAATTTCAGTGTAAAACAAGAATGTAACAACAACAAGGCTTCCAGACTCCACTGTGTTTGTGCTTATACATTGAAATTCAATTGAAATTTGGTAGCTACAGACTGAAAGAATCTTTGTATGGCCTCAAAGTAACAAAACCATTTTTTTTTGCTTGGTCTCAAACTACTGTCAATGTATTTATTGGGGTGTACAGAGATCATAATTTGTCTCTCTGCTGTGCATAGACTAGAATGTGAGCTTTGCTAATACTGTGTTAAGGGAGAAACTAGCTAAATAGAAAAGGTAATATAGTCAAATGTTTCATGAAAAGAGGTTTGGCCCTAGAATCAATGCTGAAAATATAATGAACAAGTGAAATACATGATGTCACAAAGTTATTCTTCTAATGTAATATCTGATGGTGCAAATAAGTGGGATACAAAACTGGTAACACCCTCTTTAAAATTTTCTAACAAACAAACACCTTTTTTCTTCTTAAATAAAAAAAAATCTCCCCCCTCTTTTTTTTTTTTAACTTGCCACCTCATGACTCGTAACAGTCTGAATACATTTTAAACATACTGTATATGAAAAAAGAAATTGCTGGCCAGCTGAGACCATGTAGACTGAATTTCACCCTGAAGTGAATTTGACAGCTGAGTTATTGCAGACAGTGCTGTAATAACAACATTACCACCCTGACTGGATACATACATGGAATATTCTTTACACAGGAACTCATTTGCAATTCAGAAAACTCAGCTTGAACTTTAAGCACCAGTGAAATGGATTATAGCTTCACAGTGATATGCTGGAGCAGGTTTTCAGTGGTTCAGGCAACCTCTTGCTTAGCCTGCTTTAAGACTTAAAGGAGGCTGTTTCTGGAGAGGTCACCCCTCCCTTTAATATTATAAAAATCACCCTTGCCTGTGATTATCTGAAGAGATGCTTTTTGCCTTCAGAATGTAGCTCACTGAACTAAATGGAGCAAGTGCACTGACTCTCATATGTTCCTGGGGAAGAAGCCCAAACTACCTTCTAAAAAGTCATCTTTCTCTCTTGCGCATATACTTGCACACCAGGCAACACAGTTCAAATTATACACATTGAAAAGAGTACTTTATTACAGTAAAAGAGCACGTTTCCAGAAAATGGACTGAATTTGATAGTCATTCTTCTAATACTGCCATCTTGTCCCTTCCCTTCTCTTCCCTCCCAACCTCTCTACCACTGGTTGTGAAAGCATATTTCTGTGTGACTGAAAGATTGTTACATCTTTTTTACTCCTTCACCTCATAGAATAAGGAATTTTAGCACAGGCTAAGTGGGTCATCGAACTGATGCAGGGAGCCCCTTGTAACATCCTTAATTGTAGCTACACTGAGAGAGAGGTTCCTGAATTCAGATGATGTAAAAGTGTTTTACACTTTCCTTTCTCTAGAAATATAAAGTGCCTTTATCAGGGTGAAACATTGCCAGAGAGAGGAATTATGTAGGATTCGCTCTCATCAATTGCATAGCAACATCTCTGTCTTTATTTTAAGATCTACGCGTATGATAATAGTACTTTGATGCAAAGATAACTGCAGGCTGCTTTTTTTTTTGGGGGGGGGGGGGAGGTAGCATTCCTTATCTATTTAAGGGATTCCATTCACAAAGCTCAGTTCTTTCTGTCGTTTGGGGGTGTGTGGGTGTGAAAATGCAACCTCTTTGAACAGTCTGCATACTTTCTTATAAGTAACTTCATTATCTTGGAATTTGTGTGAAACTCATGCAGAAATCTTGAATAGACTCTTGGCATTGAAGTGAATGTTGCTTTTGGTTTCATAACTTTGACTGTTATACTTGCTGCATGGGTTACATGGGTCTTATGCTCAAGTTACGTGAAAATACAAGCTGTTTCTCAATAGAGGAAACCTCACTCCTTCCAGAGAGGTTAGTAGTATTATATGTTCGAGAGAAAAATGTCAGACTTTCATATACATAAAAAGACTCTGTGTGGAAATGACCAAAATTTTTAATTTACCATAAGTATATTCTTCATTTTGGAAAATATGAACAAATATCCAGGGGCTGGCATTTAAGTCAGAACGGCCTCCAGGCATATCTGACTTGCAAAGTGAACCTGTACTACTGTCATAAATGCCACATCACAGGAAACCACTAACACTAATGCTGACCAAAACATTTGTGTCTTTTCAACATTTTTGGTATAATTGCTTGAAAGAACTCATGCAATATTAGAAAAGTTTCCAGTGTACAGTAATCCACTATTAAAAATTACTTGGTCCATACAATAGGGTTCTCTGTCTATTCACATGTTATTAGGAGCTCTTTGCATAACTGTTTGGGTAGTAACATTGCCTGAAGTAAGTAACTATGCTTTCCAGGGGAAAACTCTCTGTGGTTAACTATAAAATATGGCAGACCCTTTGTTGGGAGAAATTAGCACTAAATGAGCCAGAGCAAGCCAAAATCTCAGACCATTTTGAAAGATTTTCTTCCTCTGTTGTCTGCCACAAACCCCTTTATACCTGAACCTGTTTTCTAGTGGTTTTTGAAATTCTGGTGAAGTATCATGTGACATCACTATAATATTATTATGCAATACTGCCCTTCTTATGCCTTTTCCTTATCATTGTTGAGAATGATGGTTATGGCTAGAGTTGAAATCACCTAGTATTTTCATGTTAATATCCTGTTTGTTAATTTAACTTGGGATTCTCTGTGGCTCTCATGATAACTCTCTTAACAATTATTTCAGCAAAAATAATTGTTGCTGAAAGAAAGAATTAAAGGGAGAATGTTCTCATGTTTTAAAAACTGCAGCCTTTTCTGGAGGAATCTATGTATTTCCATGCTTTTGAACACCATCTCGCAGAATGGATCACACTGGTCAGTACCAGGCTTCGAGTGTGTGAAAACGCTGCAAATTGCAGCAGCTGGGTCCTCGCTTCTCAGTGGCTGTTGAGGCACTAGGAACAGTCACATTAGGTGGTGTAGGGATGACAGCAGATGATGGAGTTTCTCTGGCTTGATGAGTTACCATTCGTCTGCTGAGCCACTTTAGTTCATCTTGTGTTTGTGCTCCTACCACTGCAAATGGAAGATGATGAGTTATGGAGGTGACAATCAGCTGATGAGTTGTAATTTACTAAGGGTTGTAATTTAATCACTTTTACTCCCAAAAGCTGACTACCTTCCATGCTTTCCAGTTTCTTACTGATGGGAAGGAGACTGACTGGGTTGGATACAGAGGAGCGGTAAGACATAAATAGAAAGGGGTGGAGCAAAGGTAGTATGACATGATTAGTTGCTGAGCTTGAGCTGTATGTCATGATATTTTGAAGGAATGACATATACTCTTACCTATAAACGATCTATGTGAGGAGTTGAAAACAGGTAGCATGAGATCCCATGTGCGTTTCACATCGGACATCTAAAATTAGTGAAAAAATGTTAAACTGAGTTCCACTGTGCCTTGTTTTACTAACTATAAAGTGGCACTACCAACTCTCATTTCGTCAAGACGTTGAGTGAAGATGTAAAGAACTTAGATTCTAGAGTGATAGAAAGAACTAAAAAGTTGATGATGAAAATAAATTAGTGAGGTCTAGCTAGCCTACAGTCCTAACATGGAACTATAAGGATGAAAAAAAAATGTAGAATACCCACTTCTCTAAATGAATATCGATTATTCTAAACATGGGGTCAGGAATTCTTAGAAAAACAGTATGTGCTTAGATAATTAAAAGCAGGATTATAATGCTTATATGCAAAATAGCTGAATCCAAATTACTTCTGGTATCTCCTATTTCTGAATGCTTGATTTCAGAAATAATGTATTGCTAACATACAGTATTGGCTACTGCTGTATATAAGAATTGTGTGTACTGAAACATGCAACGGTATGGGCTCCTTCGGGATTTACAGGAGTGGTGTTTGTTATGCCACTACAGTTTTTAATTTATTGTAAAAAGCACCTTGAGTTAAAGCCTTTCTAAGTGACCTTGATGATATGCTGTGCCTTTTGAGCCACAAAGTATAAATTAAAGATGTGCAGGTGTTAGGTCAAAAGATTATAATATAATGTAATACTGCACTTAATGGACAGGTCTTGGAGTGTGTTTTATACTACAGCAACTTAGGTAGAAGAAGAAACAGTGACCTTAAGTTTCTATCTAATTCATTCTAATAGCAAGCCATTTGTCAGGTGTTGTGCTTTTGTTGTGAACATTACTAGAAACAACTGCAGATAAAACATTACCTGGTGGTAGTGTTTTTTTTTAAATTTCGAATATTGGTTTAATGTGATCCAGTTCCCTCTAGAATTATCAAAGAGGATCTCTCCTGTGGATAAATGGCTATCATCAACTTACGCAATATAGGACCCATTTGTTTCTGAGGTAACACTAAATCATTATCCTATTCTATGTACATACATGCTGAACCCAATTTATATCATTATTCTTCCCTTTTTTCCCCTGCTATGGAACAGCTCTCCAATAAAAGGCAGTGGTAAAACCCAGCCAAAACAACTTTCTGTCACTAACAAAAGGTGCATTTGGCAATCTCTGAGCTCATTTCAATTTTTATTTAATTTATTGGAGTTGTACTATGATCATTGTAGAGGTGATACACTTGGGAACATTAGTACACAGACAAATTATAATCCCTTGTGCATACTTTTACTTCAGTTACATGTGACAAGAATTAAATAGCAAATTTCGCTACAAATCAATTACTACCCGATTGTATTTTGTAAGTGGTCTTCAGTTGAGAATTATTGATTTTCTTTCTAAGTTGTGCTTTTTTACTAATTCATCCATGGAACTCTATTCAGAGAAAAAATAAATGATAAAATTATACATATTGAAAGAAGCATTATTTTAAGACTCTGCTGAAAAGTGGATTAAAATATTTATCTTGGGATTAGCAGTATAGTATTCAGGACTCTCATGGGTTTAGTTAAATACTTGATATAACTGATCCATAAATTTAAATTCCCTGCTGCTTCTAATAAATCATAACCATAAAAATACACTTTTCAAAAATAGTAACCTACTTTGTATCAAAATTATCTCTATTCGAACTGAATCAGAAAAAGCAAATCTACATTCACTTGGGGGACTGTTATGGCTAGAAATATTTGATAAGTCACAGAATCAGTAAGAATATTGTGATTTAAATGATCAGACATAATTAATGAAAACAGCTTTGGGAGACTTAGTATTCAGAATGTGTCTAGGGTAGACACTATCCTTTTCTCAGGCCCCTAAATAGTAGTTTTGCTGTTTTCTGTAGAATGCACCGTCAGTTTTGAAGGGTGCTGTGCACAAATAATTATTTTTTGGCTGGCCCTATGTTTAAAACTTTTTAAGAAGAGTTATTTTGCGCTGTTCTAAGTAATACACTTGAGGAATTAATTCTACTTATAGATATTCTACAGTCAGAATTGTTAGTCAGACAAATGATGTATTTGAAGTTTTTAGTAGAGATGAGCCAAATGAACACATTCAAATAAGAAGTGTTGCAAAAGCTAATGCATGTGTCTAATAATACAATTGTTAAATAGTCCCACTGGTTTTGGTGGGAGTATTCATATAGTCATGGTTAAGCACATGGGGCACTACCATAAAGACTGTGACCAAATTGTTGTTAGGCAAGGGTACCAAGGTTCAGATTCAGTAACAACAAAATACAGAAATCTGTGCTACAAGATGTTGTTCCCTATGTGGTAGAAGTTATGTAGGCACAGGATTTGGATTTTCATTCTTTGATGCCATTTAAATAGGAAAGCAAGAACTTCTGTCTTTTTAGCCATCTCAGACTAAAACCACATGAGGTGGGAAGGCAGAGAATTATGAACTTCAAACCAGAGTCAAAAAATTAGACATTAAGGACTTTGTTGTGTCCCTGCTTTGATTAATTTAGTACAAAAATACATTTGAGTATGGAATGCATAAATATATCCTGTGCATAGAGTCATTAATGGATAACGTAACTGTAGTTACTCCCACAGTGTAGTTTCGTATTGTGTCAAGATATGTAGATGTGACTCTTAAAGGGATAGATGCTTCTCTAAACGTTTATGGTTGAATAACGTCAATTATCAGTGGGACTGGTAAATCCCATGAGACCAGCCTGGTAGGCCTACAGAGAGAGCATAGTCTGCAGCACTGCTGCAGTAATTAGAAACAGCTGACAAGGTTAGACTACACAGGCAGTCTGTCATTGCTGTGCAAGCACCAACAGAATAGCTAACTAGGCTGGGGGACAAAGCATACCTGAAGGGTATTTAAGGGATAGCTCGAGGAGGAACAATTGTAACATCTATTTGCTTCTTGTCTGTTCAAAACAATACTGGAAAACAGCCTTTGAAGAAGGCTGCAAGCTTTTCCTGTTAGACCACTAGTCAATGCAAGAGAGACACTTTAAAAGGTGGAGGTGGTAAGGATGATAATAGAAAAAAAAAAAGAATTCATCTTGAATGAAGCAATGAAAAACAGTCTATTCTCAATGTAGCAGCAAAGAGTATGAATGTATTGCAAAAACATAAAACTATTCCAGACCTTGCCTGGAATTCTTGACATTCATATTTATTTATGCAAACTACATTAATTTAAATTCTTTGCAGAGAGGGCACATGAAAATTTTTGGATTAAGTTTACTTTTGCAAGTGAATGAATTTACTGTTCAATATTAACATATAAATTTACTGGCCTTCACTGATGGCTAGGAGAGTGGGAATGTCATTATTGGGAAAGATACTCTAACGACAGAGAACTCATATGTGTTAAAGTTGCTCAGTAACTAAAGATGGTTACGTGCTATATTTTGCATAGGAGTATGCTGTTGATCTCTGGAACTGCAGTGGAATCTGCTATATTTTCCATTTCTCCTTTTCTTTTTATAAGGAAAAGTATAACATATGCCACCTTTGACATGCTTTAAATTTAAATTCAGCAGATAGAAGCATGTAGACATATGATGAGTGGATCTGAATTCAGACAATGTTAACTCAGGATTTGAGCATGGGGTTTTTTTGCCATTCCCCCGAATGCAGCTGGGATACTAATTTCTTGTTTGCCAAAAATGTCAGAAAGCCTGCAAGAGGAATATCCCTTGCTTCCATACTCTCTCCTTTTGTTGTAAGTCAGGTCCTCACTGCTGGAAGTAGTTGGAGGAATCAAGGACCCTCCATTGTGCTGGTTGTGGTCAATGTTATGTTGTGAGTGCCACAGACCTCATGAGGAATAAGTTGCTGCCTTGGAAACTGATGAACTGTGTCGGAAATAGCAGGGTCATGGCATAAATTCGTCAACAAATGGGTTTCAGTAGAAATTTTAGATTCTTGGTTGGTGTATGACTTCCTTGTCCAAGTTTCTGAATTACGGTGGTCCTTCTTCCCTTACTCTGCTCAGCAGCCAGTCTCTCATGACAGGGAATCACATCCCACTGCTCTCAACACCTCTGTCTGTGGGGAAAAATGGTAAAGTCTTCATACAAGAACTAGAAAACAAGTATCAGCTTTTTCTTAGCAAGAGATATGATCATGCATGGATTCCTAAAAAAAATGGTACTACACAAAAAAGAGTAGGCCTAAGGGTGAATTTTCTTCCTCGTTTTTTGTCTGTTGCTGTAAAAATGCTTTCAACATCCGTTGTGCTGAGTAAGTCTTATGGATAGCAACATGTGTGTTCCCAGCCATTTGCTGCTGCTCTCCTGTAGTTTGACAAATGGGGAGAAGTGGCTTGTGTCATGGATATTGACAGTATCAATCACAGGGTTGTCATGAAATTAAGAAGGGCCATCACGAGGAGAAAGATCCATGAGTGTTTATGTTCATTCTACTTCTCCATATTTCATTGTCAAGAAGTGGTTGGCTGGAATTCTTATGCTGCTTGAAAAAAATACTGGAAATTCTCTGTTTTATTTTGGGTATGACCAGAGAAAGTGACAGTAATGCTTTCTGCTACAGATATTGATCAGAGTGGACATTAGTGCTCATTAAAAGGAACTGTTCAGCATGAACAACAGAGCTTGGAAAAAAAAAATTGCCTAGGGGTAGCTCCCTTAATGGACTAATTCCCACAGATTCACAGCCACAGGCACTGCCTTTTTTGTAGCCCTCATCCCAGCTTTATTGCTGTGCAGGAAGCCCACAGCAAGGATGGGACAAGTCCTCTGTCCCCTGTAGCTTTACTAAAAGAAAGGCACCATTTGAGAGAGCCATATGAGCTGAGTGAACCCTACAAATGAGTATTGAGCATAGGTAGGCAATCATGGGCTGCCAGCAGTGACTGTTAAATGTAAAAATGGTGATCGCTGGACTCAATCCATGCATGTGTTGAATGTGACCTTACATATAATGATATTTTATGCATCAGTGCGTAGCCCCAGTGTAATTTGCAATTTGTGTGTACTTGAAAATCCCAGTGTATGTAAGGCTGTGCATTGTATATAACCACGTATACGTGTGCAGTTACCTCTGTGAATGTGATGAAGAAAAAAGTGAAAATACAGTCTAGACAGCTAGCAAAATTGATTTAATCTGTGGTCTGATAGTCAGGAAGAGGCCTATTCAATTCTAGAATTTCAAATAGATCATTAAATTTGATCCATCTAAAGAAAAGAATTAAAAAACCTACAAATTCCTTGGCTTACCGTGTTTTTATCCCTAAAATGTTTTTCTGTCACTGGCACCCAGAGAGATTCAAAGGTGTTTAAATACATCCTTTCTCATTCCTCCTGTTTACAAGTATTAGGATACCTAACAGGGAAACCAAAGTCCTCTGGCTCAGTTAGTAAATGCAGACAAAGCATAAAGTCAACACTGTTTTGGTTTTTTTTTTTTCACATTTCTTGATGGTACTTACTGCCATAGTATTTATATGCCTCATGTATTACTACTGAATCCTCAAAACTTGTCTGCACAGAAAGAGAATACTCTTACCAAGGATTCACAGAGAAGTAAAATTAATGTATCCCTAAATAATGCAGAACACCTATGCTAAAGTTGGGGAAAAAAAGCTGCCTCTTCTGACAACTATCCTTTTGTCTTTTATAAAAATCCATTTTTCCTTTCCACAAAGCGTGGGTGTAAATGTAAAGGAAGCCTGACACTGAAACCGGCTCAGACATAGTATTAAATCCTAGTTAGTTTTGACCCACCCCATCTGTGTAGGTTTGTGTGTGTGTGTGTGTGTGTGTGTGTGTGTGTGTGTAGCTTTGTTATCATGACTCCAAATCATTAATAAATTCATTGCTGAAATATATCCTTTTGTTTCTAATGAACTTAATCATTGGGTTTTTGTTGTTCACTAACCTAATATTAGCACTGTCCCTCTGTGGCCATGTACAGGATATGTCACTTTTTTTCGAACTCAGATTTGTAGAGCTATTCTGACTTTTGTCACTTTTAACAACTCTAGAAGGACATGAAATATTTTAAAAGATATAATTCCAGTGGTGGTACAGTGCAGCACAAGTCTGTAAGATGGCTCTTGAAAACCAAGGTATTGTTACAGTATATCATTATCTGGACATTTGTCATAGAACAGGTTTTCATAATAAGCTTCAAAGAAGGTGGAAGCCCAGATCTAAGCTTCAGGTTTTTCAGAAGTACTTCTATAACAGGAGCTTTATATTCTCTGCACTTTGACCAGTAATCTCCACACGACCATTAAGGTTGAAATAAAGCTGGTTTCTCTATCTGACAATATAAGGTGAAACTAAAAAGACTGAATTTTAAATCTTTTATTCTATTTTATGTCATTTAAATCCCTATTGCTTCCCTGAATTTCCCTTAATCTATCTGTTATAATGTACTGAAATTAGAGGTGGGGCATAATTATCTGTGAAAAACCGAATCCCTTTCAGTAGGTTTATTAAAGATAAAAGGATATCAAACCTGAAACAGGTTAAGGAGATCATGGAGAATGCTGGACCAGCAAACCACTTTTGTAGTTTGGATTCCAAATGAAATGTCATTAAAATAGCCTTTTTCACAGTATTACAACATGAAGCAGGTTCATGGTTGTTCCCAGAATGCAGGCTGAATGAAGAGTCTATTCATAATGCAGTTAACTCCTACATTTCATGGGTTTACAAGTTTTTGAGATTCAACCATCATGCCTCTAGGAACTTTAACTCCAACTCTTGAATACATTGAATATGTTTCCAGATAGTCTGAGTAAATAACAAACAGACAGTACATTTCGCTTAATTATCTTACAGTTGTGTATACAAATTGACATATTTTTAAAGCATTAAACAAGCAAAAAGGTGAGAAATTTTTATGATTCACTCAATTTTTGTGACTCAATTTGTTAGATATAACCAGAAAGATTTGTGCACGTTTTATGTAATATTCATAGTTATCTCTGTGATCAAACTTCGTGTGTCTGTGTTTGTTGATGCAAGTAGGGAGGTGACAAAGTCTAAATTAGTATCTTCTCATTAATTTCTTCTCCAGCCGTATTGGAGAAAACACCTTTAATAAGATAAAGTTCCTCATTTTTTCAAGAAAGTGTACCTTCCTCTAGTTATTGTATAAGTGCAGGGAAGCGACTTTGGGGCACAGACGAGTCCTATTGCAGGGGCCAGCTCTCTCATTCTTCTTTCCCTCTCTGGAGAGTGTATTCCTCTTAGTTCTAAAAATCTTAACCAAACGATATTGCAGAGGTGTAATTATTAGACGTTTCTACCGTCTACTATTAGATATTTTGTCTGTTGTGTTTATTTTCAGTCTTGGTTTTTCACTTTTTTTTTCCTAGAGAATACTGGAAGTAGTTTTAGAAATACACAGCTACGGTATCAGGTGATCTTGCGACGAAGAGGTCAGATAAGTGAACTGACATAGCGTTTTTAAATGTACTGCTTTGTCAAGACAGCTGACAGTTCTCCTGCTATGTACATAAAATCACATATTGCTATGAATGCTAACTTGGTTGTCAGGAGCAGTTTCACCATTCTTTTTAGCCTGTGTCATGTAAGATTCTTTTAAGCAACTAAAATGCCAGCCATAATCCATTTGATTTTCTGTCTTCCCATGAGGAAAACTTTTGACAGATGATAAATAGCAACTGCTGACAATCATCAATGTGAAGCTATCATGCTTTTACATTAAATACAAAAGCAGAGTTGTAATGTCACTAGGGATAAGACTTTTGACACATAAGAGACAAATATATAATCCTCAGAACTAAATCACTATTGGGATCTAAGGAAGTGCAACAAAGCACAGCTGCTTTTAGAATCTCTCAAAGTCAAACTAAAGCTAACTTTGATATCTGGAATCGTATGCATGTTCCAATCCGGAGTATCGTGCTGTTGAGCCATAAGCTGCTCTTATACATGCAAACATCAGTGGAGGTATGTGTACAAAGTAGAAAGACACTTTACAGCACTGTCTTGTTTAATTAGGGCCAAAAAGCGACCAACATCAGAATAAAGAATGGTGCTTTCTGAGCCAGTGCTAAAGGAAAGTGCCAGCTCTTTTGATGCTAAAAAGCCAGTCACACTAGTCACATTTAAGTATTTTATTCTAATGCAACTTATTTCATGCAAGTATTTTACCCATTTACTCATAAAAGAAGAATTGTTATAAATAGTAACTTACAGTACGTTGTGCTAGCTGGAAGTTTTAGCAATAAAATCTGAATTAGACTTTTGTCTGACTGAGTATTTCTAAGATTTTTCATCTCTCCAGATGGGAAAGTACCATCAGCGTAGTGGTACTTTTAGCCTAGTATCTCTCCTAATGAAAAACATAATGTGATATTTTACAGCTATTTTGAAAACAGAAGTAGTTAATATAGACCCTGTTCTTATAATTGGCATTTGAGTCTGTGCTTATTTCTAGTATATGCTGTACGGTTTCTGTTCCATTCTTCTTTAATGTGGAAAGAGAAATTGGTTTGGAGAGAAACTGAAAAGTCCATGCATGTTCCAATCCAGAGTATCTTGCTGTTTAGCCATAAGCTGGCCATAAGTTAAAAAGAGGTACAATATGAGTTCTGTAGTATCAGCGTAAAGCAAGGAGTAGGCCAGTTGGGTCAAACTGAATTCACATAGAAGTGCTAGTCTAGTTGAAACATATGAACATATGGGCTAAGGAAATTCTGTGATAATCCGATTTTTTTAGGAAGAAAAAAAGGAATATATGTTTATGCTGTGGTTTTAATTATTCTATTCCACTTTCACCTATACAACTTTTTATCATGATTTGACAATGCAGAAGGATTAGAAAGAGGACTGTGTTTATACCAAAGCACCTTTACATGAAATGCAAAATGCTTTCAAATGGTACTTTTGTAAAATGAAAGTCAATAGACAGCACTTCTATGCATATGCCCTTTAATGCAATCATTTTACTTCTCCTCCTTTTTAGCATTCTCTAACTGGGATCACCACAATTCTCTTCTTTTGTGGCTGAGCTGGGGATATCTTTGAGACTGAGATTCGAGACTAGAATGTTCTTTCACCAACATGAGATGCCTCAAAACTTCATAAGCCTCACCTGCCTAGAGGAGCACGTTCTTATAATAATTGTAAGAGGAAATCCATCTTTATTACCTCCACAGGCTTCTAAGGCATAACTGCTGTCCTATGCTGTGAGAAAACTTATCATAATGTAGAATTTCTCACTTAGCCATCCTGGCCTACATGAAGGAATTTTTACTAGCTGATCTACACCTGTTTACTGAGAATCACTGTTGTCCTGCATTATCTATATAATGATCCCCGTTTCCCATTCAGGGACAGGAGTTGAGTGAGTTGTACAGACCTTCAATGCAAGCTCTTCTGCATTAAGTTCAGTGACCTATTTTATGTAGATATTAATACTGTGAGTTTGCAATATCCTTTTTGCTTTTAATATCTGGGAACGTAAATGCTCTGTGTATTCACTTCAGAAATGTAATTTATATCTATGCTTCCTCAATGTTTTAACTGGAAATGTTTACATTAAGCCAATAGAAAAGGAAGTTTAGGGAGATAGCAGTCAATACCATTTGTATCTGTTAGATAAAAATTGCTTGCATTAGTGTTCCATCATGTCTTAATGTGACAAGCTTCAAGTTAAGACAAGAAGGAATCTATGGAATGGATAATTTAAGCAGAAGTACCCAAGTGTAACAGACAGCAGAGAAACTGCATTTCCAGCTTGTGAAGTCTCAGAGGAGGGAGAGGTTTTTTCATACAATAAACAGAACATCCACTGTCAAACGTATTCTTTCGTCCTTTTGGGACACTGACCATTCACTTTTTAAGAGGCCTTGGTATCCTAATAAAGTGTTCTTCTTCAAAATATCCCTTTCCTGTCAGAGTGTCTGTCTTCCAGATCTTATAAAATTAAACTTCCATATCTGGAGTTTTAGGAGGAAGTGTGTGGAGAATGACACATGGTGAAAATTCATTCTGCCATTTAGGAATTGCCCCAAATGGCTGGAACCATGGATATTTAGAATGATGTAATGAATAGCTTTAAAGAACACATCAAATACAGATGACAAATTTACAGCTGAAATAAGATCCTTCTTTGTGCTGCTAGTTTCAGTGCATTTTTCTCCCAGGAGTGGACCCATTAGCAAAAGCATTTTTGGCTTCAGAAGAACTAGAAGGAAAGTAAACTGAAGCAATGTATGTGGTCTGCATATTATTTCATCCTATTTTAATATAGGCACTGAATACATTGTTACTCTGATTTAAGTTTATGAGAGAAAATATATTTAAATTCTTATCAGCTCTACTAGATTCATGAGCTCCAGGTCTAAATAGCTGTTTGTGTTTTTAAGTTTTACAGCCTGCCAAACATTTTCTTCCTTTCAGCCTCCTGAGTAACTCTGAACCAGCCAAAAACCTCAATGGATCTGTCTAATGAGGGACTCTGGTCCCTCTGATAAAGAGTTTTTCTTCCTTCCATGAAAACACTGTGACTCCATTTGGGTAGTATCAGCCAACTTAGTTGATACTGTTACAGGAAATAGCTCTCCTTGTAGGGCAGAAATAAATCTTACTGAAATCAACCACAATGGCATAATACATATCAATAACAATAAAATAAATGTATTAATTGCCTAGTTTTCTAGGAACCAAGTAGCACAGTGTAATGCCTTGAGAGAATACCTAGGAGATGTATGGGACATTTGTGGGCATGTTAAAAATTGATCTACTCAGGATAATGTCACCACTTCCACTTCTTTCATCCAAGAGCTGATGTACATTGAACTGAACTATCATTTCTTTGTATCTATTGTGGTCATTCTTCTAATCTGCATGTCTGGTTTTAGTGATTTCTATCTTTTGTGGCACACAGTTGCTAAAATACTTAGGAGGAGCTTAGCTGATGATGCATTCCCCAAAGATGATAGAAATCTGAGAACTACACAGGGTCATAAAGGAGTACTGATCTGGGATTTATAGCTACAATATTTTTTCACAAGAAAATACTGGCTTACTGCATGTGGCAGTTCTGTATATTGATTTGCTTGGCTGAACTTTTGTTGAAGTCTTAGCTAATAGCCAAAAGGAAAAGAGCATTCCAGACTATGTGATAGCTTGGTAGTTAAAATATTTTCTGGGATGTAGGTAATTTAGTGTGAGTTCTTAGTCAGAAACAGAACAGAGAAGTATCCAAACTGCTGTGTTGGCCTTTGTTAGAGCTCTCCCTTGATTTTTCATGGCGAGCTATGGGAAGTCTTTATGGTGGGGAAAAAACCAAATTCCTGCTGAACTCTAATGAGAAATACTTAAAACTAATCTTTACACTTCTAGGATTGTCTTTCCAAAAAGTCTTTTAAATACAGAAATTGTTTTCTCTAGCTTGATTTCCTCACTTTAGTGCTCATACACTATCCTGTGCTACATATATGTATAGGACTTACAGAACTTGACAGTCCAAACTGCTAATGAAGGAAAAACTGGGAAAAAATATTCTACTAGCCACAGCATTTTTAATGATTGTAAGAGCAGTCAGTAGAGTGTGCCTTTCCAAGCAGGAGAGAGGAGAAACAATTTAATTTATGAAAACATGTACTTCACAAAAGTGAGATAATGTTTTCCTCACTTGCAAAACCTCCCTTGCTATCAAGGAGTTTTCTTTCATTTTGTTTCCAGCATGTTTTACAACAGTACTGATAAGTCCTTCTGCAGATTGTGTTAGACATAGCACTGTCTGTCTGTGATGTTCAGGAGACGCTGAATGGGAGGCAAAGGAATGTAAGTGTTTTTGAGTGAAAAACTTCAAATGCAGATGTCTTGTCACGTAGGAGCAGATTGTCAGGGACTCCACTAACCCATAAATGCCCCCACTGGAAGTTTTGGAGGCTAGGCCTTTAAGCATTCAAGCAAAGCAACCTCATAGCTTGTCAGCAATCAACTCTGGAATTGACTTTTAATTTTTGCATGTGAAGATATAAGGGTAAAAGTGAAACAGGTTTTAACCCCTCTTTCCATCATAGTCCAGTCTTCCAGTTTCTGCAGAAATAAAAATAAGTGAAAGAATGATTCTTAGAAGGCAAATGTATCTTGAAGGGGGACGAAAAGGAAAGAAAGTACTTTCTTTACATTTTTCATCTTTGTGCTTTATGGCTTTTGCATGCTCTCTTCTTTCTTGTTACTCACTGACTTCTTTTTCCACCTTTACTCTTCTTTTGTAACACTTTCATGCAATTCTTTTTCTGGAGGCTTCCCCCAGGCTACCCTCCATCTCTCTGGAAAATTCTGTTCCCTTCATTTGCATACCTTTTATTTGATTCTCTATTCTTTTATATGTCCTACATATATTTCAGTTCTAGTTCAGCTTCTTGGATTTTTTTTTTGTTTGGTGGTCTTTTTTTTGTCTTTTCCTTGATTTTAGGAGGTTTTGGGGTTTAATTTTTCCCTGCATCTCTGTCTCACTTTTGCTGTTCTCACAGAATTTCTGCTGGTCAAAGTGCCAAATATATCACAGTGCTATTTTTTTAATCCAGGCTTTATTGACAGAAGATTTTGGTATGCCCTGACTGAGCAGGAACTAGTTAAAAACTCTCAAAATAAATGAATTCATATCTATTGATTGCATACAGCATCTCAATTATTAGGCTGTAAAAAGAAATAAAACCTGTTCTTTGTACACTATTTGATTTATTAGCACTTTCCAATGCCGTGAATGTCAGAAAAACAGCTTTACATTTATCTGTGTATATTTTGCAAGTTGTTTATCTTACAGGTGTTTATAAATGGAACATCCATTTAGTAATAGGACTATGCAGTAATTTAATAGAAAAGCACATATAATGGTATCTTTAACTTGTTTTTTCTTTCTCTGAAAAAAGTCTGAAAACCTCTAGATTCCTAAAGACTGAAATTGAAGAGGAAGGTGTGATCTAAGTCACTTTAGCAACTTCTGTGTATAGTTACTTAGAATTAATATTAGAAGACAGAGCATTTTATATTGTTTCTTATTAAAACACTTTGGTATAGCATCTTACCACCAAGTTGTGTTTTCAGGTTTTTTGAAAGATTTTAGTCTGTAGTGTCCAGCGATTAAAAGATATCTAAGGATATGAAGTAAGTGAAACTGGGTACATTTTTCAAAGGTATTTACATGGTTACATTTTTTTTTTATAATGATGGCTTTTTTTTCTTGAAGTGTTAGGTATTTAAGTATCCATTGCTTTCCATGGTTGATCCATGCTAGGTGGTACTTTGAATATTCTCAATGCTTAAAAATCTGTCTTTAAAGACCTAGTTAAGTTGTCACACAAATTTTGGCACACTTTCAACTTTAACATTGGAATTACTTGCATGTAGGAATATAAATATATGTATATTCTGTCTTTCCATATTTGGGCCTAAACATGTTGTAGAATACATGAGAAGTTTGTGGACTGCAAACTTAAAAAACCCTGCCAAATAGTTACAAATCTTTTATGCATTTACCTGCAGTTTCCCATATTGCCTAGGCACGTGCTTACCTTTAATTGAGGGGATTCACTGACCATGTCTCCAAGTCTACTGGCTATTTATCAAATTAAGCATGTATTTACATACTTCACTCAGAGTTACAGCCTCTTACAACACCATTTCTAATAATTTGTGCAGGAATTTTAGCTACACAGTTGCCCTTGATGTCAGTATGAACTATATCTCTTAACTTTTTTTAACTTCTTAAAAATCTAATGGGTTATGAGTTCAATTCTAAGTATGTTTCATGCAGAACTCTTGCTAAATTAATAGGATGTTTGCTTGTTAAAAGTTGCAGAACCACACTAAATTAATCCAGCCTGCTTTTGAGGACCTAAAATAAACAGAACGGCTGCAGTCTACATTGGCAAACTATTTTATTGTCTAGCTGAATGACTGTTTATACTTTCTAATATCTAATTTCACATTTCACTTTAATTCACTGTGAGCCTGTCATCAATCCATGCCCTTCCTCTTAGGATGAGATATAACACTACGATGATTTGTAAATAATTTCTGAAAACCTGCAAATGCTGAAGCTGACTAATCATCTTCAGAATGAATAACCCATCCTCCCAAATAGTAAGACATTTTGATGTCCATCTAGTGCTTTATTTCATCCTACTGATGTCCTTTCTGCAGTGTAATGCGGTGATCAGAATTGCACACAATATCCCACATATGGCATCAATATTCTTTCATGTGGTGCCAGAATGCCTTCCATTGATAGATTATAATTCCTTCTTTATTCTTTCCCCTCTACCTTATCCAATTTCCTGCTCTGAACTTTTGTTTGCCTTTTTATTGCTGCCAAATATTGTTCATGATTGTGGAAAACACTTTAAACTATCTTATTCCCACTTCCTTTTCCTGGTCTGTATTCCGTGTTGTGCTTTAATTTAGACTTCAGTCTCTGTGATTATTTTTGGTCCCTAGTCTCATTACCTTTTACTTCTTTACATGGAACTGCATAAACTACTTAGCATCCCATAAGCCTAATTCTATCCAAATCATTATGACTTTGTTTGCTCTGTTCCTCTATATTTACTACTTCTCAGCTCTGTGTCATCAGCAGATTTAGCTACTTTTGAAAGGATGTCCTCCCACAAGGTCATTTCTCTACTAGCCTAATAAAAGTGATACATGTGTGATCACTTACTGCACTTTTCTTGTTTGTGGAGTCCTTTTCTGGGACAGCCGATTGCCAGAGGGGTGGGTAGTAAGGCTAAACGTGGAAATGTAGATATCCTTGTCCCAGGGATTCAGCTTATATGTCTTCCTGGTCAAGTGGCAGTGGAGACTTGCAGTTGAATGGAGGGACAGATGCAGAATTCTGCAATTACGGGGACAGTACTTGAAACTTGGCCAATAAGGACCAACTACTGCTTTTATTAATAAAATGAACAATTAATAAGTGCACAGAATGAAAAATCTGACAATTGGTATGTCTGTGTGCCCAAGTTGCAAAGTATCTCAGCTAGTTTAGAAGTGAATTAACTCATGCTTTGGAAGCACACCAGCTTTGGCCAGTTTATTCTTGAGATGATCAGTAAAACAAGAAGTCGTTTCTTTGTGCAGGGCTCTGTGCTGCTGTAGCTATCCTGTTCCCTCTGCAATTTAAAACTACCTCTTGTGGATTTTAGTGTAATTGTATCCCTATATTTCAAATGAAAAATGGAGAGGAGGGGAATAAAAATTAATTTTAAAGGAAGAAGTCAATATGAGCAATGAGTTGTCTTACCAAGTAGGTGGGAAGAAAAACAGAGTTTATGGAGAGATTGACCTAAAAGAAGGAATTAATCTGGAGGACTGTGACTGAAAACACGTCTTTGCATTTGCAACAGAGGACCCAAGTTCTGTACCTGAATTAGGCTCCCAAAGAGCTTTAGTTTCCTGAAACATTCAGTTGGAGTAATTGTGTGTAACCTGTTGCAGATAAAGAAAATGATGCTTAGATGTGGATTCTGATTTGCACCCAAACTTTCAAAATGTTAGACTGTAGAACTCCAGGAATAATGAACAAAAAAATATAAAATAAAGTAATAAGGAAGAAAGGCATGGTTTACAAAACTTAATCCTGAGTGACTGTACTTCTGATTTTAGGTTTGTTATTAGAACATTACAGCAGCCAATGACCTTAACCTGAATCTCTTTTATACAAAGTACACCATAAAGTCATTCTTTTTTTACAATTATTTCAAAACCTACTCCATACGTTATTCTTATCAACACTGTTTATCCTAGTGTCTCTTGCTATGATTTGATGTAGGTGACTTCACAGGAGCAAGGTGGTGGAGAATCTAGCCTAGATGTCTTAGAATTGTGTCCCATTCACCTACAGAGTGACCCTTCTTAATAGCTTAGACCAAAAGTTACCTTCTAGCACAGTTCAGAGCCCTCACAGGGCTCCTCTAATTTAAGTAGCCTTGAACAACGTCAGCATGTATAGGGACTGAATCAGAGGGAATTTAAACTATTATAACATTGCACAACTACAGGAATTCTGATTAGCTCAACAAAATGACATACATTGTGACTTACATCACTGTAAGTGAGATGGGAATCTGGCAAACAGAGCATGGTAGTGAATTTACTATATATCTCAATATAGATGTATACATTTCATGTAAAACAGCCAGGCAAAGAGACAGTATGGCTACAGAGGGAGAGCATAAGGTTCGTTTAGCTGAGAGCAAAATGAATTCTTTGCCTAAGTATTCCCAAAAGAAGGGTAAGGCAGCATTCCAGAAACTGCAATGCACTCTCCTTGGGGAAAAGTGAAATGTTAAAAGGTTTTACCATCATACTAGAGCAGATAATTGGGCAATTATGACTATTAACTTTGACAGAGCACCAGACTTAAATGCATTAGATTCCAGAGTTTTGATGTCGATAGCTAGGGAAATAGTAGGGTCTTTGGTGAGTCTTTCTGAGAGCTCACTTAAGACAGGTTAGCAATGAAGAGCTAGAAGGTGTGAAAATAATTCCCATATATGCGTAAGAAATGAAGAATGATTCTGGAAAAGACACTGAGTAGTAAATTTGTGTTCAGCAAGAATGTAGATATTATTAGAAACATTGATAAGAATTGCCTCAAAATCTACTTAGCGGTGCATAATTTTAGCAGTGCAGAATGAAGTTGGGTTCTTAAAACCATTGTTAGGTTAGTTAACTAATCTGATTTCCTCGTGTTCCTGTGAGGTTTCAGGACCTATTTAATACAGCCAAATAAGAAGAAAAAGACCCTGAAGTCTTTCCTCAGTAGTTGATTGCTGCATGGATGTGTACAGGGTACATTTCTACTTTTCCCCCAGGGCATACCAGATCAGGAGTATAGATGACATGAAAAGAACAGCTTCAACCAAACTGCTACTGTGACAGAAGCAAGCGGTGACTAGAAGATGAAGGAGGGATATAAACTCCATTCAGCCTTTGTGCTCATCCTAGAACTGTATGTGTGAATGGAGAAGATTATTCTATGTCAGCAAAGGCAGATATCTTATGCCACGTGGCTCAATGCAGTTGTTTAAGAAAACCTGTGAGTGAAGGGATGCGTTTGTTGTGCTCTGTCTCTGGTAAAAATTAAAACAAGACCTCCAAACTTTTGACTTTGCAGCGAAAGTAAAAACTCATGTTCGGTTAACTCACCTTTAGGTTCAGTTCTTTGAATATGTCCATTGATTTGGAAAAACTATAACATACAGTTCCTTTTACCTGTTTTTGGCAAAATTATAGGAGGAAGTCTATTTAGGCAAATAATATACAAAGTCATGACAAATTCATGAGATATAGAACCAAAGCAAAACTCTGTCACAGTTCCAGAATTAGCTAACAATATTTGGCATTTCTGATAGCTCCTTTCACTAGAGATCTTCAAGAAACTGTTTGTTTGTGAGACTGTGTTCTAGGTTTAATGGCTCCACAGTAATTTGAATCAGCTGTGAATTGAACTCATCACTTCTTCCTGTTTCTTTCCTCTGTGCATACTCTTGAGAAAAAACTAGGTCAAATTCTACTCCTAGATGGCACCTATTTAAAATGAGCAGGAGTTATGCACAATCCAAATGCAAAATTTGGCTTATAGTTATTCAAATGAGCAGTGTGACAGCTGAACAGAAATGTTTTCTCAGCTACACAGGGAAATCCTATTTTCTTAGTTTTGTGAAAAAGCAAAACATTTTTCTTTTCACCTTGGGCTTATAAAGAAAACTCAAAGCATTTTCACAGGTGGGAAAGAGTTATTTTTGCATGGAAATATTTGTGAGGTGAAAAATAGCTTCATACATGTATTCAGATTGTACTCCGCTTCCTATGGCAGCATGCATGATGCGTGCTCACTTTAGGTGAGACCAACATAGATAACAAGTTTTCCAACCTAGGCTTGCACAAAAGTGTTGTGAGTGCATCAGCAGAGCCCAGGATGGGGAATTAGTGTGCTTATATAAGGTATGTTTGAAACTTTCAGCTGTGTCATTGTATGCTTACTTTTGAGTATTGGGGTTATAGATCTGAAAGGTTAGAAAGCATACAAAGCCGATGAAAAGAGACATTGGTGCACTGAGACAGGACGGCAAGTATGTGCCTTTGTAACAGCATGCTTGCAGGATCATCACGTTTACTCTGTGAAAGCTTAACTTGGATCTTTCATCCTTTGCTGAGTTCTGGGCTATGCTGCCTCTGAAAATGTACAGTCACAGGATACACATGCTCTGAGAAGTGAAAGACCTGGATTTTATTCTCAGGTTACCTACAGACCTGCTGTATCATCTTAGCAGGTCACTGTACCTTTCTATAAATTATTTTTCTCAGTGGCAAATTCATTTTGTATTTTCCTTTGAAAATATATTAAGATCCATGGATAAAAAAAAGTCCTTTTTGCTACGGCATTGTAACTAAGGCAACTAAATCAGAAAATGCAACATATGATGCACAGAGATGTATTAAGGGTCTTTAGTCCGCAACGGGCTATATGACTGTAAATATTGCAGTCAATTTTAAAAACAAGTACACCATACAAAAAAACCCCCAAACTCCACAACAACAACAAAAACCTAAAAAAATCAACAACCAGTTTAACTTCACCATTAAAATAGCTAGAAGTTCTTGACTTCACTGACATCTGATCTGGTTCTGAGTTTTATTTTTACAGTCCAGATCTACCTTTTGTCTAGATATGTCTAACGGACAAATGTAAATGAGTGCAGGCTCCTTGGCCTGAGAGGTGACTTAATCTCACTTGCTCAGGCCCAAGTCAGCCGAATCCCAGACCTCCATAGCTGCTTTAGCATGGCATTCTGACAAATACAGTGAGACAGGTCGACTGTACTGTGATTGTTATATGCCTTTTGAAACAGAAATTGGCTTATGTCACTTTGAGCCTGTGCAGAATAGGTGTTGTTCTCACCAGCGTGATGAAATCTCTTTTGCCATCTTGCTTCTGGGGATAAAATTTTCAGTTCTTTAAAAAAAAAAAAATCAGTTAGAAGCAGAAAGAGATACATCAAGAGAAATCTTCATACAGTTAATGCCAGAAAGCTGATTGCGCTCTCAGATTCCAGATAGTAGATCAATACCTCTGTATGGATTCTGAGTCATCTCAATCTGGATTCTAGTCCTGAGGGGTTCTCATAGAAATCAGCACGTAATCTTTGATTTGCATTCCTCCTTCTGGTAAATCTATTCATAACATGATCACTATTAATCAAAAACTATTTTCAAGCTTTGTCCTGTGTTCATGCAATCAGAAATTGATTCATACTTCTCTGGAACTGAACTTTGAATTAGCTTACTGCTGGTGCTTATTTTCCTGCATTCCTTGCCCCATTCCTGATTAAAATAAAGACAAAAGCTCATACAAGTTGTTCAGTTGCAATAAATCACTAGAAAAGTAGACTGAGTGTAAATCCAGGAATCTGTGAGAGCTGAACAGCATGCTGAACTAAATCTTGGACCTGACATATGCCAGGCATTCCCATCTCCCCTCTTACACTGTCTAGCCCCAAAACTAGGAGGTGAGCAATGCTATGAAGGCTGTATCATCGTGTTCCTGTTAATATGCCAGTATGTCTAGCAACAGATAGAGGGAACTAAAAAGGTTTGGCAATCACAACTTCTCATTTTCAGTCATTCTTGGAATGCACTGAGGGAGCAAGAATGCAACCACTCATCTTTTACCCTCCTGGCCACTTTTCTTTTTCCCTGTGGAGACTCTGACATGAGAAATACAAAAGACGTACCGGTAAAAAAGAGCCTTCTGAATGCTGCTTTACCTTCTTCAATGTCATGAGGCTTTGTCAGATCTCTCCTTTAACATATTCCTCTCTATTAGCTCAGTTACATCCTGTCCTTTTATTTCTTCAAGTCACTGTACAGGTACTTTATTTACTTTTTTCAGGTAATCAACTGACTCAGTCATTTCTTTGGGAAAAAGTATTGTGTGGTATGTTTGTTTCCTTCTAGTGCTTGATTTTTGTAGTTTTTTGGGATGTTTTCACTTGAAGTATTACATACAGTACTACTATATATAGCACTTCAAGTAAGTAAAAATGAGATCATTGAGGTGAAAATTCAATTTTTCCTTTTAAAGGGGAAAAATAGGGAAATCTGAAATCCTTGTCATTACTAGAAATGTATATGTACTGAAAGGAATGTGATTTCAAGGATACTTAAGGTTTAGTTTTAGTCTTTTAGTCTTAAAAGAGGAACTAAGATGTCTTGGTTGAAATCACTGGCTGGCAATCACACTTTTCAACATTTTACCTGAAATATTGTTTTGAAGACAGTTTCTAGGTCTCACTTATGAAGGGATAAATGCATGCAGTGATGATGACAAGCAAAAATCCCCAAAGGAGAAGATGAAAAATGAGTGTGCCTAGTTTACATTGTTTCTTCTATTGCAAAATCCTAGCAGAGAGACCGTTATTGGTTGTTGGATGAGATAACGAGTGTTGAAAACTTCAGTTGATTATGTCTGCCTCCACCATCAGTTGTCTTTGTGACATCGGGTCTGTAATAATAGATGTTTTAAGGGAGACGGTATCAGTCCAAGAAAACTGTTGCTTAAAAACCACATTTCCATCTAACATTGTTATACTGCTCCTACATTAAAATATGTAAGTTGATTATGACCGTGTGGGTGTTGTAAAATATGCCTTTCTAAACCACCTACAGGTGGTAATATATCACCCATGTCTCCAGGTCTCTAGAGAATTTCACTAATTACTTTTCCAGAAATATAGAGGAGGTCAGTTGTCTACTACCTTTTATTACTTCTTACTCGAGCAACAGCTTTGAATAGTTGTCTGGAAAAAGAAAGAAAAAAAATGAGTAAAGAACTTTAAAACCTGGAGGGAAATGTGCTTTTTAAGTATTTGATCCATGGTTCAAAATGTAAGCCCTAAATGCTGCAGCAAACAACATGGCAAATATCGTAATTGAGAGAAAATGAGAAAAGACAGGCTGGGGGGGAGGAGAAAATTCAGTTTTATCTTCAGTCATCCTGCATGCTATGTAATACCTTGTTTGTGTAGTGGATAGGCAAATCTAGCAATCAAATATTGCTGTTTGTGGTTATATACACTACCAGTGACAAAAGATATGAAATTTCTATTGTTGCGTAACTTCTGTTTCAGACTACATTAGTAATTTTTAGATTTACCTTTGCACTTCATCCAGAGCTGAAAGGCAAACCAAGGTACTGATGCACCTTGGGTTTTGTTTTTTCTTAAATAATGATGCAAAGCCAATTCACATATAGGAATGGACCACTGAGAGTGTTAGAGTAGAAGACTTTACCGAAGCTTTTCACAAAAAGGAAAGCACTTTCCTCTTTTGACAAAGAAGGTCTGTAAGGAAAAAGTGCTTCCAGTCTCTCTTGTTCCAGAACCCCACGTGATGTTGGTATAATATTCTGACAAGTTGTTAATTCCTCACCAAGATTGCTGAGTAAATCGTATGAGGTGTTGAGTGTCCTGAATGGCAGCCAAAGGATTACTGCCCTTCCCAGGAAGTGCTCAGGGTTATACTATGGCTCACACCTTTATGGCCTAGGGTGGGAATTGTTGAGTACTTACAAACTAATATTGTAACTTTTAAGTTGGTTTCTATGAAAATATCAGGAACACAACATTGATCTTAAATCTGTATATGAGATATAACAAAATATTCATTAAACGGCAGTTTGAGGTTCTGTATTGCACAAAGCGTAAGTAGGGGAGGAATTCTGCAATCATCGTCAACCTGTAGATTGGATTAACCAACCTATGGATGGTTACCAGGGTAAATTTTAGCTGTATGAATGGGTCCTTAATGTAATAAACATAACATGCTGGAGCCTCAGCTAATGTAAATGAGATTGGTGGTTTTGCTGATTTACACCAGCTGAACATTCACCCATATGTTCAGTAGTAAATATTTGCAAGATCAGACCATAAATAATATTTTATTTGCAAGTGAACATGGACACGACCATCCAGACTCTAAATGAAGCTTAACACATGAATGCTGAAAAGGTTTCTTCTGCAGAGGCAAATATGAAAATGTATTTTTGAAAACAAGTTGGTGTTACTGCCAACTTTCCTTCTCTGTCTTTTCCTTTCATGCTGATACATCAGTGTATCTTCAGTATGAAAAAAACTCCTGTGTTTACTCTGCCCCCTTTTCCTGTTTGACTTTTTTAGTAATCTACTGTTTGTGACTGTTAAACTCAGGATCACTTAGAGTGAATGTAATCTGCAAAGAACTGATGCTGGATTGTGATGGGAGTGCTGACTTATTATCCATGTCATCTGTCAGAAGTTGTTACAGCTCTTGTCTCCCTCTCCTCCATAACTGCGACACAGTAGGATGTGAAAACGGTAGACAAACATATCTTCACAACAGCCTTGTGAGTTGGGAAATACTCCTACCCATCTGCAGGCAGGGAAGTGAGGCACAGAGATTCACTGCACATTTATGCATGGATATTTCTTTGGGTTTCAGAAGGAGTACAAGCATGGTAGCACTCGGCCTTCTCCCATCAAATTAGATCTACATCCTAAACCATTTGTGGATCTTGGCCTGAGTTTTCAGTATGGTCTGTTTAGCCTCAGTGGATACCTCTCTGAAATAGGTTATGGGCAGTGAGCTTGTCTGGGCCTTGGTCAGGTATCTTTTAGGCACACAGAATCCTTCAGTTACTCATCCGGTATCACACCAGATCTGATCATGGAGAAAGTGGCTGAAACTTGGGAACAGTAAATGAAGCCTTAACTCTAGAATGTGAAATAACCAAGATAGCAGGTATTGAACATGGAAAATGGTGTGCTTATTTCCCTTTACTAGCTTTTTCTGTCCTCTAACTTTTTCCAACCTTTATGGTTGTAAAGGACGCAATTATGAATGCGAACAGTTCAGCACGGTGTTACTGACACTGCAGAGTGTCAGTCAAATCATAGTTCAGAGATGAAGTGTTTGTGTTTGTGATTGATAGCTAAAAACATTGCAACAGTTTGAATATCAACTATTTAAATACTCCTTTTCAGCACAGTGGTTTAGCTCTTATAAAATTCTAAATTAAGTAAAATTAAAATCAGTGCTGAAAAAGAAAATAAAGAGCCAAGAAACCTGATAAGAGAGGAGAGTGCCAGACAAGATGGTTGCAGACACGTAGGGTATATCCTCAGGCAAGGCAGGTTAGGGAAGCCGAAGCTTCTTCTGAAGCTCCCAACCTTCTTTTCCACAATTAAGTTTGTTAGAAATACAGTGTTCATTGCATCTCTTGGGATTTAAATTGAGACTCGATACAAAATAGCAACATGGCATATTGATCTTAACCTTCCTTGTTCAGGAACTTTTGATTCCTGTACTCTGGCCTCAAATGCGTCTCACTCTTAAATGTATTTATTATTTACTTCTTTTTTAAAATTTAGGTTTCAAAGGTCTGCTTCACCACTCTTGTCCATTGTGTAGGCTTTTGCATGTGTGAAAAAGAGGAGGAAAATAAGTGAGCATAAAGTATTTCTATTCAAATCTGACTGTATTGCAATTCTTTCTGTACAAATGTAAATTGACTCCATGGTTTGGAAGGTAATACAATTTTAGGGGGCAGTGACCCAATTCTCATTTAAATTTAGGCTACTTTATGTTACTTGCCAGTAAAGGGACTTTAAATTGGGTGCAAATAATTTCTTCTCTTTAAACTCTATTGGCATAACCTACATTAAAAAAAAAAAAAGTAAATGACAATGCATCCAGAGATATTAAAATACAAATAAAGTTCATCTTCAATATAATATCTCAGAATGAGAACAATATATGTATTTTTTTTAATTTTCTTTCCTCTCTCCGCGATAATAATATATCATTTCTAAATTTCATATTTGTAGTTATTGATGGAAAAGGGAGCTTTTTCACCATATACAACAATGATTGTCAACAGTAAAACACCTACCAATACCTTTGTTTCTCATGCTGTTTTGTTTGTCAAGTAAAGGGTCTTTTTTGGTAATCATGATATCATGCAGGCAGATGTCAACTGGTGTGTTGTTTTCTTATTTGGTCTGCAAGTAGGAAGTCTGCATTTTCCATCAGGATACAGTTACTAAGCGAACAATTTTAAAATATGTGGGGATGGATATGCAAATAAGGTGAAGTTGTGTTTGCATAGTCTAAACTGCTAATAATTTGGAAAGCATGTAGGCATGACTAATATGGAAAGTAAATGTTTCCAGAAACCTGAGCCATTCAGATCAAGATGCATACTTCCATAGTTGATAAAAAGTATTGTGGTTTTTCTACTAACTAATGTGGCTCCTGAGTACTACCTAAATATTATAGACTGAAGCTGATTTCATTTCACACAATCCACTGAGCAGCCATCTGATGGTTATCTGTGCTGTAGTTAAAATTTGTAAGTAAGTGAACTATTTTCAAAGTGAAAATATCAAAGGGTTTTTCACAGCCTTCAGAGAGATCTAAACTTCAAGTATTATTTTATTTTTGCTAGCCTTGAAGTGGATCCAGAACCTCAGTTGTTAACTTGAAACTGGTTTCTATAGTTCAGAAATGTTTCTGAAACTTTACATGGTAATAAAAATGTCTTACAACCTCAAATATTAACTAAAACGCTTTTTTTTTTTTTTTTTTTTGTTGGTCTGGACCAAATACAAAACCTTATGCCATATGTTGAAAATGGTTTATTCAATTGAAGTGTTATACTACGCTATTACTTGTAACATTTAATTAAAATGATTGCATTCATTAGAATCAAAAAGGTTACAGATGGAAAAAACTCTGTATCGCTGAGCACATCTCCCTGTTAAAACTGTAATGTTATCTAACAACAAGGTGTTCCATATTATTCTGTACTATCTCTGAGATTAAAAGAAAAAATGTACTATAGCAGTTTATATGTTAATCTGTGTTATAAGATTGCTGTGCTTTGGTTACCAACTCTATTAAAGGTTTGTTTGTTTGTTATTTTTTTGTTTTTTTTTTTTTCTTTTTAACAAACTGCCAGGGTAGAAAATGTAGTTCAGCAAAAAAAAATGCATTTCATGATGTACGTTGTGCAAATGTTTGGCTCCAAATAGCATTTTAACAGATATCATCAGAGAACTCAGTTACATACCTCAAAGATGGTCCCAGGCTACAGAATCAGTATCAAAAATCAGTCTCTTTTGAAGTGCGTGGATTTTTAGACCTTTGGCTTTGGTTAATGTCTCAACTAAAAGTTAAAATGTTTAAGTAGAGATTCAAATATGTTTCATCAGATAACCTACATATTTATTACTTCATAGATATTTTGTTATCAGCTGAATATATTTTAAATAGAAATCTGTATAATGCTAAGTGCAGCATAAGTAAAACATTAACATTGTGATATACTTTGTTTTATCATAGATATTTCTAGAGGTATGCAAATCATTTGTGGCCTAGTCCTTCTCTTTAAGTTAGAGAAGTTTCTCTTGTCTGATAATATTAATTCAGTTAATTCACACTCGCACATGTGGAACTGAAAAGAGAATGGGGACCTTTTGCACTTTGCATTATAACTTTAATTACATTTGTAATACACTATTTTGCATTACATAAATATCTTCCTTGAACAAACATTTCTTTATGCAGACAAAATATTTCCTACATTAAATCAAAACAGATAAGAATGTGATCCAGAAAGCCTTGCAGTAAGAATCTGCATATGGGGACATGCTTTGCCCTAACGTAAGCTGGCTGAGCCCTAAGGACTTGTGTAATATACTGGATATACGGGTATATCTCCTTCAACCATGCAATTCCTTTCCTTGTCTTGTCTCATGCATGCCCAGAGCTGGTCTGTCCTCCTGTGGTGTCCATTGAGGTCCCGGGGCGAATTAGCAGCACTGAGCTCAGTACTCCCTGTTTGTTGGCTTGTTTCTTCCCCGGCCTGGGGCTTTGTGTTCCCCAGCAGCTCCTGTGTTCTGCTGCTGGTTACGTGAGGTCTGGGCTGGGACCACATGAACCGTTTATAAATCCTGCACAGTTCAAGAGCCATGGGTTTACTAACCCTGTTCCGCTGCTTAGGCCACATGGAAATAATAATTTAATATTCAAATGCCTCCGGATCTCTTCTTTTAGGTATAAGCAAGATATTACTTAACTGGAATAAGAGTACACAAATTTATTTGTGTAGAACTGTGGTGCTTGTTTTGTTAAGGGTCCAAAATAACCGCATATGAGGTAAAGTCTCCTGGAGGGCATATAATGTACAGTGAGGTGGTGTTTGAGCTCGCTTTGTTATTGTGAAATTTACCTATGTCACACCCGAGAGACTTGAGCAAGGGAGAGATTACACGCAGTGTTTGAAGAAAAGGAAAGGTAATACATTTTGCAAATAACACCTCTCTGTGGGGGGGTTTAAGTGCATCTTACATATTGGTTAGATAATACAAACTAAAAGTAACTTTTCTTATCTTTGTGGGTAAGGTAGAAGTGAACTGAGGAGACTGTGGAAGAAAAATATAAGAAGGGAATAAACATTTTCTATGAAATTAAACCCAATACAATTGAAGCTGCAGGGAAAATCACCAGTTAAAATATAATAAACAGTCTTGAAGTCTTCAAATTCCCAGAGGAAGGAATTGTTCTGTTACAGGAATTCAGTATTATTAAGTGGAATTCACCCGACAGGGCAGGAAATCCCCTGTAGGACAAGCAGAAGTTTAAAGCTCAAGGCTGTGTATTGAACTTCCACTATGTGCTTTTCTGCTAAAGAGAGAGTATTAAAGGGAAAGATAAGGCAACAACACTTCTCTCGTTATCCAGGCATGCTGTGCATCCCACTTTGCCCCTCATTAGTGGACTTATCACTTGGTTAGCCGCTGTGGAATTGGAAATATTTCCTTCTTACTGAACAAAATGAAAAAAGAGAGGAAAAAAATTCCTGCTGAGAAAATATTGTAGGAGTGATTAAGAAGTATAGTGAGATGAGTTTCTGTGTGAACATTCAGGTGCAAAGCCAGTGCTGGTATAACTCAGGAATGGGACAAAGGTGTGCTTGTTGGGCTTCCTTGGCCCTATCCCAGTGGGGGTCATAAGCCTTTGGTGCAATGGTGGTGGCTGGGACACGTATCATACATGCCTGGACACATGTGCAACATATTTGTTAGCACATGTAATGGCATTAATATTGGCAGAAGAAGCTGTCAGAGACTTCGAAATGACAGGGTAAAAATGTCCTGGTGGAAGCAAGGGTCTCTGCGACAGGAAGAAGCAAATGCCAGAGAAAACATCTGTTACAGGCAGTAATACAGGGGATGGAGAAAATAGTGTGGGAGGCAGAAGCACATATGCCTTGCTGCCAAGCGTACTGAAAAGCAGCTAACATGTCGGATTTCACCCCCCGCCCTTCAAAAGGAAAGAAAAAACAATGCAATCTGCCACAGCTGTAGAAAGTATCAGTAGAAAGAAAACAGGTATAGGAATGGTGCTTCAAATAGCTGACATACAAAAGCCTGAGACAGATACCTGCAGAGGAAGGAAGGGCAGAGTCGGTAAAACACAAATTAAGTCCATGTCTGTAGAAGGACTTAGGAAGGTTAAGGCAAATCAACTGAAATTGATTCCGCCATGTGGATTATCTCATTCTGGAGTAAAGCAGCCATAAAGCTTAGCTGCATTTCACACAAGGGTGGGAAAACTGTATCTTATGCATACTGACTTCAGACTTTCAGCTGAGCTGCCTTTCCTGAGTGTCCTGGAGTAAGAAATTACAACGTGAACATATCTTGCACTTTCAAGCCACTCCTGGAGGAAGTGTCACAGGTAGCAATGTGACAGGCATAAAGGGTATGCAAATTGCCCAATTAGACATAACCTGCTATTGAAGAAACAGTTGCAACAGCAACAAAATGAAGCACAAACCATCATGCATTGTAAGAATGCCAATTGAAAATCTGTCCTACAAATGCATGTATAATATACTTGACTTTTCTGTTTATTTATTGGGGCACTGGAATTCTTCAGGATCTCATGAAACATGCAGTTCTGAAACATAAAGTACCCTCTCTAATAAGGTGTGATGGATAGGAATGTAGATAAGAACAGTGTCTTTATTTCCTAGCCCCAGTCACACGGATCATACAGGGATTAGTTATAGATTTTTCACCCTGAACTGCAGCTCAGGTCAGTGTCAGTTTAGTGGAGACTTATACTGATCATTGTCTGCTTTTTCATCAGTGTGGTGTTGAAAGCAATGTATAACCATGGGACTGCATTTGAAAATAAAAAGTCACTGGTCTCTAAATAACAAGTGTAAGTCCATTAGACTACAAGCACTCGTCTCCCCCACATTTCCTTCCAATATCAGAGGGGAATGACAACACTCAGCATATTTCTAAAGGTGTGGAGCATCATTCAGTTTCAGACTGAGTATCTTTGTTTTATTCTGTCTAGCAAGTTGCAGCTAGATTTATATCCAGTGCTCTGGCCATTAGGAGGAGCATGTGAATGTGTTCCCTCTCTGCCCTCTGAAAAATCTCACCCACCCACTAGTGAGAGAAGTACGTTGTTTGTTCTCTTGGAAGCCTTATTCACTACGGCGGTGTCTGGCCGCTTTCTGGAAGTGAATAGAGTGTTGCAACTAAAACCTGATGTGTGTTGGTCCCCTTGCCTTTTTTCATTTTCACCAATACCTCTTTAAGAAACAGTACCTTCTGTATCAGCTCATACTGATATGTTGTCAGAGGCAAGATTCATACAGAAGGGGGTGAACTGGTGTTCCTTTTAGTGTTCAGAAATCTCACTGATGCGTCTTGCTCACATCCTGAGGGTTAACATGGTTCCTAAATTTGGTATCAAGAAGTAATTCTCCCAGAGATCAGACTGCTCAGGGCAGATGTGGGGGGGTTTGTTTTGCTTGCCTTGCTCAACAGCAGGAGGTGAGGTACTTGTCCTACAATCACACTGCAGATCCAGCAAGTAGATTCCTTCCTATCACAGAAATATAGGATACCTGTTCTCTGAATTTCCTTTCCTCCAGAGTATAATAATTAATCTTTATCTTTTTTTAAAAAAAAATTTATTTTAAACTACAAATCTTAAATTAGTCACAAGTTGGGAAGAAGTTTGTGATGTGTGGATATGGAGTACTTGTCCCACGGAGCGCTTCCAGCCTAAATGGCTATTATTATGTGATTGCCTGAGATTTTGGGGGACTATTTGATGATCTGTGTGACCTCTTCTAATCTTATTATAATCATTGTTGCTCTCTGCTTTTCCATGCTTTCTGATGGTTGCCATGGAGACATCCTACTCTCCCTTCATTCTTAAGTGGGAGAGCGAGCCAAGGCAGTGTCTCCAATCTCCCTCTCTTTCTCACCTTTCTCCCTCTCTCACACTTTCTAGTTGTCACTGGGAATCACATCAGCTCCTTTTCTTCGTCTCCAAAAGAAGCATTGATGCCCTCTTAGCACCAGTATGTTCGTTCAGCATTTTTCACTGAGAGAAGTGAAGTTCCCTGGAGAGAAGTGTGGCAGCACAGACTGCATCCAGAGCGAGTGAGACTCGGCCGAAGCCAGACTTGCCCTGCTCAGACTTGCAGATTACCCAGAAGCTGTGTAGCATGCCTTGAAGAGGCACGCTTTGAACACCAGTAATCTAGGTTGGGTGTGCTCCCATGGAGCACCCCTTGCTGGCGGTTCAGCAGCATGAAGACTGGACACTGTAGTTGTT
Source organism: Platalea leucorodia (assembly GCF_965183815.1). Lineage (NCBI taxonomy): Eukaryota > Metazoa > Chordata > Aves > Pelecaniformes > Threskiornithidae > Platalea > Platalea leucorodia. The sequence goes on along the minus strand of NC_138827.1, from coordinate 36,122,580 downwards.
TGCCATACCAATAATAAGGGGCTCTCGAGCAGAATAATATTAGAATGTTTATGGTTAATTCAGAATGAGAAAATCAGATGCTTTAAACACTGCAGATTAAGTGCGAGTTGTTTCCAGGGAATGTGTATGTAGTGCATTTAAATTTGTTTTATATTGTTTATTTCGTAATTATATTCCTTTACAGGATGGAGTGGATTAGGTATGAAATCATCTGTAATTACCTGGGTGCTAGCTACTTAGGAGGGCACATACAGCTTGTGTTATTAAACAGCATCATGTCAGATTTAATGGATGTCATTACAGAAGTACCTCAGGGATCTGTCCTTGGACCGTTGTTATTTATGATCTCTGTAAATGAACTGACAAGTCATTGAGTGCACTGAGTGCAATGTTCATTTTTATTCTGAGGACACAGTCATGTCCTGAGCTCCTAGTTGCTAACTGAACTTGGAATTGCCCTGTACATATTTTTGAGAGCTCAGCAATGGTTAATTCTCAATGAAGTTGTTTTAAGCAATGCTAAGGCAGACATTCTGGCTAAAGTAATGCTGTGCCAGGTCAGGCTACTGTTAGTGTTAAGCAGATCTAAAACTTCCACACAAGGGGGGGCACGGGGGGGGGGGGCGGGGGAGACATTTGCAGATCCCCTATTCTTTCCAAAATTGACAAATTTTGTTTTTCACATCATATTCTTTTATTGTAAACATAGAAGTTTTTCTAGTTTTTTTTATAATATTTGATATGTTTTATTGATTTTATAAGGCAGATATAACTGCTAAATATGAATATGCATAAGGATTCAGAAATGAATTAATGCAAACATATTTCTATTTGCATTGTGCTGGTTTGTAATTTTCTGTTCATTTGGTGCTTTGGGGATTTTTGTGTGTTTTTTCTCCTCCCATTTTTATCAGAAAGAAAAACAGTGTGCTCCTTTTTCAGATATCTTTGTGAATCTCTCCATGCTGGAAATCTGCTTTTGATAGTGCAAATTGCTTTTTATTCAATGATAGTGATATGACTTATATGGATCATCTGCTGATATATCAGCTCTTGGGAGACAAAGACTGGAGGTTAGGCCCAGATTCTGCCCTTGGGTGTGGATTAAGATTACCCTTGGGGGAAGGAGGCAAGTTCCAACAAGTCTTTATTTCCGCCTATAAATTGAACTACAAGGCACCAGAGACAAAATGAGGAAGCCGAGCTAATGCTGCTGCTCTGGAAAATTGTGTTAGTGGCTCTGATAAAATTGAGGGTCTGACATGGCAAACGGAATTTAGTGTACAATGAAAATGACTGAGGAGAACGGGTCAGAAGGTGATTCATTCAATAGAAAGTAATCATCAGAGTATCATCATAAGTTTCCTGTCCATAAGCAAATGAAAAATGACTGGTGTTTCTTTTATTGGCTCTGCTCTGCCTGATGGTCTGTTAGTGGGTCACTGTACTGAGCTCAGGGCTGAAGGAAAGGTAGAAAGGTAAGGAGCTGCCTCATCCCTGAGGCGTCCCTCCTTGGCGTGCACTGCGCTTGGGACAGCTTCCACACCGTGGGACGGACAGGGGCTGTGGAGTACGGGAGGCAGTTGGCTACACTTTTCCCCACGGGTCTTCTGTATAACTCCTCTCCTCCACACATATATGCCAATCCCTGAGCACCTCAATGAAGGTGCAAAAGGCCTGGTCCCCACCTACTGGGACAACCTTCTTGCCTTTAGCTTTTACTGGTCTCAGAAACATAGAATTTCTGTTTGTTTTCATTTTCACTGGATTTCAGCACTTCGGCTGCCAAGTGAAAAAGGAAACTGCTAAACTGACTGGAAGTACCAGTCCTGTGACAAAGCAAGGGTTTCCTCTTCAAATTTCCACCCAGAGAAAAATATTCTCAACATTTAGGTACATTCTTGTCTAGTGCTCATTCAGACAAATCCATTCTGCATTTTAAGTTTCCCAGGCCCTAAATGATGTCACTGTTTAAAAGAGATATATTGTCCTGATTCATTTTCCTATGGCAGTTTATCATCAGCGTAAGTTTGACTTTTCAAGTCACCAGTGCAGTCAAGAGGTCCAGTTCTCTGAAAGGAAGATGATTTACTGTTCAGTTAATGATATGCATCATGTTCTTTTTTTTGCCTGTAACACGTCGTTGTACCCTTTTGGAAAAAACAAAAAGGATGCATAAAAAAGATGTGTTTAAATTCTTTTTAAACTATCAAAGGCTTATTGAAGCTCCTTAGATGGTTCTGTTGGGCTTTTATCATGAGCTGGCCTTCCAATACCTGCAGGAAAGATAGAAACTGGAATCAATTTCTTTCTTCTGAGATGACGGCAGTAGACTTTTCCTTATGCTTAATCAGTAAATACTATAATATCTTCCAAACGTGGCTCATATGGTTATTTAAAGCAGAACTATGGTTGTTTTAATATGGTTATTGTAGCCATACATTTTGTTTTTATGAGTTTTTATATAGCACTATTACTTATATGCTAATCTTAAGGATATTGTTATAATTTGTTTTATGTGTTAAGTATTATAGAGGCAGTTTCTAGTATCACTATAGTTAAGGGTCTTATGAGCATCACATCTGACAAACAATTGCTTGCTGCCAGAAGCCCAATGAAACAGTTATACCCAGGGATACAAATCACCTTTGCAGACAGTTTACATACAATTTCTTCGAGCAGGGAAAACCATCTAAAATGCATTATGTAGAAAGATTTGCAGCTTTCTACATCCATATGCTTGCGTGCTTGCAAAATATGCAGGCTACTGGACAAAGGTACTTCCCTATCAGGATGGTCATAGGCATATTCTTCACAGTTGCTTTGCCTTGCCTTTTATCAAGCATCTGTGTCATTTGACCCCTTCTCGTACAAGTCCCATGGAAAGGACATGAAACTGTATGCATGCTTTAGAGGTTCCTTCATTTTTTTCTGTGTCATGCTCAGTGCTCTATTTTATTTGTCTCGTTCTAAAAGCAAAGTGATACATTTCCTTTGAGAGGGACACTCAGAGGAAGGAGTGACAACTTGCTTTTCTAGACGAACTCCTACAGGGGCATTAATGCCAGTAAGTCCTGTGACAGGAATACATTCCTTATCCTGGACATTAATGACATATGTGCTTTGTCAAGTGTTGTCATCAGGCTCACCAGGGATCCATATGACAATGACTTCTTAATTTTTGCTTGTGTCTCTGGGAGTGGCAAAGTAGATTTCTGCTTTCCCTTGCTACTTGGAGTTCTGTGAGGCAAACTTAAAGGATTTGTTGCTTGTACTGACTGGCTGGGAATTTGTTATTGTAAGGATTGTTGTTGCTGGGTATTTATTTGAAAAGGTGGTAGATCTTGAGTCCCTGTTCAGAAATGAAGGGCTTATTTATTGAAACACATTGCATTCAGGCAGCAGAACTTTGCAGATGAAAGGCCCGTTTCAAAGAGACCACCTCACCCGCAGGACTGGGAGCACCTTGCTGTCAGTATTCTAATATTAAACTAGCAGATTTTTCTCTTGCTGAATGAATATTTAAGCCTGTGTGTCATGGATGCAGTTTCAACACTAGAGGATGTCCACTAAGAATGGGGCATTCCTTAGGAGAAATTATTTGAATTCCCATGGGCAAATGGACATTAAATCATATTGTCCTATGATAATGTTCTATTCACTGAATTAATAGTTAAAAAGCATGAAGGGAAAGATGAACACTGCTAATTCCTCCTGTGGGGTTATATTTTGAAGTCTATCTAACCTACAAAACATTTACTAGAACAGGGCAGAGAGCTGACATAGATAGAAAATTGTCCTGGCAGGTTTTACACGAGAGGGACAACCAGACAGGTTTGATTGCCAGGCCTGTTATCACTGGCATGCCTAATAAGTGTTTGTGGTGTTTAATGTTGAAGAATGAAACACCAAAATTCAGGCTTTCCAGGATGTCTCCTAGTGGTATGACATTTGAGGATTACAATTTCATTCTAAGAAATTATCATCTACAGAAACTGGCAGTTTTGCATTCATACCCTGCCTAAGTCCTAGAGGACACAGTACTAAGTTTTTAGGCACTAGGCGCTATACAGCATGTAGTCCGTTCGGCTAATAGTTTCACTGATATCAAAACATCTGTGTGTGAATCGCTGAAAGAAAATTAAATTGAATTATAATTATCGCAGCCATTTATACCCTAAATTAGTTGGCTAGCTATTCTCAGAGAGGTCAACAAGCCAATGGACTGAACAGTAACCGGCACTAAGTGCCTTACCAGGGTAAATGATAATTGCTGACAATGTTGTGGCACCTGCAGACAAGAGGACAGGGTTACTACAGAGCTGGCATCATTTTTGTGTAGGAAAGGAGCCATAAGAATGGTGGTAGTAGGTGATCTGTAATAGGAAAGTGGCAGAGCATAACAGACCCATTGCAATATGTTTGGGGCTTGAGACAAAACACAGATTCCACTTACTTTTTAAAGTTAAAAGACAAATAAATGGGATGAGATTTTGTTAGAAATTTTGTTGATCTTCTCTGAAATACTGTCTCACTGAGCCAGACACAAAAGCAAGACAAGGTTTCTATGTAAGTACAGGTACCAAGGGAATGGTTTCCCTAGCGATGATCCCCACACGTATTAAGCACCCAGCTCAAATTTGTTATACAAGCTAGAGAAAGATTGCATGCTGAAGTACCTAGATTGTTACTTTTTGATGGTTTGTAACATTTTTACATCTCTCTGATGAAAATACTTGACAAAAGACAGCTCTTCTTTGGAAGAACTATGCTATTGCTAAGTAGAATGTCTGCGCTTTGTAGCTTGGGAAGGCATGAATCTAAAATACTGATACTATGTAAAACAGCCCTGTCACCCATATGACATGGATGCCACTAGATGTTCTCCACCAATGATTGATGTGACAAACTCCATATGTTAAAAGGAGGCTGAGGAAAATCTTTTTTTTCCCCAGATGGAAAAAATATGTAACTGTGGTACACAAACACTCTTTGCAGAGTTTCTCTGTTTCCTCAGCAGTAATAACGTATCTAAAAATAAGACTTGGATCTGGAACAAAAAAAATATCATAGCCTGCCACCGCCCTAGTTTTCGGCACAAAAGAAATGTAGACATTGAAGGGCATCAAGGGAAAGTGGATTTTTATTTATAGTGACCGTGCTTATTATTATTCAGTACAATTATCTGGAGAGAGAATAAGGAAGAGTGCTTAAGGTGTTGCTTTCCAAGTAATTAACAAAAATATTTCAAACGTACACAAAGACTGGCAGATCATTCATCAGTGCTTATTTAGGGAAACAGCTCTCAGTAGTTTAGCCACATGGGTTTGTGACAGCACCTTAAGGGAGCCCCATAATTAAAGAAAAGGAAAATAATTACAATTGTTAGCTATGAATATTTTATTATTACTGGAAGAAATAATACAACACATGATAGATAAAACATTATCTAGTTAAGAAAGAGATCAACGATGATATCTTCAGTTACAATGTCTTATACATTATTTTGGTTTGGGGATTTTTTTTTTTTTTCAGACTTTCAAAAGAGATTATACCTGGTGGGGTCACTGTTTCTAGATGAAACAGATATCGCTGCAGAACACAAAGATTTCTAAAACTTACATATGGGTTTTTATATGGACTTTCCAAAGCTTATATATGGGCGAAGAAATGTCATTCAAGGGTTGATAAGTGGTAGGTTGCCAACTTATGTTACCAGTCTGTAAGATATCAGTTTATAGTTGGGCAGAAATATATGATAATTAAGCCTTTAAAGCTGAAAAATATTCAACTCAGTTCAAAGAAAACATTTAAAGAATGATTTTGAGATAGAAAAATCGAGATTTAACTGAAATACACAATGCCTTAATGCTCATTAATTTATCTGTGTACTAAGGTGATCTGATCAAAGTTCATTTGTTTCCATTTGATTTATTGAATACAGACATCTCACAATTCACGCAATAGTGTTATTGTGCAGCCGATATTTTCAACCAATGTCATAAAGAAAGCTTATATTTTTAAATCGTTTAAGAGGCAGCAAAGTTTTTTTTTTTATCTTTGAGGAAGAAAATGTTCCAGAAACATTTTTCACTTACAGGCATTCTGCACTGTGTTTGAGAATGTAGAATATTTCTAATGAGTTTCAAGAATTCTTTGTTATAAGCTTAAAACTAAAGGTTTGCAAGAAGAGCAGCACTACTGATTTAAAACCCTGGTAACAAATTGATGGACAGTTATCCTTACTTTAAATCTTCACACTGTTTTACATACTTGTGTTTTCTTCTAAAGCATGAATGTTTTAAAGAATTTGTTTTCTGTAAATAAAGATCATGATCACAAAAGCTGCTACCTTGTATAAAGAGATAATGTCTTGGTCTCTTAGAAGTTATTCTTATTGATAGTTTGCCTGCAGCCAAACTTTTCCTGTTTCACAATTCGTAGTATGTTTATAGTTTGGAGTGAAAGACTACTGTCAAGTAGTCTGCAGAGCGCACAAGTCTCTGTAGCATACGTACGCACATTCTCTCAAAAGAAATAATAAAGTTTCAAGTATTGAGTAAGTCAGAAAGCTGTTTACTAGATTCTATATAAATACAGTTAGCAGTAATAAGTTTGGGGTTTATGGCTATGATTATTTAATACTTTTGGTGTTAGTCATTTCTTAGCAAACACTGGAACTTCTCTGGGAATTTCCTTAACTCTGGGAATTTCCTAACCTTCATTTTGTTAAATAAGTAAGCACTTACTACAAACATGTAAAATCTATTATCTCCAAAGGATCACAAGCATAAGGCATAGGTAAAATTCTAATCATCTAAGATTAGAATAGGAACATCTTTTGCATCAATATTGAGGGTACTTTCTTACAGAGAAAAACAACAAAATTGTCAAGTCAAAGGGAAGAACTTGTGTATTAACACACAGGCAAAACTGTTCTCACAGAGAAGTATCCCTGAAAAATAACAAATTTGCAGAACTGAGGAGGTACCATCTACATCAAGAGGTCAAGTGATTTGGTGTGAAAATGTTTGTTAGATCCTAACCCTGAATTATCCATGTCTTCTCCCGTTTCCTTTTAGAAATAGTGCTACACTTCTGTTCCTTTGTTACCATGTTTATTTGCATTGGTTTCAGTCTCTTTCACTCCTTGCCTAACTTATTTTACAGCTTGTGCATTTCTCACAGCTGGATAACAAGCAGGAATCCCATTGCACGACGTATAGCCCATGCTGATGAACACTAATTCTATGCATGGATCATGCAGTGAAGCATACGTGAAGAAAATTTCAATAACATTCTAGTTTTTCAAGTAACCAGCACACACAACTGGAACAGATTTCCAGGTGGATTCAGATTCTATTTTAGGACTCCCAAAGGGGACAGATGATTTTCAAAGTGGTCCAGTCCTAATGCATTTCCCTCAGGAATTACAACATTTATGGCTACATTTTGAAAATAGCTCATGTTCCAATGAGCTCACAAAATTCCAAGATCATAATTTAAATCTGTTTTGCTCTATAAACAAAAATATGTTTAAATCATAAATTCTGCAGGTAGACTGATTTTTTTGTTACAGAAGATGGAACTCAAATTTCCTAGGCTTTAATACATTAAGTACAAACTATTGCAGAGCTAAATATTTGGACCCTGAATTTTCACTTTTTGCTTTACATGTAACTAATGTATGTTACAAATCTGTTCATGTATTTGAAAAACTACAGTGTCATAGAAGTTATGAATAAATCCGTGATTTATAAATTTCCCACTGGTCAACACAGAGAAAGATAAATGTGCCCTGCTACACCTATGTAAGATGGAAAACTTGCTTGAGTTACAGGGAAGCCAGTACATTTGGGAATAAAGCAAAGGACAGAGTAGCTTTTTACCTTCAGCCACCAGGAAAATGATAATTGAAGCTGAAGGAAGGCCAATACTGCCCTGATAGCATGGAATGAATATCATAGTTTTTAGTAGAGCTTTGCTAGAGTTCTTACCCTTGGCTTTTTGAGCAGATGGTTCTCCCATACTGTGTTGTTTGCTTGTGTTTGGTTTCCTTTTAATAAAACTTGGAGGAGCTGGGATTTGGGGGACATGTATGGAGTTGATTTCCTCGTTGTTAGATTTCTGTGACCTAAGCAACATGGACCAGAGTCTGTTTGAATGTCTGAGAGCATTTTCCCCTCGCAATTGGCCCAGAGGGAGATTCCCCAGACTCATGTTGATGCTTTGTCCCAGCATGCACTTGGAACTGTGAGAGGCAGAGACTTGACTGTCTCCATTCTGGAAGGCTGTATTTTGGAAATATATGTTCTTTTAACATAGTTAACCATAGTTCTTAACATAGTTAACATAGTTCTTTAAAATACAGTTCTTTTATAGTTCTTAGCTAAGTTGGGTTAGTACTGTATCCAGTCTGATTGTCAACATATATCAGAATATAAGGAGAAGAAGAATCCAATTCCAGAATTTGATAGCTCAGGAAATCCTTGCAGTTTTGGTGAGGCTGAGTTTGCAGTTGTTCACCATTAGCATGTCACAGCAATGTTTTTAGGCTGTACACCAGAAACTGTTTCGCTCACCATCGTAAAGTTTCTTAGCATGGGTGTGTATCCTTTTGGACTCCTATGCAAGACGATGTAAGGATATACTATTTTCCAAATGGGTGCAAAAATCCCCAAGAAAATGCTATCATTATTTGTGTCTGTTGGGAACTTTCTTAATCCTTATAAAGGTCTGTTTGATAAAATGAAAAGCCAGTATGTGCTTTGAGTTTCCCCATGTCTAAATACACAGTTTAGTCATCCAAATAGTTCAAATGAGAACTTATGCCATTTAAATTAACCTGTTAGTTAATCCACTGTAGTCCTCCCAAATACAATTCACTAGCTATGGGAATCACAGCATATTACATCAAGATCATATAACACCTGCAATGATAGTAAAGTCTCATGCTAATGCCCCTAAAGGTCTAAAAGAGCAGTGAAGTGCAAATCAATTTCAATAATCTAAGAAAGAACCAAAGTCTTTCCTCAAAGCTTAGCTCACAAATGACCTGTAAAAATATAGTGAATGTGTGTAAGATAATTTGTAATGTTATGTATCTTGCCTTCACATAAGAAGTACTTTAGAATCTTGATCTGGAAGAATTCAGACTAATTTTCAGACTGGAGAGGTTCAAATCAGCATCACGTAAAAAAAAGCACACTCAAACCAGATTTCTGTGCTTTAAGTAACTATGATGCTGGCAAAAATAGACTGAAGACCTGGTCTCTTTGATTTCCACAAGGCTTTACATTTTCCATTCAATGCCCTGACCTCCTTTAATGGGAGTCTGGGAGAGGTTGCTAATCTACAGCAAGAGGGTCGTTTCATTTTCTGTGACTACTAAAGGCAGAAAATTCTCCAGACGGCTATTTGCCTAGGGCAGGACATGGCCAGGCTGGGTGGGAGCATCAGAAAAAAGCTCCTGTTCTATCAAGTCAAGGAAAGGTGCTGCTGCTGCTGTTGTGGGGAGGGCCAGGTGTGGGACGGAGGCTACTGGTGTCTTTGTTTCCCAGCCGTTCCCCGGCTGCTGCTCAGCAGAAGGAATGGCAGCTCTGCCTCGCAGACTCTTCTAGCGTTTAGGATTTACGTAATTGTGCCATGCTAATGGTCTTGGCTAAAGTGAAAATGATTAAACCACATTTGACTTTAATTTGTTGAGCTGACATGCACTTCTTTTCTTCCAGTGTAACAAATTACTAAAAGAGCAAACCAAATAAAGTGTAATTTACGGTTAGTCTGCTGTTGTGCGAACATGGAATTAAAAGCAAAATAATTTAAGTATTGCACAGTACTTTAATTAGAAAAATTAGTTGTTCAGAATCCCCTATGCTCTATGTTCAAACCCACATTCAGATTTGGTCTTCCCAGGGACCTGGTACTGTGAGACAAACTTAGCAGGGAGACATAGGTCAGATAAAAAACTTTGATGGTTTGCGGTGCTTCAGGAAGTTTGGTGTAGCACAGTATATAAGCAAATATAGATTTGCCTATCAAAACCCATAAACTCCTTATGGATTGTGAGCTCCTGTCCCAGGAGACCATTTTAAAAGTCCTATTAGAGAGGTAGAGAGCACATCTATTTGATTATATTTTGTGGCAGCTGAGAGTAACAGCACTGGGATTTTTTCTGTTAGGGACAATTATGAAGACTTGAAAGACAAGTGAGAGGGTTGTATGGAGAAAGAAAAGGAATATTTTATGAAGAATGAGTAAAGGAGCAAAATATTATTATCAATTGTAGGTTTGTAGAGACCTAATACAGAAAGACACCGTTTTTCTCAAGCCACTGTTTCTAGTTTAATGGAGTGCAACAAAGCTTACAAATATTACAGTGAAGAGGAGGACTGAGGCAGCCGGTGAATGGTTAATGAAATGACCTAATTTGGCATTGGTAGGGAAAGGCAACAGGAGACCAAATACAAGACCACTCAATGATTCAGATCCATTTGGATGTCAGTCATTCCAGCTGACTGTTTTGAAATTTGTCTATGACTACAAGTGTGTGATGAAAATCTGCTAATGATACAACCTTTGCAAAAAATATTTATTCTTAGGAAACTCTAAACCTCTTGCCTATCATGCTCATAGGGTTACAGGGTTTTTATCTGTTAAAAAAAAAAAGGACACAGTTTTAAAGGCAACCCACAGCAAGGGAAACAACGCAATCTAGAGTCTGACAGGACCTTTTTCTGTCAATGTTGTGACTGTTACACCTGAATTACCCAAATCTCTTACTAAACCAAGCAAAATATGCTTATTTCTTTTAAAACCTCTCTTCAGGCATTAGGCTTCATGTCCTTAGTGCCAAGGAGGAGGCACACTGATGTTCATCTGACTATATAGCCATCCCTAAATTCCTCTTTAGAGAATTGAATTGAGGGGAGAGGGAGTGTATTTGTGTTAACTCATTGTGTGAATATCAACATTAGTCCAGCTGCTGCAAGGGCTGGCCTCCAAAAGCTTTAATGCTTAATTTTCTGAAAAATTAAAGAAGGTAGCAAAATCTAAATGGTCAGACCTGTGATTTCCCTTATGAAATGACCATGGCTTATACCCAGAGATCAGAACGCATTGCATTTAATAGGCAGAAGCGCTGTCACTGTTCCCAAAACTTGTGCTTAGGAAGCTCTTGCTGACTATAACTGCGTTAAAGGAAGGCCTGAAGATAAAATGAAAAGGAGAGACTATATATTGAATGTAAAAAAAATCTGGGGAACATAAGTGGCAAACCAGTCTATAATCTTTACTGGGAGCATACATGATAAAAGATGCCATTATGATGCAAAAAAGTGCTATCAGGATCTTGGCTGTATCTGATAAGCCATTGATTGGCCACCTTGTGACATGAAGTTCTTGTTCGTTCTCTCACTGGAGGCTGGAGTACACACAAATGACCTAATGGTGAAACACTCTGTGTTCAGTTATTTCAGCTCAATGAACATCTTGCCACAAACTCTGTTTCTAATAAAGTATAGACTTCTTCTCTGTACATAGTCGGCTGTGACCATATTGCATCCTAGAATCTATCCAGTCTGCAGAAATACTTGAATACTATATGGTAACACGTGAAACTGTTTTAATTGGCTACTAACAGTTTTCTGCTTTCAGCGCTTATTCCTCATGCTATATTGGTTAATTATGATTGGTCAGGAAACCTCCAGATTTTCTCTTTCTTCCTTGGCTGGCTGAGTAAGAATCATTTGTCTTGTGCAAATATAAATGCACTGACACACTTCAGTACATTTTAAAAGCCTCTTTCTGATCCTAATACCTCTGGCTACATCTTTGGAATTTACTTTAGTAAACATTCATGGCAGCAAAACCCAAATGAACAAGTTTTTTCAGAAAGCAAATACACAAATGACATTAATGTGGCTTAAGTAAATTCATTTATAAATACAAGTAAATATTCAGAGAAAATTTAGCTCCATTAGCAGTCCCCAGAGCTTGTCAGTCTCAGATGGGGTCAAGGACAGGAGGATATAATGGTGTCAAAGAAAAACAGATGCAGGCAGATAACTGCTGTGTGATTCAGATATATAATTCACCTGAAGTAAGAAATGGGATCTGAAATGCAGCCCCACTTTCTTAAATAGAAGGCACTCAAGCTTGTTTTTGTAGCAGGTTGCAATTTTCTTAAATAGTCTGTTCTATGTGTTCTTTTCCAGCCAAAATATATTATATGTTTCTGTACTTTTTGAAGTGGGCACTGTAGAGTGGTGTGATTACAGCTTTTAGCAGCCTCTTTTTGGCTGCCTGGGTGTCCTTTGGTAATTGAAAACTTGTTTATTGGCATCATTTGTTGGACTTTATTTAATCACTGTTTCTCCTCTAGAAGCTGCTTTATACCTTCTGAGGGCTGACTCTTTGCATAGGCTTTGTCTGCTTTCTGGCATTGGGCAGGCTCCGTTTCATGCAAGTGGATTTGTAATTTAGCCACAGTGAGTAGCCACCAGCTATCTCGTCACGGGGTGCGGTGGGGATCTGCTCGTTCGGGGCTCTGCGGTGCTGGCCTCGCTGCTGGAGGCACTGATAAGTACCTGAGCAAGGAGAGATGCGTCTCCCTTGCACCACGCTGGACGGTTGCCAGGTGCTGCTGCAACTGTCTCCGTGAAGGCCACCCTCGTTTCACTGAAGGCAGCAGCAGGCAGTCTGGCCGCATTTTTAATTGGGAAGAGTTTGTTTAATGTTTCTCTGTTTATCAAAGTGGACCCTTGTTAACACTGATCACTTAGATTTCTGTTTAATCAAATTACATACAGTGTATACTAGGTTTTGCTCTAACTTAAATATTGCCTTTTCATCCTTGTCAGCAGAATACTTCAGCTTCATATTTCTTATTAATCCTGACAGGAAAGAAGAGGTTTTTATCTTAGATTACTGTTTCTTTATGGGGCCTGACAAAGGGTGTTTCTTGGTGGCAGAGTGAGAGGGATGCTGCCATAAGCAACGAAAGAGCTTCTTGGCTGATGTGAAAGAGATTAGGGGACTGTGTTTGCCCCAGTATAATCACACTAAATTTCTTTTTGACCCCTTAGGAAAAGCTGCAGGCAAGATTCTTCTAATAGGATAGTTACAGGAAGGAGGAAGAGTCATCAAGTGTAGATGCCCAAGTGGCTGTTGCAGCTGAATTTTCCACTCATCAGCTGGGAGAGAGGGCTTGCAGATCAATATTGAATTGTTTCTTTTACTGCATCTGTGGAAAGGATAGCTAAGAAGAGATACTGAATTACTTTGTTTGGTTTATAGGTTTGTTTGATTAGTGCTTTATGTGGAGGATTAATTGTTTTGGATTAGTGCTTTATATTCTTGTGTTGACACCCATATATAATGATGTATCTTCATATATACATGGTGAGCACGTATATTCATTCTTTCTGCCAGTCAAGGTGGCAGCTCGGAAAATATGAAATCCATTCATTGTGTTGGGGTAGTGTGGGCAGGGGGTGACTAGCAGCCAGGTGTACCTGAAACAACAAAATGGGAAACAAGTGAATGCGATGCATAGAGTTTATATTGTTGTGAATAGAATACAGGCTGTACATTCCACTGCCCTTGTGTTGTTTGAAAATTGCCAAAAATTAATTGTTGAAAATGCTCAGGAGTGAATTTTAAATGTGCTTGTTTATTTGCACTAGAAAATGAAATACATGGAGACATGCCCATACATATACATACATGCCTATTTATAGATGTGTGACACAGGATAGACTTTGCTTTTACTGTTCGATGACAGATTCTTCAGTGCTCTGGCACAGACCCAGTTAAGCAAGCCAGACAAGAGGATAACTGCCTTCCTCTGAGTTTATAACAAGCCCACCTACTCAATTAGTTTGTGTTGGTGACAGAAAATTAGAATGCATGGATGGTTATTTATTTATTTTAATAAATTACATTATTCCTAGTGCAGCAGGAATACAAGGTTCTTAATGCTTCTCCCACAAAAATCAGGCTTTCAGGGGACTGTGATCTGGGAAGGGACCTGTTTGTACTGTCCAAAATTATACCCTGTGCAGTTGCTTTTCCTCAGTTTATTCTAAGATGACTTTTAAAACTGATTCTATCCTCAGCCAGTCAATTTTAGAGTAGTCTATCTCATTTTTGTACAATAACACAGACAAAATTTGTTTTTTCCCTCCATGGCAAGGTTTATAATGATTAAAAAATCCCTGTTCCTGTTTAGCAACGAAATCTCCCTCAGGTTTGTCTCTCCCAGAGACTTAAAGTCATGGATCTTCAAAAAAAGTTCAAAATTATAAAAATTAGACTAATCCTGTTTATGAAGTAGCATGACACTACTTAACTCTTAGTCATTCAGAATCTTTCATGCTGAGTATTAACAGTTTTTAATAAAACTCAGTCTTTTAATAAAAATAATTATTTTCAAAATAAAGAAGACAGAAAATTCAGTGACAGAATATGAATGCATTTGTGAAGGCATGGTCTGCTGACAATCTATGGAAGCAGGAAAAGAAGCTACATTTGTTGAGTGTATTGCTGACTATGGCTCTTTTGTGATGTTTTTTTTCCCCTTCTGTTCTAATACTAAATGATTGTATTAAATCTTCATGAGTTTCTAGGAATTGTATTCTTAATTTCTGCTGTTATGCAACATTTGCTTTTATCAGCAAGTTGCTAGTTTTCCCTTGCATAATACCTAAACTTTCTCAGTTTGAAGTACATATTATTTCCTCTTTATTGGAAAAATATTTTTGCAGAGGGTATGAATGCTGGCAAAAGATGAAAATTAGAGGGAGGCCACACTACTGAATGACCTCAAATGCAAAGCTATAAAGCTGGTAAAATGGTATCTGGTACCTATTGTAAAACAGGTAGAGTAATTAGAAATATCTAGAGCATCAAGAAGATGAATGAGAAATAGATTGAGCAGACAGATTTCTGGTGGTGGTGGTGGGTTTTTTTCTTTTTTTTTTTTTCATTCTTTTTTTGTCTTTTCCTTTAAGGAATAGCTGGTATTTATTTCTCCTGTTTTGCATTGTACAGTTAGTTCTAATATTAGTCCCACTAAAATCAGTGGGAATAGTGACAAACCATGTCACCTTTGACAGATCCAAATATATGTGTGGGTCTGTATATATATGTATATATCCATAGTACCTATGTGAATACATTATACGCTTGAGAGCTTACGAAGTTTCTCCGTCCTGCTTCGTTTCCTGTATTCTCTTGGAAAAGATAACGGTGGCTACTTTTGATAATGGTCTGCTGTATTTAGAGAAGATCTTTGATACATGGGAAATAGAGCTCCCTTATGTACCTTATGAGATATCCAGCAGTGTCTCTCTCTTATGTCTCTAGACTATATCTGAAAAGCTGCTTGGCCAGATGGCACTGTAGATCTGTAACATTTAAACATATTTTTGGCAGCCCTGGGCATGCATAATATCCTGGGTGAAATATTTTTGCTTGCCAGGCTAAAAAAGTGTGTAAACTTCAAAATTACATCCAATGACACCTGAATATCTTTCTATATTTTCTTGGCCAAATACCTACAGAGGACTTGGCTTAACCAATAATAAGCAGATTAAACAACAGTATTATTCTTCACTATAGCTGTTATCTGACTCTTACCAAAGAATGTGACAGAAGTAGAGACTCTTAAAAGTCTTCTAATACCCTGGATTTTCCAATCTGGGACTGCTGAGCAAAACTTACCTATAATGTGTCATTAGTTATTTATAGTGCTGTCAGTATCCTAGATAATTTTTACGCTTTAGGTTATCACCATAACCGTCTGTTACTCCTATATCTGTTTTCCCCATGGCTGTAGCACAGGCAGGCTCCTCTGTACTACATGTGATAAACAATTTAAGACTCGTGTAAATAGTCTGACCTCTTTATTTAGCTGGGGCACACAATTAACATTATTTACCAAACACATGACATTTGGTGATATTTACCAAACAGATGACATTCACCAAAAAGAATAATATTATTAACCCAATGGAAATTCACAAAATATTTGGAATATAGGAAACATACATGGAAAAAAGTGGAAAATGCTGACTGAAATTTCAAATCCTAGCTAGTTCCAGAAAAGGACATAACCTAGTATTCGTTTGGCTAATCAGTAATTAGGGGCAACTGTAGGGGCAGCTTGCAGAATGACGGTTGAATTTTGATGCCTGTTGTTCTTCAGTACTATTAAGGTCTGAAGTCAGTCCTTTGGGTTGATTCTATTAATTGAAATTCAAATCATAATCTTAATCAAGTATATTTGAAGTACCTGTAAGCTGCACCACCATCTTTTAATTTACTTGTGTATAAGCATACTCATATTTAGACTTATCCATATTTAGGCAATGAGTAATATTATTCAATTTACAATGAGTGCTGAGGCATGCACTGTAAAAGGCTAAATTTCCTGGGAGGCACGAGTTGTGCTGTCTGATTTTCAGCTGTTAGACGTCTAGTGTGAATCCAGAAGTTGAAGCTGGGTGGTGAGGCTCCCAGCTTTAGTGCACGGGGGAGTTAAAAACCTCAGGATGGAATTCAAAGCTGCCATCATGGGTTGGCTTATAGGAAAGTAAAGACTGCTCAGTCAAGGCCTCAGGGAGTCATAGGCACCTTCCTGAGAAGGAAAAAACTACTACCATCCCTCCTCCCCTTACAAGCTTCAGGCATTGCTATCTTTTAAAACACACATAAAAGGGGAAGAACTCTTCTCTATAACAGTCTAACACTTAGTATGCAGGCTTGTACTCGATTCTTAGCGTCTTCACAGACCTTCTAGTACTTCAATCCCTTTTTTCTAGTGGAGCAGATTTAAGTAGGTATTTCTACGTCTTGGGAATGTGCCTACCAAACCAGCTAGGCAGCAGTGGCATGCATTCCTCTCCTGGTGCAGCTATACCGTTATGCAGAAAGCTGGCGAGCAGAGAAATGTAAATCTGTAGTTCAGTGATCAGGACGCTTGCCAGAAGGAGTGGAGTCTTGGGTTCTGGTCTGTCTCTACTTAGTTAGATTTCTGCTTCTGTATTTGGTATTAAGCAGCTTAGTTTCTGGATCAAGGTTGTCAAGCTGTTGAACCTTGTCTAGGCTAAAATATTCTGTTGATTCCTGAGTTTTCAATTCTAAATGTTTTGGGAAAATCGCAGTGGAGCCAACGAAGCTTAAGCATCTCCAGGATTAGGCAGAAGCTGAATGGTCATAGTAAGTGTATAAATGCCTTATCCACAGCTGTGTGCTTAAAAAAATCTTCCAGCCAATGACCATTTCTTCTTTTCAGAGCTACTTTTAGTGTTCCTCCAAAAGCTGATTGATCCTGATATTTTCTCTGCAACTCTTCCATAAACTCTACTTCAACCAATTAATTTCAGGATTGAAAATAATGAAAAGACTTGGTTAAGAAAGATATGAAAATCTTAAGCAAAAGCTGGGGAAAAAGAAGAAGGAAAAAAAAGGAAAGAAAAAGAAAAGAAGCATGAAAAGATATTAAAAAACCCCAACCCAAACAGTGAAGTATAAAACTGCAGGGAGGAGTGAAGAGAAAAAAAGCCAACAACAGCAAAGACATGAAAGAATTCTCAGGGTATTGTTTGAAGTACCATTAATTCATAGAGAAGATGGACCTTAAAAGAATTAATGGAAGTATTATAGATGAAAAGACTAGAGGAGGATGAGGTGATCAGGCATTCAAATCTAACTTTTTTTTTTTTTTTTTAAACTGTTTGACGCTTGGTTGATTTGTTACTATAAAGATCTGAGCACCAAGTTGTATTTTATTCTGTGGTTATTTCCTATTCCATCAAGAAGACTGAAAGGACTTGCATTCCAATACAATGAAAGGTCTGGGCATTCCAGTGAAGAACCTGGAATTTACTAACCTGAAAAAATGTTTTGCTCCAGCTTCTCCAACCACTACTTTGTAGGTTTACTTAATATGGATGTGTTTTCTAGACTGTAGGGATCTCGTACCCGTTTTGAGCGCAGGTGGTATTTACAAGTGGCATAGTGAGCAATATGCCAGTGTGGCATGCTTAGGTATTTGGATTTGTTTTTAAAGTCCAGCAACCACGATTGTATCGTAATAGAACATGTCCCCTGGATACCTCTAACTCTCTCCCTTGTGTTCTGCATCCTTGAATACAAGCCTGTTTTGGAGATGTTGACTCTTTTGAAACACCACTGACTAGGATCTTCTCTTCTCCTGGACAGATGAATACGTTACCTATGCTGTAAAATATGGCATATGACGTATATGCCATTATATCCATGTCAAACAGGTACAATTGCCCCCAAAATAAAGGAAAAACTGTCCTCTGTTCTATTCCCTTGGGTTGTGAGGCTTTTCCATACAGCAAGGGGATCTTCCATATAACACCTCATATCTGGCAAACCTAGCATTCATTGTTGGATTTTGGAGGGTCTTTCAAAGCGAATGTCAAGCTCCTGGGACATTTAGACTTTTGCCTTAAGATAGCAGCGTTCAACAGCAGTGTCTTTCAGCTACCTCTCAACTCAGACCTCTATAGGAATTAAAAGCCAGGTGTAGCTAGTTTTCACCAACACAAAGATCATGTGCTTTGTAGTAGTTGTACACTCTCTGCTTAACTTGGACCTCGACAGAAACTGAGAGGCAGGAGCCACTGGTTTTCAGGAGAGGATCTTGTTTTTTGCCTCTTGACCATACACCGATTTCTGTTCCCATTTCAGGCATTTCGTGGCAATGAGGCTGTGCCTTTTAAATATGGTCTCTCAGTCCCTCTCACTCTTTCGTAGCCCTGAATCTGGGCTATGCTAAGTGAAAATGATTCTTCCTCTTGTCCTGTAGTTTAGAACCAAGGCACAAAAGGAAAGACAGTTCTGAGGAAAAGGAAAAAATTGTTGCCTGCCAGGTGGAGCTGGAGAGATTAGCAGAGTGTTGATGAACCAGAGTCTGAGACAATCTTTCTCCCTCATGTGTCTTAGTCTGACCTCAGCAGCCTTGCTCTTCCTTTGGGAATCCTTAAAAATATGTTATATTGTATATATTTCATAGGTATATTATATAGCTATCATGGTTCCCTTAATATTACTGCAGATTTCTGATTGATCATGGCTTCAAAATCTCTATTGCTATTTGGGACATACTACTCCACAAATGTATAATTCGGTCCCCTGAGCACAGATGTTGCAATGATGGTTGCTGACCTGCAGATGTGTTCATTATAATCCACTCTTTGTAAAGAAACTGCAAATAATGACAAAAGTTCAAAGTGGTAGAAATTGCAAGGGACTGAAAACATTATTTCTCTGTTCTGCATTCCACTCAGGCTCTCTAGTGAATATATGTTGTAGATTGTTTTATTCCCTGATATTCTGAGCCCTATATATTTTAGATATACTCCTTGCTATAAGCTCTGACAGCTACATTCCACTGGAATCACGAAGCTGTGACCAGAAGAAGAAATCTCACTAGCACAGAGAGGAGAACTAAGCTTATGAAACTTACCACAGGAATAAATAAAAATGACTCTCAACCTCACAGCATTCAGCAAAACTTAGCTCATTGAATTGGCTTTCCCTCATTAAATTTCTCATGCACAGACACACACACATGCACACACACACTTTTCTATCTCATTTTTTCTGATCTCTGGAGAAGGGAGAGACATTATTTATTTTTAAATTCTTGGCAGAGTCTGGATATTGTGGTGATAATCAACTCGTAAGAAAATAGAAATGTAACAGCTAAACAATACCATCTGATCGCTTAAATTAGAGAAGAATTGTAGCTACCTGTTTTTTCAGCTCCCAGTGGAAGCAGAAGAGAACATGAGATTATCCTGAAGTCCTTTAGGTTAGTGCTATATTCATATGTGCTGAGAGGGAGTATAAAAGCTGGAGATGGTATGGAAAACAATACGCAATGTTGGTTTAATCCTGTTTGACTGAACTTGGGTGAACATTTTTGACATCTAGAAAGAGTCACGTCTAGGTCTTTTCAAAGATTGTGTGAGAGTAACCCTTTGATCATTGGTGGGAAAAATCCTAGATATTTTTCCTCTTCTGTTTGGAAAATTATGCATGGCATGAATATTGATTCTCTGACATTAGTGAGCAAAAGAATTTATCTCGATTTTCTAGTGAGAGTTTGACTCAAAATCAGAAACTGTCATTGGAAACAAAGATTGATGTAGCCTGGGACTGCGGTATTGAGCTTCTAATTTTTTATTACAATTCCTGATGTGTCACTCAACTAAGATTTCCTTTTTGAAGTGGGGCTATAGATCACTGTCAAAAGTTGTTTCTGTTTGACCAGTTTTATTTTATACTTTTATGTACTTAATGGTTTTTTTGGTGACTGGCCGTAACTGGATACCAGCTGCTACTTCACATGCATTACTTCTTCTTTTTCACAATGCTTGAAAAGACGTTATTTGTGGAAGGATGTGATGACAGAATACCCTGAATATTTACCTTTAGAATACTTCGAGCTGCTGGAATCCATGCTACTGCAGTGATTTTATATCTTCTGAAAATCCTCTAAATAGAGCATGGTAGAATCCTAATCTTAATTCCTTTATTTAGACTTTAAAATCATTCTTCTAGAAAAAGCATTTAATCTGTGTAGAATTTGCCTGGCTTAAAATTTATTTGGCATGTTATAAAAGGTTATACATTCTTATTTGGCTGCAGCTCTAATGATTTGTATATGATGTATCTGATTCCAGAGTAGAGGTAGTTTGATGGTCTTAATTCAGCCATATATTTATTCCTAGTCTCTTTATTCTGTAATTATCTTAAATCCCACTTTGATACCATATCTTAGACTTACAGACCTTTTGCAGATTTTTCTTGTTTTCCTGTCTGGTAGCATAAGAAAATACAAGAATCACTTAACTTCTCCTCACAAAGGTCTAGGGAACAGGAATGGGAATTACATTAAGGATAAATTTCTCCAGTTGAATGTGTTTGGCACCTCAGTATGTATCTGAATTCCAGAATGTATCCTGACCTTTATGGTTTCATCTCTATCTGACTAGATTATGTTTCAAAGAAAGGTCTTACTAGTTTTATATCTGAAATAGATTATCCAGAGATGAATCACTTAGAATTGTACATACAGCTCTGTCAAAAATGAATAGTGTTTCTCTTTTTCTTATCACTGTGATGCTCATTTGAAGGATTGTCCAGGTGATCATGTTCATAAGTATCTGGTTTTTTTTTCTTTCTCTTTGGCATGCCGTTATTCCAGTGGAAAACATCAAGGAGTATGACACTTGCCTCTGAAATAGTCCAGGATAAAGCCAAAGAAAAGATAACTTCTTATTTCACAGCGTTCATTCATATTGTTGCAGAGAGCTGTTCCATTTATGCTTATTCACAATACTTTCCCTGTGCCAAAGTGTTAGTTATCAAAGACTGGCATTGAATGCAGTTACCCATTCCGTTTTGCTTCTTTTTTAACAAACATGCCTATTTTTACACAACATTATATTTCATACTGGTAACGCAACTTTAGGAAGTTTGAAGATCAAGTCTGATCAGCATCCAAAAAATAGAAACCTTGGTCCATCTCTCAAGCTATTGCATTTCATTTGTAATACATTAGCTGCATTTCATTAGCTACAGTTAGCTCCTGTCCCAGCACAAGATACTTGCCTATATGAAAGTAGCCGATAAAATTATTACTTTAGGGAAATGGAAGAGATCCACACTTTTGGCATTTGAAAATCCACATTTACTACTTGGTTGAATGACCCTGTGTATTTATCACCAGAATATACCTAGCTACCTGCTGTCTTATGTGAATATTTGTGCAGATGGAACAAAAACCTTAGAAGTATATTGGAACTTCTTAGTAAAGTGTGGGCTGTGGAAGGAATGTATTGTGTAACTCTGGTTTAAATAAACACACAACCCAAGTCTCGTACATCTTGACAAAACCAAAAGGACCCTGGTCACAATGATAAAAGATAATGTACTTCTGCAGATTTGTCAAAGACAAAATTTTATAACAAACAATCAAAATAGCAGAAAGGCATTTAAATGTCTCTCTAGAATTCACACATCAGTTAAAAGGCTTTGGTTGTAAATCTGAATAATGCTAAATAAATCAAATCTGACAGTTGTTTCCACTAAATACCTTCTGCTGTGATCTGAATGCCAGCTGTCTGATACTTTCAAATATGAAGCAGGTTACAGAGTTGGATTAACTTCATCCCACCTAGAAAGGTGAAAATGGTGTTCTCTCTTCCAGTTCTGTTAAGGTGATAATTAACTAGAAATAAAGTAGTAAAGATGATGCAACTATTATATGAAATTATGAACCTGCCATTAGTCTGCATATTCTGTTGAAATCAATGGTAGTTTAAAGTCAATATGCTCCACGAGATGAAGAAACTTTGATTCTTATTAGACATTTTCTTATGCTCTTAATCCTCGAGAAATATCTCAAGGATTTCACAGAGAAATATCTGGTAAGTTAGACCTTGGCTTATTTACTGGAGAAAAATAGAGCAATCATAACCTCTGCAATAGCTCTTGAGCAAGAATATGGAAATGCTCTTTTTAGGGCTGAAAGAATATTCAGAAAGACATCTGGATTATCCACTCTGTATTGCAGATTGTCGAGGGAGGGTCTGTAAATCTCCAGGCTTCAGCTGCTTGACTTCAAGCTTCTACAGCTGATTTGTTGTTGGGGAGTGTTGTTCTCCCTGATGTGTCGCTTTCCCTCTGAGGGACCTCTGAAGAAGTGCCCTGATATGATGCAGTTTTTAAAAGCTGCACATAATTTCTTGCCAGGCTACCTCTCCATCTTCCATGAATCACTGATATAGAAGCAGTTTTGAATAATATTTCACCCTAGTCAGTAAAGTAGGAGTAATGCACATAACTTTGGGAAAACCAAAATTATTATATTAGTATTAGTGTATGTATTGTGTACTTATTATTTATTGCTTGTTATTTATTTTATTATATTAGTATTGGTATATTTTTCTTCAAATAGCTGATTATGTTGATAAGTAAAGATGTCAGTTATGAAATCTAGACTTCATTAAATATTGATTCATAACTCAACAAAGCTTGTCCATACTTTATTACACAAATAAACGAAAAATTCCAGAAGCTGTTAGTCTGTATGAACCATTCATGATTTTGGTAATAATTTTCAGGAACACTGCTGCTGACATGCCACCTTGGGGGCAACCTCAGTCATTTATGTATTTTTTGATGTGTTTGATATAACATTGTCAGAACAGGAAAGATGCAAACCAATTAAAAATCCTCCCTATGCCCAACTGGAGTAATTTACTAACACAGAGGCCCTTTGATGCATTCAGTTTTATTGTGAAATAAAACACTGTGTATTTCTTACAGCTTTTGACGAGATTCATTTTGAATCTTTGTGTCAGGAGATGTACAAGTGTTATCTGTAAATGAGAAATGTATGCAAGGTCCTCAACTACTGCTGAATTTCAATGAACTTTGTGGTTCTAATGTCATGAAGCTCTGTCAAATGTTAACAGAAATTAAAGGTAAAATTCATATGGAGCTTTCACAAATCACAGCCTTATCTGTCAACATTTTATAATAACCTAACAGTTATGATCTATCAAGGTATTAAAGTGCAATTCTGAGCCCCAAAGGAAAAAATCATGACATTCTCAGACCAGTAAAATAACAATAAATATTTTTATTGAACAGAATTGTCAAGCTTTCCTTTCAAACTTCTCTCACTAATTGCATTTCAAACAACTTCTGTTACAAATGCTGAGAATAGACAGGAAGAAAACAGTGAGACTGTTACAACTTTGAAATACTTCAGATACCACTGGTTTATGTTTATTTAACGTTTCTTTCTTACTGCATTTTTAAAAATAAAGCTGATTTTAAATTTTTGATAAGGTAGTTTTCTTTACGAGCACGTTAAACTGTGGCACTACAATTCGCATTTAGCAGGGCAGGAGAGGCATTAAATACATGAAAGCATTCCATCTTATCTGTCAACACTTAAATTTCTGTAAAGACCTCTGTTATATGAATCTAGACACTGTACAGAAATGTGTATCTTTACATTCAACTACTTAGCCCTAACTTTGAGAAGCTACCAGGCCTATGAAGTTCATTGTGCTTATTCAAAACTATATTAATCTTATTTTCTGCTGCTGAAAACATAAAGGCTTAGAGCCAGATTCTGGTCTGCATTACAGCCTGGTTTTGCTGCTCCAAGGTTCAAAGGGCTAGAAAGCCAATCATAACAGTCAGTGAAGGGTTGGATCAGCTTCATCAGACTCCTCCCTAGCTTTCCAATGGAAAAGTCGTCGAGAATTTCAAGCATTCCCTGTTGTAAAAACATCTGCTTGGAATTATCCGAATAAAAAATTATCTGTGAGGATTATATCTTAATTAGTTATCCGTTTGCTGTTGCCTTTTCACGGAATGGTTCAGAAGTGTGTGTTTGTTCAAGGTGTGGAAAATCAAAGGTCAGTTGTTATATATGTGTATAAATGTACATATATATATGTATATATATTATATACCATATATACACACACACACTCCTGTCTAAGGGGATTAGAGCTCACATACCAAGAAGGTTCTGTGATGTTTAAGATGTACACTACCCACCCTTTAATATTGAAACTATTTTTTTCTTACCTGAAATAGTTCAGCATTCAAGAGATCAGGGGCAGGATGAAGTACCTTTGACCACACAGCTGAGTGCTATCATTATGGCACGTCAGAAGATTGTTCTTATTTTTTTGTTGTCTTAATCACTAAATACTCTATACAAAGCCAAAGAGAAGAGAGGCACCTTCAACTGCGTAATTTTTCAGTTACAAAGGTAGAAGCCTCAAGTTCAAACCTGATCTTTTTCTGCTTTGGCACAGTGTGTGATTATACAAGCAAGTACACCTAACTCTTAAATGGGTTCCTGAGGATTGGAAATAGAAGTGCATTTGGAAAGGCACCTCTTTCTCACATCTTGCAGGCGGTATATAAAATTTCTAGTCACGGTTTACGCTGAGAATCTAAGGTCAAGGCTTGCCCTCTGGCCTGGTGGTTAGGACAAGTACTTTAGAAACGTGGGTTCAGCTCTCTTTAGCTGGAGATAAATGTTGAAACCGTATTTCCCATGTGTCAGGTGGAAGTTGTTACCGACTGGTCTATTTATTAAAAAGAGGTTGTCTTCTGTTATGGGAATCTGTCTTTTCATTTCCTTTACAATTTTACACAAGAAAAAGGGAGCTTTTTGGTTTTTTTGGTTTCAGCAACAAAAGGCCTTAAGTTTTGTTTGCTCTGAACTATTTTTTTGAGGAACATTTTTCTCTTTCAGTTCAGCTGCCAAACCACAAATAATCTCTGTCTCCTTATGTTACGAAAACTTAGTCTTAGGTTGAGGACAAACTGTAATAGCTATAATAATTTTAGAACCTTTGAAGAGCTGCCTTTTTACCACTTTTCCTCTGTAGAAATACCAAGCAAATTTTTCATACAGTTCTCCATTTAGTATTATTTTTGTTTATTTGTAATTTCCACAAAGATACCCTCTACACCCTGTACAT
Organism: Platalea leucorodia; assembly: GCF_965183815.1. Taxonomy (NCBI): domain Eukaryota; kingdom Metazoa; phylum Chordata; class Aves; order Pelecaniformes; family Threskiornithidae; genus Platalea; species Platalea leucorodia. The sequence continues at coordinate 36,097,018 of NC_138827.1, read as the reverse complement.
AAGTTTTGACAGAGTTAATGTGAATCACTGTTTTGAGAGTTTTCATATTTAATCTATATGGTGCTGTCATCAGTCCAGCAGAATTAACTTGTGGTCAAACATGCTGTTTAGGAGAAAGGCACAAAGTGTTCTGCTTCTCTAGGAAAGAAAGTGCTCCAGAGTGAGCCTGATGTCTTGGACATGGAAAAGAGGGTGGCTGGGACTTTCCTTCCTTACGCAAGTGGGACAAAGATCATTACATAGGGATTGTCTTGCATGCGACTGTTTGCCTGTTGTGGAAAATGTTTTCCATGTGCTGGGATAACTTCACTAAAACCAAAGCTAAACTAAAGAATACTTTTCCCACAGGGAGATTTCCTGCCTTCATTATAATCCTCAGTAGCTGTAAGCAAGCCTCTAGATGCTTGCTGCAGTTGCCAACAGGTCCCTTACTGGGTCTGCATTGTTGCATTCACCATTTTCTCAGAATACGCTTGGTTTTTAGACCCTGGCTCTTAATATTTCTGACTGGACTTCAACTCCCTTGTTTGGCTTTTTTTCCAGTATTCCCCAGATCTACTTCCATCCCTGATTAGATCCAGGAAGTGCAGCAATACAAAAATAATCAGTGGAAAATAGAGTAAAATTGATTTCCTTACTAATTTTAAGAAGAATTATGAATGTTTATTTGTAGGCAATAACGATCTGTGCTCTCTTCACTGTATGATCTTTAAAATTATTTCATGCAAAGATTATGTTTCTCCTGCAGAAGGGGCACTTGTATTCCATGCACTGACATTCTTGACTTACATGCATGTATGAAAGCAAAACTAGAATGCCTGAATAAAACCCCCGAACTTTTCTCTTAAAATGAAAAAGCCAGGTTTTCAGCATTAGGTCTGGGTTATGATTGTTACTGCATTCCAGCTTCTAGGCAGGAACATGGGGATAGATAGAATTATGGTTAAATGCTTGGACTGTCTTTCTTTGCTAAAGACCTTCTGGTGAAGGAAGGCTGGTAGAAGGAAGGGGATTGCTTTCATGCTGCAATCTCTTTTTTTGTCTAAGAACAGCTTCAGTACTGCAGAAGTACTAAGAACTACAGAAATAACACTATAAATATATTCCAAAGCCTGTTATTTCAGACGGAATTTCATACCACATCATATCAGATCTACAGTGACCTAAAGATATTGTAAAACTGGTGAGGTTTGGAGAAACCAGTGTGATGTACATTTTGAATGCTTTTCCATTTGGAAAGTTTTCATCCTGAGATTACTCCCTTTGAAAAGGAAAAAGATTCTGCTTGGAAAGATAAAAATGAAGATTAGAATTTAATAGGTTCTGCAGTCCAGAAAAGACTACAAAGGTACATTTCTTTGCACATGTAAACATTCAGTAATTGAAAAAATGATATTTTACAAAAGAAACATTAAATCCCACTTTAAAACCTATCCTCTGCTTTTGTGGAATAAGTATTCCTACTACGATTTGAGTCTTTGAAGTTACTTTTTTCTCATACTTAAAACACTGCGTTATGTTAGGATTGTGGTGTAGCTTTCCAATTTTACACTTTTTATGTAATACAGAGCATAACTTACATGCTTAGTTTTGAAGTATCCCTTTTGTTTTGGTAGAGAATGGATGCTGTAAATTTTATGGTACCAGGAACTAGTATTTTGTGGCATAATTCCTCCATGGCTAATGTCTCTTTCTTTGATGGTATTTTTGGAGATACAAGTGCCTACAAACACCTAAGGGTATATACTGTGGTTTTTTCTCACAGATAATTTGTGGATAGCAAGCACAGGGTCTCAGTGTCTCTGTGTGTGGTGGATTCTGGAATAATATTTTTCATTTTGAGTTTTCACCTATGTACACAGGTAGTTAATATGTTTGCAGAATTGCGTCACTGGGCATTATCTTGTGTCTCACTTGAGATCCCTGTGTCTTCAGCTCTCACCCTTTGATGTGTTGGATTTGAATAAGTCAAAAAATCAAAAAGCTGTGTTGTGCAACAAGAGTCTATAGCTTTGCTTTTGGTCACCAGAAATGTGGTTGGAGGACTTGTAATATACATAATTTTACTCACAGCCTTGAGACTGCAGTAAATTGGAAAGAGCTTTGGGTTGGTAAATACAAAATCAGGTGAATTTCCTATGTTCCAAAGATTCGTTTTTTACATAGTTCTGTCTGTTCCCTCTTGACCCTAGCAAGCTTGCTATTTCAGCTTAAAGCTTATCCTTTAACTACTTGCCTGGACTTGGAGTCTACATAACAAAACTAGGAAATCAGATTTGGTGACTGGATGGAACCAAGACCAATTCACTTTGATTTTGCTTTAGCATAGACTTTTTAAAATTAGTTTGTAGGAGCAGTTTAATTTTAATTTCCTAATTCAAATCACTGCACTCTACTGAATAAGGTTTCAATGAGCTTGAACACAAAAGATAAACAATAAGCATTTCTTTGTTTTCAGATAGCTTTTGAAGCTTGTTTGCTAGCACCAGACCTTGCTTTCAGTGGGATGGCCACTATGTCTGCTAAAGCCTTCAGGGAAAATGAAAGCAAAAGCCAGATAACATGAAGACTGCATTAAAATGTGAGAAATATTTCAGTGTTCAAATTCAGCTAGTAGTGTCAAGGATACATAATGAGGAGACAATAAAGAACTTGAAGGAATAAAGGATCAGACAGTGTCTTTTGAACAGATGGGGACATAAATAGTCTAGCATATATCAAAACTGCTAGTACATTGTGTTTAGGAATGTTACTTTACTGTGTTCATAAAAACTTCGTTTAATACAAAACAAAAAAACCTCACTTAATTAAATGTATACATATATATATAAAGTCTTCACGAAAAACTTAATACTTGGCATCTTTTATTTTCCTGTTTAGATAAACTGAAAAATGAACTCTAATGACTTTGGTGCCCAAACTCCCATTAGGATTAGGTATTTCTAGGCAGCTTTGAAATCTCAGCATTAATGGCAGGACAACATTAAAAGCGAAGCACTCCCTCCTGGAGAAGTTCTAGTACCTGATCATTCCCTGAAGGCCCTTCGTTGTCATTAGCTAAGGGCTTTCTCCATTGCAGCCCAACTCCCTCCTTGGAGCAGGGAAACCTCCACCCTCCGTAACATCATCCTGTCACTATGGAAACAAATGCATTGCTACGATTTCTGCACTGGGGGGAAACAGGTAAGCCACTAACCTGGCAATGTGACTGGAATAAGTCTGCTGATTCCAGGGCTAAACCTGAAATCCTTTATTTCATTGTCGGATGGAGAGAAAAGGTGGGACATAAACCAGTAAAGCTTATGTTTAAACATAAGCGTCTCCAGTACTTAGTAAACATCTTTTAGAAAACTACACAGAGGAGGGAAATCTTTGGTTTGCCTTCCTTTGTATAAGTCCTTTGTTAGTGTGGTTCTGAATTCAGCTGTAGGTTTTGTACCTGTTGTGGTTTTGCATTTTTTATTTTTGCTTTTGAATCTCTAAGTCAAGCTAAACCCATTCCTCAGTCCATGCATAAACAATTCCATATGTTACCTGTTTCACTGAAAAAAGTGCAAGGTGAACATTTGGCATGAGTCCCTGAATATGTTTTTGGACAAATCTGGTCTGAGTTCCAGGCTTATGACAAAAGCTGGAATCACATAAAATCTCATCTGGTTCGGCTGAAATTTTTTTCAGTTTTCTCATAGCCTTCTTGCAAACCATTGGCAAGTGTCAACTTTAGCACTGTCAGATATCTGGACTGGCACAAAAGAGCAATAAGGCATGGATCTTTCAACAATGAATGTGACACTAGACACCAAATCTGTTCATCAGTGCTGCTCTACAACCTCGTCCTGCACCTTTTGAGGTTTTCCATGTGAGGAAAGTTGTGTCCCTGGGCTAGCAGATAAAGCTGCTCGAGCTGAACTACAAACAGGGAAGAAGCATTCAGCAGCTTCTGTGCTCGCTTTTTGAAAACATGTCTGTTTTATTCTTCTGTAGCCCCTGCTTCATACTGACATCTTTAAGTAACTCTAAAAAGCAGTTTTCACTGTGCTGTTCTTCTACCACTCATATTTAATAATTTCATTTCTAATATTTTTCTTTGCTTCCTCTTAGAGTCATCATCCTCTTTTGCTATTCCCTTTAGTTCTTTTCTGAAGGGACTATATAAAATATAGTTCAGTTCTTTCTCAATAGCTATTCATAGCAGAGAGAAAAAAGGAACATCATGAGTTTAGCCTGTATGGGAACTGTCTCCCCATTGTCTACCCACCTTCTGCCAGAGGGACGCTGGCTGATATGTAGCAGTACGTATATCTCCTGAGATTCTCCAGTCTTAGAGTTGCCCACAGGGTTTTGTCTGCACACGCAAAGCTTCATTTAGGTTTTTTGGGGGTTTTTTTGCCTCCAAAGAAATAGTGTGTTTTGAACACATTCCCCTATCATTCCTCATCTTAAAGATGAAAACAAACTACTTCTAGCAAAGCATTAAATTCTTGCAAACAAATTTGGAAACAAAGTTACAAAAGAGAAAATCGTATTAAAAAAAAAATTAAACATTTCTAGATTATATTTAAGAGCCAAGTTGGTTTCTAGTTGCTCCTTTGCCCCTTTTTACTTGAGGGGCTGGTGACTCAGCCACCAATACTCCAAAAGTCTGACTGTACACATTTGACCACAATGAAATGTACTTTATATTAAAGCCAGCCTTTACAACCTGCTCACTTCAATCCTTTGCTAAGCCAGTTTCTCTCTGGTTCTTCTGCTGCACTTTATTTCTCCAGGTCTGGTCTCCAGGTTCTTTACCTTTCTTCCATTCAGTCAGTCCTCGTATAGACTGTTGTAAATGTTTGCACTGTGAATGCCATTAGGAAATTGCAGTCCCCAGTTGTCCTGGATGAAATTCACGGAGCAAACAATGTTTATAGTTCAACATATTTTTTTGTAGTCAGTGAGAAAAATAACCAATCCAAACCTCCTGTACTCCTAACAGACTTGCCTAAATAATATGCTTCATGGCACCACTGGATGTTCTGGGGAAGCCAACATTGCTTGAATATTTCTCTTTTACTGCTATTGCTGCTTTGACAGCTTTGATTTTATAGCAACTTTAATCATGTGTATCCTATTCCTTCACCTCTGGCATTTTGCAAATATTCCATTTCTCAGTTTCTGCTACCATAACTACCTTAATCAAATTATAATTCATCAATCTCTTTCTCCCACACCCACAGGGGAAACCCCAAAAGGAGACCATGTCAGCTAAATAAGAAAATGCTAAATGTATACATGTAAGAAAATCTATTAATTAAAAAAAAAAAAAAGAAGAAAAATTAGGTATATAAGTTAATGTGACCCAAAGGCAACATTGGCAGTAACTTATGCGCTGACAGTTATGAGCCTGTTTGTTCTACGCTCAACCATACATGGAAAAAAAAGTGCCATCAAATAGAACAACAAAATGAACTTGTGTTATCCTAAAGATACAAAGTAGCAATAAATCATATGAGGAACACTAACACTATATTTACATTTTCCCCTAAAAAAAATAATCATTTTTAGAGGCTTTTATTTTCCTTATAACATTTGTTTAGTTCCCTATTCCAGGCAAAGCTGTAGGAGTTTCTGCCTGGATTACAAAAGTTTATAGAGCTGTACATGCTATCAGGAGCTATGGAGAATTGTATCTGCAGGGGTCATAGCAGTTCCCATTTCTTGGCTGGTGTAAGATGTATTCTTCATCATCACCTGTCAGCTTTTAGGTGAGGTGAATAAGTATAGGGCCACAAAAATACTTCTGTCTTGAGTTATTTTGTGACACACTAAGGTGTATTGGCTGCTGGACCTGGCCTCTGAGCAAGAGAGGATGTGGACACAGGCAGGTTTCTTACAGTTTGTAATGCATTGATTATTTTTTTTATCTGTTTTTGTAAATGAGAATGAAAAGAAACAAAAATCAAGTTTTGAGTGTGTTTCTGCAGCACACACACACACACGCAATTATTATCCTAGAAGATGCCTGATAATAAACGTCATTAGGGAAGACACTACTGCCAGTCAGTCCCACGCAGGAGATAATAGCTAAAGATGGACAGTGGTTGTGCAGAATATGGTCCTGAGGCAAAAGCCTGTGAGCAGAACCAGATGGACGCTTTGCAACACAAAAGGTGCCAGAAGAAAGTGAGGATGGTGAATACAGGAAGCTGCGGTTGTGACACCTGCAGCTCTGTGTCATTACCTGCAGAAATAAATGATTTTCTAGGGCGAAAAGATCCAAAGTTGAATCTTTGATATGTCAGATTCCCAGATGACTCCATAGTCACAGGTAATGTAAGCAGTCAAAACTCATAAGTTAGCACCGAAAAATACGAGATTCTTTTAAGTACAATAGCAGCTAGATTAATTTCATTCATCTTCTGGCTTCTGACCAGTACTTTTTTTATATTCTTATTTGCAATCTGATTCTTGTTGAGCCAAAAGGGAATCTGTTTTGGTCCAAGTTGGTTCTTTTGATGGTAGGCCTGACTGTATATTAATACAGCACACTGCAACTGTGAGAGCTGCATTCAAAACGTATCAGAATTACCTTTTGACTCACGAAGGACCAGATGCAAAACTACCAAAACTCTGTAAAAGCTTCCTTTTAAGACTTGTCCCATATGATCAGAAATGAGAGTATATTTCTATGCTTGTAAAGGCATAACATTTACTTGCTAAAATTCTACCTAAAGATGCAGATCAAGAGGTTCTAAAAATTTCTAAATAACTGAGTACTGTGGATCTTGACCCATCAAAAGGATAACATATATAGATTATTGCCCACACAGTATTCTCAGCAGATGCATAATTTCCAAAGAAAGGAGGAGGAAAAACAACAATTACTGTTTGAAAAGATAACTGAGATGTAAAATGAAGAAGTATTTTTCTAAACAATATCTGAGTTTCAAGCCTGAACAGAGAACACTGAACGACATGCAAAAAAATGTGCTGTTAAGGTTTTCACTAGCAAATCACTAATGACAGAGAGCTGTTAAGTGACACACCTTCTGCTGAGAATCTCCTGCATCTTACCTCATGTGTAATCAACAGAGGCAAGAGGATCTATTAAATCTTTAATAATAGATGAAAGCATCAATTGATGTAAGTAGTAATTTAAAATCCACAGAAATATTAGAAATGTAGAAAAAGAGTATGACTCTATGTCTTTACCCCAGTCGTCTTCACTTAGAAGTGATGTCATCCCTTCGTGAGATCCATGGGAGTGACTTGCAATTAGTAAGAGACCTTCAGCAGCTCAACATGCAATGTTGACATTCAAGAGAGCTTGTTATAATTACATAGTATAGTTAGTTGAACAAAGAGGTAATGGGAGAATTTTGCTATATAGCAGCTCATCAGTACTACTGATGCTACTCCTTATGCTTGACCATTTGGTGTCTTATATTTTATGTAATTAACTTTTGTTAAGGTGTTGAAAGCTTGTATGTCATTTCCCTGCAGACTTAACTATGACGACACACAAAGCTTAGTGCTTTGTCTCAAGATTCGTTTCATAAAATGAGGGGCTATTATGGTTAATTATAATATACTTTTGAAGTAAAGTAGCTCTTTTGTTTATGATGTAACATATTCTTCCTACTCAAATGCAAAAATTACTAAACTGATTTAAATTACCAATTTAGATTGCACTGAACTAACTACTATCATGTACCAAAACAAGAACTGGCAGCTGATTTTTTCTTGGTATAGTGTCAAACAAATGAAAAAGATTTCATTAATAGATAGACTGTATATACTGTGTATCTTTCTTCCCCCCGCCCCCCCCAAATTCTTCATCTCATCTAAGGACATTGGTGTCTGTTGCTAGCCATGTACAATTCTATGATTCCATGCCACAGTACAATATTAGATAGCAAGATCCCAGCTGAGCATGACAGTGTAGTATGCCCAACAAGCTGAGACACGGGGAATATTATCTCTGTTAGCTCAAAAGGAATGTTATGCCATTGCAGGTATACAGTTTTAGTATTCACTAGCATGAATACTAGTGAAGAGATAGGCTACAGCATGAAGTTGCAAAATTGAACACCCACTGCAGATGAGACAAACATCTTTGGCCTTTTTCAGTGATGGTCTGTGCATCAGATCCTTCCTGTTTTTTTGCAGGTAGAAACCCAGAATGTAATCAATGGGCTTGATGCAGCAGGGCAAGTGTTCCTAGGAGTTTCAAAACAATCCTCCTCTTCCCAATGGCCCATGAAGGAAGGAGGCAAATACAAAGAATAAATACCACCCCAAATGCTGTCCTATGTGTTGTTCCTGTAGAGGTAACAGAGATTTATAAAAAGCAGTAAAATCTTATTTTTCCACCTCCAAGTAAGTAAATATTTCTCTGAAATATGCAGGTGATTGATTTTCTGACCAAGAAAGCTCCATTATGCACAGGGATTTTGTAACCATTAAGTTAGCAGCTTGGTCCTAAAGACCGTTATAATAATTACAAGGCTGCAGGTGACTCCTTACATTTAATTTTCTATGAATGCCCAAACCCAATGTTGAACAGGATCCCTTTCAGAGATATTTCAGTCCTTTGCTTGTCAATTTTAATTTGTAGTGTTGTGTGTTGATTAACGTGCTCTTGTTAACTGCTTTTGTGGGACAGCAATCCGGACTCTAAAGAGGCAGCTTTGCAGACTGTCGCTCTTTTTGCTCTTCCTCGCTCTATTTCAGTCTGTATTAGAAAAAACTGTCTTTTATTTACCAGTGCAGTTGAGCACTGGTAAATGTAATTTCCACTATATGCAATATACCATATCCACTTGCTGTCCTCTCTAGAACATCAGAATTCTCTGCAAATGTTACTTGCACTGCTAAACTGAGCAGGAGACTTCTATTACATAGGATCCTTTATTAAAAACTAAATTACTTAAGCAACAGACACTTTTTAGTAACTTCTCTAAATAGATCTCCTTGGCTATGGATGCAGGTCCTGTTTTTCTTAATCATCCTTCTCTCAACTATGGCTGAAAAAAGACAAGCAAAGAAATGAATAGCTGTTTCATCTACTGTAATCTGCTCCCACTCTCTGCTGCTTTTAGATACTGGGGGACACAGTCCCTCCAACTTCTGAGCTGTGTGCTGCCCAGGGTAAGGCACTGTATTTCTTTTTTCTTTCCACTTCCCAGTACTGCCCTGCAGCTTTCCCTTCTTCCTCCCAGTGATCCAGCCAAATTAAATTCCTAATGCCAGTGAGCCCTCTTGAGCTGTGAAGAATTAGATTTCCCTCATTCTTTTCATTCATCTCTGAAATATTATGTACCAGGATACAATAAGTTCCAGTATACAGCATATAGTGATAGGATTCTGCAATAAATCTGTGCTAAGTGAGACCTGTTATACAACTCACTAATCTCATATATTCACCTGTGCTACATCTTGCATCTCATCTCAGATCTATCAATAGAAAGAAGATCTGTTTTTAATAATGTATTATAGAATTTACTTCTCCATGTTGGTCCAGAAGGTGTGCAACATATAGACTGCTTATATATACTCTGCAATTTAAACTGTTGTAGAAGTTCCAGACAAAAGTTACAGAGATTCACAAAGACGGAGCGTCAGGGGTGTAAGTGCCACAAGAACATAGAGCTGAGGAGTCTATAAAGACCACTGAATTCTGTCCCTTCTGTCCCTTCCCTTCGCACCACAGATTCAATTTAAAATATATAGTCAATAGATTTACTCAGTTACTGTTAACTTCTTTTATGTTACCCTTATATATCTTTATACTATGCTGTATTAGACATTAGAGTTTTCTCAATTACATTCTTCCAAAACCAAAAAGGCACGAAGTATCTGCAGTCACTGATTTGACTGGTAGTGTTTTGTGAAAGTTTGTGTCTGCAAAGAAATGACAAGAAAATGGAAGAAACTGGTGAAAAGACAGAAGAAAAGCAACAGCCCCCCCTTCAAAAGACCCAAACCAAACACAAATCCAACACCCCACCCACTATGCTCTTAGTTTGGCCCTGAACAAATAAACAAATGAACAAAAGAGCTTGAGAGGATTGTTGCTTTAAAAACTGAGGTAGAAACGGTTAAAGAAACCTGTCCCCTGTGCTGAGAGGAGCAGGATTTTGCATATGCCTTTGAAGAAAGAAGCATTGCACCGATTTCTTCAGAGAAGGGGAACAGAGAAGAAATGTCTTCTCCTGACAGAGTCCTGAACTTTGACTGAATGCTTAGGTGAAGAAGTGGCAGTAATTTGAACATAGGTGAAGAAGGGGCAGTAATTTGAACAGCTTATCTTTAGTCAATATCATCCTGAATGATTAAAGCAATTTACCTCATATATTTAAATAACATCAGCCACTGCTGAAATACAGACTTTTTGGATAGTGTGTTTCATGTAATGTTGCATTTTCTGGACCAGGTGCATTAAGTTTCTGTGTTTCTGTGACGTTCCTCCCAATTTTCTTCTGACCACTTGGTTGAAAGGAGTCTGAGCTACAAGTTTTGAGTGCCAGATCTTGATTTCAAACCTTCCTGCGTTCAGAAATATTCAGAACTGTGGGTTTTGTTTTGGCCCATTTCTTATCGTAATTAAATATATTAAACAATATTGGCCTTGCTGCTGGTCCCTAGGGTATCCCACTATTAATCTTTCCTACACTGAGAACGGGCTATTTATTCCTACTCCTTGCTTCCGGCCTATTAACCAGCTTTTAATCACTGACAAGAATTTACCTCTTACCCTGTGGTTACTAAATTTCCTTAATAGTCTCTTGTGAGGAACTTTATCAAAAGCCTTTCAAAAGTCATAAGTGTATCATGTTCATTGCTGCTTCTTTATCCAATGTTTTGTTTACCATTTCAAATAATCATAGTGGGTTTAAGAAGCATAATTCATCCTAGTCAAAGCTAGGTTTTCTTTCTTTGTCATATTATGCTATATAATACAGTCTTCTTTCTTTGAAATTATTGCTTTAATTTTTTTATGGTGCTGCAGTGTGTTCATAAAGTGTCTTCAGTGATATGACTTTATTTTTCCAGTACTCAGGAAAGCTTTTCTGCCCACATTTCCTTTCAAGTGCCCACTCTCCCATAATTCATCCTAAAACAAAATCTGTTTCTCTTTCTGTTTATACACTGGCTTCAGCAAGGGGATCTAACACACAGTTTGTATGTTGAGTTGGTTAGGAATATGTCATGTTATGATTCTGAAAAATATAAAATTTTTTCTAAAGAATATAACATAAAACAGTCATATATGATTCAGTATAGCATCATTTTAGCTTGGAACAGAAGCTCTGTAAAATAGAAATTACTCTTCATCTCAGCTCTTAATTCTCAAAATTATTTAAGATCAGGATTTCAAGTAATTTTGGCAGATAGCTGTGCATCCCAATTTTATGTGTGTGAAATCAGGTATCTGTCCATGCCAGACTAACTCTTGTTAGTCTCATGGTCAGCATGTGAAAGGATATCCAAGTCTGGCATGTGCACCAGAGTCCTTGAGTAAACTGATCTTTGTCTGCAGAAAACAGTGCTCAGTGTGTATTTGGGATACAGTGTGGCCCTGATTCGGAACAGTGGCTGTAATTAAAAATATAGTTTGTACCTCTTCTCATAATGTTTTTATATCATTGGGCAATAATGACAAAATTAAGTAATTAAACAAACCTCTAACTACTGTTACATATTATCCTAAAATACCAAAGAGCAAAAATACCATGTAACGCTTCTCTTGTATTGTCTGGTAGATGATTTGCACATTGAAATGTAATTAGCGTGGCATTGAAAACACACCAAATAAAATTAGATAGTGGTACCGCCTTTAACAAAAGTGTTTCCAGAGAGCCTGTCACAACAGGGCATTGATCCCTGATTATGGTACTTAGGTACCACCACGGTATGAATAAATGATGATAGAATAAAACTTTCCACTGCTGACTGCAGTACTTTGTATGCTCTTTCAGCTTTCTTGGCAGCCCCTCTCCCCCCACCCTCCCCTTACCACTTCCCTGGTGCTTTTCTCTTCCTTCAGTCAATACCTATGGTTCAAGTGACAAATAAAATTTCTGTCTCTCAGTACTTTTCTAGACTACAAGTTGGAACAAATGAACCATTAGTCACTTCATGAAATCCTCCTTTGTGCGACCAGGCTGAGAGCAGTTGCACCTTTATGCATATTTTATGCACATTTATGGGCTGCATTTCACAGTGCTGTATTTAGTTCCATTACAGTTTTCCATCATATTGCTCTTTTATTATGGCATTAATTATGTATTGTTTTTACTTTATCTTACAGTATTTTTTTACATTATTTTCTTAGTTGTGTTTTATAATGCGTATAAAGTTAATTTGTAACAGTAAGGCTAATGTTATCCTGGCACTTTACATTAGCCAAGTTGTTATTTTCTGAATGCTTGTGTTTGGGTAGCTCTTAAATTCCTTTTTAAAAAAAATCAACATAAAAAAGTCTGAGACACTAAATAATTCATAAGCAAAGGGAATTTTTATAAAAATACAACAGCTTTTTTAGGAGGATGAGCTTCCGCTGTCACCATTCCAGGTCACATGAAGCAGCCATGTTGAAAGTGGGCTGCAGTCAACCTGAGAGATGTGGTGAAACAGTAGCTAATGAAAGTGACTTAATGTAAATAGCATATATAGACTTAGACGCATAGCAATATAAAGGCTTTTCTCACCACAGATAGTTTTGATTCCCCACATGTGATGATGTACAGTGAGCATCTGAGTTGGCAACAACTGCATGAATGAGTCAGTTATTACTTGTGGGTTTTTCCAGAGGTAATTCAGGGCACTGAGAGGAGAATCCTATTGCCTTTGCATATGAGTCTATGACAGAAAACACTGGTGGTTTTTTTCAAAAGTGCTAACAGAAGAGTTACGTATGCCAAATAATAGTAATGCAGGTAAAAGTGAAACATTACCATCATGAGTTGTTGGGATACATTGTGATTTCTTATGAAAATAATAAAATTGTTGAGCTCGTATAGGAGATGAACTTATACCCAGTATTTTCATTATACTACTCTAAGAAAAAAAGAAAAACTGATTTTTGTGTGGTATTTAGAGGCTCATTTGAGTAACATCACCTCAGACTTTGGAATTGTAATTGTGGATATCAATCTGCAGGTATCGCCAAATAACGACTGTATTGTCATGGAGGTAATTTCAGTGATGCTGTTTGTGTCCCGCTTAAGCTAGCGAGTCCCAGCAGAAGCCAGAAGGAAGCTGGAAGTGTAGCACCCTTTGCAGCCGGAATTATTCATACCAGGAGATTCTTACAGTGAACAATTTCTAGGCCATGTTAGAAACATGGCCTACAAAGTGTACTGGTGAGAGTCCTGCAACAGCCTGGGTGATTTTACTCAGAACTATGAAGTGATTTGACTGTGAGGCCAGTGATGCTTCTGAAGGACATAGTGGGTATGGGTGGCAAATTTGGTCTTGAGATCTGAGCTCAGATCTGCCATGCTCAGTAGCGTGGATGCAGCTGATAAAGATGAAGACTAACCCTGCAACAGACTTCATCTGCAACTGTAAGGCTGCCTCTCCTCAAGGAGCACAGCTCAGCCCTGATAGCGGGAAGTTACTGCAGAGGTAGCAGTGGTAACTAGTTTGATACCACATAGTTTGAAAAACAGTGAGGACAGCCCAAGTTTTACAAACCTAGAGTATATCTCCCTGTAACTGAAGTTCAGTGAAATAACATTATGAAGTCCTACCTTCTGTTTCACATGGAGACTTGATTCATTGTTGTTTTAATTTCTTGTCTGGTCACATACCAGTTGTTCTTAGTTTTTGGTGGGAAGATTTATTAAAATCAGTCTTGATTATAAGATACTAAAAAGTTGGCCAAGTCTGTATTAAGGATGGGTAAGAAATTCTGTGATACTGATAGAACCAGAAGAAAAATTGTTAATTGACAAAGGCTTTGATTATGTCTTCCCGCCTTATTTCCAGAACTCTCAGCTCTTTGAATTTAATACTTTATAAATTCTTTTTAAAAATGTAACAACTGGGCTAATAAAGCTGAGTGAGGTTTTGTACTTAATTGCTAAACACCTGCAGATCTCAGAAATTGTGGCTGCTGACAGCTTTTGAAAATCAGACCGTGTTACATTTCATATTGAGCTTTTCCATGTATTTTCCTCTGTTTTCAGAGGACAAAATAAACCTTGTGAGGCTGGGGATTGTTTGAGAACAGTCATTTTGAAGTGATTTGCCCATTTGAAACAAAGATTGAAAAAGGGAGGCAAAGGGAAAAGGTTGTTTTGTCCTTTGTTGCTGTTTTGCTGTTTTTAAGAGCACGAGAATTCTTTTGCCTCTTTCCTACTGCTTTTCTAGCTGCAGGCACAGCTGGAGTTCTAGCTTCCTATCCTACCTGAACACTGGCTCCTCTTTCCTATCTAATTTAGGGTGAGCAGGAAAGAAAAAATATCTAAATGTAAACGGGTCTTGGCTGGCCTGGAGGAAGCCTCTGAGGAAGCCCAGGGGTAGGCAAGATCTGGAGCGTGCAAGTGCGGCAGTAAAGTGTGGGCGCCCTTCTCCAGCTGCCTCGCCAGGGTGACTTGGTGATACTGCTGCCTGTGAAAGACTGAGGTTTCTTCCCCTCTATGTTGTGCTCTTTTCTTTGGTTTTGTACTTTTGCATGCAGTGCTTGACAGCTCTGGTGTACAAATCAGACACATTAGCAGCTTTCAATGAACAGCACAACAGGTATGATGTGAGTACAAGAAACACCCTGTATGCCATTACAGAGCCTCCAGCTCGGCAGAGTGACAACAGCTCCTATCGGTACTCATATCCACGCTGGAAGCAGAGCAGAAATTATGAGTTGTTCCATGAATTTACTAAAAGTAATAGATGTAGGTACTGCAACAATAACACATGAAGCTAAAGCAGTACATTAAGCAGAAATCACTTTTTCAAGAAGGATCATATAAAACAGCGTTAAGTTCATTTATAATTAGGTGATTATTTAGAATTCATGTACCTTTTAAAACAATTAATTACATTCAAAATAGTAGTTTGTAATGCATCATTTTAAATTACACTTCTGAATTTAGATGTATCATTAGAATGAAAATAAATATAGAACTTAATTTAATAGTTGTGAAATAAACCTAGGTTATATATTTGTGCCTTGTGAATATAAAAGAAAACAAGGAAAAATAATTTAATATTAAAATCTGGCTAACTGCAGGGCATTTACTAAAACTAATACTATCTTAGTTAACTTTCAAATATAAAAAAGGGTTGGGTAAATAACTCTCTATGAAATCTGAAGTATAATTTATAATGAATTTGTACTAATGATATCTAATGTGCCTAGTTAAAATGAAAGTTTTATTGAGAATAAATGTTACTCATTTACTTCAAAGGGAGTTACCAGACATATGTAATTTGATGGTAATTTAAAAAATAGAAAAATATTGGCTAATAAATGCATGATTTACAAATTTCCCTTATGAAAATGAGATGCATAGAGTATCAAATTTTATTTAATTGTGTTACATTAAAAAAAACTCCACTTGAGAATATTTTAGTTGCAAAACAACTAAAAAAGAAATTTCTGAAAAGCTTTCTCTATGATGAATTCTTAAATAGTAAGAACTGCTACATAAATCAACAGATGAATAATTTTAGTGAAATGTTTAAGTTGGCTATTATACTGGTGCTATGAGATATAGCTTTCTGGAAATATTCAAGAATTAGTATTTTAAGTTCAATTAATTTGTATGGCCAAAACATACATGGGTCCTGATTCTGTAGAGTGCTGTCAAATAATTTAAGGAAAAGCAGACTTGTGCCCCATGTATATTTTATTCCTAATTTTTATGTTTAAAACATTGATATTAGCATTAGATCTGTTTGGGTTCATTAAGAGAAAAATGCAGCAGAAAGAACCACATTTTATAAAACAGTCATTGTTTTTAATGAATGTATAATTAGTTCTACTGTAATAAAGTGAAAATCTATCCTGTAGATAGATTTTCCTCAGATTTTCTTCATAGGCGTGAAACTCCTAATTTAATATGGCATCTTCTAAAATATTTTCCCCCATATATCTTTTCACATTTTACAGAGGAACCATTCAATCATCCTTATGGCTTGTAATATAAAGATTTGTTCCATCGTTAAGGGACTTGTAGATGACTTTGCTCATATTACTTGTTCCATGGGGAATGTTGGCTTTTTTGGTTTCATTTAAAGTGAAGCAATGCTTAGTGCATCATTCCTGTTTAGAATTCACAAACTGGGAGGTCTTGCAGTCTCACACAGCCACACATTGTCACGTCTTGCTTAATTTACATTAAAGAATCTTTAGCCAAACAAAAAGAAAATTCACCTAAACCAGTATATTTTATATGATTAATAGGAAATCCTCCAGTGCATTTACTTTTAAAGATATGAGTGTTATAATCTGGCTTCCTGGCATATTCAAGGAATCACAGAGTCACATCTGTGTACTGATGTTTTCAGCTTTTGCAGAAAGTGAAAGGACATTGTTGGGTTTGTCTGATTGTGGGCTTTTTTTGTAGGAAGTTGCCAAGATTGGTAGGAATTATATGACATCAACTGTTTTCTGCAGGGGCACCTAGAGAAACTCTTATAAAAAACTTTACTGCACTGAAATTAAAATTTGTAACCTTTTTTATAATCTGTTCTGTAGCTGATATCCTAGGGCAGTACCTTGATTTGACTGCATTTTGCATCATTGTAAACTGATTACAGTGGATCGGATCCGTTCTCCAGTGAGCTGAAGCCATTAGTGATGCACGAAGAATGAGAACGAGCTCTTCCAAAGGAGGAACTTTGCTGCTAAAAAGACAGCTATATCACTATAAATGCTAGCAAAGGCAAGGCAGCTCTAGTGTCTCATCCAGTTCACTAACACACATTAGGTACAACATTATAAAGATTCTTTGATGAGGAAGTCTTTTTATTTATCGAAGACACAGACTTTTGAGGAGAAGAGAGGTGCCTTAGTTTCTGCCCCACACAGTGAGACCAGCAATACAGTGTAGCTGGCCTGGATCATACCAGAAGTGGGATATTGTTTCCCGTTTACCTGACTGCCACATTTCTACCTACCTTTACATATTTTTGTACCTTGGCACATGGACCCTCGAGCTGCTTGGTCCCAGTGTAGTTGTACTTGCTCCTTCATAAAAACTTTGGCAACGGCTGAAGAAGGTTCTTATTATTATGACAGTATTGCCGTGTCTCAGTCTGATTAACAAAAACATTTCTTTTTTCTCAGTGACAGCACTTCTCTCACACCTTCTGCTACCAATGATTTTGGTTGCAGCAGTTTAGTGGCATCTCGAGGTAGCCAAACACTCAAGTACCAGCTTGGTCTGTGACAGAGATGTCATCTGCCTCATTCATGCAGTACTTGTGTGACACACCAGAGAGCTGAGACAAAGAGAAAGTAAGGGAACACGTGAGTATTTTGTTAGATGAGTTCCACTTGTGGGGTCAGTACCATTTGCACGGACAAAACTATCCAATTCCTTCCTATACATATGCTCATTCCAAAGAAGGAGATCACTGTTCAGGGGAAAAGCCTCTGATTTGTCTGCATATCAACAAAACTGACTTTTCAGTAATGGTACTCTAATGTTGTGGCTTTAACAGCAGTCCACTCCTAACCAAATTAAAAGGGGTGTTTTCTTACCTTCCACATCACATGAAAAGTGAAAACTTCTCTGCTGTTGTCTGTGAGTCTCTTTTCCTCTCCTCAAGAAGAAAAAACTATGAGACGGTGGGACAAGGGTTCATAAAAATCTCAGGATTTCCCAAAATCATCTAAACACGCCTAGAAGGTAGACTTTGGGATTCTGTAGGGAAGTTTCACTGGGAAGTCCGGAATACTGGCTCACAGTATTTTCATTCCATTCCTGTTGCCTCTGAAAAATAAAACCCCAAAATGTCAGGAGACTACTGAGAATATGGAGACTGATTCTGTGGGCTATGGGGCTGTCAGAGAACTTCCCTTTTTTTTTTTTTCTCCTTCAGATTTTCGATAGTTTGTTCCTCATTTTATTCTTCTTCACTTATTCCTATGCTCCAAGCTAAAGGGGAAGCATGATTAGTTCTTGCGCTGTGTTGTATACTGTCAGCTTAGGACGGCTGCAGACCTTTTCATCTAATCAGCACTCATGTGTCAACTAATGCAAGCGTAACACTAAACATGTTCTGATCATCCCCTAGAGAAATGACATTTCGTCTCTAGATGTACATTGTGAGAAATCCAAAATGTTTTTCTCATTGGACTGAACACTGGGTGAATATCAAGAAAACCATCTAAATTCAAAAGGTCAAATTAGACAATTCTGAGGTGAACAGATGTGACTGTATAAGGTTACAGCTAGGTACTTCATGTGCACTTTTTAAACTTGTGTTGGGAATTGCATTTCTGAAACAGTCTCATAGGTGCTCTTATGCAAATTCAAGTGTAAATCACCAGGAGACCAAAAACCAAGCAAGTTTAAACCCTCAGTAATACATTTATTGCACATGAGATGAGTCAAAGCAAAGCCCAAAGACATACCCTTTTGTGGAGTAAAACCTTAATTAGATGATAAATCTAGAATGCTATGACCTGATAAGTAATCTTGAGATTTTTTTGAATGACATTTTTTTCAGTTAATAGTAAATTATCTGAGGAAAAACACTCTTAGATGGCATGTTCTACTGTGTGAATTATATGACTTTCTCTAATAAATACACACAGTTCTCATAGCCTTGACCACAGGTGTCAGTGTACTGTCAAGCCATGTGCAGACCTCTGTATATATTGGGATAAACAGAACTGTATTGCAGTAAACAAAGTGCAAGGCAAAGTAATGTATTTCTATTGTGAGATTAGAAAAGGATTAGTGTAATTTGATACAGATATTGTATGATGAGGTGAGAACATTGTCTAAGTGAAAAATCCTGGAAGAAGGATTACATTCTCATCCCGACAGTTCAGAACATCTCAGATAAACTATATTTTCACTAATGGTGAAGCTATAAAAAGTTCTGGGTATCCGTGTTGACTGTACTGATAACAAATGACAGATAAACTTTGCAAGTGTCCTTTGGATTAATGGATGCCAGTGCTTCAGTGTATGAATTCCTAACCTGCAATTCACAAGTCAAAAAGTTGTGGCACTTCTCACTGCTGCGCTCTGCAGTTAAAAAGTTCCTTGACTATACAGAATTGATCAGAGATCCCAATAAGAAAAACGTTTTTAGATTATATTAGTTTAATTTCGTAGTTCCTGCATTGGAAACAAACTCAATATGATAGTTTGTAAAGATAAAATGCAGAGAACAAAAATTCATGTAAGTAGAAAACTAAATATAGCAAATGGTCCCATATTTATATCTCAGTAGTCACAATACAAATAAACATCCTTGGTGAAAACACATCAGTGCTTCCAATTAAGGTAATATAATTGCATGCTTTGAAGTGGAACAATGGAAAATTCTGACAATCCATTGTATTAATATGAGGCACAGACTTCAGAGACGTATAAAAATAACATTTAATCTGTATAAAGCATCTGCTACTATATACTTTTTGTATAACATTTGTGTATTTTGTATAAACACACAAATTAGATCAATAAATAGATACCTAACTGGATAAATATGTATTATATGAAATCTGGTCCAATCTCTCAATGTTTTCCACAGCTCAGATCTTTAAAAAAGTCTGAAGTTTTTACACATTAAATTTAAGTGCATTTTTAGTAGGCACAGGTGCTATAATGAAAACGTGTGAGGCTAAGGCCCTTTACCAAAGAAGGAGTCATCACCCTCATGGCTATAACTGGCAGAATTTTTACAAACTGAAAAGTCAGTCTTTATGTACATTTAGTCCTTGTAAATTCTTCCTGGACTACCACCAAGGGTGAAAATCGTCCTAGTGGGTGTTCGGACATTGACATTTTTTCATTAGGAGTATAATGTGACCAGCAGCTTGTTGTAGACATGTACAGATATATGACCTGTTTGCTTATATATAGGCTTTTCTGCTTGATGTATGCTGCAAAAGTCTTTTAAGATACTAGTGCAATATTGCAACTCTCTTTTGAGGTCACAAAGTATTGCTATCCCTAGTTTGGAAGTAAAGTGTCTCAAAAAGAGAGGCAGAAAGCATATTATATTTATATATTACCAAATTGCTTGGGGTTTAGCCATCAGGACTTTGCCTGTGTTAGATTTTGTAAATCTATAGATCGTGGGAATACCCTAAAGTCATCCATGGATCCTGTGGCAGAGAAGGAAAAAAAAAAAAATCTTTTCAGTGGTGACTTTTTGCTAATATCCCTCTTAGGAACACCAGCTGGGTACTCCTTGGTAGTAAATGCAACAGTGACCAGCTTGAGTCACATTTGAGCAGGGGGCTCACTTGTGAAAGTATCTGTACAGGATGATTCCATATGTAGGCAGAGGTGGGAAATCTCACATTCTCAGTTTGATCAATCTGACCACACCCTAGAATGGCGGTGAGGGAGCATAGTGGCGCTGTGATATGGCAGAGCCTAGAAAGCCTGGAATAAGTTACTGATGGAAGTATTCAGTCATGCATAAGGTGAATAAATAAGATGCATGCATCTTTGTTCAACTGAAATTTCTCATTAGCAGTTGTAGTTATTGGTAAATAAAGATTATCAATGTTTCATCAATTATACCAATGGCTGAACAACACAAATAAATTACTGGTGTTTTCTCTCATCATATTGTGTACTCTTTTTTTTTTTTTTTTTTTTTTTTTTAATTTACGGTAGAGCATTCTTCAGTCAGAATCACCAAAATGGGTGTTTACATTTCAGTCTGTGCTTGTGGGACTTGTTTGCCTTGATTATAAAATTGAGATCTTATAAGTTAAACATCTCCAACTAAAACCAGCTGTTTTGTCATAAATATTTATTTATGGACAGAGGTTTACATTAGTCATTTTTAAAAGATATGAACTACAGTTATCTTCTTCAGGTGCACTCCTGCAATAAAGTGTTCTGTACAGCTAGTATTGATTTGCTCGCAGTGTCTTTCCATGGGAAGGGAAGGCAGCTTCCTAACAAAAATGAGTAATTGTTGTTTACTCTGCCTCTTTAACAGTCTGACCATTGAAGCAGTTTGTCTAAAATACTATTTGGTCACCAGTGGGGAAACTGGGCCAGGATGCAACTCCAGGCATGCAGATTTCACATCAGGAAGGCAGAGGGAGATAAAGTGGGATCAACCCCAAAAGGGGTCATTTAAATCATTCATACTGCTTCTAAAGGGCATAACACAGATTCTTTATGCCAGTGCAGAGCAAAGGGGAAAGGGCATGTAAAATACTACCTCTCCTATTTGGAAATGTTTTAGACTCTCTTAGCACTTAAAGGCAGGTTACAAAAAGGGCAGGACAGAGAATCAGAGCAATGGGTTGACACTGACACCAGGTGCCTGGAATTGCCTCCATTTGCTGCTCCCTGTACCTGGGATTTGAGAGCATAGCCATCCAGCAAAGCTCACTGCATAGCTAGCCTTCTCCTGAGGGTGCAGGGAAAAGGGACACAGTCTGCTGGTCTGGCCATGCCAATCCCCTGCTTTTCCTGTGGTTTTTTTTTTTTTCCACAGAGAGTATTGGCACTGTTGGCTTCCTGGTTAAGAGCCCAGAGCAAGTTTCAAAGTCTTTGGGTGGTTTCCATGCTCGTTCCTTGAAAGGATGCTCAGAGGCAAAGTGTTTGCGTAAACCAAGGGTTTTGTGAATGGGGATAAATGAAATGAGAATATGTTAAGCTGGGATGCAAAGAGTAAGGGATAACAACATTAGTGACTGCCATCACTGGTTGGAGGACTGCAGAACCTGCTATTGCACTTGCCACTATCTCTGCCCCTGCTTTCATGTATCACAGTTGCAATGCACTACCACAAGAGTTGCCCTTGCTTTTCATTCTGGCTTTATTAATGTAAGAGGATTTTTACTGAAGCTAAGGTGCATTTTGTTGCTGATGTGTATGCCAGCTGTATTTTAAGGCATAAAATCTCTTGCAGCACCTGAATTGGCCTGGCCTGAAGCTACAAAGCAAAGACATTGTAATGGTACACTTTTAGGAGGAACTGCTCTACATCTCCCTCTGTTTTGTAGAAATTTCTGTTGCCAGCTAGTTGTCCTTGATGGCTGGCATAAATTTACTCATTTTTTTGCACATGATCTAATGCCGCTGTGGCTGAGGGAAGATGCAATTGCACAGTTTGCCTGTAATTTGAGCAATATGTTCTCCTGGCCTGATGGAATCACAGAATAACTCAGGTTGGAAGGGACCTCATGAGGTCTGTAGTCCATCTGCCATCTCAAAGCAGGGCCAGCTGGAGGTCAGACAAGACTGCTTAGGGTTTTGTTCAGCTGGTCCTTGGAGACCTCTCGGGTCCCTGCTCCACTGCTCGGAAGACCTCATGATGCCTCCAGTAAGCAATAAACCTACCTGCACAGTAAATCTGGTGGCAGATAGGTGCCACTTTCCCTGCAGGAGGAGGCCTCCCACTACTGTCACCTGCTGCATCCTATTGATGCTTCCCCAAACCGAGGTTTCTTCCCCCAGTTCCCACCAGGGAACTGAACCTATTTTGCAATTGCAGATCTGCAGGTGGAGAAGGAGCCTTTTGTCTGTTGCCAGAAGTTGTAAGCCTTCAGCCTTCCCTATCTTGGGAGTGAAAACTATTGCTTTTTTTTCTTGTGGCTTCTATGTATTTTTAAGGAATTTTTAGTGTTTGTGAAAAGGACACAATTGAATAACCCAGTAATGAATTCCTAGGGTAATAGTATCATTACTTTTCCTCGTTGGTACTGTATTTCAATCCTAATCTTCAAAAATCGTACCTTGCGGGTTAAGGCAGTAGTTCAGAGTCTTTGGCCCGAGGATAGCACCATCATGACAGATGCTTATCATATAGCATGTGTGTGTCAGACTTTCAGAATGTGTTTAAACGCAGGCTCCTACTACATTACATAGAGAATGCCTCGGGGTGATAGTGATTGTTCACTACTCAGTATTACAATATGGGGTTGGTTTTTGCAGTAGCTATCTGAAGAAAAAGAGAATACAGAATTGTAAATAGAAAGTGCTTATAAAGAATTTATTCCTTACAATATTTTGTCAGTGCAACACTGCCATACCAAAACACTCTGAATTTAAGAAAATGAGAAGCAGGGATTTTTTTTTCTTCTTTTCTCCTCTGTGCACTTCTCCAATGCTTAGTAACAACCTTGAGAATTAAAAAGTAAGTACTGGAGCCTACGTGTAGTTATGCTTTAAGTTTGGAGTGTAACCCCTTAAAGTTAATAGAATTACTTCCCACTTCATTTTAAGTGAAATGGTAATCTTATTTTTATCAGAAGTAATTATATGGTAATAAGCCTGTAGTTCAGAAATGAGAATGGGCTTGTGAATATGTAGCAAAATACTGAAAATATGGTAAAGTAGATCATTAGTGAAAAAGTAATAATTTTTAGTGCAAAAAATCTACTAAGAAACATTTTTTATGATCAGGCAAAAGGAATAAATGTGAGCATGAAGGTGTCTTCTTCAGCAGCTATTTCCTTTGAACACAAGGCAATGATGTGAACACGGGAAAGAAATAAAGTACCTTTGCAATACCACTTGACAAAAGCTTGCAACTACCAGTATTACTTTGCAGTTTATGGAGACTATTTAAAATGTATGTAAAGAAAGAAGTATTAAGAATAACAGCCAGAGCTGGCCATGTTACTGTATAAAAGACTATGTGCTGCATTGCTGTTGAATTTGGGTCAGCGGGCATCTTAATGTTGTTACAGAAACAAAAATACTCTGGGTTCAAAGGTCTATATTTACACATTTCTCTTACCTTTTGAACTATGTTTGTATTTATACATTTCTCACAGCTTTTGAGCCAAGAAACTTAATAGATTTTTATATTCGTTGTTAAATAACAGACTTCAATTAATTTTAGTTGAATTCACCTGAAAACTTCATTGAATTCTGCTAAGAAAGCTGCTGTCCTTCGGGCAAAAGGACACCTCTATTTTTGACTGTCAGTCAGTCCATTAGTGAGAGTGAATAAAGTCCTGTTTCTCAGTTCAGCTGCACAGCAAGCTTTTTTCTTTTCTTTTTTTTCCACAAATCAGTCATCTTACTAGGAAAACTATCTGTTGGAAATACTTAGGGAAAAGAATGCATAATGGAAATGGCCTGTGTTTGAAGGGGAGCATGGAAGAAAGCATTGTTTGTTAGAGAGGAGCTGCTAGATATTAATTAAAAACAAAATGATGGAGCTTCCGAAAATAAATATTGAAGTACTTGACATTTTGTTTCTTGTCTCCTCCTGAGGTATTTTTGTACCACTTCCTTTCCTTCTTGAATAATACAATCTTTGTTTCCTTTACAAAATACTGTCATTGTTTTCCACTGTACTTAATTTTCAGAATGGAAACATGACCTAAGAAGAGTATTGTTGTCTGTCAAGATAAAACACAATGCATTCTTGTGCTATCTTTCCCTTGTTCTGTCTCAATTTCTAGGCAGTTATTTGTGGTCCTTTTCAGCCCTGTAAGTAGTGAGGCATTGGAGGAAGAACAAAAAAAATTTTTTTAGCTTCAGGGAGTAAATACCTTGAATATGGTCACAATTGGGATCAAAGGTGGCAATGGTTTCACCATCCATAATTAAAAAGAAAGAAAGGAAAACAGGAATACACCAAATGAACAGGCTGGACCAGAAAATGGATAGGGAAAATTGCAACTATTTCTCTCTCTGGTATTAAGGTCAAGCAGATAACTTGTGTTTTAATACTCCATTTTGTCTTAGTCAGAACTTGCTCTACCTACTACAATTAGGCACCGGTTAAGTTCATTCTCCATTTTATTATCTCATCCTTATCGTAAACTGCTAAGCTTGGCTCCCAGTGAACTTTTCTGTGAACCCTGCCAAAGTTCAGGCCCTAAGTCAGAGATATCTCTTAGTCCTTTCCACGGACTATTCCTACACATTGCAGGGTGTACTTAGGGGAAGTCTGTCAGCAGTAATCTCATATTACCTCCTCTAGATTTTTTTCATTTCCTTACTGTCTTTACTTTCCTTTGTGGTCAGTCCACATGTGTCTGTAGCAGTATTTGTCAGGACCTACTAAGTGGGTGGCTGGGCCAGTTGCATCCTGATAAACATGCAGGGAGTCCACAGAGGTCAGCCACAGGCACAGTGCAAGCAGCACAGGGCCAGATTGCTGTACAGGCAGAGAATTAACTATGTGAAAATACAATTCAGACAAGACCCTTGACAAATTTTATGAAAATGATCTGCAATGAGGAATTTGAGGAGGCACTCAGTGCTGCAGTCAGCACTAAATCCTTTGTATTTTACAACCCAATAATCAACCTGCTGCTGTGATTATCAGAGTGGAAGAGGATGAGTGGTGAGAGTAAGTGGGTGTTGGTATGGTGCCCAGACCTACCAGGGCCCTGAAGCAGCTCCAGCAGGAAGCTATCCCCATTTGACATCCTTGCAGTCTAAGCAGACAATGAAGGTTTGGGGAAGAAGAGATGCATGTGGAAGGGTTTAATCCGGTTGCCTTTGTCCTATATTTGTTCTGATCAGAATCCTTTCTTCACTCTTTTCTCTACTGTCCTAAAGCCAATGAAAAGATAATAATGCCAGGAAACATAGTAGAACATTGTCACCTGAGAAAAATGTCATCTAAGAGTCTGCAGCTTTACCAGCATTGATTTATTCTCCCAGACACAATTGTCACCAACTACTAGGGCTGCCAACAGTTTCAATAAAATATCTTTAAGAAAATGTCTTAGTTTTTCTTTTCTTTTCCCTTCCTTTCTTTTCTTTAGAAAAAGTCCCATTTCTTCCCAGCAGGAGACAAAGTTTTCTGGCAGATTAAAAGGTCTGCATCTGTAAAACTAGCAACGGTAGCAAACTTGGGTGAAAATATCACTGAACTGGCTTTTTCAATTTTAGTTAATAAATGTTTTTCCAGTTCCTTTTCAGTTTGTGGGAGCTCCTTGGCATTTTTAATAAACCAGATTCTCCTGGAGAGGTATGAAATCCTATGGGTGGGAATTCATCCATTAAGAAGTGCCTACACAATTACTACACCAAAACCATGCATGAAATCTGAGACCTGCCCAGACTTCCTCGTGCTTTTGGCTGTATCCTGCCTGAATTGCTGTGGTCTCATGAGCCCTTATCCACTCCAAACCTGCAGAGAAGAGAGCAAGCAGTGCCTGGGAGACCTGACCATTACATAGCAATGGCATGAACAGTTTCCAAGCCAAACAGGATATTAAATAATACAGATATTAGGTAAGTTCCATCAGTTCACCTTGACTGCAAAAGAGAGATGAGGATTGGAAATGTTCCTTGTCCTATAACTATAACTGTTGTACCAGCCTCCAAAAGTGGCAGTGTGTGAAAAAGAGGTACCGCTGAGGCTAACCTGCTTTTAAGCTCTTAAGGGACTGTCTCCCTAGGGAGAGACTGAAGTTAGCAACCC
Source organism: Platalea leucorodia (assembly GCF_965183815.1). NCBI lineage: Eukaryota > Metazoa > Chordata > Aves > Pelecaniformes > Threskiornithidae > Platalea > Platalea leucorodia. The sequence continues at coordinate 36,070,474 of NC_138827.1, read as the reverse complement.
AAGTCTGTCTTCTACTCTATCCTCAACCCTGTCTTCATGTCCTATTTGCAGTCTTTAGTAAGCCAAGCTCAGCTGGACTGGAGAATCCAGTTTGGAGAGGTTGTTGACACCCGTTGCTTTCATCCTTATCTGTTGAGCTTTTTGCTCCAAGATATCACCAATCACAAATTATTGAATAAGAGCACCCAGAAAATCACATTTCATATGGATAAAAGTAAAGATGATTACTGTAGGCAACTTTCAGTGTTATAAAGGTCAGATGTGCTCTTTCATTGGCACCGAAGTAGGGGAGTGGAGTGGAGGGAAGAAATAAATATGTTCAAAGGACAGACTACTCTGCACACAACATGGAATTCCAGCATTTCCTTTTGAGTTATCTAATGCAGCCTTTCAGCGGCAGGAGAGTGGTTTGTTCATAATGAAATTCAGCTTCTCAGATTCTAGGAAAAGTTGAACTATTGCTGTTCAGTGACTTCGAAAAGATTTAAGGATCACTGATCAATTGCCATGCTTTCTTGTACGTGAGGGGGAGGATATCTGATTAATGACCTATGACACAAGCTTCACCTGTCCAAAGAAAACTGCATACCAGCTGAATACTAAGATGACAAATTAGCAAAGCATTTTGTACGGCCTTTATTGAAAAAGCATATGTGGTCTGGAGGTCAGTTTAGCAAGTGCAAATACATGGTTATTTTTAATTACACATAAGCTTTTCTTATCCTCTGGAATAGCACAGAGGACTGGGAGGGAGTTTTGCCATCAAGTTTGGAGTGTGGACACACTTGTTCTTGTTTCTTTTATTGGTCTGGAGGTTTTCCCAATGTTAATCCTTTTAGAACTCAGTTCTACAGCTTTTTTTTGTTGGTTTTTTTTTTTTCTTTCTTTCTTTTTTTTTTTTTAAAATGAATGTGCTACAACTGACTCCTTGTTTATAAGCCTGAATTTAGTCTTTTGTTTAGTGAGGATAGACAGATTAGACACACATCTGAATGACCTATTATGCATTGTAAGGGCTGTGTTTAATTGGAAAAAAAATAACAGCTGCTTAATTTATGGGTATGCACAACAGGACAAACAATTTCAACATGGCAAGCAGAACACTCATCATTCATAGAGTTGGCATCATTTCCTCATGCGTCGCAGTTGCAATAGGAATCTCTTTCTTTCGGAGTTAATTTAGTGCTTTTGAAAGGTGCCGGATGGTAACCCTGGAGACTGGAGCCCTGTGCTCGGCGCAGGAACAGGCACGGCACAGACAGCACAGCAGCGACCGGGCAGCCTCTGCTCCAGTGCCAATACTAACTTCCTCACTGCACTAGGAGGGAAAATCTGCAAAGGAGAGAAAATGAGGGTGCCAGTGTCCCATGGCCTCTATTCTGGCATTTTCATCAGTGGTGTCACTTTGGAAATAGATATCTGACTACCAGGAACTGGGATCTTCTCAGAAAGATGATAGTGAACAGTCATAAAATAGCAATGAAGCTTTTGTCACTACACTGGTACCTTCTCTTTTATAAGGAATTTGCTCATTAAAGGAATAATGTTCCTTTTAACCTGTAGATTTGATATGTGTAGGAAGAAAAACAACTAAATGACTGGAAACATGACTACACGGTCAGGTAGTCCACACTCTCAGTTCTATACAGGCGTTGTGCTGCACTCATTAATCTTTTGTGAGTGCCTTTCAGTAGTTTATTAGGAAACATCTGTTTAATTTTTATTATTTTATTTCCTTATTGCATTTTCTTTTTTATTCTCCCTAGGGGCAAGAAAGCATGTGTAGCAGAGGCTATGAGTTTGACAGTATTATTGTTGGTGTTGATTGTTTTTTTTTTTCTTTCCTTTATTTTTTTTTAATAACAATATGTATTTGGTAAAGATTGTAAGGTCACAGAAATGTACATTGAATTAATTTCTGTCTTCCATCCTTGGGGAATGTTCTGTCTTCTAGGTAGACAAGTTGTAACTCTCTGAGCATTATGTTACTGAAAGGGTGAAGCTGTATTTTAAGGTTGTGGATCCCAGAATTTTATTTAGTCTTCTAAAAATCTTGGGCCCAGGCTATTGTTTATCTTAAAAGTAGTAACTGAGAATTTCCCTTGATTTAAGAGTCAATGAGAAGTCACTGTAAGAAAGGATAGATTTGCTCAGGGCAGCTCATGTATTACAGCATTTTGTAGTAATTGGAGTTTCCTAAGGTGTGATGGCTTCATGCCCAGGAACTACATGGCTGTAATCCAGCTGAGAGGTGACACATGTAAATAACCAAAGGCTGGGCTTCATCTGCCAAGATGGGATGGAGCCTTGTAGCAATCAGTGGTAATAGAAACTGCTACTTATGGATAGTGCTATGTAACTTAGCTGCATCAAGGAATCCAAACACCCTCAAGCTATGTATTGAACTGGCTAATTTGGGGCCAACAATTTCAATCAAAGACTAATGCACCTTCTTGCAAATTCTTCCTAATGCCTTCCTCTGCCCCTCAGCTTTCTGTCTTTTTTAGATTCAAATGCAGCCAGGTGTTTTTATCTCAGCACTTTGTATACTGGAGATGTGGTAAAACATAGGAAGAGCTGAATATCACCATTGTTTTATCGACACATAAGTCTACATAATCTGACAAATTCACCTCAGTGATTGTGAGCAATACAGAAAAGGACTGGAGAGAATTGATTCTTGTGGGATGCCATAAATGAAGGAAGTAAAACTTCTCATTATTACTGTTTGAGAAGGACTGAAATGCATATACACTCGTCTTTCAAAAGATACCAAGACATCTTCTGACAAACTGATGAATGCATTTGTACAATAAGGATGGATATCTTCCACCTATTTATAATTAAAGATCCATCACTATTTCTAAGCAGTTTCAGTTTCATGGTCCAGTTTCATGCTAGGTTGTTTCAGGTCTAGAATATTAGCAATCCTCTAATTCATTTATAGTTAAATTTTGTCTACCTCATTTTTGAGCCTTTTAAAGTGTATGTGGGTTACCGCTAGACTCTAGTTGAATTGAATTGGATATGCATGGTGGTCTTATAAGTGAGGCCTGGAAAATTATGGCATATTTGAAGAAGGAAGAGAACAGTCCCAGTTTATATTGCTGACTGGCATGTATTCTCATACCAGGAATCAAAGGGGTTTCTGTCCTGTTTAACCATCCACCCACAGCTCTGCCACTCCCCAGCGTGCAATATGGTTCCTTAGTCTCTTTGGTCCATCAAGCCCAGTTACGTTGCACTGCTTGAATTCTTCATAGCTAGACTATGATGATAGTCCTTGTTATAATGATGCATTGATTATTTCGGTCAGGAATGTCTTAAGGTTGGGATTTTTTCTGTTTTTCTTAAACTACGAAAGATGCAGGCTGAATTCAGAAGTGTTATGATGCAGGATGTGATGAATGTGATGAAATGCCAGGACTGAAGGTATACTATTGTTCAGCAGCTTTGGGCAGAGCAGCCCATGGGATGTGGGAAGGCTTTCCAGTGGATGTCATCTTTAAGTGTAACAAGGTGATAAGTGTGACTCAAGTCCTTGCCATTACTGAGTTGTCTGTTTCAAAACAAATGTCTACTGTAATCAATAATGTCTGAATAACAGCATCTGGTATTGCAGAATTTCAAGGGTATCTATCTTGTAAGTTTAGAAAATGAGATTCAACCATGGATCTAATTATATAAGCTGCTCTCTTGGTACATCTCATCTGGATAGAAGTAGACAGTACTGGGTATTTTTTAAAAGCCTGGTCTCACAAGATTTCTAGCTTCATTGGGGAGGTCCATTAAGTATTTAAAAGTTAAGGAAGTTACTGAACCTCCCAGCCCTCTGAGACTAACTCTTCACTGGCTGCAGAGACCATTAAATATCTGTATCGTATGCTGCATTTTATGAGAAAATAGCTAAAGCATTTTTTTGCAGTCTGAAGGCACTTAACCTCTGGGCAGGATAACGTAGCCTGTGAATTAGGCTGCCAAGGCAGTATACCTTTTCTTTTCCAGCCTTTAATTTTCAGGCAAAACCTATGTATCCAATGCTCCAGATCAGTGTGTGTATTATTGTTATGAAATCTGATGTGCAAGTCTTAGGCTTCGTTCAGGTGAACTGCAAAACTTCCTTTGATTTCAGTGGTAGATCCTCCTTGTATTTAGATTGAGACAGTAGGCTAAAACTCATAAAAAGATTTAATCAAATTTCCTGTATTGTTAATTATACTCTAAATTATTAAATTGATGGCATTTTCTAAATGCAATTTATTTTTTACCACCTATTGCTGCTAGTCAACTTCCTGTTCAGTTTGGATGAAGAGAAAGGACTGATCCTTTTATTTTCTGAACTACATAGTATTGTACTGTTTGGGTTCACATATAAGGAATGTTAAAAACCTAACAAATATTGTTTTAACTGGTATCATTACCTGTGATCCTATATTTTTTGCACATTGATTAGCATGAAAATCACAAAAAGCTAGATCAACCTCAGCACATTTCTTTCTGTGGGAAATTCCCTATTACGTAGTGGACAGCACTACCTGTTAAAATGCAAGTATTCTGCTTGCCCTACTCTTAGAAGTGATTTTCTTATTGTTATGAAGGAACACGAAATATGAAATATGCTCTTTAACTTCATGAAATATGCTCTCTAACTTCAATAGAAGGGAAAAATGATTAAAAAAAAATTCTTGCCCAGACACAGACCTGATTATGATCTTTGGGCATAATCCATTGGGAGTTTTTCATTATTATTTTTTAAAGTTTAAAAAAATGAAGTTTAAAATATGGTCTGGAAAAATTGAATATAGAGTACATGCTTATGCAGTACTGCATTGTAGAAAAAATGAAAAGAATGGAAGTCTTCAGCATAATAATATCTGATAAACTAGAAAAACTGCATATATCAAGCAAACTGCAGTTTACAAGAGGCAGACTTATGCATGTGCATAAGGAACTAAGAACAGACTCATGCTTGAACATAAATGAGAATTTAATTGACAACACCCACAATTATCTGTGTAACAATGCAGTCACGTAATTAGTATTAAAATAAATGTGCAAGCCAAAGATTGTTATAGAAAATGCAGTTTTACTGCAACAAAGACTAGTGACAGGAAGATATTAAACTACAGAAATGTGCTTAGAGTCTGTTCTTTAATCATTCTCAAAAGATATTCATTTTACTCACAGTGAAATCCAAGTGTTTTGTTTCAGCAGTGTTAGCATGGGAAAAGCAGTAGCTGAAGGGCACTTCTTGAAAATGGTCACTAATATGATAATAATTGTGTAAACAACCAAATGTCTTATCCTAATATGAAGAGTAGAGTAACACAGTATGTGCTACAAAGATACCACTTTTCTCAACTTTGGCTGTAGTTGCATCTCAGATAGCAGTCTGCCAATGCAACCAAAATAATTGGCAGCCAAACTTGCCTGTTCGCATAAGGCTCTCCTGTTTCCCAGTTCTTAATTCATTTCTACCCCTGTGACATACACTAATGCTATTGGAAATAACTATATATCCACCTGCCAGTCTCATTGAGAAGCAACTTCTGCCAGTCTAATTGAGGAGGAACTTCTTGGCTTAATTATAGGAAGGAAGGAACCTGGTTATTTTAAGATCAGTCTAGAAATTGTCATCTTGCTGCTAATTTCTACTCTCCACATAATTGGTATTACAATGTTTCCATTTTGTGAGGCCTTGCGATGGTCCTGAAGCTATCATCCATCGTTAAGGTAAAAGTTAGTAGGATACAGTTTTAGAGGAGACAAAAATTAATCCCTTATCTATAAGGATGTGTGCTACATAGCTCTAGCATAAGTATTTTGAAATGTTCACTGTCTAAACTCACACCTCGTATCACTTTATCACTGATGCCCCTTACATCTAGATCACTTATACCTGCAACATGTAAAGTCACCACCTACGTGACTGCCACTATCCTGAAGCTAAGTGGAACATTCCAGGAAATCTATCACTATACAGTCTGGGTGCAAAAAAGTTTGGGATTTTATAAAGGTGTCACTGTTTACTGTTCTTAGATTTTGTGCTTTTGCTTATTGTGTTGCCACTTATTTATTCCCTGACCTTTCCTTTTATTTTTGTTGCATACCAGTATGTTGTTAGGTTATTGAAGTTTGATCAAGAACTTTTAGCACATCATCATGGGAGATGCAAGATGCCGGGGGGAGAAGGGTAAGACAAGGCTTCTGAACAATGCAGTTCTAATTCCATATTAAATGTTCAGATTTTACCCACAAAATTTTATTTTCTAAACACTGAGCAAAAAATGCTATATTTTTCAAGAACAAAGATATTCTTCTTCTTTCAGTGTTCCACTGGACACATTCCTCCGTTTCATCTAAATTCTTTTGTAAACCAAAAGACTTTTTGCTGGTGTTCTGCCAAATGCATATTTTGCCTTTTCTAAGGGATCTGGAGCAGGCAACTGATCTGGTTGCTGTCCTGAAGTCCCATGCACACTGGGAATATGTTGTTGGCTCTAGTCAGCTGCTTGAAGGATATTCTGGGTTGCCCCTTATCTTCAGTAACTCTGGCAATCAATCAGATGCATGGAGGAGGATAATCAGCCACTGAGTCTGCTAGACTTAGAGAGACTTGGAAAACCATCACAGAGTTTGGTATTTGGGGGAAGGTTTTTTACTCATCAAAGGAAAATGGAAGTTTCTTATTCCAGCCAGGAGATCTGGTAAAGGTATTTGTCCTATGTGATGCAGGATTTTTCACCTGATGATATCTCTTTAACATTTTTTGTTCAAACAAAAAGCTTTCCTTGAAGTAAGGCAGTTATTTTTAACCTCTAAAGCCAGAAGAAAATCTTCCTGCTAAAACAACAAACACACTGTACAATTTTGTAAAGTCTTTTCTAATTGTAAAACTATTTCATTTGTTTTAGTATTTCCTTTTTTCTTTCATTTTGCTTTTGCAATTGGTCTTTATGCTAAAGAAGAAGAAGAAACCTTGAGAAAATAGAAGGCAACTGCTGTTTTCTGTAAGTGGTTATAATTCATTAGATTTCTTTATCCCTCACGCACCCCCTCTCTCGCCTATTACAACAGCTTCTATCTTATGCCACAAGCAAATATAATTTCTGTTGTTGCTTCTTCACAAAATCCAATTTGTTATGATGTATTATGCATGCCAGTATAATTGCAGAGGAGGAGTTAAACTGAATGACAGTTTAAAGAGGTGCATTCCTTTGGCTGTGTCACTCACAAAGAGCAGCAAAAAGAAAAGTGGGACAAATTGATGCCCTGATGAAAGTATTAATCTGCTAAGATTTCAGATGAAACAATGGGACTGCCCTAATCAAGCCATATCCTCTAGAGAAGAAAATGATGGCAGAGACTTCTGATACAGAGAAGATTACTACAGCCTTAGCAGCAATATCCGTTATAATATCTACCGTATTCTTTGTGTATACATTACTAGCAATTAAAAAAGTGCTTGTCAGTACCAATCTTAGCATAAACCATTTTTTTCCAAGAAATGTGAGAGCTTTATGAGATACTGTATAATGAGTTAGTCTTTTGCCATTTGTTTTCTCAGAAAGAATAGAATAAAATATGTAATAATAATAAATAAGAGCAAAATAGCAAAGTAGGTAAGTATTCCAAGTGAAATCTCTTTAAAGAAAATGTGGAAGATTTTCACTGCAAATAAGGATAGAGGTTATAAATACAACAAATTACACCTTTGTAATTCTGATGCTAGGGAACATGATGTATCCATTAAAATAATGGTAAAGTGTTTTATACTTTTTATTTTCTTAAACAAATTGCGGTGGTAAAAAAACAGCTTTTAAAGTCAATCTTTTTTTTTTTTTTTTTTTTTACTCTTTTACACCACTGAACTACAATTCCTTTGTACCATTTTAGAGATAACTGTTCTGAATATGTTTGTGTCATTTGTTTCTGTATTATTTCCTGAGTCAGTCCCAGACAGCCAGATCAGATGGTAGCAGATGTGTAGGGCAGGAGGATTTAAGCAGTAGCCTTTGATGCACTGGAGACTTCTTCATGCTTGAAACTTTCAAAGTTATTCACAGCTGCCTACTGTGGGAAAAGACCCTGCAATCCAGGATGATTCTTCTCCCCCACTGCCTCGCATCATCCTGCCCCAGGTCTTCAAAAACATTGAGAGAGCTTCTCATGGTGCTTGAGCAGAAGAATGAATTTATTGTTGGTCTAAACTAGTTACACTGTCTCTACAATACAGATGAAGTTCTGCATGCAACAGGAAAGTAAAAGATGAACCTTTCATAGTCTTTAATCTTGTAGGAATCAGATTAGATAAATCAGCTCTCCAAAGGAACAAACACAAGTTTTGATGGTTGAGTTGAGTGGGAATGAGCAGCAGAGTCAAACTGGCCCGTTATAGTATCATATGAGCTCTCTTCTTCAGGGGCATTGCATTGCATTTCAGAATAAAAAGTCCTGTCCATTTCTACTGAACATCATGAACCAGGCACTGGAAACTTGCCTGTTACTCCTGGCGCCTCTGCTCATTAAATATCTAAATATTTGTATGTGCAAATCACCAATTTGCTCATTCAATCATGTTAAGCTATTACTTGTGGAAGCTTGGGCTTCCTGTAACTCTGAAAATCACCCCTCTGAACTTTTCACCACGTCTCAGTATGTAAATTCTACAATCCTTATTAAAGACAATGTGAAATCTGAGAAAAGTGAGTATGCCAGGTCCTCCTTCCTTGATAAACTGGTTAGGTGTGAATACTACCAGATGAGAAACCAGTCTGACATTGTAGGTGCAACATTATGAGATCTCCCCAAGAACCCTGAAATGGAGGAAACAGTAACTTGTTTTTTTAAAATTTTTATTTTTTAATGGAAATGTCAGTGTACTGCCATCACCTACTGTTCCAAGAAACATTGAATTTTTCTCCTTAGGTCTGGATTCAGACAGAATCAAGTCCCTGCATACTTATGGACTGAACAGGATCCTGTGATAATAGTTTTATCCCAGTGAAGATCAATTCAAAGAAAAAGACCTCACGCATAAAAGCCTCTTCTGAGTGCTAGTTAGCAGGTCCATTATAAATAGAATCTGTTTATTATTTCCTCAGAGTTGTCTTATCAAATCCTCATAGAAATGAGATCTATCTAAAAGCTTCTTTAGAAATTGCAAACAGACATACAAATTGAAGCGAAGTGTTGCTATTCATGAAAATAATCTTTTTACAGGATATTTTTGTACAAAGAGAAATATTATGTTTGGTAATTTCTTTTCAAAGAGACACTTTAGGCTTCTGTAATAAATAGTACTGTTATCAACACAGACGCACAAAAGTCAAGTGACTACAAATTCTTATAGAAGTGTCATGTACTTCAGTAACAAATATTTCTTCCAGTCACAGAGTTGTATGGTCCTGAATAGGATGAAAATACTCAGAAAACAAAACAAAACAGAACCCTTCCAAGTTTTAAGCCTCTTTTGTGCCAGCTACCCCAGCTGGTGAAAAAGTAATATACCAGTAGAAGTATTGAATATGTTTTAAAAGCTGATGACCTAAATTTTCAGAACACTTGTCTTTCCCACTGCCTTCAGTGGGTATATGGGTGCCTAGTGCTTGGAACCGTCAAGCCACCAGCTCAGGTGAGAGCAGTCTAGCCCAGGCAGCCTCACAAAAAGCGTCACTCCCAAAGAAAATGTGAAAGAATCAGTATACAGATGCATTTCAGAAATATTCAGGTGCTGAAAGGACTGCATGAGCCTACTCAAGATAGTCCTGGCATCTGTGTGGCTGCCAACCTCAGGATCATGGATCCACAGAATGGAGATTGCCAAGGCACAGTATTTCACAGCTGAGAGAAGCATAGTTCTCCCTCTAAAGTTCTGGTACTGAATGTAAAGCTGAAGAAAAAAGGGTTGGCTTAACTGTTCCTTTCTGTTTCATAGCAGATGAGACACTCTGCTCATAAAAATCAGCACTGACTTCGGACATGGAAAACCTGGTACATACATTCATTGAGTAAAGAATCGAGCATACATAGGATACATCAAGTAATTGATTTTAGAAATCAATAGTTAAAAATCAATAGTTAAATTAATAGAAATCAGTCAGTGGTCACTTAGTCCCCATTTAACCACAGTATTATCTCTGGGTATTTTTATTTTTCTGTTCTTTTGTTAGAATGTCTGTTTGGACAGTGAAGTTATTACAGATTTCTCTATAAAGGTCACCCATTTGCCCTCATTGGGTGAAACGCTTTTGCTCAAATAGTTTGTTATACATAGAAGCAGGCAAATGTGAAAGAATTTGGGGAAACCATTAAGCAAGACCTATAAAGTTTGGCCCAGGCAAGCTTTTTTACAGTGAAGAATAACCTTGTTCTTAAAGTCCAGTTCAGAAGACAAAGCACTGCTGTTTCATGATGACTTCTGTAACTGGAGTCAAAATACCTTCAGTGCAACAGGGGTGGAAGGTGGGTGTAATCCTCCCAGCCCACATTGATTTAGACTCTTCATGCTGCTCTGAATGATTCCTGGTAACCGGTTGTCCAAAGAAACCATACAGGCTAGATGGGATCACGAGTTTATCAATACAATGAACTTCAGTGTTCTTTAGGAAGATTCCCTTTGTGGAAGATGGAAGGAAAGAAAAAAAGATACAGCAGCCTTGCAGTAGGTTATCCATAGAATAATCCCTATGATTCAGTTAAGTCACTTCAAAGGTGATTTCTGCTACCTTGTAAGTATGGCATAAAGAGAAGAGACTCCACACATTATTATGGGAAAATGAATCATTCACTGTAAGGTGCCTTCCCCGTATTGCTTTGCATGTTATAGCTCAAAGAAGAGCTACTTTTAAAGGTATTGTATTCCAGTTGGTATTTAGAGTAGGTCATCTGAAAATAGCTGCTGGCATTGTTTTTTCATCTGCTACTTGGATGGATAGGTCAGTTTGAAAAAGCTTCTTTCCCTGACTTTTAAATATAAGCTAGAAGCGTAGTATCAATGCTGTTTTTGTAATCCTTCTATCCACATTGCATTGTGATGTATCTATAAGTGAGCATGATTATAAATAGACTCTTGAGATATATTAATCACAGGTTAAAAAAAAATCGGTATCAAGAATTACAGAATTTAGTCTGAAGTATTTAGTACAGAAAACTCTTTTCTTGTTTTAGAAGCAGCTGGTAGAATTCTTTACATTTTTAAGTACCGGAACTTCCCGAACAAGTTCAGTTTTTATCATCTTGTACTATAGACTATAAATGTCTATGGAAATAGCAGGATCACAGTTATTAGAGATTAAAAAAAGACCTCTTCAGTCATTGAGTCAGTCCCCTTTCAACCAAAACTATGTTGTTTTCTGTAGAACATTTACTAATGCCTTATCTTGGGAGACTTCTACATTAGGGCACTGCCCGTTTCAGAAAAAAACAGATAAAATATGACAATAAATTAAATATACTTGGCCTCTGCACTTTCCTCCTAAGCCCACGCACTATCCAGTTGCACAAGAGAACAACCCCATGTACGTGGCAAATTCTTCAGAAATGCCCCTCCTTGCTGTACAGTGTATATTTCACTGGCAAGGTTTAAATATGCACTGGCTATGACATTAATGTGCTTTCACAGAACAGCCCTGGCAACAATATGTTAAAGACTTTCAGAAGTGAAATGTGGGTTTCAGTGAATCACAGCGTCTTGCCTAGACTTTGACCTGGAATCACCCCACACACAGTCAAGAGCAGACAAGGGGAGAGTAGTCCCATCGCTTTGACTTGCAGGTGTTCTGTGCAACTGGTGCAACTTGGAGTAGTTTTGAATGTGCCATGAATTTTATGCAGGCCTTTAGGTCACCTTCTGGCCTGTGTAATCCCAAGCAAAGAGGGAGAGCCGAGGCTGGGCAGCCCTAGATGGCAGGCAGCCTCAGTGACTCACGTAGAGTTTGCTCATGCTCGTGCTCTTGGTCCAGTGTCAGTGCTCTGAGCAGTAAGCGGCATAAGTACGTAAGAACTTCTCTGAGGCAATGGTTCAGTAAGAAGATTAAACGCGAATCCAACTCGAAGCTCTGCCATGCGTCATGCAGAATCGGGGCCTGATTCAAGACTGAAGACTTTTTCTTCTATTTTCTGTGCCTTTATGATTCATCTGAGTTTATATCTTTGTTCTGAAATTTATTAAAAGAAAAAGTGCATATCAAACGGGAAACAGGTTTCACAATGTTAGCTTTGAAGCTTGTAATCTCCCACAGAAACCCGACTGAAATTTCCAACATGGTTTGCCCCACAGAGAGCAGGTGAAAACATGATTTGGAACAGCGTGACAATGGCTCTTAGCTCCAAATACATCAATTAAAAAGAAAATACTTCTGCCCACAAATTCTGCCTGTGTTCAATTAGAATGAAAATGTAACAGAAAACTAGATGGATTAAAGAGTACTTGTTTTTCTTTCTCTCCAGTAGCCTAAATTCAATATAGCACAACTTTGTTGTTTTGTTTGTACAGATCTAGCTGCTTGCTTGGTCAGGCATTTCTGTCTCAGCCTTCTTCAGCTACTAAAGCTGCTAGTGCCGCTTGCATTCTTTTCATATTGTGTATACAATGACTTTGTATTATCTGTTGTTTGTTCTAAACTTCTGACTTTATTTTGCCAAGGCTATCTGTTTTTAAATTAGTAATTTTCACTCCCTCATGCAATTCTTCTAAATTACTTTTTGGAGTACTGGCTATTAATATTTTAGGTAGCTTTGATGTTTTACTTTATAGTCTTCAATTTTATTTTACATTTCACAGGTTCCTAGTTGCAAATAATCCTACAGGCAATTTTCTCACATTGCAACTATTCCTTGAAAGATATGCTAATGTAGCAAGGCACTTGCAATACTGGGGGTTAAGTTAATCACCCAAAATGAGCCGTATTACTGTCAGTGGTATATAAAGACATCCCATAGTGAATTACTAGGCAGACTAGCGTTAAAGCTCCTTTATAAAATACCAGAACCTGAAGGTGTGCAGAAATAAGCATTCATTTCAGAATCTATTGAGCTAAGGAATCTGGCTTTTGTTATTTCTGGACTTGAAGGTACCAAACAAATACAATCTTTGTGTTTCCTTTAAAAAATCTGCAGTATTGTTTGAAAAGCCTTTGTGAATCAAAAAAGAAAAAAAAAAGTAATTACTGCCTTTATGTTAATATATTTGCACAGAAAAAGGAGTTGCCTGCTCTCTGTTCAAGCTAAACAGTATGAAATTCAGGGCACCCAAATAATAAATTAATAGATTAGATTACATCATATAAAATGAAAATTGGAACAGTTCTCATAGCCTTAGACTTACTTGCAAGTAGCCAGAAGATATGTGCAATACACATATATGTTTGTTTATTCTTTATATAGTATAATTCACAATATGTGTTTAAACAGTTCTTCAAATAGAGACAACATTTTAGGCTCCTACAGAGTAAATGTCTGCCAGATATTTCTATATGTCCCCTAGAATTCCAAATGAAGTAAACTTCAGCTAGGATCCATTGGGGTGTGAATGATGAACCTTTTATCCCGTAGAATTGAACACTGTGCTGGAAATGTAGTCCCCTGTACCTAGAACTAACCAGGACCTATCAGACGAGGTGTTCCTCTGCTCTAGCTGAGCACAAAGCAAGCAAGGTGAAGAACGGAGTTAGGATCTTCTGCCAGGTCTGATGCTTGTTGGTTGCATCATGTGCAATGCCACAGCACTGTTCTGTATGGACAGTAGACTAAGGAGTTTTGGATAGTCTTAATCTGTTCTGTCAGAAGGGTACTTTTGCAGCAGACCGACTGCTTAGAGGGAGGGAGAGGTACAGTTCAGGGCCGCATTTTAAAACAGCAGTGCAGCAGTACTTATAATGATCTAGATTTCTGTTTCCTGTCTGGAAAAAAATTGAAATAAGATTTAGTTAAATTGTAGTGATCTGCATTTTTATGAGAACAAATGTATTTCAAAGCAGAAAAGATAGGGAGTGTGCGGGAAAGGTTTACGTGGAACACAGTATTTATTTGCCATGCATATTTGATAGGCGTTCATTAAATACGCAATAGAAATGTCAACATAAAGTGCTGTTTAGATCCTCCTATAAAAACAAACTGCATTGGTATTAAAATTGGAATGCACTAATCTTTGGTTAAATACAAGCCTTATTTGCTATCCAGCAAAGAAATGTTTGGTTGAGTGTTGTTAAATAACCATATATTTAACCTAATTTAATTTGCCCTTCATTTATAAAGTCTGATAGAGCGATACTGTGTCAGTGTAACCAGCACTTTTACATACCATCATCTGCCATTATGTGGGGGTTTTCTCCCACTCTCACCCATTGACATTCAATCACTAACAATTATCACCAGCCCATGCCTAATTCGAAAATACTTTTGCAGTCTCACTGAACGATGGCCAGTTCTTCTTACAAAGAGGAAAAAGCATCCATCTCTTCAAGGAATATTTTTGTCTGACACACAGTCATCTCACATAACCACAACAGATAAATCTACTCACTAGTCATAGTTACATTTGAGATAGATGGCCGCATTTGTGAGTTGGAATTTAGAACTAAATGCTAAACATTCCTAAGGTAGGGTATTTTCGTTTGGTTTGGTTTTTTTTTCTGGTATACCCATGCTGACTTAAAAAGTTATTCCTTTCACCAGATTGGGCTCAGGCTTTTAAATAGTGTTTATAATGATGGCTTACATATACTGAAAAGATTCTTCTACAACAATCACTGGAAAGGTACTTTTAATCAGGATATCCAATTAGAAATATAAAATACACCATACAGGATTGTCATCCAAACCTTACCTGGACCAGAAGTTTATAGGGAGCTTTGGGGCTTATGCCCTGCAGCATAATAATATCTCTTCCTTATAGCCTTTGCAATGATTTTGTTCTCTGTAAAGCAAGCGTGAACGTTCCTACTGCCTGTGTATCTAGTGTTTTGGGAGGAGTCTTACTGCACTATACTATTAACTTAATAATATTTTTAGAAGGAGTTCCATAGGTGTACACTTTATCTAAAAACTGTCTTTCTACAAGTCTTTCGGTAGGTTTACCCAGCAATCATTCAAGTGCCTGCAGTGTAATGCAGAGAAACCTGAGCTAGATTTAAATTCAAACACTGGTAACAATCTAACCAAGGCAGCACTGAGCTCAGCACAGCCAATTTACTTTGCTGAGAAGCTGGGTAAATTAGCTCATGCTGAGCTCTGCGCTGCTGTGGCTGACTGCTGGCAGTACCCAGGCTCACTAGTTTAAAGCTAGTGTGGGTATCTCTCTGGTGTACTGCAGTCATTGCTGATGTACTCTTGCAGTACAGTGTACACATACACTTAAATCATTGCTTTTCTGTTTCAATGGGTGGCTTTTTGTTGGGTATGTTCCATGTAAGAATTTCCTAACTTCCTTGCTCTGCCATTATTGTTATAATTTTTTATCACATCCTCCTGCTTTTTTTTTCTTCCAAAAAACAACAGCAGTTCAATGTTTAATTATTTTTGCCTTTTGCCTCTTTCCAGTCCTGCCACATGTTTCAAGTTGGAGTGACCAGAGTAAGAAGTCTGTTACCTCCTTCTATGTGCTTCGTACGGCTGTCTATATCTGCCACATGCGAATGTCTTCTGTCTGAAATAAATATCAATATGGTGCCCCCAGAGACTTTAGGGAGATTTAGTTAACATAATGCTGTTATGATTGCTTCCTCTCCCCAGTGTGTCTGGGCCCAGTGTCCCAAGGAATGTACATAGGTTTATTGCAGCCCAGTACCCTGAAGGATGTACATACCACATATGGTCCAGAACTACCAAGGAGTTATAGTGTGCATTAGATAGGCTGGCAAAAATTAAATTGATGAGGGTAATCAGAAATAAATTTTGAAAAAATGAAAACTATCAAGAATAACTGATGTTCAATCATTTTTATATTCCCTCTCCAAATGTTGGTATGCCTTTTTTTCTCTCCTCTTCCTGTTCCCATTTCTTTGTCCTTTTCTACTCCATCCACTGTGAGTTTGACTCTTCAAAAATATGCTTGTGTTGATACAGCATCGTCTCAGCTCATTAAAAGCACAGAAGGGTTATCCATTGCTTGCGATAGAATAATTCAACATATCTTGGTACATGAGAAATACGAAGGGAAAGTAACACAAAACTTGTCTCATTCAACAGGTTTATTACAGTTATTTATTTTTTTAAATAGCTGGTGAAGTAGATACTACCATGAAGGGAGCCAGGCAGGTAGACAGACATGCAAGTAGGTCTCTGTACTTTATTGTTTTGGAGGACTGATAAAAATTGCTATCATCTTTGGCAAAAATTCTAAACTTTATGAGAGGAGAACATTGCAGAGAAAAGGCTGTACTGTATTTAGGGATTTCATTACATCCTTCATTAAAGATCAGAATGAAAAAACAGGATTTTAATAATGAGATATAATTCAAAATAATTAGACAATTAGAATAAACGCCTCATTAAAATAATGAGATTTGTGTGCTATATAATTATGCTTGTTTTTTCCTCATTCCAAAATATGGAAGTTTTGGTCAATATGTTGAACTCCCAGAAATGCTGTTCTGCCAAGGGTGGCTTTTATCATAGCCCTGAGCAAGGACCAGCCCAGACTGCGGAGCGCTGGCAAGCACTGTGAGCTCTCACCACTCAGAGGGACACAGCATGTCCTTCAGAGCAGATCGGCAGGGACCATACCCCTTAGGTGTCCTGAATGCTCTTTGGAAATAATGATGTGAATTTTGTCACTTTAAAAATTATTTTTTTTGGGAAATAGCTGACAGTAAAATGGGTGTTAGAATGACAGGAACATCCTGCCCTCCAGGCTTTTTCATGAAAGAAAAGTATTTCATTGCCATTTGAAACCACCACAGGCATATATTTGTTTGCATTCTTGTATCGCAAACACCTAATCAAAATGGTATGAAGAGACAGGGAAAGCCATTACCAAGCTGAGCCCAAATATGCCAGGTTTCAGCCTGAGAGAAATTTGTAGCCTGAAGTTATAAGCCACTGAAAATAGGTGTTTATAATGGAAATGCCATCTTAACCTTATCTGTAGTGGCACTACTGCTTTGCTATAATATCTCCTCTCCTAGCATCTGTGAAATTGTAATCTGTCCTATGGCTGGTAACTGAGGAGATGATGAAACCCAAGGATATGCTCTGAACTACCTTAATTTATCTGTACTGGATTTTTACTGACACATAAGTGAGCAGGGGGCGAGGGGCTGATGTCAGACAGCTGAGTGCCTCAGATGTGCTTGGGAGAAAGGGAAACAGCACCAGAAGACTGTCTGCATCCGTCACCAGATTATCTTTTTATACCTCAATATTTTTTCTTTCTCTGCAGCAAACATGGAACAAATTGTTCATGATGTTTGAAGGTTTCATCTGTAATATTTGTTTTTCAGCCTAGTGGACCTAAAAGCAAGCCAGTGTAGGACATCATAGTCCTGCTAATGAAGATGTTATCTCTGGAAACTTTCTGCATTACTCAGCATTAATGCCATCAAGCTGCCAAATAGTGGTATGTGCTACACTGATTCTTTGTAATTAAAATAGCTCTTCCGTTACTGCCTCTATCATGTAGGCATGATGAGAGAGACCTGTAATGCTATCTTAAGAAAAAGTCATGGTAAATATTTTTGTTGTATAACCACTTAGTTATTTTTGACTCCTAAATCATTTGTTGCCTTACCTGACTTCTTTGTAAATTGGCCAATTATATCTTTACTCACGCAAATTATCTTTAATGGTCCAACAAATTAACTTATTTTTAAGATTGTTATATTTCTACCCATTGGCTCACAGTGATGTTCAAGGATATAGGATTTGAGTCTTTAGAAGTTTTCTTACAAAATTAACCATTTTCCCATTTGAACAAGAACACTTAAATATTGGGGGTACAAGTGATGTGAGCCTTGAAAGAAGTCGGGATTTTAACCTTTGGCAGAGAAAGCTTTGCTTATAACCCAAGCAGCATCTCATGTCTTTGCCTGGGGTGAGGACCAAACAAGGTAGAACTTCAGTCCTGCTATCAGTCTGTAGGGCCGTTCAGACAAATCTGGTGAAGCTTTGGATTTGATTCTCTACAGGAGAAAGGAATTGGCAGAAATTTCTGTTATCCAAAATCACTAAGTTTGAACTACTCCACTTAGCATATCTTTCTGTAGGCAGTTTTCATTTATTTCATATGCATAACACAGAACTGCTAGAATGGAGGGCCGGAGGGGGTCTCTTTTGGGCACTATGCAATGCAGCATGTATCTAGTCCTCTGGCCTCATTCTCTCAGAAATGAGCCTTGTTAATACTCTGCTTTATCCTTGCATTACCTTCTGATTCTCTTACAGTTGTGTGAATGCTCTTATTCTGGCTCACCCAGATACACAACAGTCATCAATGATTTCTCAGCACTTCGTATTATTCAGACTGCTAATTCTGGGAACTGTTTGACTATAAGGGACTAAATTTGCCTGAGGGTGTATAGTTTGCTAGTGACCCTGGGGACAGTCAGCGTAGGCAGAGTTGGAGAGGCAATTCTTGTGTGTGCATGCACATGTGTTCAAGACTTGGAACATGGAGCTGTCAGCCTATGTGAAAAGAGCAGTCATATTTCCTATACATAGATGACATTTATAATATTATTTTCAAATACATTATTCCCACATATTTTTTACTGAAATAAGAGTATAGAAGGTTATGAAGAGCAATATAAAATAGTAGGTATTTTGGGAAACAGAGGAAATCCTAAAAAAGAGGACACACGTATAAAAAGTTTTCACCTTTAGGCCAGAACTAATTGTCAGGAATACTGAACACGGAGGTTGCAATTCATTACTTTCACAAGGATGTGTACAGACTCTTTCCCATATGGTATCTTGTAACAGTGTTTGCCTAATTATCAGAAGACTGTTTCAAACTGTTTTGATTTTCTTCTTAGTAGTGAAATATATTTTTTTTAAATTGACATTACAATTTCAGATGTCTTCCTGCAAAAATGTGATTGCCAGGTAAATAATGTTTAGATAAATAGGTTGCTTATCTGAAATGTCGGTTTTTCTAATACTTGTTAGGACAGTTTAGAGTAGTTCCAATCCAAAATTGCCATAATTCTTTTCCCATCCTATTTTCTATATATCCTGACTCTCTTGTTCTGTCTGTTATCCAGATGTCCTTCATTACCAAGATAATTCTCTGAACAGCTGCAACAGTGCTGGGAAATGCCACCTGAAATTGGAAGACAAGATCAAGTTTTGAGAAGAGAGAATTTTTTGTTTTATTAGTTTACAATAAGCTATACCCTCTTTGGCAACAAACAAACTCAGAGACTTTTATCAGCTGTTTGGCTGGCATGTGTTTGCATGCCTAGTTTTGAAATCAGGGTCATGGTTCCTAATAGGTAAGAACAGAACCACAAGTGAACAGAAACATGCTTCCAGGAAGCACTTTTAAACATACTTGCTGCCTTTAGGTACATTGGACTTTTAAAGTATAATAAAATAAAGAATTTTATCAGTACCAGTACCATCTAGAAGATAGAAATGGAGACTTTAATAGTGTTAATTATGTGCAGACAAACTGACAAAATATCCTGCTAAATGAACAAGTAGGTGTCCACCTCAGTGACTGAGCAGTTAATTATCTTAATCACAGATGGGGTAATTGCACACATGTATTTGTGTAGTACTGTAAGAGCATGTTTCACGCATAATAACTGGGCCTAAATACCTTCCTTTTTTGCTTTCAGAGAACTTGATACAGACTGCAGCAACATCCAGCAGCACTGGGTAAGTCCTTTAATTGTAGCCCTTCTCTCTCATCCACATTAGAGTGTCTTCGCAGAAATTTTTGTTTGAAAGAAACCGGGTGGCTATGACTTGTCAGTCTGTATCGTGTATCATGTCTTGAACTATTAGTTAAGAAAATGCCAGAGCTAAAGGGGTCTTCTACAGCAAAAATGTAACCAAGTTCACCTCAGTTTATATTCACTTGAAACAAAGAAATAAACCCACCAGAGATTCAAGCAAGACAATCCTGAGAGCCTTCAAAGTAAAACTTTTTGCTCTATCTGGATAGATGCAAAAACGCCTGAGATACTGAGTCTTGGTTTCTGATTAAATTCTGTAGCATTTGGTAAAATAAATCTATCCTTTTAAAGTTAGAATATATATGTATACAAAATTATATGTAAATCAAACAGTTTTGCCTTAGTGAAGCTGGGTTAAAAACATTCTCTAGAAGCATAAACCACAGGAACAGAAGCTGAAAAAAGCATTCATTGAAATTCATGCCTCTGGAATTTATACATTTATATAACAAGTGTGTTGTGCTCTTTCAAACTGGTGAGCTGAAGTCTTTATTTTGCAAAGATGATCCACTGCCTCCCCCCACTACTTACAATCCTTAATTTCAAGTAAAAGCCATCTGCTTCTCTCTAGTGGTTACTTTTTAATTACCTTGAGTGCCTTAATTCTGTTGTTTAAAAAAGTTTGAGGTTTCCAAGTCCAGTTGTATACTGAAAAATTGCTAGTTTGTGAGCTAGAACTGAAGTCAGAGCTCAGGTATTGATCTCAGAAAAAAAATTACTGAGGATTGTGGGGGATTTTGCTCTGACAAGAAAGAATGACTTTTAAGGCCTCCAAAGATGCAAAATTCTTTCAGTGACATGCATTAGTGATAATCAGTGGGTGTTGCTATGGTTCAGTAGAAGTCAGCACTGAACTTCACAAACCTCTTTCAACCTTTCCTCTCTAACTGTATAAATGTGAAAGTAACAATAAATCTTGTTGACAATTACTTCCACATCTATTGGCAGTCAGTCAGCTGCAATGTGAACAGCATTGTGCACAATATGTGCAGCACAGCCAACACCCATTAACTATCTCCCTAGTTTCTCCTGTGACTTCGAGAACATGTTATTTTTCCCCAGTGAGCAGCCCTTTCAAATGTTGAATTAGTAATATTAGCACCAAATACTACTAATTTGTCAGCCAGGCTGTGTTTTTCCAAAGTGTTCACAATGGGGTCTGATAACTGCTTTGTAGTGCAGCAGAGCAAAGATGAAAATTCAAAAACTTTAGCAAATCATTTGTATAAGACATAAAGAAGTGGTATAAAATTCATTTTTTTACCATTAGAATATTCAGTATGTATCTAAAAAAAAAAGTGGAATGTCAGCCCTATTCAGCAACAAACTTAAATGCATGCTAATATGGAAGCGTATACCTAAGTTCTTTGAAGAAACAGAGCTAGAAATATTTTTAACAATACGAAACACTCATTCAAAGAGGGCATTGTCAGGACCTCTGTATTTTCATATTTTAGTGGCTAGCTTAAATAATATTTATGAAGAAGAAAAGAAACCTCTCTGCTATAAATAACAAATTTCTATTGTATATCACGCATTCATTGCTTGCATACAGTTTTCATCAACATCAGTATGAAATCTGAGCAAATAATTGTGTAGCATATGAAATTGAAAAGCGCAAGTGGATCAGGGTTGATAGTCTTATTTTTCTAATCAGTTTTCCTATGCAATTCCTACAGGCAAATGCACATACGCACTTATATGTGAAAACATACACATATAGATAGCTAGACCTGTATCTAATTTTCATAAATACTTAGCTATCTATCATCAGTAAAAACATGACATTCAATAGACAACAGAGATTTGCTGTGGATATCTGAAAAATTAATTCAGCTTCTTTCTTTTCATGAAATTGTTTATTTTCCATTCATGCTTAGTCAAATACAGCATATGAATGATAGATAAGTAGGGGTTGTTACAGCTAAAACTATCCATAGTTTTCCCCATTGCAAGATTCACAACAGGTCAGCATTAAGCTGACTGATTTGGTACAAGGAGGGAAAGGGAACCACCTTGGTGGCTAGGGAAGATGTATAGGAAATCTTTGCCAGAACAGTCTAAAATTTGGAAGGAAGCTTGTGAATTATGTGTGATTATCCAAGGAGTTTTGTCCACATCTGCATAGCAATAATTTTTAAAGAGAGAAGATGTAATCTAACTGAAGACTGGATGCATTATAGGAATACTGACTGCAGAGAGAGCATATGTTGCTGAGTAGCTTTGTTATCTTGCACTCCCTGAAAGGTTCCTCACTTCCAGGACTGGAGAGCCGGCCGCTGCACACTGGGAAGGGCCACAGCATGGGAAACTGGCTGCTGTCTTCTATGACTGCCAGTCATTTCTCAACTGGACTAATGAATTAGTTTCCAATTTCTAAAGGAGTCAGAGAAGTCCACAGAGTCTCTCTCATCTGCAGCTTGAATGTCCTTCCTAGCCTTTCGGCTGAATCATCTGTGGATTTTGATACAATTTTAGGATGACTTTCTGTGTTGCTTTTCTGTGCTCTGAAAGTTGTATTATAGGAAAATTTACAATGTAGGAAAAACTGTATTTTGTTCCTGGTGTATCAACATTGAATTAAAAAAAAAAAAATACACTGGGAGCGAGGACAGGCTCTGTTCTGGGAGTTATTACCGATTTACTTGACTCTAGGCCAGTCACTGGCAAACAGTTTCAGTGGTATATAAACTGCATAGCTAAATCCATTTTAGACAACTGGCCTGATTAACACCCATAGTTCTCCCCAAAACAGTGACTCAGGCAGTTCCTTACAGATTTGATAATTTGGAGAGAAGAACATTGCCCAGGGATTCTGGAAATAAAATAAATTTCATTACTCTCTAAAATGTGCTCTGAGGTGCTTAACATCTAGTTCCCAGTTTTGTCATTAACCTTCCTGGACCCATTGTGTAAATTATGGAACTAACACAATTTTGACTTATAGGTTTTCTGGCATGGTTAGCCAATATTTTTAAAACACTACAAGATCCTTCCATGGAAATTTCTACATAACAGAAATGTACTGCCCCTTGCAGAATATATTAGATACTACCTCTTTATTTTATTTTACTTGAATTTGGATAAAAAGGGTTAATGGAATTATCCAGCACTAGCAGAGCTGAGGCAATGATATTGGTTGTAAAAACTGCCCCTGTGCAAGAATGTTATTTTTTTATTGAAGTGAGTCTTCTGTTTTATGCTCAGCAATTGCCCTGTGTTTTAATTCCCTCATAAGGATCACAAAAAAAGGAGGAAAAAAAGGAAAATATAAGAGTATATGCTGTAAATGTTATGTTCACATATTTTTTCCCCACAAAGAAAAGGAAACTGCTAGAAATGTTGATTTGTTTTAAACCTTTCAACAATTGGAGATTATTGAAATACTAAATTACTGGCACACAAGAGAACTAGATGATTGTTGTTTCACATTTACAACACAAACCAAATGATGGCTTGGAAAAAAACAACAGCGGCAAATATTTTGAGTCTTAATTATCAGGCTGAAAAGGCTGATGAACAAAAGATAGAAGCGGGGGAATGTGTGGAATAGTGAATGGAAGGACAAACACGTTAAAAAAAATTTTTAAAGCCTTTGTCAGGCTCAAAAAGAGAAACAGACTTAATTATTATTTTCTCTTCATTCCATTTTGGGAGCTTTATCTGAAACTATAACTTACAAAGAGCAATTATAAACAAATGGCACCCAGCATGAATACTTCTCTGAGGTTTGATCGTCTCATCCTTGGCTCTTACATCAGCACAATGATGTGTTGCCCATTGGAAACCAGCATGACTAGGAGCGTGGAAGAGAAGCCATGCAGTGATTTAAACCTATAGCTTCATTTATCTGCTCCGTATGGAATTGCAACCTGGACAATCGTATCAATCCATTAAAATGAAGGGCTTATTCCAAAGGAACCTGGCTAGATTAGTTAAAGTATTCTGCAATTCATGGAGAACAGCAGAGAATATGGAAATAAATTCCTAGAATAATCCAGAGAATTACTTTATGCTTCTGATATAGATCGCTGGGGAAATAATTTAAAAGCATTTTTAAATATCTTCCATTTTCTATTATGAGCCTTTGGATTTCCACAGTTTGAGAGAAGTGAGACATTGTGGCTTAGAAAACTAATTACAAAACATAAAAATGCTCAAGTCTAATGGAACAAATCAGACAGAAAAAAGATTTCCATACAGAAAGATCAATGTTGGAATGGAAGCTACAGCTTTTACGTAAGTGTCTTCCTCTCAACATCTTTGTTATACATTCTCTTTGTTCCTGTTAGCTAACTAATTAGCTGTGATTTTTTTTTAATGCCCCTTACACTGGGTTAATTTTGTCTAACTCAACAGCAGGGGTTTGTGTAATAATAATTCACATAGCAATGTCAATGATTAAAATCCTTTCATTAACATGGTACCTTAAAGATAATGAACGTGAAGCTTTTAGCTAACCCAATCTCTAGGCTCAGAAAGGCAGTTTTTGCAGAAAATAATAAAAAAAAAAAAATCCTTGTACAGATTAGCTTTTGCCAGCAGAACAAATGAGATCTTTGTTTGGGTGTATTACAAACACAAAGTCATACAACTCAAAGAGCATTTATTATGAATACAATGATGTAGCATGCTTCTTTTGACAAAAGAATTCTAATAATGTACTTGAAGAATGCAAAACAGGCATTCAGAAGTGCTAATTTTATGGCATTTTTTGTAGACAGCACTGTCAAGGCACAGATAATCAACGGAGAGGTCAGAGTGCCTTAGGCTGAATGTTGTCAGAGATGTGGCGGAAGGTGCTTTGGGCTGGATACGTCATTTCTCTTCAGCCTCTTCAAGAATTTTAAACAGGTTTGTCTGTCAGGGTACAAGAAGTGCGGCTCAGTAATTAGGGACACAAGATGAAATACCATTTTGGAAAGTTTTAATAAGTGCTAGAACAACTGTTCTACTGAACTTGCTGTCTTTTCTAAAAAATACCTTTCCACCCACATTCTAATGGTTCTTACATTTCATTTTTACTAAGTGCAAAAGATGTTTGCTGGATGAATTCATCCACATGCAAATAGTATAACTAATAAAGAAAGGTGCCGTAGCAACGGCAGCAGGGTGACAACATTAAAAAGACCAGTAACTCTCATTCAAATCAGTCACAGCATTCTCCCCTTAATATACTGTTCTTTCACTTCTGTAAGTTAAATGTTGGTTTTGAAAACTAATAGATAGTGTATCTGTATTTTCTCCCATCCCATAGTACTACATATCTGGATTTTTTTTAATGTCAAATGGCCTCAAGCTGTGCTAGGGGAAGTTTAGGTTGGATATTAGAAAAAACTTCTTCACTGAAAGAGTAGTCAGGCATTGGAACAGGCTGCCCAGGGAAGTGGTTGAGTCTCCATCCCTGGAGGTATTTAAAAGAAGGGTAGATGTGGTGCTCGAGGACATGGTTTAGTGGTGGACTTGGCAGTGATAGGTTACGGCTGGACTTGATGATCTTAAGGGTCTTTTCCAACCTTAACGATTATATGATTCTATGATTCTCTGAAATATAATTTGTACAATAGCCAACTAATTTACATGAATAAATTCTGGCTTTAACAGTTTTATTTAAAAACTTGGAAAAAACTGTTCTTGACACCATCTTTCTTAGTTAGGACTATAGGATTTTTGTACATTTTTAAACTATTTTTTCCCAGTGCAATGGAAACTTCTAAATCTCAAGTTAAGGGATTATGCTGCAAAGACTCAAGTAAATCTGTACCTTTATTTATGTAGATGCTGTCACTGAAGTGAGCTGTGTGCTTGCTGAGCCTTTACTGTATTAAGGTTTTTAGCAATTGATCACATGAACAGAATTCCTCAACAAACGAGCTCAGCTGACATTTTCAGTGGGGTGATAGCCAAACGGGTCTTTCAGATTGTCTCTGCTGTGTATTTCACTCAAGCAAGTAATTCAAGAAGGAGGTCAGTGAATGGGTAGTTAGTGGGAACACTTACTTCAACTGTAGCTTCTCTGTAATCTTCCTGTGGATAATTTCATATATTTTTGTCTTTAGTGCATTGCTGTTCCCATTGCTCTCATAAGCAGAAATAATTGCTTCCATTTTTTAAAGGAAAGAAAGCAGAAGATAGCCCCCTAGAAAGCTGAGTCACTAAGCTGGCTACTAAAATTAATATAAATATGACTAAGTAAAAGTTTCATCTGATAAAGGCATTAATATGAAAGCTGAAATAAATGCTTTTGTGTAAGAGACTGGCGAGACAAAGCTTCAGGGTTTGATTTGCCCAGCAAGATGCAGAATCTGTGAAAATTCTTAATCTCATATATGTAAACTGAAATGGACTGTATCTTGTTATTTTTCCTCATATTTTGGTTTACAGGCAATAATAGCCTGGTAAATTTGGCAGAACTCTGAGCAGAGTTCTATACACTATGTAACTTGCCTTATAGCTCTTCTCTGCAAAAAAACCTGCACTGATCCGTATGGTTTCTTATTTCCCAGAATGCCTCGCAGCCTGAGAAAGTGAGAAGAAAAACCTTGTTCTCCAAATAAAACCATGCTGCCAAATATGGAGCAGCCCCAGTTACCCTGAGCTCCACCAGTGAGGTCTGTTGCTAGCTGGACACTTTCAGCACTCTGCTGCTTGCAGGCCTATGACAAAATAGAGCACGATGCTGGGACTTCCGTAGTGATATGGCTTTGTATTGGGACCAGAGAAAAGCTTTAGAAGGTGCAAGAAAAACGTATAGGCACTTGGGGACTGAAGAGGGAATGAAGTGCCTAGAACAGACACAGTTTTAATGCAGTTACACCCAGGTAGTTCTGATAAATTGGAAAATATCCCTTTTTACCCACTTAGAATATAGACAGCTCAAAGGTGACACAAGACCAGCTTTCCCTCCTGCCACACTTTCATGTTCCCTCTTGGTACATCTCTGTGTTCCACACCAGAACAGAGTTTATCTCCTGTTACACAATCCAAACAGAAATTTTGTATGATTCTTTGGATTTTATTGGCAAAATTCCATGAGTTCTTCCTGAAGAAGTAGCATATTGAGTTCATGATTATAATTATTTATTCTCTTATAGCAAATGCTTCCTAGACTCCTAATAACATCATTAAATACCACAAAAGGAATTCATTGGCCCTGATAGACTCAAATCAGTACTTCTCTTTTGGCAGAGACAATGAAAAGGCTAACCCAAGACCCTCACAAATTCTCCTGGGAATGTACTTTTAAATTGCCAATTTGTATCTGTTTAGTATTGAAGTAGTATTTTCTGATTGAATATTGAAGTACTATTTTCAGTTTGTTTGGTTTTATGTTTAGTATTTTTGAGTAGTCATGGAAAAAGAAGTGCTTGACAGACTCCTCGCTCCTTTTCCAGGGATGTCCTCTCAGCTCTGCATTTCACTAATTTCCTCTCTCTTTTTTTCCATTCTGACATGCAATGCTCCCCTCACCCTTCCAAATAATAATAAACTGTTTCTTATCAATAAACCTATTCCTAAAAGAATGGGCTCAAATGGATCAACACCCTGACTTCTGTCTCTCTGTCCTGCGTGAGCTATGCTCAACAGACATAGATAGTTACCTATCAGGAGATACCTGCTTCAGTATCTCTTTTATATCATGCTATGCCAATCATATCTTATTGAATTGAAAAATGCATATCTTATAAGAGTTGTCATTCTCTTCTCAGCCTGCAGATGTGTGAGAGCGCATCTTCAGTAAAGACTACTAATAAAAGAACCAGACCTATTGTTCCTATATATATTTTGCTGTATTCTGATAGACATTTCAACTTTCACAGCAGGCGGATCAGCATACATGATAAAAGAGAGAGGAAACCAAGTGAAATTGAGTATATAAAATTGCATGGTGGATGTAGGAGATACTTTTGCCCTAGAAAATATTTTGAAGCAGCTTATTCCTGTATGAATGGGGACCATCCTCCAGTTACTAGAAAGGCATTGGAACAACTTGATTTTTTTTTTTTAATTGGATAGCTCACTGGTCTGATTGCAAAAGGAAAAATAGTGAAATAAGTAAATAAAAATAGCTGCAGAGATTGAAATAATTCCTAGTAATTTTTTTTTTTTTTCCTCTGAAATGTCTGGTTTGGCTATTAGGGCTTCTAAGTGTATTGGGCTTTTGTGGCTATGTCTCACTGTGGAGTTTATAAGAGGCCCTATTGCAACTAGCGTAGCACTGCCAGTATCCTTATTGTCTGGGCTGGGATTTAATTTCGGTACATCACTTGCAACCAAGACAACCTTGGCATTGCAGTTTGTCATGCTTTTTTATGAGCTCTATCTCACTGAAGTGCATTCTCCTCAGCCTACAGCCATAGCCTACTAGTCTGGAACAAAACTCTTGCACGTAATGAGAAAAGTAAAATCATACCAGACAAAATTAATGGCCAGTCCTTTCTACAGGCTTTGTAAAGACTATGACCTCAGCAAAGCTGAGTCAGTGTTCACACTGCTACTTCTGCCTGGAGCCGTGCAAGATTTCATACTTCTATAAATTTGGTCCAGGGGAAACATATTTATGCAGCCAAAAGCCAATAGATGTGTAGGTCAGGATTTGGTCTCATAGGGCTAAAGAATAACAGTATATTCTTAGCCTGTATGTGATGTAAGTAGGTGTTCTGCCAACTACAGTTTGTATCTTGTCCTTGTGGTAGACCTTGCCCTCAGTGAATCTTGTTGACCTCTTTCACCTCTGGTATGGTGGTTGTGGCTCAGCTTGTGTTCGTGATGTACTGTAAGTCCAAACAGAGTCCGTTATTGCCCCATTCTGACAGGCTTTGGAACAGCTAAAGGCAAATCCTGAGATGGGAAGGAAGAGAGATTTATAATATAGAGATTGGCACGGTTAGAGTAAAGGTTTCTTGATTCCCTAAGCAAAATGTTGTGAGGCTTTCTGCTTTGTGGAACAGAAACACAGGACAGGCTATAATTCCTTAGAGTAACCATTCCAACATGTAGCTCTTTCTGAAGTATAACTCTGAAACAACTCTTAGCTGTCTCCAGTAGGGACAATAGTTCCATATAACAGGAAGGTCAGATTCCAAGACGGAAAACCACCATTCTCCAGGTAAGAAAACTCTAAAAATGTTTTGAAAGGATTGTTTAATTTCTGTGGTTTTACCTTTAAGAGAAAATATAAAATGTATGGAATTCCTCTCAAAACAGAGTTTCTGTTGCAAATGCTAACTGTCACTTCAATGATTACTTGAAAATGGCATTGTCTTACTAGTTTTGACAGGAGTTCAGATTTTGTGTTTGCAACCTATCTGTACTGTAGGTGTTGTTTTACTGCCAATTGTTCAGAAAATCTCCATGTGGTGAAGGAAGTGGGAGCAGAGATGACTGGCAAAGTTAATAAATGGTCAATACAGCCTTGTGCTGCAACCTGTGCTCCTTTCCTTACTATTCCTGAAATAATGAGATACTTAAGGTGTATCTGAGTACTACAGTATGGTTTAAATCATGGAAACATGCTCTTCTGATCATCAGGTGATGATTTTATGTCTTTGTCTTGGACTGGAAACTAAACAGGAATCCATAATTAAGTGATCATTGCAGAATTAGATGGCATTAAACTGAATTTATTTTAATAAGCTGTACTACTTGCCCAGACGAAAGGCTCAGTGCTCTGAAGGACCTCCTGAAAAGAACAGGGAATAAGCTCTGTACAACCAATATCTTTTCTGTTAATGTAAGTTGTTGATGTAATTATCTATGGTTAATCAATGAGAGAAATATAGCTGAGCCAAATATGTCTTTAAAAACATATAATAATGGTAATTGCTGCATATCCTTATATCAGAATAGGAAAAAAGAAAAGGAAAGATGAAAATATGCAATAGGAAAGAAGTTATATTATAAAGAAATAGAAAGTATAAGCACACGTTAGAATGTCTTAGGTTCAAAAGCTTACTTCAATGTGAAATTCACTATTGGCCATTACAAACACTAGAAATGCACATGCTAATACCTAACAGTCTTCTTAACAG
Organism: Platalea leucorodia; assembly: GCF_965183815.1. Classification (NCBI taxonomy): domain Eukaryota; kingdom Metazoa; phylum Chordata; class Aves; order Pelecaniformes; family Threskiornithidae; genus Platalea; species Platalea leucorodia. Next base: position 36,040,545 of record NC_138827.1, on the reverse strand, counting down.
AAGACTGGTGAGCAAGGATTTTAGACTACAGTGTCTTGAATTCACTGCCACACCCATTCTCCATCTCCCCTCTGCCCTGCCCTCAAATTCATGTCTGTCTGGATTTCACAGGGTAGAAAAATTTTTGGAGTTCATTTATGCTGCTTTTAATTTGGCTAGATGGGTCACCATCGAATGATGTGCGCAATGCGTTTCTGCCTTTTTCAGCACTTCCAGCTCTTTGTGGTCCCATATTGTGATGAACCCTAAGTTAACCTAAGTCTCTCCCACCAAACATTGCAGAAAACTAATCCACCATAACTCAGAAACCACTTTAAGAAAAGGAACAATTTCTGAGGCAGTAAGTTACGCTACTTGAACTCAGAATTACATGGATTACTCATACTGACACTCATGAGTACAAAATGGGCAAATACATTTGTGCAAGTGAGATGGAATAAGGCATAGGAAAGATATAAATAGGATATGATCTGCTTTTAGCATACATCCTGCTAGTAACTGCTTTATTGGTTCTACTCCTCTCAGTAATTTTCAACATCAGTAGGTCAAATTCAGTAGCAATGTTCCAATTATACGCTGGTAAATGATCCTGTGATAAATCTTAGGGGCTCCCCTGGAAGAAAGTTAAAAATTATATCAACTAAGAACTCTTTCTAAATGTATTTAGATACCTGAATTTGATGCTATCTGTGTTCATGTCAATACAGATCACAGTAGATGATTTTATTGCAGAATATGTTACTCTGAAACAAAATTATCTCATATTCACTGGGTGGTATCCGAGTGGTCTTTACTCTGCTTTGCTGCAATTAGATGGTGGTGACGGTGTGATGACGGGCATCAACACAGTGACAGAAAAAAGGGACACGTAAGTCATACTGAGTGTAATAAATGCTTGAGAACTTGACAATAACAATTTGAGAGTCAACAGGGAAGCTTGGCACGATGAAGTGCGGTGAATCAGGATGATCAAATGATTTTATTAGTTTGCTTTTATTAGTCAGATCTATTTCCTTTTTTTTAATATGACCAGGGAAAAAAGAAGTAATTGTAATCAGTTTATCAAATACAACCCTGGCAGAGAGTATGCCAGTGGTAACTTGATTTTGTTCTAACTGAACACACTATGTTTTGACTAATCTTCAGCATCCAAGATCATTCCTCTTAAAATGTCAGGAAGATGAGTCAGACTAATAGTTTATTTGTTTTGTTTTGGTGTTTTATTTAAAATAATCTCAAAATAGGTTTCAGAGCTGGCCTCGTTGTTTCTGGCAGACATTGGACAGGCGAAGCTTAAAAAAATGGAAAACATCTCAATTTATCTTCAGACCACAGACTGAGAGTCTACCATGGGCAGCCACAGTATAAGCTTTGTCAGTGTCCCTGCCCTCTCCCCCTGTCATGTGAACTTCACCTAAAATAATCACGTACTCAGTGGAAGAGGAGGGATTCTGTAACTGTGATAGCTAATGCCCAAGGCTCCCCTAAGCAATGATGAACAATTATTATAAACTATTTCAAATTATAGACAGTACGCACTGTGATGGAGACTTTTGTAGACTGGACTGAGACAATTACCAAATGAAGGAAAATATTATTATTTTAGGAAATGTAACATTTTAATACATTGTGAAAAATGATGAGGGAATAATAAATGGAGGGCATAAAAAGAGCTAATAATAAAAAGGAGCTTGGTGAGAAATCCCGCTGTCATATTTGCATTTACCCTGAAACTAATGCCGTGCACATTTTTGAATGCAAATAATTCACAAGAGGAAGCAAAATGAGGATGTTAATAATCATTTTTCCCTTAATGAGAAGCTGTACTTTGATTGAAAGGAGCTTTAAGGTGGCCTAAACTAGGCCTAACAAAGGAGCTTTTTTTTTTTTTTTGGAGACTTTAAAGGAATGAGTTAGAATAATATTCTGTCACTTAAAATCCCCAGCATTAACATTGTTATCACAAATCTTATTTCAAATTAAAAAAGACGTGTTAGGAAAATTATTCATTCCATATGGGATTTTCTTTTTCACTTTGGCTATTAGCTTAAAATGCTTTTTCTTTTGGGAACAGCTTAAGTTTTTAGGTTTCTTTTTTTTTTTTTTAATTCTCATTCACAAAATAGATTGTTGTATCGGCTCCTTATCTCAGGACTTCTACACCAAGGCTCTAGGTTGCCTTCCTCGTTCTTTTATCTAGTGAAGGCTTGCTAGTCCTGGATGGTTTAAATGGAAACTGGCCTCCTGAATTGACTGGCGTGTCCATCTTCTTACTGCTGCTTAGAAACACTCATGTACTTCATATGAAATGCTTTAATGAATTAAAACTAGGTTAATTCAGGTTCAAAAACACCATTTCCAAACATTAAGAATACGGAAATTACATTGGATTAGACTGGAGACACCTTGGCAGTGTTGGCCAGCACCTTTTTACCCACTCAAGGCAAATTCTAAGTGGATATAATTCTATTAAATTATACACACCTTGTATTAAAAGGAGGTGAACCCAACTGATTTGTCCCCATATGGACTGAATCCTGTCACTCTCCCCAACAGAGGAGTACAGTATAATTTTGTGTGAGTAATCAACACACTGAAGAGCTAATGAAACATCCTTCACTGTCATCCCATGTATGCTGGAAGACAGTGGTCACATTTTCTGCGAGCAATTCCAGCAAACAGGGTTTGATTTCTTTTCATGTATTTGTTTTCACTAAGTATTTTGAAAACAGCCTGTGGGTTATGTATGTTCTGCACTGCATGTGGTGTGTGGCTGATCACTAATGTGTCATGTGATGCACTTTCTCTTTGATTGCACCTGCTTTAAACAGAAAAATGTAAAATAAATATGATGAAGCAAATAATAAATAGGAGTAGAATGAGGACCCTGAACTTCAAAGTGAGAAGTGCCCTGCCCCCTGCAGGCAGTCACATGAGCTGCCTGCCCCAGAAGCCCTGCCCCTTTTCTGGTCACATGGTATAAGGACCCGGAAGTCCCTCTCCACTACATGTATGGGGGCAGCCATTTTCTTTCGGCCACCATTTTGTGGCAGGGAGGCTTATACACTGTTATCAAACATACATGTTTTCAGGCATAAAATTCGTCACACAGTTCTGTGAGCTAAAACAATTCATTTGAATGTTTAGATGGACTCTAAGAGGGCAAATACAATTTAATTGAACTGTGGCTCACAAAATCAGAATAAGTTGACACTAATAATTTTTTTCTGCAGTGACCGTTGAGCTGTAGTGTACCTTTGCAGGGCATAATTAATATTGCCTGTCATTAAAATGCACCATCTTTCTTATTTTGCCCTTAATTACTTTGATTTGATGCTCTTCATTACTCATCAGCTGGTAATGGCACGGCAGGATAGATGCATTTTTAAAAACAAATGGTGACTTAGGGATTGTTGTTAGGATTTTATAGAATTAGTTTCTTTATGAACTGAGCTAGGTAATTGTCTTGGCCCCTGCAAGACTGAAACTAAGCAGGAACAAAGTTTAGTAAATAAGATTAATTTTGTTCTGTATGCCAACCTTACACACTTAAGTAATTTTCTGTTCCATGTTTATAGGATTTTAAGACATTATGATACCTCCAATATTGGCTTGGTTAATTCTCCCAAACAACGCATGAAAATAATTTGATGATAATAATGACTAAAGATTTTAACATATTTTTTAATTAAAGAAACATTTCTTTGATTCTTTCCCCTGAGGTTTTTTCAGGCTTCTCATTAATGTTGCAGCATGATTATACCTTCAGGTTGATCAACCAAAAATTGTGGTGCAACACTGCCATTTTTTCTCATGTTGTGTAGCATTAACTTCACAAGTAATCAAATTCAAATGCACTCAGTTGGATTACTCAATTAAATCTTAGGCAACATTGAGGAGGGCTGAGTATCAATCTCAGGAACAGCTTCCCAATCATCTGAGCAAGCAGTTTTTTAGGATCTGATCCTGTAACAGCTAATCCGTCTTGAACTACATGTGTGAGAGTTATCCATGAGATTGTTTGTGTGCATAAATACATGCATAAATCTTTGCTTGATGAAGGCCTTAGACAGTGTAACTAATTAAATGAAATTATTTGTCCTCTCTTAGGTTCATGGGTATTTATTTCTCTTAACAAGTATGTGTGGTTTTTATGGGCTAGTTTCTGATTATGTGTTAGACTTTTAGAAAAATATTATTTCATGTGGCTATGAAACTTTGCTCAGTAACTCTTTTAAGTTTTATTTTCTCAATGACAATATAAGAGTTCTTATATTTGTGGAATGCCTTCCGCAGCATTTGACAAATTTCAGCCCAAGTTTAATAGGTTACAGGTTTAATAGTTTAATTAAATTTTCTAATGTGTGTTCACAGTGCTGCCTATATATATATACTGAGATATTAATGCAAAACTGTAAAAAAAATCATTGTACACAACAAAGGATATTCTTTAAGTAGATTAGATAGATAGACAGATAGATCAATTTGGAAACTATTCTGCCTGAAAAGACTATCATATGCAATTCCTGGATTTCATTTTGAGGAAAAAATACATATAGACACTATTTGCCTTTTCTGAAGATAATTAATTGTAGCAGATACACTTTAATGATGGCAAGAATAGAATTTTATACATCTATTTACGTAGTTTCAAATGTATATATGTTGTGTGAATTTAATTGAAATATTATAAAACGTGTTATAAAATGTACCACAGCACTCTATATTAGCTAACGTTATTTAAAGCAAAGTTTTTTAAAAGATCTAAAACAACCCTTGGATTCCTACTACACAAAAATTGAAATTAATTTGAACCTCAACAAATTGCAATGAAAAGAACTACAAAGTCTTTGGCAAGTACCATGTGTGTATGTGTTCAATATTTTGTTATCCATGACGATTCACTGTCTTGTGGCATTGGTGCTTATTCTCACACTGATATACTGGCTTGTCTGTTTCTATGTGTGCATGTGGGCACTTATTTTCAAAAATTTTTGACAGTGATAATTTCAATGGAAATATGCCTAGGAATCTATCATACATGGTACTTGTGTTTGGATTCTACTTTATGCCCTTTTCCACAACTTGTGACCTTTTATCCAGGCTATTTTTCTCTCTCTCACCCCCTGAGCTTTGTCCCCATAAGACTTTTGAAGTTTTATACCTTCAGATCTCCAGCAAAGAATAACAGGGGAGACAGAAACAATTGGATAAAATGTCACAGATATAATCTAGTTCCACAGAACTCTGATTTGTATTTACTTAGTCTTTAGTTTTCAAGTATATATGACTGTCTACATCTCTTCCTTTACCTTCAGCAAATGCTGAATTGATCTATATCACATTTGCTAATTGCAAATGTTGTTGCAGGTTTTTCCATCTGATAACTGATGTAAGCTTTATATTCTGAGCCAGAAGCAAACGCACACAACAACCACAGGTGCATATGGTATTGCTATAAACTAGTATTTACAATCACCCTCTGTTGTTCCTCTGACATTGGCTAAAGAGCAGCTATCCTGTATTGTCTAAGAATACTATGCATTTATTTATGTAGCTGTAGAACACAGCAGTATTTTTCCCTGGAAATCAGGATTTGCAGGTACTGAGGGCAATAGAGAGATTAGTGAATCATTCTTTCATCCGTGTTGTCTATCTTTTTATATGTATGTGTGTGTGTATATATATATATGTATACACACACACAAAAAAAAATGGTTTCTGTTCAAATAATGTGTAGCTATATTTTAACTAATGTTAGATCTAAAATTCTTTCAGGCTAAAAATACCAAGAATATATTAAAAAAAAGTAAGCTTAATCACCAAGTATTCCTAAGGCAGTCTCCTGGCTCACAATAATTGGTTTTCTGGCTGTAAAAGCCAACAAAAACTGTCGTGACATCCCTAAGATTAAAGTTGTTTGTTGTCAAGGAAGGAAAACTTTTAATGTATTAAAAAGGCTAATGTATTTTATTGTGCTACATAAAGTTATAATGTTTTAGCATATACTTTACACTGCATTTTCATTCTTGGAATAGGATTTCACACCTAGACAACCTTTTATGAGATTGTATTAGGATTTTTGTTTTCCCCTTGACAGCTGTCATTAGTAGAGAAGTGAACGAGCTCATCAACAAGGTAACAAAAGAAGAGACCATATAGCTACAGTTTTACTCGAGAACAAGAAATGGAATTGCGTGCATTAACTGTACTAGGAATGTTTTTCTTCTAGCATTGGAGGTTGGAGACTGAATTTAGATAGGTACTGATGTAGCTTCTAGATCTTGATTTCTCCCTGTGAGACATCATGCTGAATACTTTGCACTGGATCCCTATTGGGAATGGTAGAAATCATACCTTTCATGCTACTTATGGTAGCTGCAAGATAATGACTCAGGAAGAGTCACTGATATGGTTTGGGAGCTTTCGTGATTTTCTTATTGTTCTTTGCACAGCAGGCATTAGGGCAAATGTTTATCAGGAAAAAACCCTGAGGGTTAAACAGAACTAAAGAGAAATTCAAGCACGTTTAAACAGTTTTCTCCCAGGCGTTGTTCCAGTTTTTGATTTGCATACCTCTACCAAAATTAAATGGTGTTTTAAACTTAGCAATCTTTTGTATCCCTTATTTAATCCTTAACTCCTGACTTGAGAATTATTAATAACATTAAATATTAGTCTTACAATGTTAGCTGACTAGTAAATGGAAAAGATGTCTAAGAAGTCTTATTATTACCCTTACTGAAATAATTTCAGATAGTTAAAAGGTACAAAAGACATGCTAATATTAGAATTCTGCTATTAGAGCTACCCAATGAAGAATAAGAATATTCAATATAATACTAATTAAAATGAGATGTAAAAAGGGATCTAATACTAATTGGTTTTATCTCTAAATTACTAAATAGTTATAGTCTAGAGAAACAAGAATCCTATTATTCCTAATTTATTCTGTAACAGATAACTCCAATGGTTTAGAGATAGACAGAGGAATTCAGTTTTAGGATTGGTAAATCTTTGCTGGCATTTTGGATTAGCTAACAGTTAGTAAATGCAGAAATGCAAGTGGCTTGACCTAATGGAATTAAAGGTGTTTAACTTAAATAATGGGATGAATATCAGTGGGTTTTGCTTGTTAGACCTCTCTATAAAAGAGTGCTTTGGAACAGATAAATTAATGAGTATTGGAGATGTCAAATTAGAAATGAATTCAATTTCTTTGTTCATTAAAGTTTATATTCTTTCCAGACTGCGTGACAGACAGTACAATATGCATTTGGAGTGATTTGTTACTACTTTAAGTTCTGGTATCATTCTCAAAATCCTATTTGTTGATTATAAAAACTGATTAAATCTAATCTCTTGGCAGATCTTTTGCCAATAGTATCTCACCAACAATGCTGAAACTAAATTGCAGAAACAATGGTTGTTTTTTCACGGCACTATAATGCAGCTTCCTTTTTATCTTTAGCAGTTTACTAGTTTAGGAGGAATAAGGTGGAAGTGTATAAACGCAGAATTAGCATCTCATTTCAGAGAGAGGTATATTTAGTACTTGTAGATTTCCTTGATCTCTTTTTCTTTCCTGGCACAGTGAAGGACCTTTTTCAGGGATTAAGGAAGTCATTTCTTCATGAATGTAACATGGTATATCGGTAACATCTCATTTTATGAACATGCAGTCTGCTAGCATATGTGCAACGGTGCTGTAGTTCTTCAGACCCAGAATGTTTGGGCTTTATTGACGGATTTATCTGAATATTATAATTTAACTAAATTTATGAGGTAGAGCTTTTCTTCAATTATGAGTTATACATCTGTTTCAAATTAATCTAAACTACACCTAATGTCTTTGCCCAAGTCTCTATATGCAAATGAACATCAATCACCAAGTTGTCTCTTAAGTTTTTCTAAAGCTGATCTTAACTTTCTGAGTTTGTAAAGGAAACTGGAAAAACAGTTCCATAGTTACTTAATATAAATATCTTATATTCAAAGAGATTCATGTACTGGTAACCAGTTATTTTATGGTCATTAGATTCTCTGCTCATGGAAAGAATATCAGACTATATTTATAATAATACATAATGTCAGAGAAGATTGGAGACCATTTTCAAGAGGCAGCTAATCCACTAACATTATGAATTCCCAGTCTGCCAGGACAGCTCTGTAGTGTGAGCTGTGAGCTCTCAGTGCTCTAGTACAGGCATAAACCACAATGATCACCACATTTTCCCCTAGATACTTAAAAAATGTACTGGTCAGTTTGTTCTTGCAATGAAATGACAAATAGTTCCATAAGCTCCAGGATAAATTAACTGTAGTTTTCTATGGATTTCTGTCTTCTAGTTGTTTGACACTCATGTTTACAAAAATACAAGATCGAGGTGAAGTGTTGCTCACTGATGAGCTTTTATAAGGCTTTCTTCCATCTGGTGTCATTTGTGGCCATGCTGTAACTTTTATAGATGCTCCTTTACTACTTAGCCTGGCTGTTTTCATAAAATTTCAGTGCAGTTAATGGTCTTTAATAACTCCATCCTTCTGTCAAATTTGGTTAAGAAATTCAAAAACTTTTGGTGGACCCATCCAGAAGCAGACAACATTTATGTGCAAGTTTATTTGTATAAAAAAGAGATACTTTGGGGGGAAAAAAGCTTTACTGGCTATTCTTGCCCAAATAACTGGCATTCCATCCTCATTTTCCCCTTTTCCCTTCATGAAGTCTTTTGTCTTTTGAGGAGGGAAAAAAGAAAAAGAAAAGCCTTCTCTTTAACTGTGCACTAATTGCGATTTATTGCTCTGTATCTTTTACAGTTCTGGGTTTCTCCAGAGCAGAGAAAACATGGAGGAACACAGTTTACAACTGTGTATTTTCAGTCTTACTGGGGGGGGGGGCATACAATCCAGCTGGCAACACATTAGCTTCCGATTTGAAAGCCATGAGCTTTGTTCTGGCTCAGTTCTTAATTAAGTGCATGCCCTGAGGTTAGTTGTCTCAAATTTCATTCATATCCTCTAATACAATGGAAAGACATTTCTGATATCACTAAATTTGGGGCTAGATCCCTTAGAGTTCTATTTCTGAACTCTACCTGAATTTAAAGTAGGATTTTTTTTAATGAGAATATTTATATAAAGTAGGATTATAATTTTTTGGTCTTCACATGAAGAATCTTCTAAGTGCTAAGGGTATATAATAACTAATTAAGAGACTGGGAAGGTGCCATTTGTTTTGTGAATTGGAATTCCAGCTGATCTTGGGTTTAGTACAGTAGATATGTTTGATGACCTTGAATCTGCATGTGTTCTCACTGAAGAAGCCAAGGTTTGGCTTGTGGAGGACCATTGACAGGAATTCAACAGGAGTCTTGGATATATCCTTCTGTACCTGGCTGGCCTAAAATCATTTAATTAGTCTTTCACACATGTAAGCAATTAATTCACAGCTCTACAAAACCCTGTTAATGTTTTAAAGAAATGTATATTTTTACCTGGTATTTTTAAAAAGAGTTCGAAATGAAAACATTTAGAAAATATTATCCCAGAAGTGTGCCAAGACAAAGCAACCTTGCATTTTCTACTGTGTAAGGAGCTGACTGTGATGAATTAAACTTGCCACAGTGCTCTAATTTGCACAGCTCACATTTTCCCAATTTAAAATTAATCCAAATTTACTGTTCGTACTTTTTGAGAATTTTATAGTGTAGTCATTTTTGCTTAAATTACTCAAAATTTAAAATTTTTTCTTTAAAAATTTAATCTTTTGGAATTAGTCTTGGAAGTTTTCCAATAATGTTTTTAACAGCTATAATTGGTTCAAGATCAAATCACTTCTTATTTTGCACCTTGGAGGTTGTTATGAACTTCTGCATTTCTATTAAATGATCCTATATTTTCTTCAATAAATGCTATTTAACTATTCCAGTAATTAATAAAACCAAAGAATGGTTCCTACTGTGAGTCTTGCCTACATGCTTTTAAGTCTGTGTATCATAGGTAAGGATATGCTTGTAAAGTCTGACATTTAATTAAGTTGTTTTGATCTTTTGTTCTCCTTTTTGCACATATTAATTATTATACCTGTGAAGTCTAATTCAATTCTTTGATATGTGTTGATGTTTTCATAATATAACAAGGCTTTGTTTCTTGTGTACTAGAGTTATTGTGTAACTGTGATCACAAGATACCCAGAGCTTTGTAACATACAAGAAAAATATGCTTATGACCCAAGTTTACAATACTGATTATTTTCCTTGTAGGGTAAATGTCAGTAATTTGAATATGTGGATTCCTTGCCTTTTTAGTGGCTACATTTGATATAATGGGACTAAGTTCCAAGATTAGAGAAGGAAACACTTTTAAAGGCAATTACTGTAAATGATTTTTAACAAGGAGTTTGCCCAGTTCATTTCAGCAGGATTCACTAGAGCTCATATATGAATACAGTCATTTGAAAGAAATGTCCATATTCTTCTATAAATAAATCTGCATCTGAAACATCTTTCCTACAAAGAAAGTTCATGCACTGAGTGCAATTGTAATTTGAATCTCCTGGTAGGTCCCTTTTCCCCCCCCCACCTCCCTAGGCTAGACCTGATCCCTCCCTGGCACCTGTTAGTGAACCTGTTTGGAATGAATGACAGCAAACAGTATAAAGATCTTATTCTGACAGATGTCTGTGAAAGGGACCACAGAAGGGAAGTCTCTTATGAAATAGGAAATTTTTATCCAAATTGCTTGAAGAAAAATGCTGTTGCATTAAGCAGTGATTACACGGAATTTAAAAATAAATTCTCACTTCATTGAACTAGCCGCTATTCAAAAATCTTTGAACGTTTTGCTGAATACTTTGTAAGATGGAACCTTCTTTTTGTTGCCTTCTGTTGGCCTTTAACAGTCTATACTAGGGCCTAACTAGGGAAGTACAGCAACAGGTCATAATTCATCCTGTGGGAGGTAAATGAATATGAACTGGGTAAATGGCTTGAGATTTTTCTTATACTTTGATCCATATTAACTCTTTAATACCTTGCAAGTTCACAATTATGTGTAGAATATGCTTTCTCACTGTTTGTGCACAGTTCTGACCTTATTTCCTAAAGCTGAAGGGAAGGACACAGCAAGGTGCACAACTGATCTGAAATACCTATAAACCCTGAGTCCAAAGTTTGAAGTTCTCTCTAGCCTTCATGGAGTTTGTTCTGTTTCTTTCACAATGTCTTGCCTATAAAACCAAAGGATTTGCTTTTGTCTTCATCCACTATAGAAGTTAGCTGCTCATGTCACTCAGTATGAAACTATATCCTTTTACCTTTGCTTTATGTGTGTTACTTAGTGATGCATTGGGGATGAAAGTCATCATATAATATGTACTATTATTATCTTAGATAAAATATTTGGTTAAATTCTTCCTGATCCAAATGTATGTGAGGTATATTTTGAAGTGACTAAGAGAATGTATTTGAATTTTTTCAAAGATTTAGTAGGTCTTAGATGGTAGGAGCTTCTCCATTGTTTAGGACATTTATTTACATAATCTGGAGAATGAATGATTTTGATGAGCTAGAATTTTGGTTCTTTAGTTCGTTTGCTTTGATGTTTAAAAACATTTTTAGTCCAGATGAAGCAGTCAGTTACACTGCTAGAATTCCCTGGTTATTCTAATAAATTCCCTGGTTATTCTAGTAAACTATCCTAAGTTTTTTCAAATTTTACAAGGACTATGTTTTCTAGAAAATACTTTTTAAAGTGGTCCTTGTGAACTCTTCATGGACTTCAAGATGTTAAGGATTATAAACTCCATTAGAGTTGTTTGGCTTGAAGAGAAAGGAGCAGTTCACAATACCCAAAAGATCTCCAGAGCCTCATAGGTATCCCAAAAGATTCTCTGAGAAAAGAATTCTTTGAGTGGAAATCTCCATGTTCTTTGACAATATGTCATGTGTGTAAGTAGTGCTGCTGGTGATTCCCCTATGAGTATGGTATCCTTCATGCTTCAGATAAGTGCCATAGAGTAGATGGGGGAAGTTTTTCCATTATTCAGGTAAAAATTAGTGCTAGCAAGGATTATTGTCTTGCTAACTTCATTAGAGTTTTAGATGATAGTTTGCTAATGAGTAGACTTATCCTTTTTTGTTGATATTATTATGCAGGCATGCCTTGAATCAAAACTCTTCTGGAAGGCATTATACATGCCAGTGCCTTTACACATTGTATTTTGCTCCCTTGTATGTATATAGGCAGCAAAAACACTATAAAAGCTCAATGGAAAACCTTTCTGGGAGGCAATAATTGGGAATACAGTCCCACAGAAGCAGATATCCATTCCTAATACCTTAATCTACTGTGCCTCAAATATAGAATGGATAAGGATATAAAGTCTTTGATTAGAAATATATTTACCTTTGTTTTTTTCTATTATTGAGGTTTTGTATCACTTGCCTGGCAAACAATTATGACCCTGTGAGTATTGAGAAAGTAAGTAATCATCTAGACAACTGATAATTGTTATTCTTACCTGAAAAAAGAAGTGAATGAATAGCAAAAACTTGTCACCAAAAATGCAGTCACAAGGTGATTTTTCAATATTGAAAACATGATCTAATCCAAGTCACAAAAGCTAAATTCCAATGCAATGAGCAATGGTTAGATTGGCAATTTTTCATAATGGAGGAACAAATTGTTAAAAACAAAGAAAGGAATGACCTGCAAATCAATCCTGTATGCATGAATCAATCATGTAAATGTTAAAAAACTCGGAACCTTGATTATAAGGTAATAAAGATTAGTTATCCAGTTACATAAAACTAATATGGTATTCATCTTTGGATATGCAAAGCTACACAGTCATGCTTCATTAATATTGAAAATCAGTATGGACAATACTGAGATCTTGATATCATCTCTTAAAACTGCATCTCACCTATCCAGATAGTCCTTGTTAACACAGTCCAGTGGATTTTCATGCCACTAAGACTGCTTAATTTTTGGTTCTGTAATTCCAGGTACTATGATATACTTATTACACGATGATACTACTTACTACATACCCCTCTTCATACAATAGCTATGGGAGAAAGTTTTTTAATTGAAGAAAATTATTGCAAGTTTAAAGATGAAGGGTGAATAAACTTGATAATTTAATAAATTTTGTAACATTTTAAGACAGCAAAAAAATAACCTCCTATTTTGTATAAAGGCACAGTTTTTCTGGAAGGTCTCCAGAAGGTCTCCACCTCTCACCTGCCAGCACAAGGGAGCATGGCACACTCTCCCACATCATATGAACTGATCACGATTACCTGCATAGCTCTTTTTTTCCCATCCATTTCAATCAGAAATCTGCTCCAGAGAGTGAGCCAACCGTCGTGTTTCTATGAGATCTGCAGCAGCTATATCTGACACCCATCGCTGTGCTTCTGTAGCTGAGCTCTGTGGTGCTTCTGACAAATCTGTTTTGCTCAGATCGGCTTTAGCCGCTCTGTTCGGTGTGCCTGCAGACTCTTTTCATTATAAACAGTAGGGTTGTGGGGAGGAAGAGAATAAAGAAGAAACAAGTAGATTGATATGAGTGATTTGAGGAGGGAGAAAAAATCTGCACAGCAGAGCATTTTTAAGCTTATGTTATTGCAAATTTTTGTTCCCTCTTTGTCAAGATGGAAACATCAAGTTTTAATAACAACACATGACAGCCTTAAGGAAAGGGAAGACAGGATTTTCTTGCCTTCTCCTCAGCACGTGTAAGCAGCTATTTGTCCATACTGGCCAGTCAGTACCTGAGTAAAGGTTAGGTTGGAAGTGGAACAACATAATCTGTGGCAAATAATAAATGAAGCAGACCATGGAATTAACTGAAGATTTGAATGCAACTCAGCCTATTAAAATAAAAGATACCTGTCAAGACCATCATCAAAACTTCCTAATGACAAGAAAAAGCTGCATATGGTGATGTCTTAGAAAATACTCAACAAACATTGAATACGTTCTTTTTGGAGAAAGACATAGAGAAGGTAATTGTGAATTAAATCCAGCTGTACAGAGAAGGTAAATGAGAATCAACTCCAGCTGTGCCTGATTTCCATAAGTATCTGGGATTGCAGTTTAGGCTACAGGCCTAGATATAGCACAATTTACTTGATGCTTCTTATTGCCCTTGACAAAAAAACAAAACAAAAAAAAGCTTCATTCATGCTGATATCACTTCAACAATATGTTATTGGCATGCTTACACAGTGTGACAGAGCTAAGATAATCACATGCAAAATATTAAGATAGATGCTGAACAAATGTGTTTGCCTCCCAAAATGTAATGACTGTATGATGTTTTAAGTGGGTCTGATTGTGTTGCTATTAAGGTTGCTTTACATTTTCCACTGGAGTACTGTGTTCTGTTGTCATATCCATGCCAAATTATAACTCTTTCATTGATTGAAACAAACATAGTCATAGGACACATAGTCCAACCAACTAAGTAATATTATATCATTTCCATCATAAGGGTGTGTATATGTACATAGTTCAGCACTGTCATAATCATTCCATCAGTGTCTTTATGTATTTGCAATTTTAACTGTTATGATTGTCGTCTTAGTATATTGTCATTTACATATCCCCTCCTGCTCATTAATGGTATTTATGTATTCAATTAATGCATTTCTTCTAAGTAAAAGGCTATTTTATGACTAAAGCTGTGAGGAGGGGAAAAAAAAAAACAACAACAAACTATGAGTGGAACAAAATGAGACCTTTTGAGAGTAAAGGGCCTTGGAATGCCAGAGGATCCCAAATGCCTATTGTCTGGGGAAAAAAGTGATTTATAATATATGCTGAATGAATTCAGGGTTTGAAAATGAGCAAGGGGATGAGGTTGATTGTTCCAGGACTGCTTTTATTAAGAAATCTGGCATTGTGCTATACATAAGGTCCCTATTTGTCATCTAACTGGCATAGTCCCACAATGGCAGAGTGTTTTGATGAAATAGTGGCAGCTGAGGAGTAACAGATAGATGGTTGTCATCCAGATCAACTGTTCCACTACAGAGGTTTATTTACATTTAACCAGACATGGAAAAGATATTTTTTGCCAGTGGAATTAGGTGAATAAACTAGTATAATGTAAAAATAACACTTTACATTATTTTTGTTTAAAAAAGAAAAAGAAAGCTGCTTCTGTCATTTCTTTCTAATGAAAAAAAATAGAATTACAGTCACCCCAACAGTTAAGCTGAAACCATTTGTTGCATGAGGAGGACTAAATGTAGGTTCTAATAGGTAAGTTAAATATAATCCATAACCATCCAAAAGTGGTTTTGCTCAGGAATTAAGTTTTAGGTGTCTAATCTCTGGATGTCTAATCTCTTCTACATTACCTGACTAGAACATGGTGGCATTATGACCTAAGAAAAGTTATCTAAACACCTGCACGGTAAGTAGAGGCATGTGAAGCTATATGGTAAGATAGGTTTCAAGAAATCTGCTTTAAATTCCTCCTCTGTCTAGAGCTAAGTTGCCTGGCTTAGAGTTTTAAGGTTGAACTCTGCCTGCCTGGGCTCTGCAGTCCCAAAGCTCCCCAGGTTATACACCTAGAACTGTTCTTTGAAGATCAGAACAACATTAGCAGTTTTCTTTTCAAATACACCTGTGGAGAAGAAACCTCATGGTTAAGTGTGGGTTTTTCTTGCTGTGAGATATACATGTAAACCCTCTCAGGATGACGAAGGACTTTAACACATTTCCTATTTGTAGTGAGTGCTGTCCTTCCTAGGCTATTACATCATCTTTTCTTGCATTCATTATGAAAGAATATTTAGCTGTATTTTCACTGAGAGTAAAATCTGTTTGTAGATTATGTATATTTTCCACCCTCCCACCCCCACATTGCACCCTTTAGGATTTAAGGAATCCTCTGCATAATTTTTGGATTCCTATCAGGCTTAAGACAAGCTAAATGAACTGCTAAAACTGGAAGAGTTTTGAACATGCTCTGAAACAGACTCCTAGATCCTAGAGGAATTAGACTAAGTCAAACAAAGAAATGCCTCTGTGGTTAGATAGTAGTGAGGCTGGAGCTTTTTCAATCACAGTTTTAGACTTTTCCTCAACTGCAGTTGAATTCAGAGGAGAAGGGGTGTTTTTTTTTTAAAAAAAAATCTCTAACTGTTAGTGTTTTTCACAGCAACACCCAAAAAGTTGAGAGACATAATGTGCAACTTGGTAGAGAGACAGAACTCTTGACTGAAGACGTTGGTGTTAGAAAAGATGTACCTGAAACATATCGTGTTTATCCAGAAAGGAAATAAAAACCGCTTGCATTTTTTCTCTTGGAGACTACCTCCCTCTCCCCCCCGCCCCCCAAAAATAACCAATTTTAGCTGTTTCTGTTCTCCTATTTATCTCAAATGTATTAGAGGGAGAAAGGCAGAATACATCTTCTTTTGTCAAGGAAATTACAGATAACAGTTTCAGTCCTGGAGTAATCTTTTAAAATTGTCCATGGCCAAATTCAACAATGCAACCCAGACTAGCCAAGTACTTCAGTATGCACATAATTTTATTCACTTACTTAAATCCTTCTGACTTCAGGAGGATTTAAGCAGTGCTTAAGTGCTTTGCTGCAACAGTGCCTTAAATTGGTAGATGGCAAATTTCAGGCAGAGAAAGGAAGGCCAGAGTTTTTGCAGTCTCTGCTGGTAGGTGCCTAAAAAATTGATTTGATTTTTTCAGATGATCCTGTAATTCCTACTGCCTCCAGTTTTCTTTTATTCTTTTGGTGCTTTTTTTTTTTTTAGAGCTATTTTGTTCTTTTTTTTTCTAGGCTCCTCAGTTATAGACCACTCCCAGCCTCATTCCAAACCTAAAAGAAGAGATATTCTGGTCTGGTTTGGGCAAGCAATGTTTCAGCAATTGCCCATGTCAGAGATAATTTCAAGGCAAATCAGGCATATCCTAAATCAAAATGGATGGACCTTGCAAGAACACACTTCCAACATTTAACAAGGTAAATAGGGACAATTTCTAATGGGTTATTTTCAAAAGCAGTTAGGTGCTAACCCTAGTGAAAGTAAGTTATGACTTTGAAAATGTCACATTTTACATTTTCTTTTTGTTTGTTTTAGTTTACATAGATCGTATCTCCTTAATGTGATGACTGATTTTTAATACAATCAATTGTCATTCCACTTTACTGGCAAAAGGATCACAAAGTGTTAAGATGATTAATGTAACTGTCAGGTGAAATATTCATAAATTTAGCTGACCTACCTCACATACAAAGAGATAATGTATATCAGGGTTTATGTGCTTCACTCACTTTGCAAAACACAGCCTCTGACTTGAGTAAATGCATGCTAAATTATAAATATGAAGAGAAGGGAAAAGAGAAAAAAGCATGCTGGTTTTTTTACTTTTTATTTCAAATCAGTCTTTAGACACAGATCCTTTTAACATACGTTTACACAAAACATAGTCCTCACCCTGATTTGAAATTTTGGACTGCACAGAAGTTATTAATTAAAAAGTTAATTATTAAAAACAGTTTATGTGAAAAGAAAATCCGTGGATCAAAAGAGGAGGGGGAGGTGATATTGCAGTGTCCTGTGAGTAAACCTAAGCTTTGTGCTGTTGCTCTTTTCCCCATTGAACAAAATGAACTTTCAGCACAAAACTGGGATCTGTTGCTCAGATAAGAAATGGAGCATGTGTAGCAGGCAGTTGATGTGGGTTCACTGCTGGCCAAACTCTGCCTGTTGGAACCTGTCCTCAGCAGTATCTTCTGGGAGAACAACATTTCTCTTCAAAAGAAGCACTCTCCTGTGTATTAAGCAAGTGGAGGACTCACTAGCTGTATTGAGAAAATAAACAGTGCATTTCATGTGGGCTTTTTTTTCCAAAACATTTTTTCAAGTAAGTTAGGAGCATAAACAGAAAAAAACTCTTTAGGTACAGTGACACATGGCATATTTGCTCTCAGTCTTGCCTTAAACACTATGACTTGGGCCTGTGCTACATACCAGCCTACATATTCTCAATCCCCTTTCAGAAGATCTAGCATGTAAATATGATAGATAGATAAGGTGATAATTGTTATTCTGAATGGCACCATTTTTGTTATTCCTCTTTTCCGCCAAATACTGCTGACTTACCGAGTCATTGCAGCTAGTTAGTGAGCAGCAGAATTGAGTAACTCTGATTGTGCATTTCATACAATTTTAATTGTTTTAGGTAGCCTGCTACATGGATGTGTAAAATCTTCAAAGAATTTATCCAGAGAACACTTTGGAAACACTTTTTTTGTCTTTTTGGTGCTTCTTTGAATGTTATTAATAGTGTGGAACAGTTCTAAACACTTGTTTGAGTGCTGTGCTAGAGCTTTATGTTTCCCGTATAAACTGATGGAGATCAGCACTTTTTTGACACTCCTAGTACCAAGTGCTTATAAAGTGTTTGTATCTATAATTGTGTCAAATTATGTTAATTAAGCGCTGAAAGACACTAGTAAGTTGAAGTGCTCAAAAAGTGCATTACTCTGAGTGTCACCCAGGGGCTCTTCACATCAGACACTTGGGGGACAATTTTTTTCCTTCCAAGCACCTTTAGAGCACTATGTCTTAAAGTGTCTTTCTAGCATTAATTAAATTAAAAAAGCAAGTGCCAGTTAAGTGCACATGATTTACTCTAATCTTTTGAAATGCAAATGTATTTTAGACTAAAATGCCCTTCCCTTTTTACAATTCGTCATTTTCCTTCTCAATTGTCCCCCACACCTTTTCTTATTGAGTATTCAACTGCTAAAAACAACCACGGGAAAGGCTGGGAATTAACTCCATTATGAATGATTAGGCAGAAAATAGAACTATTCAAAGGATGAAATACCCATATTAGGGTATCTAATAGCCTTATGAAGAAAAATCATATTAGCTTAAGAGAAATGCTGTGTAGACCTGGGCCTCTCTGAGTTTGTTCTTCTTATGCCTGCCCCTACCTCTCTGGGTTACTGATGAAATTTATGCTGCAGGTTTCTAGAGCAGCTGTGGCAGACAAAAGTCATGGTTTTCTTCCAGTGAACTTCAATCATTTGTTGGTCATTAGCCGTATGTTAGAATCGTGTACATGAGCTCCCAAAGACTAAATGGTTTGGCCAAGTAAAATGGAAGCTTATGCCCCACATTAGATGATTGATCTCCACTGCTGTTGTAAGATGGAAGAGCTTCGTATGACGCTATAGATATTTAGTATGAGGACAGAAGAAAAAGAATACAGTTTCTGAAAGAGAACAGTTTGAAGATAGAGACAGCAGCACACGGACAACAAAATTTAATACGTGTTTCTCTGAAGAGTAAAGAAAACCCAAAAACATTCTGAAGTCTGATCAAAAATAGACACTTCTAAGAATGTTATTATTGAATATCCTACTTCAAGGGCTGTTCTCTTTCATGATAGAATATTATTCTTTTAGGTTGTGAGGATAACAATCCTTACATTACCTAATTCTGACTAGACTCTATTAAAATGATTTTTTCACTTTTCTGAGAAACTGTATTTAATCCCTATGTCAATGTGCTGAGAAAGATAGTAAAGATATATCTGAACTTTAAACATCTTTAATCTTTCTCTTTAGCTTTCATTCTTGTTGCACAGCCCCAGCAATCAGATTTCAACACTCCATTCCTCAGAAAAACATACAGATTTAGAAACCATAGTGAGATAAGATTCTCCTTTGACCCAAAGACACACTCTGCTACGTCTTTGGAAGGTCTTTTAAATAGCGATGTCTATTGAAATTTTCTAAATAGATAGATTTTTATTTGGTAATGACTAGAAAGTATCAGACAGGTGGCAGGAGTCCACAGGAGTGTAGAGGTGAGTTGTGTACTCCAGGTAAAGAGACATCCTAGTCAGTCCTCACTGGAAGCATTACCTGAAAGGTGCTTTTTAGCCTAGAGTTTGTAAACTGAATTGTTCTTAACTTCATTCCCTGGGGAAAGATATCCATTTCACAAGTGTCACTCTCAATGTAGCAGGAGTGAAGAAGCCAAGAACTGGGTAAACATTGAGTTTGTTTTACCAGTTCAAGGTAAAATATATTGTCAGGGCATCTGAAGCCTTTCTCAACAGTTGCTTACACTGTGTATGTATTGGAGCAGCTTTCACTGCTGTATAAAGCAGAGGAATTTATGCTCTACAGATCCCAATCCAGCTCTTACCTGCAGGTTGATCCAGTTATCAGTGAAGTCAATTACCAAGGGACTGATTTAGAACGAGCTGAATAAAGTCTCCAGAGTATCAATTAAATGTAGAAAAGAAAATTTGAATCGTGATTAGTTTGAACTGTTACTGTCTGATGTTTGGAAGGAAAGGAATCAGTGCTCTGATTGTCTTCTGTAAGGTTACCTATTATACACCATATCCCTCTTTTCTGTCCTTCTAGCTACTTGATTGCCTATTTATTTGCAATAGTCTTTGGAGGTAATGAACAGATTAAATTTAGATAGAGGGCTCAGATTCGCTGTTGGCACAGCTCTGCTGAAATAAGTGGAATTAGCCAGGAGAGTCAAAATACCTTGTGTTCAGCAACCATAAGCTATCTGGCCTGTTGATGACTTCTAAAATCCCTCCAGTGGATGCTAGTGTGTGGTTCTACAGTGTAATTTTAAAGAGCAATACATACAGGTCTGAAAACCAGAAGGCATTGAAATATAGAATGTATTACATTACCTAGATGAAATAATTGTCAGAATGAGTACAACTAAGCATTTGGAGGAGGGACCAGTGAAAGAATTGTTTTTGCTTTTGGGCAATGTTTCATTTGGTTAGGTACTTTTTTTCTTTTTTTTTTTTTTGTCTTGGGTAAAAGAAAGCTGGATTGGTTTGGATCCAGGTCTTTTTAATATGCGGTACATACCATCCACCGAATGTTGTGAGCACTTAGACAAATGGTATTGGTTACTGTTATATAAATTACTTTGCAATCAAAGCATCAGCCAACAGATAGCTTCCAGCATTGTTATTGTTGTACATACTGCCAGTGTTCACTAATTCCAGGGTACGACAGGTCTTGAAAACCTCAAATCATCTGGCAGACCTTAGGACATCTGCTGCTTGTCTGTCTAGGAAAAGAAAGACTGATGAGCATACAAAATCAGAGGACCATTAAGGTCCAGATTTAAAGCCACAGCCATGTAAAGAGCAGGACAGAAAGGGGCACTAACACAGTGGTATTAAAAAGAGAAGCTTGTAGGACATAGGAAAAAAGAAAAACTGGGGAGCAAAAAGACTGAAGAGTTAACTGAAAATACATGCCATGATATCCTGGCAGGGCATACCGCTTTTTACTGCTGGCCATGAAGGTTTCTGGGGTATGGCTCTACAAAGCTGTGATGTACCAGAAGTGCCACTAAGCTTTTAGGCCTTCAACTCATGAAATAGCGAGTCTCTGCTTTCAGTTTCCGATGTGCCATTTGCATGAGGGAATGAAAATGTAGCCTTCAATAAAAATGTCTTATTTGATGAATGGCTTATGCTACAGAAATTTTTTAATAAAATGTTCATACATGACATACTTGGCAACTATTTTCCATTGCTCTAAACTTGTATATATCTTCCTTATGCAGTCACTAAGTACATAACTCCAATGATGTGTTTTTCCCTCTACACCTACAGTAAGTTAGTTTTCATAAGGATGAGAAAGTGCCTCCTGAGACAACACATTGCTGAGAAGAATTAGAAGACCAAAGGTAATAGATCTTTTAATTTAAGATAGAGCCACTTGCCATTTCTGTTCCTTTAAAAAGCAGTCAATTCTAATTATAGAGATTTATCTTGGATTAAGGAAGAAAAATACTAAAGTAAGAACTGCTTCTTCTACTATAACTCTAGGGTTAAGGCTTTTCTAAATGGGAATTATGCGTAGTGAGGACAGTAAAGTCACTGCCATCAAATTCTGAATTATCTGTTCATGTGATGGAAATTTTGTTATTCTGAAAATATTTTCCTTTTAACTTTATATTTAAAAAATGGGGAAAAATAGGCATTACTGGCAATTACCAATGTTGGAGAAGAGGAAAAAAAGAAGTGAGGGAGAGGCTTTTTGAAAGGAGGAAAGCATTTCTAATAGTTCTTGTAAAGTAATATTCAATTTCATCCACAGAATACCAGAATTCCAATGGAAGAAAACACTTGTGATCCATCTTAACTTGAATATTTTCAAAGTCCAATGCAAATAGTGAAGGTTTCAATAAAAGGTACAGACATCCTGGTTGAAAAAGATTAACATGGAAAGAATCACTTTCAGTGCAGTTTCAAAGACAACTGTTGCATTTCTTCATCTTCCCCTTTTGCTTCATGTCCCTGAAATGTTTTTGATTTTATCATATCTTCCTTTTTTCTAGTAGCATTTGTTCTCCACATGGAAATTCTTTAGTACTCATCAAGATATCTGGTATCCTTCCCTGAGATATCATTTATCATGGGACTGTTTATCACTTTCCTTATCTGGGCCACATATGTGCTGGCCTATATTTGGAGACTTCATTCTTTTCTGAGCTATCAAAAAATCTATGGAAAGGAATGGGACAACAAAAATCAAGCCACCTCGAACAAACAAGGATTCACTGTCTTTGGAACTTTAAAACTATTCATTTCTTCTTTTGTTGTTGTCGCCCTCTTGTTGTAGGAAATGTGACCTGACTTTATTTAGTACAGTAAAAGATCAGCTTGGTGCCAAACTTTCTGGTATTTCATTGTTACCCACAAGGGGAGAGTGGTAGAAATGCTGTGCTACCTCTCTCAAAAATCTTGGTATTGATATTGCACAGCCTGCAATATTTAGTCCTCAGTCTGTTTCTGAGGCAGAACTAAGGAATCTGAGTATGTTTTCAGTATATTTTATTACGGATATCTGTGATCTTACCCTGAAAACTACAAGCCTCTCTTAAAGCATATATTCATAAAATATTAAGTTAGAGAAGACTTTTAGAATCCTCTGTTATATGTCACAAAACCCTATACATACTCATAACGTGAGTATTTTCTGTAAGCAACTTTGATAGAGGATCGTCATGTGGCCAAGACAAGAACTTGGAATTAAAATAAATATCAAGAATTGAACAGTATCTATTTTGTTTTTTTCATGTTTTATTAACTCAGTGTTCTCAAACTAACATACTACTGGATTATTAGAAATTGTGTTTTTCCAGCTACTTTTTTACTCATCACCCTATTCTTGTATTTCTTAATAAATACAACTATGCCTGAAGTTACATTTTTGTAGGAAAATAGCCACAAGATGAGAAGTCACCAAGGAGAAACTCTTGAAGGGTATCTACATGCACAAAATGAAGTGATAAATATATATGAAAGATCAGTGTAAAATTATAAGAAGTATATCCAAAATTATCACAGTGCAATCTAATTCAGCTTTAAAGGAAAATGTGGCTAAGTTTAATTGCAATGGTTATTTGATGTAGTTTGCTAAGTATAGATGACAGCTGAAAATCTGTTCATATATTGATGAACTGCAAGAAGAGACAGAACAAACAAAACAAATAACAAGCCCTGTGACAGTGCAAACATCCATTTGAATTTTGACTCTTTGGCTCTTGGTATGTCATTTTTCTGAGTAATGAATGGAAGCATATGCTCTACTCCAACTTGGCCATGAGTGGCCCAGAGGATGCACTAAGGACATCAACAAGAGGTCAGAGCCTTTGCCTAATTACAGAAATGTATCTTCAGTAGACTGGACTCTACTATTCTGTTAAGCCTCCTCCAAAACATAAGGACGAAAAGAAAGACTTCGCAGCATGGTGGGAGGTAGTGAGAAGTTTGCAGAAGACTTCAGGATTTAAATGAGCTGTCCTGAGATCTCCCTTTCTTCAGCACCAATAGATTGGATCAGCACCTGGACTTATTTTGCAGCTGCAGCAGGGACTGCATCTCTGTGGACGCCCCAGGAGACACCTACCCAGCACCACCAAAAAGCCCTCACAGTACCTATAGAAGTGCTGAGGCCAGGCTGGCCCCACGCAGAGATGACATTTCAGCTAGAGAGATCACCCAGCAAGAGAGATCTGAGCTGGCAGTGCAGGTGACAAGAAGTGCAGTACTGCTTTCTCCTGCAGCCAGGAGAGAAGCCTGTCCAAACATGTTTGCGGGACTACCAACAATCTGTTGTTCTAGACCCTGTTTGGGGGTATATTTTACTTACTTTTTAAATGGTTTCACACTCTGTTGCTGTGCTTTCCCAAAATAATGCTGTGTTACAGTTCCATTTAATGAAACTGTTTTGTACCAAAACTTTTGGTTGCAAGTGGGAATATATTGTCCAGTGAGTGATCCCAGAAAAATATTTGTTTCTCCTGGGTTTTTTTTGTTTGTTTGGTTGGTTTTTTTTTTTGGGGGGGGTGGGTATTGAGCTGTTTCTAATTCCATTTTTTAAGAACTCTGAGTTCTGAACTTGGCACTTGCTGCTATTGAAAACTCCTGACAGAGCACTCAAAATACTGTATACGCTAGGAAAAAATATCTCCAGTAAATAAAATGGTAGTAACTCAATATTGTAGTCATTAGTAATCTAATTAGAAATCATTAGAAATATAAAAGAGTAAGTTTTTCAGCAAATATGAAGAAGCCTTCCAGAGTTAATGAATGATTCAATCCATAACTGGCCTGAAAGAAGAGTATTGAATACATTTGTTTAAGATATGAGTACCAGGCTTTGGCCAGGAGGAAAATCTAATAGATATTCTGTATTTGTATCTGTCACTGAAACAAGTCTGTATGGAGTATGAAGCTTCTGGTAATACTTGTGTGACCCCTCTTACCATTTACAGTTGAATGCTACTTTTACATATGGCTAAACATTTCTGAATTTTGGGGTTTTTTTTCAGAATGTTTCCCACACAGCATAATTAACTGCTTTAAGTTTCAGATTTGAAATTACACACTTGATCAGAGACAGGTTTATTAGTTGCTTCTTACAGAGTATAAATGAGAAACTTGCACAGTTCCAGTGTAAAAATGAAAACAAAACCTGGCCAGATCCATGGATTTATCCAGCTATTAAAATGAAACTTCAGTAGTGGTATATTTTCTGCTGGAACTATGACATGCTTCTTTAAAAGAGCTCAAATTTTCTTTGCAAATGGAACAGCCCAAGGATCTGTAGCAAGCATCCAATATTCTGTTATTCATCTGTAGCAATGCCAAGAGTAAAAGGGGAGGAACTGTTATTTAAGTCTGTGGAGACAGTACTTGGTTATTCTCTTTTACTCAGTGATGAATCTGCTTTTAATATATGTGGAGAACAAAGCAATTCAGACCATTACACTTTCTACACAAAATGTATGAAGAGAGGCAATTCCTCATGCACTTGAATGAGGAGCTTGTAGGCTCTTCAACTTGCAATCCCTGCATTGTAAACGGCTCCAAATATCTACCACACTGAAGAACTGTTTCCTCATCAGTGAGGAGATGACAGGTTGTTCACTTTTTTTTTTTTTTTAAATCCTTCATGGATTAAGCAAGTAGCAAGTTAATGACAATGGAAGGTACGTGAGATTAAAGAAGAGACACAAAGGCTCTTCGGGGTTCATAGTTGTCTCTTTTGCCCATTTAAAACCCTCATCCAGCTGTGCTTGAGTGGTGTGTGTGCCAGGGTGGGCATGGATGGTGCATGATTCCTCCTGCTCTGCATTCTCCTGGTTGACGCAGTCACATTTTGAAAAATGCTCTCCAGAAAGTAAGGGGAGACAGTCCTTCTACAGCAAGTTCAGCTGCAATGTTTCATAGTTTTTCTTCAACCCTGGCATGTCACGATGGTGGTAATCTGCAGGACCCGTGGGTAAGTTATCTCCGTACTGTGTGGCTGGATTTGGTAGTCCAGATATTGCTTTAAATAATGTTTATTGTATGCATTGGCCTACAATGCTAGGCATTTTTTTTTTCCTTGTTTTCCCAAAAGGGTCAAAGACATTAGGCAATCCCAGTCTGCCCTCCAGGCTGGGTTGCACCCATCTAGCAAGTGCCTGATTTTATCTGATCACGCAGTGGTGCTGAGAGCCCATCGGGAATGTGGGAGTCCTGGCTTCAGTTTCTGTCTGTGCTTGATGATTGAATCCACATCCCCTGCTGGATAGGAGGTATTTAGGATGGAGATATTCCAGATATTAATTGAATGCAGGAACTGGAAGCCAGAATTCCCTTCTCCCAGGTGAATGCTGAATCAACATAGGTTCTGAGGTGATATTTGTTCTTACTTTCTGCCTTTTGTCTATGGCTTCATAGTTAGGATGTAACAGCAAATTATATGCATGTAATTTGTCCATTTATTCGAGAAAACAAATAGTTTTACTTCAGTGGAAAAATTTTATGCTGATTTTCACTGAATCGATCAATGTTGGGTTTTTTATTGGGCTTTTCACTACCTACAACCATGTTACCAACTTCCATCACAAGCCAAGAGCACTGCAGTGCTTCTCATCTTTATTGTTTGACAGTGCACATTAAGAGAGAAGGGGGCTCTATCTTGTGTTTTTTTCCTCTTCCACAAAATGCAGTCTGCAAAATGCAGCTATCTTATATCAGGAGTATATTCAAAAGAGATTACGTGAGTAGCTAAGATGGCAAGTTTTAAAATTGAACAAAAGCCATTTAAGCTGAATGGGGTTTTTTGTTCTCTTTTTTTTTTTTCTATAACAAGAAAAATCCTACTTTTGGTCATTATTTCATAAATAATAACTAAACATAAACATGCGTCTACCTTTTTGGAATGCTCCAGTATTGCTCTTTGTTTTGAGTTCTTTTACCAATTTACTGTTCAGTATTAGACAAGCAATATTGATAATTTTGTGTGTGTGTGTGTGTGTATATATATATATATATATATATATATATTTGCCATCCAGAGCTGGCAAATGTACCTACGGTGAATATATTCTTTCGCAAATGTAGTGATGTTTATATTTGCAGAAGTAAGGGATACGAGTAAGAAAAAAAGTAAGGGGTGCATTATGGAATTGAAATTACAAGAAATTTTTAGGCAGTTATACTGCAATTATTCAAGTTTTAATTTGATGTTAACATCTGTGCTGTGTTTTATGTTTATTTTCAACTTCCTAACATGAATTTTGCCTTGACTAAATGCAGTGCACAGTACAAATAAAATCTCTACTACAACTATCAAAGTAAATAGGCATAATCCACAGACTCAGCATCTCAGGGGTATCATATCATCTTTGTCTGTTAAACAGAACTAACGTTCACCCTGTGCATGCTCCCTAACATATAATAAGGACCCATTCTCAGCACTTATATGGCTTTATTGGTAGTATTTTAATGTCAAAATTCTGTGTATTATTTCTGATGCTTGAAGAAAATGGATATGCTTCTTATTGCAAATTAGGACAATACTTTCCAAGCACCCCAGCCTTATCCATGTGTTGTTCTGTCCCACTTCAGGAAAGCTCCCTTCAGTACATGATCGGCAGTGAAATCGCAGGGACTTGCAGATAGATTTGAATAAACCCATTTCTATGAAGACATAAGGAAGAAACAATCAGAAGTTCAAAGGTCAGAGCTCCCTATTTAATTTTTTAATGATTTCCAATTCTTGCCAAGGTTCCCAGTATCAACGTTCTGCTCAGTTATTTGCCCAGCAGTCATCCTATCCATATTTGATATGGGATAATTAGCAACTGGCCTTGAGAGTGCAGCCCTTTCTACCATCTGCACAATCAATGTCAGAAAGTATTCTACTTCCTAGGGATAGCCATGTATTTTCTGAACAGCTCTTGATTTATTAAAAGGGATGTAATGATCATGAAAAGTGTTAAACTTACAGCCTTCTATTGATAGTGGTTCTGTTTAGCTTCATTAGATGTGATGCTAACATCTGTCCAGTGAGATGGAGGCCACCTGCTCATTTTATGTAAAAGTTCTAATAATCATCAATTGCTAAAGACCCATATTAAGCAGTACCAATGATAAAAATGAAAATATTTGTAGTTCCTTATCAGCCTTCAATTTCATCCTTTATTGCAGTTATGGTATTACAACTTTCTATAATCCTTTGAAAGCAGGCAAGAGTAAACGGTCTTTGTCCTTTCAAGCTGGCAATTTAAGTCTCACTAAGATACCAGCCTGAGATGGAGGTGCTAGTTTCACTGGTTGGCGTGATGACTAGAGAATGCATGAGCTGTGAATGATCAGATTTGTAAATGGTTTGTAAACACTGGAGAAATGAGGACATTCTCCAGCATGGCTTGCCAAGAGTAACAGGTGACATTAACATGAATTTGCAATAAATACTTATAAAAATAAACCCATTTTTTGCTGATCAGTGACATATTAAATGATGCCTCATTCCTTCTTTCCCTTAAAAATAACCAATAGAGTCTATACGCCTCTGTACACAGCAACTTACATCATATTTTATTAGCCGGTAGAATGGTATTTTTAAAAACAACAACTATTTCTTTCTTGCATGTCTAGTAAGACCCTTCTCCTTTCTCCTAAGGGAGTTTATACTATGATGAATAAAAGGAGAGAGATAAATGGTATTAAAGGTATGTCAACCACAGCTAAACAAGTACCTTTATCAAAAAGACAGACCATTCCTGACATCTTAAAGGGATATTCTTTTTCACAACGCAACTCTAACGAAGTCCTAGAAAACTGTCCTGCTATTAAATTAGTATGTCCGTTCAGCATGCATGCATACCAAATGGGAATTTATGCTGTGTTAGACAATAATGCACTTATACAATTTTTAGCTTAATAGAAACAATGATCTTAATAAGCATATTAAATTGGAAGACACTATCTGATGATGTACATTTTATTTCGCTACTAACAAACTGAATTACATGCTAAAGGTTTGCTGTCAAATTGAAACCTAGTCAGTCCATAAAAATGATTTAGTAACAGGTTCCTGTAGTGCAGTATTCCTGCATCTCCCTTTAACTACTGCGGTTTCAAAATCCTTTTTTTCTCATCCCATTTATGAAAATGTTTCTCTCTCTTTGAACATTATCAAAAGTGAGAAGGGGTACAAGCATGTAGGAGAGATGGTGAAACCTGCCACATATGATGATGTAAAAGCTGGCCGTATTAAAGTTAGTAGGAAAACACTAGTGAGCAAGAATTCTCACAAAAAAGTACAGCCACATACACAATAAAGACATTGAAAATAGGCAATAGCATTGTTACTACTATATATCTCCCAAACTGAATAAATTAGGCATTTTCAGAGGGAGGTAAATATTTTTGAAATAGATAGTTAATCTTTGATTATTTAAAAAAAAGATGGTTTATTATCAGTTAAAATTTGTTGAAGCAAGTGGGATCATTACTATGGAGAAGCCTCCGAAAAAAAATGTTGCTTTTTGACTTTTTTCTTAAGAGGATTCTCTATGTCTGTATTGCGTGATCTTTCCTTGTATTTAATCCCTGTATCGTGTGATTCCTGCTCTACCTTTCCTACTCTAGGCAAAATAAAATCTTGGAACCCAGCTCTGTGATCTCGATATGCATACAATTTTACGTAGTTGATGAATCCAGCATGCAATGGTAAACAGCAGGGAGGGGCTCAATGGAAACTCATTTGTTAGTTTTCCCACTTGGAGGCTGTTATTTTTATAAATTACTGATATTGGACACTGTAGGAGTGCCCTTTTTCATATACACTGAAGTACTTCACTGGCCCCAGGAGTCACTAAGACTAGTGGATTTTAATAGTTATAGATCTTAAATGGAGGGTTAGAAATTGTTTCTTTTCATTACAATTACAACAAGGAATTAACCCCAAGGGTATCCACTTAATTTCATAATATATAGACTGGAACGCTAATAATGTGGCTCTTCTAAAATGTAATAAAGAAGCAACTGCCCTTTGGCTCCCTGGGGTAGATTTTTGTAAAATGTATTGCAAAAAATGTAACACAAAGAAGATTTTACGTTAACAAGCTTTGTAATGTCACTAGCTCCAGTGCTCAAAGTGCTCCGAAGCTCATAGACACCAAGTATTGGCACTGGTTTTACAGCAGGAATTTAGTACCAGCACTTTTGTATCGCTTCACTGGTACAAGGAAAAACTAAAACCGTGATAGAAGGAGTGGAGGGTAATTTACAATTAAGCACATAAAGAAGTGAAAGAGCAGAGGGAGGAAGAGGGAGTACAGTAGTACAAAGTAATTACTTCCTTCAAGGTCCGCTTGGACCTATCCTCTAGCCAAGTTTCCTGTGTTATTTTAATCTTCCATGCCCTATTGCAAAACAAGCCTTGGCCTTACAATTGGCAGCAAGTGAACTCCAGTACATTTGCTGTTGCATTTGCACTTGTGAGTAGCAAAGTAGCCTCTGACCTCTCAATCATTATGGATGGTGACTGTGGAACAAATTCCTGGCCAAGATCTTAAATACTGGATCAGCCTGTGGTTTTAAATCTAGGTTAAAGACATTTCTATTTGCTGATGATTTTAATGGGGTCTGACTAGATACAGCATCCTGGGAAAGCTTTGCAGTAAAGACAGCGAGAAAAGAAGTACTCTAGCTGTGCCTATACTATACTGAAAGAAAAAATGCAGTTAGAAGAAAAATCCATTTTGTTTTGGTTTGATTTTTAATGGTAATGCTTCCAGGCA
This sequence comes from Platalea leucorodia, assembly GCF_965183815.1. Taxonomy (NCBI): domain Eukaryota; kingdom Metazoa; phylum Chordata; class Aves; order Pelecaniformes; family Threskiornithidae; genus Platalea; species Platalea leucorodia. Next base: position 36,009,907 of record NC_138827.1, on the reverse strand, counting down.
TTTCTAACAGAGGTTCTAAGATTGTTGCTTCTTAGGGAAAATTCATTAGGGAAGAAACCTTTGGCCAATGCTTTTTAATTATGCATGGCATGCCCAGAATTCTGTGCGCCTACTTATGTTGCAAATATTCTGTTTGTAGCAGCAAATTTAAATAATTTGCCTGACTAATCACAGGTATGTGTAAATGCTCAGCTGATGTGTTTGTACCCATTCCCTAAAATCGGATTCCCCCAGAGTTACTTGAGTGAGAATTTTACCTATAATTTGCAGATTGTACACATTTATTAGACTCCTACTCCCAAATGCTGGGAATCCAAAATGATGATCTCTGAACTAACTTTTCTAGATAAACTGATAGTTCCCATTTAATTTATGTAAAATTTTCTATAAAGATGCAGAACCACCTGTCTTTCTTTAACAAAAGTTACTGTTGCTAACTATCACAGATATACCAAGGCAAAAGAGAATAGATGTCTAGAATACTGCCAAGAGAAAGAATGGAAATGGAAAGAGTGAGATGATAGCACTTTGTTCACCAAGACAGTACATGGCAATACATCCAGCAATATATTACAAGCAGAGGTGGGAATGTAAAGCACCACATATGCCTAAGATTGCCATTGTATGGGCCAAGCAGGCGAAGGCATAGCAGGGAGTATTTGAAAGGTTGGGAGATCAGAAAGATCCCAGAATCACAGAATGGTTGAGGTTGGAAGGGACCTCTGGAGGTCATCTTGTCCAACCCCCATCCTCAAGCAGGGCTGCCTGGGGCCAGTTGCCCAGGACCATGTCCAGACAGCTTTTGAATATCTCCAAGGAGGGACACTCCATAACCTCCCTGGGCAACCTGTGCCAGTGCTCAGTCACCCTCACAGTAAAAAATTGTTTCCTGATGTTCAGATGGCACCTCCAGTGTTTCAGTTTGTGCCCATTGCCTCTTGTTCCATCACTGGGCACTACTGAAAAGAGCCTGGCTCCGTCTTCTGTGCACCCTCCCTTCAGGTATTTATACATATTGATGACATCCCCCCAGAGCTTTCTCCAGGCTGAACAGTCCCAGCTCTCTCAGCCTTTCCTCATAAGAGAGATGCTCTAGTTCCTTAATAATTTTCCTGGCCCTTCTCTCCAGTATGTCCGTGTCTCGCTTATACTGGGATGCCCAGAACGGGATACAGTGCCTCACCAGTGCTCAGTAGAGGGGAAGGATCACCCACCCTTAACCTGCTAGCAATGCTTTGCTGAATCCAGCTCAGGATACCATTAGCCGCCTTTATTTGTTTAAAAAACCAAATGAACAAACCGAAAGACCTGGCCTCTGCAGCTGGCATTTTCACCTCACAGTGAAGTACAGCGGGTTGCTTTCTACTGAGGTGCCTTTGTGCAGTTTCAAGCCTTCCCTCACTTTTTTTTCTTTCTTTTTCCATTCCTGTTTTTCATGGATAGTCGCCTCAAAATTTTGACTGATTGATAAACTCCATCTTTTTAAAAAAAAATCACAAAATAAACTGGGAGAAAATCTAAATTCCTAAGTCTTGCCAGCTGGTTTCAGTTAATTTTATTTTACTGGTATTGAATTTGGCATTTCTGTGCCTTTTTTTCCTTTATTGGCATTAAATTAAAATGGGGAAAAACATTTACATAAGAGAATTTACATTTTTAACAACTTTCATCACCTTCTCCAGGTTGTAATGTTAATGTTCTTAAATGTATCCTGAAGCCAGTTTAATCAATAAGAGCAACAACAAGAGTAAAAATGTCAAGGAAGAACAGGAGAGGCAGAATAGAAGTTCAGCATGTAACCAAGTTAGAAGCCGAAGGCTGAAAGAGTCTCTGAAGAGAAAAGTTTCAGGATTAAAGGAAATGCTTGCAGCCATTTCTCCCACTCATGAGTAATTACTCATATGCAATTGAGTAATAATTGCAATTGAAATCATATGAGTGATTTCAGCGCTCAGCATTATGATCATGGATCATAATCTGGATTTTAATCAAGGACAAATTAAAAAATAAAATGCTAGGGATCTCTTCAAGAACTATTTTTGTAAATGATAACTCAGAGTCAAGTTGAAATTGTATGTATGTTGGGAACTAAATCGGAGATCTTAGTGTAAGGGCAGCCATTTCCTTTCTTCATATGAAAGCACTCATGCTAAGTTTCTTCCATTTCTTCCATCTATTCACAAGTGATACAAGAGTAAGTCATTTCAAGGGAAATCTGTGTTATAGCAAGATAACAAATGTGATGTACTTCACAAACAGTGTTATCTCCTTCAACCAGATACAAACATAGATACTATAGGTTAGGTGCCAATTTGTTTCACACAAATGGCATGCTGTAAATAGCCATGTATCTAGTCATATTGTTCCCAGCCTCTGCGACCCTAGAATAGATTAATAATTTGTAATGTAAGAAATGTGTGGTAAAACATATACTATAAAAAATAGAAGTACCATACTTGAGAGCTGGAATCGGAAATCTGAAGCACCGACTATTCGTTTTCACAGGTATTGTAATTTTTGCCCTTTTTGTACTGCCTCCATCTAGTGATAGATAAGTATGTGCTTTCTTTTCCAGTAAGGGTGATTTCTGTGATAGGCACCAGATGTTCTGTAGCCTTTATTCTAAAACCCCTATTCTTTTTAAATAAAACAGGGATGCATACCCTTTATTACAGCATGAAAATATGTTCCTTGTCCATTTGATAGGTTTTTGAAAAGGCATAAAAAACCAAGTCATCATAAGTACTAAGGTCATATTTACGTAAAGTATTGTTTTTGAGAAACTGGCTGTAAAGTGTTTTATTTTTTGAAAGAATAATACCAATTGTGCACAGTCCAAATTGTACTGGATCTCTCTGTGTTGTGGAGAGTATGAGACAGCTATAGACTCCTGCCTGCAGAAAGACCTATATACACATCATGAAAAACAAAACTGATTTGGACTCTTAAGAAAGGCAAAGAAGAGAAGAATGTTTAGAATACTAGATCTGTGTGTGTCAGGGACGAGTGGTTAGGTCACTTAAAGAATCACCATCAAAGATATTTGCAAACAGTGATTTTAATAGAAATCTATAAAAGTGTGATTGAACAAAGTTTGATGGCAAGGTTCATTCTATTACTTCTTAAATGAATGGAATATATATATATAAAGAGAAAGAAAGAGGAAATTGAGTTAGAAGAAAATACAAGGAGGAAAAGGGGGCCCTCCCGTTGAGTCAGGAGGTTCAGAATGGACCCCCTTGCTTTCTAAACTCCTTCTCAGAGAGGAGCCTACGTGCAGCGGGATCCAATCCTAGTCTCAGACTTGGTCAACGGTTTATGTCTAAGGATTATATATGTCTAGCAGCAGTTTAAGGTTTGTTCACAGTTAAGAGAGAATTGCAGGAATTTAGCAGTAATTAATCATTGATTAATTTAGCATCTACAAGGTGATTAAATAGGAGTTACAACAAGATTTATATTGATACACACGCACACACAATAGGCCTAGTAATTTGTCATGACTTCAGTGAAATACTCACAATATGCATATATAAAGCTACCTAGTAAAAATTCCCCTTGAGTTCAGTGAAATGGTCACATCAAATGAGTAACTCAACAGGTGAAGGTTGAGTCTCGAGGAGTGAAAGGTGCTGGAGATCAGCCCAGGTCCTGTCATCAGGCCTCTGTATGCAAACTTAGAACTTTGCAGCTCTGAGAGGCGTCCCACTCAGAGGGAGATGCTGGCGCAGCCCACTACGGTCCAGGAGAGCTCAAAGGGTCTCATTTGGCACCGCTATTTATAGGGACGTGAGATGATTGACTTTAGGCATCAGTAAGTTTCCATCCTATTGTCACAATCTGGGTTGAAAATCACTAAAGTTCTCAAAAATTCCAGTAATGCTGGTATAGATCCTCCTGAGTTACAACCCAGATAAGATATGCCCCAAGGCTGTTGGGAGCTGCTGATTATTCCTAGTACAGATGTAAAATATGTTCCAAGGTTGTCAGGGGGTGACTGGCTCCCTGGTGCAGACAGTGCTGCTCCCACCTTAGCCATGTAAGAGCTTCTGGAGTTTCTGATATGGTAAAGGGACACTTAACAGCCAAATTCATTACACAAAGGCCAAGTTTTGACAGGAGTTACTGAGATTGTAAAACAGTTCAGGAAGGGGGGCAGGGAGATGCACCACCACAGTGTGATGCTTTCCAACAGGTTAAGTCTTGAAAATGCCTCATCATTAACTCCTATAGGGAGCCCATGTCAAAGTAATAGAATAAAATGCCACGATGTTTACAGTCAACATGGGGGCAATGCTGAACGCATAGCTGGAGGTGTGATACACAGGCTGAAAAGATGGGGATATAAAAGCATGTTTGGCATGCTGAAATTACCTTTCCCTTTGACTGGGGAGCAGAGGCTAGGCAAACTGATTGCAATTAGTAATTTAGCAGTGCTTCATTTATTTAAATTCTAGATCTTTCAAAACCCTATTGCTCCTCCTTTCCTTTCCTTTCCTTTCCTTTCCTTTCCTTTCCTTTCCTTTCCTTTCCTTTCCTTTCCTTTCCTTTCCTTTCCTTTCCTTTCCTTTCCTTTCCTTTCCTTTCCTTTCCTTTCCTTTCCTTTCCTTTCCTTTCCTTTCCTTTCCTTTCCTTTCCTTTCCTTTCCTTTCCTTTCCTTCCCTTCCCTTCCCTTCCCTTCCCTTCCCTTCCCTTCCCTTCCCTTCCCTTCCCTTCCCTTCCCTTCCCTTCCCTTCCCTTCCCTTCCCTTCCCTGTCCTAGAGTTCCAGCTGGAAACATGGCATCTCCATCTTCTGTGCATCTAGACAATCACTTTTGGGGGATTAGAAGGGAAATGTTTTTGCATTTTTCAATGTAAGTGAGTTGAAAGCAGTTAAGACCCAACAAGTTTAATATTAGAAAACATGAGCATGTTATTCCATAATAACTTGTGGTTGATATTTGCTGTAAGTAAAGGCTGAAAAGATCAGCTTCAAGGGAGTACATGAGAACAGGGATTCTGCTAATGGACTTCGTGTTCTCAAGAGAAGAAAAGCCTTGGAATCATCTCAGCTGAGCCCTTTGAAAATATCTGTTATGCCTGATCAAAAGTATAGTAGATGATAAAGGAAGCTTAGAAGTGGATGGAGTCCTAGAGGCAGGCTCTGGAAATGCTACCCTAGGTTGCTTTTATTATGAGCTAAAGAGCACTCTGGACTCACATTGGATTCAGTTAAAAGCCCAGCATGTGGACATCAGGTAAATGCCTGGTATGTATATAATAATATATATGTATAACATATATATATATATATATGTAGCACAGCCTTCCAGTGTTAAGTGAATGAAGTTGTGTGACCTTCTATGTAAACCATTTATCTACCTGCTCGTCCAGATCAAAGCTGAAGCAGAATGGAAAGTCACAGGTAATCAAAGAACTGAGCTCCCTTTTCAGCTCTGTTTAATTATTAAAGGACGTTTCTACCTAACTTGTTTTCAGTAATATAATCCATGACACTGTAATTTAAAATCATTAGTTCTTTGGTCAGGACTGAAAAATGTAATAGGACATTTGAACATCACTGGAAATGACTGAATCCTTATGCAGTACCTCACCAGTTGAAACTACTGTTCAGACACGATGTTTCAACTACGGTATGTTTATGCCTGAAATCTCAATAAGATGCCATAGAGGGTAGTAAAGGTGTAACCTTTTAATATCCAGTATCTCAAAGAAAGGGGAAAAAAAACCCCAACTCTTCTAGAAATAGTATTCTAGCTCTTACCCTAAAAATGGATGTACTAGCACAATGCTAGTCTGTCCTTACCTTGTGCAGTGGCAGATTTCACAGGATAAGACAAATATCTGAGCATTGAATGAATTTCTGGATAGGAGAAAATTCATGAGACCCTTGATTATTTGCCTGAAAACAAGAATGCCACTTAATCAGCTGTTAGAATAGTGAAAGGAGTTCTCAAGCTGTCATCATCAGAAAACATAAACCATCTATTAGAAACTGCCTCAAAAACAATGGAAAGTAATTGGTGAACTAGCCAGACCTCAGAAGCATATCTAGTAAACACCATTGTCAGAACACTTTTTCTAACCTCCAAGTAAACTGCTGTCTGAACTGACAACTAACTCTGATCTGCTGTACAAGTCTGCCTGTATCCTACAACTCTAGTGGAGGAAAACCATGTGAGATTTTGCATGGGGGAAATTCCGCACTGCCTTTCGCTATTTGGTGTTCAGGGAGTCTTGGATAAAAAGCAGCATGGGTTCAATTCCTAAATGTCAAAAAGTGATTTCTGGCTTTCTGAGTCAGTGGGAAGACCATGGTAACTGGTTTAAGGTACTATTGGACTGGATCTGGTCCCTGCGACTAGCAAATAACAAAAGTTGCTTAATTCTCTGCCCTTCTGCATTAAGTGTATTTCTGTTGTAACCTGTGGTCTAAAACCCTTTCTGAAGATGCCTCATTCCCACCTACTGCAAAGCATTATGAGTGTGAGTCCAGAGCAGCTGCTGCTTATCTGGAAGACTGGCAAAACAGTGAGGTATGTACTTGTACTCAGGAGCAGAGGTCTAAAACAGTGGCAGAGGAGGATATTGCAACCTATGGGTCTCAAAATGCCCCCTAGCCCTACAAAACAAATGTTTGCAGATGTAGCAGAGGAAAGGGAAGCTAGAAAGACTGGTCTAGCCAGGCTTTCTTTGCTGAACAGGTGTGAGGTCTGGCAGGAAGGGGGATCTTAAACTCTTATTCAGTTAAGGACAACTTTAAGCAAGTAAATAATTTGTTATCCTTGATGTAGAAGGTTTTATGCAGCATATGGTTGAGCAGGGACTTAAATCGGACTCTATTCACGAAGTTTGTATATCTGTGGTGGGTTGACCCTGGCTGGGTGCCAGGTGCCCACCAAAGCCGCTCTATCAGTCCCCCTCCTCAACTGGACAGGGGAGAGAAAATGTAACAAACAGCACGTGGGTCAGGATAAGGACAGGGAGAGATCATTCACCAATTACGTTACAGGCAAAACAGACTCAACTTGGGGAAAATGAATTTAATTTATTGCCAATCAAATCAGAGTAGGGAAATGAGAAATAAAAACTAGATCTTAAAATGCCTTCCCCCCACCCCTCCCTGGGAATGGGGGTTGCAGTCAGTTCATCACACGTTGTCTCTGCTGCTCCTTCCTCCTCAGGGGGAGGACTCCTCACGCTCTTCCCCTGCTCCAGCGTGGGGTCCCTCCCATGGGAGACAGTCCTCCACGAACTTCTCCAACCTGAGTCCATCCCACAGGCTGCAGTTCTTCATGAACTGCTCCAGCGTGGGTCCCTTCCACAGGGTGCCGTCCTTCAGGAACAGACTGCTCCAGTGTGGGTCCCCTGCAGGGTCACAAGTCCTGCCAGCAAACCTGCTCCAGTGTGGGCTCCTCTCTCCACAGGGCCACAGGTCCTGAGAGGAGCCTGCTCCAGTGTGGGCTTCCCACAGGGTCACAGACTCCTTCAGGCATTCACCTGCCCTGGTGTGGGGTCCTCCATGGGCTGCAGGTGGATATCTGCTCCACTGCTAACCTCCATGGGCTGCAGAGAAATCTCTACTCCGGCACCTGCAGCACCTTCTCCCCCTCCTTCTTCACTGACCTTGGTGTCTGCAGAGTTGTTCCTCTCACATATTCTCATTCCTCTCTCTGGCTGCAGTTGCGCAGCTTTTTTTTCCCCTTCTTAAATATGTTATTGTAGAGGCGCTACCACTGTTGCTGGTGGGCTCGGCCTTGGCCAGCAGCGGGTCTGTCTAGGAGTCGGCTGGCATTGGCTCTGTTGGCCGTAGGGGAAGCTTCTAGCAGCTGCGCACAGAAGCCAAACCTGCACACACACACCCCCCCCCCCAAACCTTGCCACGCAAACCCAATATAATATCCGATGTGATAACTGGTACTCAGCAGGTCTGCTGAAAAGGACTGTGGAAATGCTTGAAGTGGTCTTTTTGTAAAGTTTTTTTAAAGTAGATGTGATATACGAATCTGAAAAATTCTTCTGTGTCTCCTGGTTATAAATGTCAAGGAACCAAAAGAATATAGTGCACCTTGTAACTAATCTTTTAGCTGCACCAAGGTATTATTAGTGTGGAGGGGCATATGTTGAGAATGGGAACAGCTTTTGAGAAGTGAGGGAAGTATTTCTACTTTTAAAATGGGGCATGCTGTCTTATCCATCTCTGACAGTTTCAAATGTGTTATATTCTTTTATTAAATCATACTCCTTTTATTAAGAAAATCCAAGTGGGTGCTTCTTGCTTTCATAATACCTGTAGAATACACTAAAGTTCACTTGAGGAAAAATATCATTCAGCTTTCATCCCAAAGTACACCTTATTGAAAGTTGTAAATAGACTACACTCTCATATTCAAACTTGCAAAGCAAGGTTTGTGCCACTTTTCTCAGTAAAAGGCAATGTGCAGTTGTACTAATGTCTTTGGGGAGATATAACTGTCCAGAAGAATGAAGGTACACTGAGGTCTAGGATGTAAGTATGTACAAAACTCATTCTGATTTAAACAACTTAATTATGACTTGATTTTGGTGGAGCGAGTAAAGTTTGTGCAGAGGATTCATTTTTATTACTAGGAGAGAAATGGTCTGATCACAACCAAGACATTTTTCATGGTCTTTCTTACTTACCTTGAGCCAAGACTGATGAGTAGCAGCAGAGATGGCTGTGCTTAAAGCCAGAGATTGTGGCTCTCAGCCTCACTTTGTGGCTGCACGAAAGCACAGCTTACTGCTTGAAATTTCCAGCCAAACTGCTTCTGTTATAAAGTTGTTATAAAGCTGTTATAAAGCATACTTTTCTGGAGCAAATAAACGTTTTACTTGAAGAAATTCACCACAGGAAGTGGTAATGCCATGTCTATTTAAACTTGCATATAATCTGTTTCATATGAGCATTAAGATACTAGCTAAAAGACTTGCAGAACGCCTTCTGTCCATATTGTTTCCTTTGTTGTTGTTCAAGACCCTAGAGAAATCATAAGTAGGTGTAGCTAAACTAATATCAGTAATAATCCTAAGTCTCTTTAGTTACTTGGGAGCAGATGATGAATCAGGACACTTAAAAGCTGCAGAACTGATGTGAGTAGTATATGTGAGAGACAAAAAAGTAGCAGCATAATCCTCCTTATTGGATGCATTTTCAAAGAACACCCAAATTCAGATGATATAGGAAATTACTGTGCCATTCAGTCATTGAGGCTGCCTGAAATGACATGTGTTGTTACATCTTCGAAATGATGTGATCCTAAATGTCTTCTCAGGACAGTGGAATGGAGGCTGACACTGTGGTACCCTGTTACATAGTTTTTGTGTAGCCAGAGCAGTCAGCCAGCATGTGGCAAACTGTGTACAGTTCTCTCCTCATCTTCTGTGGATTTCAGCCCTTCTCTTACCTCTCAAAACAGTGTGCTAGCCACCATTGGTGGTAGAGATGGGACCGTAATCAGTTTTTAAGTGGCAAAGCTCAGATGTGCTATTGCTATTGCTCATGTAGTTGCCTGTACTCTTCTTTTATTTTTAATTATTAAATATTTGTCAAAACAAAACACTTTTTAAATGAGTTAAGTATCTCTTTTCCTCCACCTCATGAATTTATAGATAGGGAGATTGGACATGTGAGCTTAAGTCCCTCCAAGGCAGAGAATTGTATCCAGGTTTTACATGCGATGAATGAGCACTCCTGTTCTTTGAGAAGCCTAATCTATTTGATTATATTTACTAGACAGGTCTAGAAGATGAGAAGATTGGACAATTGCCTAATTTATGGATCTAGACTGGACTTTAGTGGGAACTTGGAACCTATATAATTCACAGTTATTTGCATGTGTGATACATGAACAAATTGCTATGTACAAAGAAATGAAATTAGTGCATCAGCTGTAGTCTCATATGTGCTGTACATGCAAGCTGTCTTTCTTACCCGTCTTTCACCGTTGGAGGAGGTATTGTTGATTAATGTTCAAAAATGTTCAAAATCATAAAGTCATACATGAAGCTTCTTGTTTGTGTGTTCTGGACTTAGAAGCAGTAGAGCAAGAAATTTTCTGGTGGAAAAATTAAATGTGTGTGGCATCCAACTGCTTTCAAGGCTGGAGAGCTGTTGACGTGGGTAGGAGGATGGCAGTTTTACATGATGGGGTCTGTGGGAGTTGAGTGGTCATGACTATGCTGTCAGGAATTGATAATCGGAGAGTTGTGCTAATGAACCTTTTCTGCTTCCAATAACTAAACTACCTAATATCCTCTACTGCAACACATAATGTAGATGCACGCAAATATTTTTGTATCTAGTTCTGGATATCTGCCTCTTACTAATTTCCCACTAGAAACCTCTCTGAAGTTTAGACACTTAAATACCTTAAATTACCTGACTATCAATGAATCAAAACCAGACATACCAGAAGTTGTTACACAGGAGGCATGTTTATGGCAAACAAGCTAATATTTCCATTGTGTGTGAACAGGGGACCAACATCATAACATGTTGACTGTGACGCTAAATGTGCTACCCAACCTCTTTGTGTCTGTGTTCAGTAGTCCACAAAATTATGATGATGATACCTATTATACAGAACTGTTGGAAAGAATTAATTCATTAATGTTTGCAAAGAACTTTGAGATCCCCTAGCAGAAGGTACTACATAATTGCTAAGTGTTAATTTATTATTCTTTATTATCAGATTCAATAGGACGTGTAGTGTAAATCTTTAAAAAAGCAAACAAAAAGCTAATCAGGAGTCTCTTATTCACACTGTCAAAGCTGGTAATGACCGAATAGTCTTGTTTGTGGAAGTACAAAAAAAATAACCCATGCTACTTGGTATGTTGAAGCAGCAATTAGCACATATTGTAGGGAAAAGAAGTGGAGCTAGACCAGAAATGAGCCTTGATGAGCCTAATTGCCTTTAATTATCCCTAAACATTTTCTTGTTGTCTGTCTCATGAAGGCAGAAGAAACCCTGTAGCTCTAAAAGGAAATAAGGCTTGGTTTTGTTTTTGTCTTTTAAAGAGGGACATAATAGCCACCATGGAAACATGTTCTTAATCAACGACATTAAACTCCTGGCTGCTCTGCCTCTCTTGAAATTGCCTAGCTTCATTATTATCAGGGGGAAGGAGGAGGGGAAGGGGTTTAATCACTATTTAGCTTTTCTTAGCAAATTAAAATATTAATTACAATACACATTATTTTATCTTTGCTTAAGCTATTTGTAAGTATTGGTGAATGAGAGCTCACTTCATGTTGGAGTAATTTATTCTCAAACTGTTCAGAGTTACTTTTTCAATTCCTTTTAAAAAATCATTGGGGCATGAAATGCTGTCTTCTGAGAGCCAAGAAAAACTATCTTTTTTTTTTTTTTTGGTCTTGAAGATAACTGTATAATTAAAGGTACGTTTTCTAAAAACTAAAATGTGATTACTTCAGCACAGTCAAATGCTATGGGAAGCTGAGCAATGGAAGGCCAGACACCTCCAGACTAATGGACGGATGTTTCTCTTTTGTTCGTATTTACAAGGCAATGCAGTAATCAACCTGATTTTTTTCAGTTCACAGAATCATGAAAAAGAGAGGAGGAGGCTTTTGGTAAAAGGAACTATCATAGGAAATCCATGGCCTCTGCAAATCTACCCCTCTCAAAGCTTAAGTAATATTAGTGATGTTAGTTTGGTTGATGGAATGCACAAATATGGTGGATTAGAAAAGTGATTTAGCAAATGAGCAAGTTCAGGACTATTATGCATCTTTTGTGAGCATTCTACACCTTTTCTTGGTGTGTCCATGCCACTTTTAATTTTTCACTGTGAACATTCTACTGTTACATTTTATAGGGAAGAAAATTTGCAGAAATGGAACAAATTAAACAATGTCTGTGCATCAAATTGTGGCTCAGTAAATTTTTTTTTTAATTAAAATGTATGCTGACATAAATCAGTATAGTTCTATTAACTGTAATGAAGCTATGTTGATTTATACCAACTGCAGATATAATTAATAGATCTATTGAAGTAGTTTGTGTAGAATTATATGGAAGGCTGTAGGAAACACATAGCACTTTGTCAAACAGATGTAGTCCTATACGCATTGCTGGCATTGCTGTAGGTCACTGGACAATAGAGAAAACCAACAGCATATTACTGTTTTTCACTAAACAGTGGTCTGTGACTTCTGCTTTCCTTATGGTTGTCTTGCAAAGTTTGTGGATATTGCTGGAAAAAGCAGGGCATGTCTGTAAGTAGCTCTGAATGACTATAAGTAGCTGTGAGAGCATTTATCCTCTGTCGTCGTTGGATGTACATCTGCATTCTGAACATTCGAAGGTGCTTAAGCTTAAGGATATGTGGGCTGATTTAATTAAATCAAATTACCAAAATTAAATCTATTGATAAACAGAGGGGGAAAGACAACATTCTGGCCTTGAAAGTAAATCTTTTTTTCTTTTATTTTTTTTTAAACAGTCAAGTTAGCAATTAAGAAAAAAACGTGAAGTGAAATTTGCCAGCGGCAACTTCCATTTCAGTTCAGTTCTAGACCCGACCTCTTTTACCATCGTGATCTCTTCCTTTCACCTTAAAGAACAAATACTTTAAAAGCTCAGGGTATATGTGCAGAGAGGGTCAACCAACCCAAACAATATTTTTAATTGTAGCCATGGGATGTTCATCTCAGAAGACATGCCATGGGGTCAAAGGATTTTCTTTTCTTAATTGCAGAAATGTTACGCAGGCTTACTCCTAGACATTCTTGCTGACCTACATTATTGATGTGGTCTGACTCACTGGTCCTTATTTATTTTGTATGGCACCTCATTCTCCTGCCCCATTGCTGTGTTTTCTGAGTCTTTTCTAGTTGTTCTCTTTATCGTTGCTATTGTTCTTATGCTACAAGTAAAGCTGAGAAAAATACATTATGAAGCCTGACTATAGCACTTCTTGTGACAGCAGAAACAAAGAATATGAACATTTCTCATTCCTTCTCCCCTACCTAAGCACAGACAAAGACAGCATTTGATTAATCCTGCAGGCCTGTATATATACTACCTCTCACCAAATACAATTTTCTTTTTTCATATGTGGGTGCTCTTGGCCTACACGTGACAGGAAGAATTTCTTCCCAGGACCCAGACCATTGCAATGCCATCCTTTGCTTGCAACTTTCTCATAAGTTTGTGACCCAGGAGATGAAGCTGGGTCTGTAGTCCAAGAAAGTAATTATTTGGAGTGGTGGAATGCTAAATATTGCCCATCTTGGAGGTTTCGAGCGTTTGGCCCATCCTGTAGGACCATTAAGCCACTTTATCAGTTATTTTCTCTTCCCATGTTCAAATGAATTTTCCTTATTGCATACAAGTAAGAAATTTTCACAAGATTTTCACCCTGCCAAACTGTTCAGTTTAGTTTTCATTTTCCATAGAGCGTATCTACTAACAGAAGTATCATGTGGGCTTGGTCTAAGCAATGCCCTTCCCCAGACTTGGGTTGTCACTTTAAAGAGCTCATTGTGTTACAGCTGCTCATAGACCAGATGCTCTTTATTGTATCTGCTTTCTCCTAGCATTCAGTATGTATAACTTTGCATGGAGATTTACGGAAGTAGTTTAAACACATACAACTTCTGCTATTGCCTTTATAATTCCGTCCCCCCTCTAGCTTTCCTGGAGTAACTCATGTAAATTCCTAGCTGAACTAAGAAATTAAATCCTTAATAATAAAATATCTCTATTATCTGCTTGAGGATGATGAATTGGTGGTTTTGTGTAGGATTATGTACATCTTGTGCACAGATGTTTGACCTTTCCTTTAAACATGTGTTACTTATATATTTAGTGAGGAATGGGGTTGGCTTTCCAGCAAGAGGTTGGATCAGGCCCTTTGAAGGCTTTGTTTATGCTTCTCTGTGGCAGAATCAATGCAACAGAGCAAATGATTGCTGCTATTTGCCCCTTTACCTGTGTCAGCACAATTCCCTACAAGCTGAGAGGAATCTAGGAATTAGAAGGCTTTTTGAGGGTAGAGAGGAGAGAAGTTAATAGGAACCATATTAGTACAGCTGCTAGATGTGTAACATTTTATTTGCTCTGTGATCTTTGCTTGCTCTATACGAGGCAGCAGTTGAAGGGAGAGTTTAGTCCTGAAATCAGGTTTAGCAGCTGGGCTGCCACAGAGTTCAGTTTGGACTGGGAGCCAGAAGCAGGCTGTTTTCACAAAGGCAAAATCCTGCAGCAGTCTCTCACTGGTCCTGTTGATTTCACAGCTTCAGTACAGCTCTTAGCTCCTCTTATTCTTAAAGGTACAACTTTATCTTCCTGAGGATCTTGACTTTGAAGAGTGGGAGGGTTATTGTGATCCCCACGTCAGGGGAGATTTGGTTTCCCAGCTCCTGGTAAGCTTAAAGAGAATCTGAGCTAGGATCCTGTAGCCTGTTCTAGAAATGCAGAAATGTGAAGAAAGCAGCAGCTTCTGCTGAGTTTCTGATGATACTCTTGGTGTAGATTTTTTTTAATGAAAATGACAATGAGGGCTATATTCAAAATCTTTGATATACGAGTGCCTAAAATTATGTGCAACTTACTTTGAGCCTAGGAAACCTAGGAAAAGATGAAGAGATCTTCCAGATCTAAGTAGTCATCTTATGTTGCCATCAACACTTTACTGCATTCTTCTCTGACAGTTATTTTACTAGGTTGCATCTCTGTTGCTTAAAAAATTGCCCTTTCCCCTGCTACTGTGAGGGGAAGCATGCTGAAGATAAAGCAGCCTCATAGACTGACTGTGTGAGGTCAACCAGAGTGGGGTCTGGCACCGACCTCTACATTTGATCAGAGACAAGCCCTTGACTTTTAGTTGAGTGTGCTTTTCTCTTTAGTTTTGGAAAAAAGTCATGTCCAGCAGCTACTTGAAAGTAAAATCAGGAAATACACCTCTCTCTTGTTCAAGACAAAGAGAAGACAAGGATCTCATAGCTTCCTACTGACTTCAACTGAATGCAGTGTAACAGCATTTAGGGACACCAAAACAATTCTTTAACGTGGCACAGCTGTGATAACACAGGCTTCAAACTAAACCTCACAAAGCTTGGAGCATCTAAAGAAAGGCTGTGTTACAATAATTTAAGGAGTACTTCTGCTAGTCATTTAATTTCCCTTTGCCTTAACAACAAATCTTTCCATGCATAGTAAAGATGAGAAAGACTGAGAATACTTTTTTTGAGTGGATATGTTTATTAATATTCCTCATTTATCAATCACTTGCAGTGAGTAGACAAAAAAAAAAACCGCAACGGATGAGATCTATCCCTGTCTACTCTGTGATAACACATCTCTTTGTCTGTTAGCAAGCTCAGAACTATTCTCATATAAAATCATGTTTTGTTTCTCCTGAGACTATTTTCATGGTGAATTGGTAGTTCTGGCAAACAGTTTTAAAAATCAATTTACACTTAATAGCAGTAAATCTCAGATAGACATTGTGAAGTTTTGAAAGCAATTTTACCCTTTGCCATTCCATAATCACACAAACACAATTGTGTTGCAGTGTGATGCTGTACAAAGATAACTAAGATAGTGCTGGTATAAGAAACAGTACAGTGTTTGTAGAGTGGTCCTTTGCCAGAATAAATATGTTGTGTTCCTCATCAGAGTTGCTAAGCCCATCTAAGTGCCTAGCGGTATGACTATACAGCTCCCAGCAATTAGCTATTTGATTCAGAGATAGCAATTATTCATGGAAATGCAGTGTGCAAGATATACTTATCGTGGCAACATCTTCCTCATGTGGTACAGTTATGTTAGTCATTTTAGTTCCTTCAGATTCTGCAACCCTGGAGAACTTGTGATGGTGCCCTTTAAGTATGGAGAATGGAAAATCTTCTAGGATGTAAATGGTTAAATTGAGAGTGTTCAAGGAAGCCTGACTCAAAACAAAGCTGTGGTATATGAGAGTGAACCTTTTCCACTAATATAATTTTTCAAAGTTTTAATTTGTGTTTTCAGTGCTACCAACCATGGAAGCTTCTGTTTCAGACAGGATGAAATTAGAAACGGTAGCGCACAGCCAAACAGCAGCTCAGTAGCGAAAGCAGAAGCCTTGACTCTGGAGACTATTGAGCTGATATCTTAAAGTGTAAAATTGTATTTCTGAAACTGCTAATAAACCACCACCTATGGTCTCCAAAGGGCAATTTTGTCTTGTATGTAATGCTATACTTTTGCTTATATTAATTAGAACTGTCCTCATTTCTGATCTTTGCTGTATTTTCTTCCTTCACCTCTTTCATTACTCAGCAGCAAGCTTGTATTTTATGTGCAGAATAAACGTTAGTCCTGTGTAAACAGCCTATATGCAGTTTATGTACCACTGAATTTCACTTAATTGTATTGAACTGAAGGTGACTTGAAAGCTGCCTACACTTACATTAGCTATCAGCATGGGAGGAACGTCACCTCGTAGGCAATGCTGTATTGCCTGTTGGGGCTAAGAATTACAGCGTACCACTTTTATGAAATGGATTCTCAGACCATAGCATTTTCTGCCATAGCAGCTGCTGACAAGCTGATATCACCTAAGTCGTTTGGAAACTCATGGACTTCAGAATTGAAAGTTATCTTCTGCTGTTGGAGCAGATTTACTTTTTTCCTGGCAAAAACGGTAAATCCAAAGGTGATATATATATATACATATACACACAGTGGCATAGGTACCTCTGATAATTCAGCAGAACTCAGTAAAAGATAAACCAGACATATTTTGATACATTTCTTAAAGTGTCATATAAAACACAGACAACACAGTTCCTATCACAGAATGATTGTAGCATGAATGGACACATTCCTTCAGAAGAGGAGTAGCCCTGTTGAAAAATCTTTCTGAAGACTTAAGTCCAGCCTCCTGTCTTCTCATTGGCAATGGTTTTTTAGTTCCTACCACCTGTAAAATTGAAGGATCAGCTTTTATCTGGCTGCACAGTTACCTGGAAAAAAGGAATCTTCAATTACAGCTGAAAGTAGATTTATTTCTAGCATTTGACACAGGTTCAAGAAGTCCAGTGGCAATGCAATGTCGACTATACTCCAACCCATTCTCTTGCAGTTGTGTTTGACATTGCAGGATTTTATTTGATTTTTAATAACCTTAGTAACAATGCTTTCAAGATAGGTTTTCAACTTCCTCACCTATTTGACACTGTCAGCAATGAATGCCAAGTAATCAATAGTCCTGACCTAGGATTTATTTTGCAGCCCAAGATTGGCTTTAAAATTTCTCAGGTCACATTTTTCCCAACTTTTTTTTTCCCCAACTGTAATGGATAAAATTGTAGAATAGAGGAGAAAGATGGAGATGAAAACTGAGACTCTCAAGATATCAGCAGAATTAAAGTCCATCTTCTTCCATTTCGTTCCTAAATATAGTGAAGGTGGCAATAGCACACCTGGCTAATCTTTCCCAGAGGAACCCCCCTTTCATGATTAAGAACAAAGCTTGAGACCAACCCAATATTTCCAGCTTGTTCTCTTAGCAACAGGAGAAGCAGTTGCCATGCCACAGTTCGCAGGCGCTAGAGAGCAGGCATGCAGGTCTTGCTATCATCTTCCAAATCCCCTATTTTTAGAGTGGGCAACTGGAATAGAAAACCATACCCTGAAATGCTTGCTTGTGATTGAGGAGGACTCAGCTGACACAAATAACCTGAATCTGTATGGAAAAGCAGGCAAACTTAGGAAGATCCAGCTTGCAAGAAGAGGAACAATGTTTGTTTTCCTCCCCAGCTGCTCCTGAATTCCAGAAGTACAGGCAAGCACATTCATGGAGCATTATTTTTCATCTCCAAACTCTGTAGATGAAAAAGTTTATTACCAGACTGGAATGATCTGGGTCTTTTTTTTGAGCAGGTAAATGATAAGATTTTGAGTCACTCTAAACCACTCATTTTCCATTTCTACTAGGACTTCAGAAAGTAATCATTCCTTTTGTACCACTTTTTATACCTTCTCCATCACCTTTCTTTAAGTTCCCATTTCTGTGTGTACCAGACCTTTTGCAGATTGCCGTGGCTGAGGATATGGACATTAAAAGAGCCACTGATGTTTTGAGAATAAAGGCTGGGACTTTAAAAGAGATACAAGATGTGTATTTATATGTTGTATTTAGTTTTGACACTGAACTGTAATATGCTTTTAACAATTGCACAGCATTTGTTTGGTATGGTATGGCATTTGTATGGTAACTACTTTATGCCTTTAAGAATACATATGTGGTTGAAACAAAGATGAAGGCTCATAATTCACAATATTTCCAATTTAAACCTCAGAATTAAATACAAACATAAAAGGATTTTTATGATTATCTCCTTGCTTGGTAGAATGATAGTGTATTTGAATATAAAATAGCAAAGGTTGTAATATCTCACTTTTTTCTGCTAAACCTCTTCATAAGGTTGTGCATCTCTAACAGGAAAATGTCTGAGAGGCAAGAAGTTCTAAGATGAGGTTAAATGAATGAAAGTCTTGTGGATTTTCTGAAAATTCTGAGCTTCACAAGCACTGTTACGTATTTTACTAATGCCTTCAAATCAGCAGAAGTACAAGTCCTTATCTTTGTGTATAATTTTGCTGTGATTAATGTTAAATATTGTGTGATGTTTTAAGGATCATGGCCTCAACTAATAAATATGGAAACATTGTAAACTTCTGTTTTCTGTTTAAAGGAATTAGACATGTAACAGCAATTGCTCTGTCTCTTAGAATGGTCCTCTAAAGTCCCATCTGGGATGCTCTCTGGGCAGATGTCTTTGCTCAGTGTCTAAAATGACACTAGATACTGTTGTTTAAGCACAGAATTATTCTCATTGTTTATTGCTTGGCTGCTCCTTGTGTCTTACAGGGGCAGAGAAATCTCAAATGTAATGAGACAGCCCTGGAGATTTGCCCTATGAGTGCAGATCTAAAAGTTGTGGCTTTTTCCCAGCTGTTTCTGAAGCTGAAGCTTGCAAAGGGCCTGGTGGAAAGCAGCTGTTTAAAAATCTTGCTTTAAAAGGAACCTGCACCAGAGGACTCTTCCCCAGTTTGCTATCAGTGTTTATGCTGGTCCATCCTCTTTGTGTGAAAGGACTTTGCCCCACAGCCGTTGATGTAGAATGTGTTGCAAGAAACTTGCTTGTCCGAGTCTTTCTTTGGACAAATTGATCCAGGGAAGAGAACATGCACAGTTAAACAACATAAGCATTAGGAAAAGTGTCTGTCTCATAACTCTAGAAAAGTTTTTAAAACAAAAATCTTGAGGGAGATTTTTCTGGTATATGAGCACTGTGTTCTCCCAAATGTCTTAACTTCTTAGTTACACCACCAAGTGCACGTTAAATTTATCTGTATTCTGTGGATTAATACAGCAGAATAACTGTGATTTTGAACCTCCACAGAAGCTTGAAGAAGTGTATGAGAAGAGAGTCTGGCTCATAGCTCAACGAAGACAGGTAAAACAATTTGAAATTGGGTTCAGAAGTGAAAACTCAACTGCAGCTCATCTGTATTCGTTCTGTTTTGAACAGGAATTCCAGAACTTTTAGACATTTTTCAGCAAAGAAATGCTGGTATAGCAAAAAAAGGAAAAGTATAATGCATTAAAATCACTTGCTTCAGTTACCATTTAGTTATTTTATATTGAAATAACCATTAAAAAGTTACAAGGCTGGTGTTAGATAGTTGCCTCACTATCTTCCTAAATCTGAGCCAAGTTGTTATGATTTCTAATTAATAGTGCCACAATATTGTAGCAGGACTGTAATAATGACTCAGGCAGGAATTTAGCCAATAGCTTTTCATCGCTGTAAATATTTTAAAGCTATTTATCTACCTAAAGGCACCTTTTAAAATGTGCCTCTTTCATTATGGCATTCTACCAAAAAATCAGAGAGATGCCTTTTGCAGCCTGTCAGAAGGTCACCGAATTCAGTTTATTTTAGAATAAAGAACAGTTAGACAAGCTTTGTATTATTCTTTAGGTATAGAACGACAATTTAGGGGAGAATTTCTTTAAAAGTTTTCCAGGGAAGGACATGTTTTTTAGTTAGCATTGTCAGGAGTATAGTTCTAACACACTTTAGAAATGCATATATGAATTTTGCAACTTCATTTTACAACTATTAACCTCAGAAAGGTATATGGGTATTAGTTTCATGCAGCTGTTGTGAAACCTCTTCTCAACAACATCAATATAACAAATGTTTCTAGGTAGCCCCTTTTCAAAGTTGAACTAGAATTTGGATTCACAAAAGTAAACAGGAGCTTTTGCGATATTGATGCTAATGGACTATTTTTATTAAAAATTTGGCAGGATTGGTTTATTTTAAAACATACCAAATTAGGTACACTAAAGATTTCCACCAGCTCTTTGTTCTTCACACTACAGAAGGAGGATCTATTTTGGCTCCCTCCTTCAGCGCCATTATGTCTTCATGCTTAAATCTCTCACTGGACAAATACTTGTGCTTATTTTAGTGCGTCATTAAAATTCTCACCCTCCTTAGCCAACACACTCCAATTCTTTTGTTTGTTTGTTTGTTTTTCAAATTTTTTTTCTCTTTCTTCTTCTGCAATTTTTGTTTCTCTGTTGTCATCCTGCTTCCTTTTGGTCAATTTTTATTTTCCAGGGGCTCATGTTATGTGCAGTGTGTTTACTTGCCTTTCCTCGTGTAACATTGCAGCCACAGTGAATAACCTTAAAGGACAGGCCTCTGAGATTCCTGTCCTTTCCTCAGCTTAATTTTAAGCTATTCTGGGAAAAGAATGGTGTCTGTTGGTTTTACTTTTTGTTTTCTCCTGAGTGCAGATGACCCATTGTAAGAGAAACCAATGAGCCGTGCCCTGTTACTGAGCACTGCAGAAGTCAGTGTATGAAAATGAACAAACTGATTCTCTGTCCTTCACTATGATTTGTACTATCCCACTCTTTATTGAATTAAATGTGTTAATAAAGGACTTATGTAGCAGCTAAAAAGGAGCTGGCTGTCATTTATCAATTAATTACCCATGAAAACTGACATTACATGGTAGTAGTAATCGTACCCATGGTGTTAGGCATATGCTACATAAAAATGCAGTCACCTTGAAATAATATGGGCAAATCAGCTTGTAACCTACAGAATACTATTAATAATGTAGTCCTAAGTACTGCAGGACTGAAATTTGTCTCTGAGTGGTCTATCGATAGATTGTGGAATATTTTAGTTTTGGTTCAAGTTTTGGGTGATCAAATTGGTTGAGCTAACTTTAATTCTGAAATCATGTTACATGCATGGAGTAAGTTTACTATTTCTTTGGGGAGGGCAGGGGGGCGAGGGTTTGTGGCAGACAGGTGGTAGAAAAACAAGTTGTAAGGGAAGTTAAAGATACATTGGTAGAACTTGTATTGACTTCAACGGCTAATTTCTACAGCAGTAGAATGAAGGCCCTGATATGATACTGTTCTCATTGCTATTCTCTTTTAAAACCAGTCTAATACAAGGTCAGCTGCAGGCATTTTATTGCTAGGGGAGAAAAGGGTCTATGCAGCTGCTAAGTTACAAGTGGTATTATGTGCTTCAAGTCATTTGTGCTGCATTAGACACTGCTACTGCAGGAGCTTAGAGAGAAAAACGGTACAAACCAGGAGTACATTTCTGCCTGGTAACACTTACCTGGGTTTGCTCCTGGCTCTGGAATGAATGAGAAAACTTGGGAAGAAAGCAGCTATGGTATATAAGTATGGCAATCTAGCTTAGAGATTGTATAATATATGCTGATATGCCTGCCCTCTCCTCTTACAGTCCTGATTACTGAAAGTATTCTTGAACCCCCACTATGCTAATGTCATTTAGCTTTCTTGCAGTGCTGTAAGACACCAGACTGTTGTCTCTTTTTGGCAAAAAGTCATTGACTCGATGGACTTTTCTTGTTATGAGGACTGGAGCAGGTACAGAGACTGTTCAGACTTTGTTGCTGGAGTGTCAGACAATGAATGCAAATGATGATAGCACATCATTGTGTTTAGGTTGTCAACGTCTATTGTCTTTTCTCTTCCTACAGAGAAAGATGCAGTCACTTCCCAGAAAGCTTACAGTCGACACTTGTAGATGAGGTATAACGAGTGAGTAGCAAATAAGAACACAAAGAAGTTGAAGTAGTCACGGCAGTATGATGACCTACAGCCTGTTTAAATCAAAAGCAATACGCTCGTTAACTGCAATTGTCTTTGGAGTCTAGAAAGATGATGCAAGAAAAAAAAACTGATGACACTTCAGTTTTTATATATCAACTTATCTAATCTTTCAACAGGCTTTGAGCAGAAAATACAGTGAGTGACTTGTGAAGGCAGTTGACTTTTGTTTTGGTTTAGTTAGATTTCTATGCAGTTATTCATCATGGTGTCTGACATGCATAGGTAAAAGGTTTTCATTATCTCTTCCTACACAAATCCTCAGTAAAAAAACCCTTAATATGAATATAAGCCACAATATATTTGTAGTTTAAAATGTTACTCTCTCCAGCTTTAACCTATAGCTTAATAAATGAAAACTAATATGCACCAAATTGCAAAAATTATGCACGGGCATTCATTTCAGAGTCAGAGCTATTTGGATGCAGTTATAAATGTACCAGTTGTGCCAATAACTAAACAATACATTTATTCTAGCTTTATTGTTGGAGCATTTTACACTTCAAGTATATTATATGCTTCTGATCATACGTTATGCACCGTGTACTCGTTGTAATTATGGCAATCATCTGACTAGTTGCTAAGGATGAAAAAGGTAGCTGCCACTAGAAATCTGGAAAAGTGAATTAATTAATACATTTTGTTATGTAAGAGAGCACTGTCAAAGTTCCCATTTTATGTCGAGTTCAGAGATATGCTAAAATGCTGCCCTTTTTGAAAAAAAATGTATTCTTATTATTTCAGCTACATTGGCAAAGATTCACTTCCGATTTTATTCCAAAGTCATATATGTGTCTCATGTCGAAATCTGGGCTGTAAATGGTGCTACGTCTGTGCAGTAGAATGGAGGTTAGTAGCCTCTGGAAGCAAATCAGCATAAGCAGAAGCGAGGTCAGGGTATAGGTAAAGATGATGTTGTCTGGAATGTGAAATAAGACACTGCCACCCTTTTTTTGACTAAGCTATAGCAGATAAGTTCTGCGCTAGGACGTATGTTACATAAAACTTCAAATTTGGGGCACTAGCTAAAGGAAACATCTCTGTTGTGAGACTTATTTCCAAACCAGGCATTTTGGTGGTCATTTCGTGTCAGGGCCCAGGAGTAGGGGCACTGGCAGTGTGTACTGGGCACCCAGTGTTGCTGTAATTGGCTTGTTCTTCCTCGAGCTGAGGGATCCATTGTTAAGTCCTTTCTAGCTGATTCAAAGCAGGGACTTCAACCCTGAGGTGCCAAAAGGGTGACTGCCTTAATTTTCCCGTTGTATCTCCATCTCTGTAAGAAGCTTTCAGTCCGACTGGAGGAAGTGAACAACCATTTTTTTCTCCGGATACTGCTTTAAGAATACAGGTTTTAAGTCCCTACTGACAGTGAACATGGTTTATCTGTTTTTCAGACAGCCAGACGGAAGCACGAGCTCCTCTAAAGACAAATGGCGTGTCAGCGGCCAACTGCAGGAAAGATAAAGGATTCCAAAAGCTGTGAATATTGCGCACAACTATCCAGGGCTTATTTAATATCCTTTTATTCCAGCTTTTTTCATCACTTTAGTCTTTGCTAGTCAGAATATAAGTAGTTCAGTTGAATACATTCACAGAAGTATGATACAATAACTTATGCCCTATTCCAATATAGAATGTATTACCTGTATGTCTTACTTGCCCTTCTACTCTTCTTCTGTGTCTATAAAACAAGTCTTCCAGCCAGTCTTTCCCATTTCCTATTTTGATCATCATCTTCTTGTCTCCTTTAAGCTACTGTGAACAGGAACTGAAGATAGAATGTGTGTTTATAGGTAGCATTTTAAAACAGCTGCAATTGCAGTGCTGGACCAACCCTCTGATTAGACAAGTGGGAAAGCCGTGATGTATACTCTATAATAAATGTCAGAGCAAAGAAGAGCAAAGAAGAAAAAAAACATCTTATTAGAGGCAAGCAATAGCCAGGAACTAAAAGAAGAACCTGTGTCAAAAAGCAAAAAAAAATTCAAGAGCAGAACAGAAGTTCAAGGGTGACAAAGAAAAGGATCACAGCCCTTTTGGTGAGTAAATACTTTTAGACAGGTATTGATCTAGTGGGGGAAAAACAGCGTACACTCTCCATCGTGAAATAGCACTTATTGGGGGTGATGCACGCAGGAACAAGTTTACAAGTAGTGAAGAGAAACAAAGCATTTTTCCATGTTGGAAAGCATTTTGAAAAATTGAGGTCGTCTTTGTCTTTATTTTTAACATCCAGTACCCAAGTCAAAGAATCAAAAAACTGAAATACGAAAAGATCCTCTTAATGATTCAGAAGAGAAATCATAATCTCACTGAAGTCAGCAAAAACTTTTGCCATTGATTTAACTGGGGCCAGGGCTTCACTACAGGCTCTGCTGTTACGAACAGTAATCTGGTGCTGATGGCAGAACAAAACATGGCAACAAGAAATATGTTGCAAAAGCTCCTGTCTTCTCTTCTCTTCACTTTTCCTCCTGTTGAAGATGTTACTGTGGCCCAGTGCTGGGCTTGAAGGATGTGGTGCCTGTTATTTTCTACCAGCTGGACTAGTTGACCAGGATTCCTTTACTCGTAGGGTCATTTGGCTAATGGAAGAAGTTGAATATGCATCAGTATAAATGGGTGAGTTGTCTTGTTTCCTAAGGGGAAATAATGAACTAAATCTTGTCATTCCCCATCCCTAACTGCCCAATTATGCCTTACCTGTTGAGAGAAAAGTGATTCAGTAGTGAGCATTAAATGACATGAGGGTACCAGACAGCAAACCTCACTCTGTTCCCATTAACTGCAGGTCTGGAATAATCTCACAGACCTCAATCAAAATATGCAAATTTCATATTGGCATAAATTGAGTCAAAACTTATTTGGGCAGATCCTGCATGCTCTGCCACTCCCTGTTGTAACAGAATGCCTGCTTGTGTACTGCCTCGTAGCTACAATGAAATGATTATGATAATTTTTCGGTATTTCAGGAGAGATACAGAGACCTATACCACAGGGCCAGAGCATTTCTCCATAATTCATCAAAGCCAACCAAATATCTTCACAGTCTCTCAAATGGAGGAGTTACGGAATTAGATTTCATTCCTTATACTGACTTTTTTCAGCTGGATGCTTTCACTAAGTCTTGCTGCATCTAGGACCTAGGACTCACAAATTTCAGTATACTGAGCAGCTTCACAGCTGTTAAGCCATTGTTTGTAGCTACCACTTTTTTCTCGCTGAGAGTATAACCTATTGTACTTCATTCTGGGGCACATAGCAGACAGCAGCATGCTGATCCGCCATTTCATGTGGGGACACCTTAGATCATTTCTTTGTCCTGTTCTGGAGGAAACCCAAATACTAAATATTTGACATGCAGGAACTCTTCCCCTTACTTGCTTAAGCATCATCACCATTCATTCAGGACAAATGCAACTCTTCTGTAAGCAAGTGGTGTTGGGGGTTTGAAGATACGTAGATTTGCTAGGCTGAATGCAACTTTGTACCATCCATGGAGTACATAAGTCAATGAACAAAAGGTCCTTTTCATTTCAGCATTTGCTAATGGATACCTTCTTAACCCTGTTCCCTGCTGGTGTCGCTGACTTTTACACAAAGTATACTGGCTAGTATGCAAAACGTTTCAAGAGCAGCCTGTCTGTATCTTTGTAGTGAACAGAGACCTTGAAAGCTATTCAATTCCTGATATATTTAATTAGAAAAATGTGAACCATACAATTTTCTATATCACATAATGAAAAAGGACTTTTAGTTTTTATTGGAAGGAAAAGTGTATCATCTAAATAATAAGTTAGCAAGCTTTTAGAACCTCATTAATTGCAAGTAGTTGCTGGAAGACTCCCTTCAAATTACTGAAACTTGTAAATCAGTATGTAAAGAAGCAAACCAAACCAGGCCAGTGTTTTTTGAACAATTTTCCAGATCCTAATTCTTCTGCTCCAAAAAAAAATGTATTTTATGTTTCCTTTTCCTGACAAATGTAATTCATCTATTAACTGATTACATTTCAATGTAACCAACATATTCTAGGGAAGGGTTGAGGAGCAGACAGAAAGAAGTTGTTTGTTTTTACCAGGGGAACCAAGAGCTTTTCTCTGTGTATGTTTAATGAATGAATCAGCCTACTTTAGCACACAATTGCTTAGATCGATAATTATTCAAGAAACAATACTGCCTTGGGAAAATCTATAGTAATAAAAAAGAAATCTGTATGGGCTGAATAACCTTTTCAGGCAGATATTTATCTCCAAATGAAGCTATTTTTTGTAAAGTTTCTATTCTTTAGAAAATGCATTATTGGATGGTTAAAAAATAATCAGATTGTTAGTGTTTAGAGTCTGGAGTTCAGAGTGGCAGTGAAATAAAGCATTAATGGATGGTATTCTCAGATGCATAGCCAGGAAGATTGTTAGGTTTTAAGTATAAAGTCAAAGTGGCAATATGAGCTGAATCTATGCATCTGTACTCTAGTGACAACTGTTACCATTACCAATATGAACAGATAGCAGGTTCTAATTAAAGTTACAAGCCAGAGGGAATAGGCATTAAGAAAGAAAAGAATAATTCCGTGAATAAATTGCACTTGATTTACTAGTTCACAAAAAAGGTCTAAAAATTAGTATCTGAAATTACTTTAAATACAGCATCTATCAAACCACAGAACAATAATCAAGTCGACCTAATTAGAACACTTATAACTATAAGCAGCATGTAGCATGTTCTTATCCTGACGTGGGGAGACCAAGCAGTCCCCTAAGTGCCAGTTAATCTACAACAAACTTTTGCTGAGACCTAGAAGAAACCCCCTGCAGCAGCTACCTTCTTGCTTTAGATGTCAGACTATCCAGAATGTAGCTTCTTCTACTCTCTGCATCTGCATTAAGAGCAATTTCTGTGTGCACACCATGAGTTGGATCATGAAAGGTCCTCAGCAAATTACACAGCACTTTGTAGAAGCAGTTTTGTGCATAAATGTAGGTTAGCCTTCTTTATGTATATGTGTCACTTTTACTTATTTACTCTTGATATTAATTCAGGCCAGCAATCCTTTAAATATGAGACAAACATTGTCTCTGCAGATATATAGCCTTTAAGAGTAGACGTAGACCATATTCCTTAAGTGATGCTGAGGAGTACGATACTGTGCATATTACCAGCACCCCTGGACAGGTAACACTGCCTTGCTGGTACTGATCAGTCTTGTTCTCAGTCAAGAGTGTATTCATAGCTTTAGAAAACTGGGCTAGATAATTTACAGGATGCCTATGCTAAGGCAAATGCCTAACCAACTTTTTCTCGCTGGGTGTATTGGCTGTTTTCTTAATTTTCAGTGGTTTTGTGAGTGGTAGAGTTTTGGTCCATTGAAATAAGTTGTTTTGGTTAAATTCAGTTTTGAAAGTGTGCTTTGAAAATTTCAAGACATGCTTGGAATGATAAATTTCTAGACTGCTTTCTGTAAGCATATTGTGATCTGGCAATGCTAGGCTGTAAACATGAATTAACAAGTTTGAAGAGTTAGAAATGCTTCAGTGAACTGAAGTATTTTGTCAAATTACCCAGGCGGATGGACACTAGTAGGATTTTTCTCTCTTGCCTTGAAGGGGCAGCAGCTAGTGGTGCTGGAAAGGAGAGAAATGAGAAAAGGCAAAATTAATTCTGTACCTCATTTGATTCACATTATCTTTTTATTTTCTTCTCCATCTGTCTGTATTCCCTTCCCCGCCCCAGCTTTTGAAAAAAAGTCCAGGCTCACGCTCTTCCAGCAGCCTCTAATGTGCTTGGAAACCTTCACTGTTTCATATAAACTTGCATGTGTTTGTGCTTTGTCATGGAGACAACCCTGTCACCAGCCATTTCAGCTACAGTTGACGCTCTCCTCAGGAAGGTTTTTAGCAGTAGCTTCCCATTAAGCTACTCCTGCCTGACAGAAACAGAGCGCTGAGTGCCCACGTCAACATTTGCAGCAGTAGCATGACTGTAACTCAGCACAGACACTGAAAGAAGCAGGCTACTGTGAGCAGGTCTTCAGTGGCACGCTGAGGGGCTAACTACTTTGGCCAGCCCAATTTTGACTCTTTGAGTTTCTTAGCTAGAAGCTGTGTGTGGGAAATGGAGGGCCCTGAGTGCACCTCGGTGTTGTGGTGCTCACCTTTGGCCGGAGAGCATCTCTACACCACCCTGCAGGTCACATGGCATGGCCAGTACCACGAACATGGCGCTATGTGGCCCTTCAGCCGCTTCACACAGCCCCTCACGTGTGATGTATGTTACGTCAAAACCTGTGGAGTTTTTGGATCTGCACAGGCAGGATCTGTGACCCTTTCGCAACACGAGCAGTAAACCCGGTGTGGTCAGAGCCTTCAGCTGCTGTGTGGTGAAAACAAAGAGCTGGGAGAAATTTTACAGCCTGTTTTCCATAGCAAAGAGATTTGGAAAGATTCACAAATGCAGCTCTTGCTGCAATAAGCCAGCTGGAGTACAGGCAGATCAGCAGGTGGTGCAGAGCGTCAATGGTGGCATTCACACCACAAAGTTACACAGACTTACAGGGCTTATCTCTTATCTCCAGACAAATTGTAATTATTGTCAGGACAGTAACTTCAGCAGGGGGAGGGAAGGAGCCCCTTTGTAACCTAATTTCTGGATTGTGGCATTTGGAGGCTGCACTGGTAGACACGATGAGGCAGTAACACCGCTTGTGGTGCCTGGCTCGCCTTGGCCTGCCTCCGCTGTGATGACATGGCTGCACACGTGCGGTAGCAGAACTTAGGATGACAAAATGTCTTTAGTGACAAAAATGTATGTGTCTACAAGGTTAGAATTACTTCTGCCTCTGAAGCGATGCCCATTTTACCCGTGGATGATGTACCTTGGGATTTCAGTGCCTAAATTCCACCTAAGTTTCACTTTGAACAGTTAAGTGCTTTTTGGGCCTGACATCTACCAGCTCCACATTTAAGCACATAGTGCAGAGGAAACATTGCTGAAAGAGATGTAAATGCTTAGGGCAAGAAAATTGTACCTCTCTAACATACTAAAATTAAGTCAATCGTGCAGCTGCTGAGAGTGGAGGGAATGGTTGATGTAATTTATTTGGATTTAAAAAAAGAAAAAAAAAATCCTTGTAAAAATATCCCTACCAAGAAGCCATTACAGCAAACCAGTATTGAGGAAGTGAGAGCTAAAGTAGTTGTGCATTAGAAAATAAGAGGGAGAGCAGGATTAAATGGTCAATTTTTTTATCATGGCAAAAGGCTAATGGTATAGTGCCCCAACACTCTGTATTCAAACTGGTGCTATCTGGAAAAGAGGATGAACATGCTATCTGAAAGGTGGCACTGTTTGCTGTTAACAGAGAATTATTTCAGTTAATCAGAACTAGGGAAGATTGTGAATGACCTGGGTTAACAAAGTGAATAAATGGGCAGTGTGATGCAGATGAAATGCAATGCTGACAAATACAAGGTTGGGCACACATTCAGGGGAATAATTGGGCATATTTGTAGGCTTTGCAGGGTTCTGAATTAACCATAACTATTTAGGTCATTACTTGCTATGATCAGCTTAGTGGAAAAAATTGTGTTGTGAAGGGATATTATGAAAACAAAAGATGATGTGAGACCATGTGGAAAAAAAAAAAAAACAACACAGAATAGAAAATACAGTTCCATCCATAAATCAACAATAACAATTCACCTATAATTTTGTTCTTGCCCTATCTCTTAAAGCATACTGACAAAAAGTAATTCTGTGGACTGGCAACTAAATGATTAGAGAAATGGAGGAGGCTGAAAACAAGGATTTGTTTAGAAAGGAGTCAAGTCATAGGAGACGGAGGGGAAGTATTTAAAACAATGAGTGATATAAAGAATACAAGCTAAGAAGTTTCTATTTATACTGCTAAGGCAAAAAAGAAGCAAAAAGTGGTATATTTAAAGTGAATGAAAATGAATTATTTTCCTGAAAACCTCGTTAACCTTTGGGACTCATTCTCTTAAGCAATCATGGAGGCTGAAAGTTCAGCAGCATTATGCTATTTTAAAGCAATTCCTATGCTACAAGAGGACTGGAACAGTTATTCCAGATAGATAGCTATTCAATGCTGCTTATTCAGAGATCCTGCTTCTCTGTTAGAAAAGCCTATACAGAGACTAACCTGCTGCTTCCTATTTGTGAATCAGACCTTTTAATGTGCATAGATGTTTTTGTGCTCGGCTTTGCTGTCTCTAAACTTTAAACTGGTAGGCAGTTGTGCTGGTTCTGGCTGCGGTAGAGTTAATTATTTTCTTCATGGTAGCTAGTATGGGGCTATGTTTTGGATATGTGTGGAAAACAGTGTTGATGATAACACAGAGATGTTTTAGTTACTGCTGAGCAGTGCTTACACAGAGTCAAGGCCTTTTCTGCTTCTCAACCCACTCCACCAGTGAGTAGCTGGGGGTGCACAAGAAGCTGGGAGGGGGCACAGCTGGGACAGCTGACCCCAACTGACCAAAGGGCTATTCCACACCATATGACATCATGCTCAGCCTGTAAAGCTGGGGGAAGAAGAAGGAAGGGGGGGATGTTTGGGGTGATGGCGTTTGTCTTCCCAAGTAACTGTTACATGTGATGGAGCCCTGCTTTCCTGGGGATGGCTGAACACCTGCCTGCCGATGGGACGTAGTGAATGAATTCCTTGTTTTGCTTTGCTTGCGTGCACAGCTTTTGCTTTACTTATTAAACTGTCTTTATCTCAACCCATGAGTTTTCTCACTTTTACTCTTCTGATTCTCTCCCCCATCCCGTTGGAGGGGAGTGAGCGAGCAGCTGTGTGGTGCTTAGTTGCTGGCTGGGGTTAAACCATGACAGTCCTTTTTGGCACCCAACATGGGGCTCGAAGGATTTGAGATAACGACAGATTTGATTGGAATGTGCTAGATGATTGAATTTATAGCTGTTATTGCTGTTTAGCTATTAATGGGCAGGCTCCTGTGCTTGCCATGGGGCTTGCTTGCCTTACTGTATATTAGAGCCTAGTGCTCGTTAGTGGCTGCTTTTTGCTTTCGCTGCTTGCTGAACTGCTGATCATCTTACTCTGCTGTGCCTGGGAACATTTTGATAACAGCAATGGCCATGTGCCTGGGCTGGCACATGGCCAGGGCATTGCTGCTGTTTCTGTGCTCCTGTGCTGGACAGGCTGGAACTCCAGTGTGAACTCATGTCAAAGGGACTGTGACCTGTGGATGAGTTCACGCGGGAGCAGGACACCCCAAAGCATCTCTGGCCGTGGATAAGCCCATGCCAGAGCAGGCACATCTCGAAGCGTCTGGGGCCGTGGTTATGTCTGTGCTGCAACAGGTATACCTCCGAAGAAACTGTGGCCCAAGTGTAAGTCGACACTGGAGAAGGTACACATCGAAGCATCTGTGGCTGTGGATAAGTCCATGCTGCAGCAGGTACACCTTGAAGCACCAGTGGCTGTGCATGAGGTCATGCTGGAGCACCTGAAAGCGTGTAGCCATGGATAAGCCCACAACAAAGCAGGTACCCCCCTGGAGGGACTGCAGCTGTGGGTAAGGCCATGTTGGCACAGGTTTACTTCTGAAGGGACTGCAGCTGTGGGTAAGGCCATGTTGGCACAGGTTTACTTCTGAAGGGACTGCAGCTGTGGGTAAGGCCATGTTGGCACAGGTTTACTTCTGAAGGGACTGCAGTCTGTGGATACCTCCAAGCTGGAGCTGGGGCAAGGGGAGGAGTTCATTGCAATGTTAAACCTTACAACCTGGCCCAAAGGGGCCAGGGCTGGAGATTGTAATGGATATACCTTTAACTTGTTGTAACCCAGGATTTGAGTTGAATGTTATGGGAATTACTATAGCAGGAACTATAGCACCTGAACCAATGGAGGACAAGCCTTACAAGAAGCAGTGCAAGCACAGCAGTGTCCTGATCTAGCCCGGCTTTGGTGCCCAGTAACTCCACGCAACACACCACCTTTCCTGTCCTCAGTGACCACCATAACAGATGGAGCCCAAAATCATGGACTAAATGAACTCAGTGGACATTTGTGGACATTTTACAGACATTTCACAGGGGTCATAGACTGAGGGAATGATATCTGTGTGTAGTATCAAAGGATGGGAAGAG
This sequence comes from Platalea leucorodia, assembly GCF_965183815.1. Classification (NCBI taxonomy): domain Eukaryota; kingdom Metazoa; phylum Chordata; class Aves; order Pelecaniformes; family Threskiornithidae; genus Platalea; species Platalea leucorodia. Next base: position 35,977,551 of record NC_138827.1, on the reverse strand, counting down.
GGGGTGGTGGTCAATGAAGATGTATTGGATAGTGTGAGACCTAAGCATGACGTAAATGATATGGAATAAGGGGTGGAGAGTGTCCTGGCTTTGGCTGGGGTAGAGTTAATTTTCTTTATAGTAGCTAGTATGGGGCTATGTCTTGGATTTGTTCTGGAAACAATGTTGATAATACAGAGATGTTTTAGTTACTGCTGAGCAGTGCTTACACAGAGTCAAGGCCTATTCTGCTTCTCAACCCACTCCACCAGTGAGTAGGCTGGGGGGTGCACAAGAAGCTGGGAGGGGGCACAGCTGGGACAGCTGACCCCAACTGACCAAAGGGCTATTCCACACCATATGACATCATGCTCAGCGTATAAAGCTGGGGGAAGAAGAAGGAAGGGGGGGATGTTTGGGGTGATGGCGTTTGTCTTCCCAAGTAACTGTTATGTGTGATGGAGCCCTGCTTTCCTGGGGATGGCTGAACACCTGCCTGCCGATGGGACGTAGTGAATGAATTCCTTGTTTTGCTTTGCTTGCGTGCACGGCTTTTGCTTTACTTATTAAACTGTCTTTATCTCAACCCATGAGTTTTCTCACTTTTACTTTTCTGATTGTCTTCCCCATCCCACTGGGGGAGGGGTGAGCGAGCAGTGTGGTGCTTAGTTGCCGGCTGGGGTTAAACGATGACAGCAGTGCAGAGTCTACATTGTGCCAGGGCTCCTACTCCAACACACAGAAGGAGGCGTGCACCCAAGGAAGAAATGGTCAAGAATTACATAAACTTTGCTGTAGAAGAATTTTCTTGATAAAACTACCTATTTGAATGTTATTTCTGCAACTGTGACTTGTCCCCTCTGGGATCCTGGACTGACAACTTCAGCAGCTGGTGCATTATATGGAATGGTCCTTTAAAGTCTCCTTGCTGCTGAGTTGAGGCTTGTATGATTTTCAGTAGCATTTATAACCACTCAGGCTGCACCATGGTGTGATCCGTTTCACATGCCAGGAACTTTGATGGGGAGCGGTTGAGATTAATGATGACATAATACAGTAAGACGAGATAGTAATGCTCTTAGGCATGAATTAATGAAATACCATTGAGAATTTATCCTGCATGAATAAAAGGATTTGGAAGTTGTCGTTCTAAAAACCACATGAAGGATTTTACTGAAAAAACCACCGAACGCTCTGTTGAAACAGACAGGGTCCTAATGAACCTTTACTCCAGATTTTTGTCAGAGCTGGATCCATTAATTGAATTCCTACTAATTTACAAAGTGATTATATAAATGAGAGGCACAGGTCTCTTGCTTCCAAGGCTGTGGTGGTGCTAATTTTTATCCTCAACTCAATGCAAAGCTGGATTCCAACCTGTGGTGTAGTTGTGGAGTAGAGACCCGGCATGCCAGCAGCATCCATAAATCTGGGGTCCTTATCTCAAGTGCAGACTGTACAGCAAGACCCTCGCTTACTGAAATGGTAGCAATGCTCTTCATAAATGTGCAGGGTGACTGTCACCATCTATTTAAAAAAAATCTAAGGTATGCTTTACTGTGACCTCCCTGGCCTAAGTGTCTTTGCAGGGCTACACTTGAGGTGGAACAATTACTGCTGTGTCCCATCACTTTTCATTCTCCATCGTCCTCTAGAATTAGTGAGTTAAAACCCCAGTGAAGATGTTTGTATATATATATAATTGCCTATCATCTGTAGCTTCTCTTGATTTAAAAAATAATTTTATTCAGGGACAAAACTTTACACTAGCATATGTCATCATATAATCAAGTCTAGAAGACAAGTTTTGTTAGTTTTGAGGCGAAGTGGGATTACAACAGCACACAGGGACTGTTTCCTTTTTTTTTGTTAATGTCTGTTCTGAATAGTTCAGAAAAAAAATTCCTTAAAAATTAGGACATAAAATATGACACATATTTTATCCATAACTTATGTCAATTTGAAACACCTTTTATTGCCTACATAAGTGAATATATGTAAACTTTATTAGTAATTTCATTTCCAATTTAAAAGAAGCAAAGGTGTATTGTAGAATTCACAGATAAAGGTTAATTTTAACTATAAAGGTATTACCAGTGTTGCATTTCTTCATGTTATGGTTCACTTATGTAGAATTGAGATGTATTTTATATTAAACAATGCATAGCACCATTATACAACAGTTCACTAAATGCACATCCCATTTAATCTTTTGTAGGAATTAATATAACTGGACTGAAGTTACAAGGAAGAATTGAACTGAGCCAGTAGGGTTAACACTGATACTAACAGGAGATTACTAGCCATAAGAAAATTACAGCTCTTCTGAAAGACAGTGCCTAAAATAGCAGCATATTGTTGGCACCATCATAGGAACTGGTTAACTGATGACCCTGAAGAAACACTTGTTTCCATTAATTCTGCTGTCATTATTTCACTATCCTCGAACTCTTCCTCTGAATTCTTCTGTCCTTCTGATCCCAAGACAAGATGGCAGGAACGTGAGAGAGAACATAAAGAAATTACAATAAGCTGTCGGCTATATAATTATATTGTAACCTACTACACTGAGAAGTTACACCAACAGAAATCTGGCAAGGTATCGGCTGCTAGCTAAACACAGGACACTCACTAGCATAACATTAAAAAAACCAGGCTCACTAAAAAGCAACACCTACATTACAAAGAAGCTAACAAAAGAATTCCCTTATGATACTTAGGTTCAGCTGGTTCATCTTAGGTTCATCAGCTACATTTTCTTGTTTTATGAATACTTGTTACATTTGCAATGGAATATATATTTAAGATCACAATGCTACAAACCTTCTTCCAGCATGTAGTTTTGCCACCTTTAGTTAGACACAAAGGAGTACTTGCTCGAACTAGGGTTGAAGTTTCTGCTGAAAGCTCGTGATGTTATTAGGTCATGTGTACTGTAATTACTTGAGCACCACAATTTTGAAATCCCTAAGACATGATTTCCTAGGTAGAAGGCAGCAAGTATGCTTTTAAGTTGCCAGACAGACCAAGGGAATAATTTTTGCTCCAAAGAGTCTGCTGTATACCCTGAATCAGAACAAATTCTTATCTCATAGAGACTGCAGATTTTTAAAGCATCTCTACCATACAAACAGAAGTAAACAGTTTCTGATTGAATTTTAAATGTTCCAGTGACTCTACTGTAAACATAATAACTTTTAAGTGTTAAAGAACATACTGGCAAGAGTTACCAGTAGGGTTGATGGTGAAGATGCCGCCTTCTTCAAGAACAATTGCTACAGTGTCACGGTCCTGATTACAGATATATGGAGGTTATCTGAACCCCATGGTTCCATCACAACCTGGATTTTTCTTTTGTTTACAGAGTTTGAATTATCTCAACAGCAGGAAGTCTTGCCCAAAATATTCTTCTGAAATCCAAACTTTTTCAAAATGCATTGATTTATTTTCCAAATGGACTTTATATATTCCAATCCATTAGAAGGTAACAGAATTGATATGGCTTTCAAATGAAATTTTGCTGTTCTCATACATATAGTCACAGTGGCCACACATGAAACTGTGGCCTCTGTGATGACGGGGCATTAACTTTAGAGTTATTTGGAAGAACACAGTTTTGGAAGTTGTGACAAAAGAAGTCCTTGGCGTTATCTTTGAGAGGCCCTGGTTGAGAGGGACAAAAGAGGCTTGGGAATCATGACAACAAAGACTTCACACTTCCAATTTTGCCACTGATTTGTAGACAACATCTTGGGCATCAGCTGCCTTCTGCAGTTCTCTAGTCTGATAAAAATGGGGACAGTCATGCTTATTTATCTAACTCAAAACAGTGCCGTGATGGATTAATTATTTGGATAGCACTCCGAGTGCTATCCAAATGCTGCTTATTCATGTTTCCCCCACTGCAACAATTTATCTTCATCACTAATAATTGACTGCTAATTACTGTTGCCGAGAATATGATAGTGGTGTTTGCCACCTTATTTTTAATTTCAGTACAGATGCCTACTTAAAAGTTATGTAAATATATGAAATTACAGTACATTTTCCTAATGACCCTGCTATGTCTGAGTTTGATCCTATTCAATTGTGACTAGAGTAATGAATAGTAAAGATGACCTTTCTTCTGTAGAGCTATATAGACAGTTTCTATTGTATTCTCGACACTTAGATCATGAAATGTAAAGAAGCCATTCTAAGCAGGATACAGCTGGGTCGAAGGACTGCTGATGCCAATTATGCTTCGTACATAATAATGCACATTTTACCTATTTGGAAAAAAATTCACATTTATTTACTGTCAAACAGGTGTTAAACTTTACACTGGATATTAGTGATGGGCTCATTATTAACAGGTTTACAGAAAGGGATGAAAAAAGCAGAATTTTGTTGAAACAATTTACATTTCATTAGATTTTTATCATAAAATAAATTAATTACTAAATATAGGCAGAAGGAATATGGAAGAGTAATAGTTATGTTTTATTTATTTTTTTAAAGGACAGGCACCTTTTATTCACGAGAAAGCTTGTGAGAAGTGTCCAGTGTCCCCTTTACCCACCCAACCCTGATTAAAGAATGAACAGGGAATTGAGTTACAATCTTTGTTAGCTATACCAAATTTGTGCAAGGCTTGGCATAATTGGCTTCTAAAACAATTTTCTCCCCAAATTATGGTTTTTGGCAATAAAAATTCAAAACGTAAGAATAAAAACTAACTTGTCAAAGCAGAACACTGTTTACAGTGAAAAATAAGTGAAAACGGGTAGAACTTGCATTTTAAACATACTACCGTACTATGAACAGAGTGTAAGAAAAACAGCTTATAACATATGTGCAACCAAGAGCTTTTCACAATATTTTCTTCAAACTCTTTAAAATTATTTTTTAATGACAATTATATTTCAGTTGGACACAAATGTATTTATTTTACCCTAGCAATAGAACAAAATATAATTTCTTTAGCCATTTTTTCATGAGAACGGTTCATTGTACAGTTGAGGAAATATATGAAATAAGGCCTGTGGCTTGATTGCTAGTGGTTAGACATGTATTCAATCTTTGCCCTAATGGAAAAGATTTGCAGTGAACTGCATACTGATGCAGAATATCTCTCCTGCTTTTGCAAGTCTTGTCAGGAATAGTAAGGTACAGTAAATTTGTCCCACAGGATTTTAGAGCCTACGCCTTGTATATAATACAATGTAGGCCTAGAAAAAAAAATGTTGCAGCCATATTTACAAATTTAGTTCACAAACTGCTGCAGTAAAATGGCTGGAAAGTGTTTATTTCTCTTTTTTTCACAACTTTGTTAAATTCAGCAGCAGAAGATATCTTAAAATACCTTGTTGGTATTTCTTTCCTTTGTAACAAATAATTCATTTTAGTATACTCTGTGTATATACAAAGTTTTTGTTTTATAAAAATTCACAGAACTGCGAGGTCCAGTCATCCCCGTTACTGGAGAACCACAGGGTCAACAGAATTGTCTCTTCAAGCAGATATGAGGGAGCCTGCATGGGGCCAATTAAGTCTTTTTAATACCTGTACGTGGCCTTTAATATTTCTTTGCTACACTATTAAAGGCTTGTCACTAGTTGCATTTGTCCTTCTCTAACATCCCCTTCCGGAATACATCCTTCCTTGTTAATGGGAATTATATAGCCGTCGCTATTACCCCTGCTGATTTGATAGTACATCTGAAGCTGATGGCCAGCTCCTAGGTTTGGCATGCTCTTGTAGTAAATGTCCTCATTTTCACTCCTCCTGGAGGGAGAGAGATCTTCTTCAACATCGGGGCTGCTCTCTGGATACGGAGAGTCTCTGAGATTGGGCATGCTCGTGTAAAGAGAGTCTCTGTTGGGGGACTGGAGGTGATCGTCAGCCTCGGCTGTCAGCTGTGAGACATAGCTGTCGGTTCCCTCGGTCTTCACTTTCTTCTGGGGCTGGTACAGAAGGGAGTGAGTCCGCTGAGGAATGAGTGGGGCCTCAAGCTCTTTGTGGTGGAGCTCCAGCCCGGGGGTGTCACTGTGCATCAAAGATGAGGCATCTGCCACAATGGCGTCATCTTCGCTACTGCTCCCGCCGATCACAGCTTTGGCTGGTAGCGTGCGCTCCAGGTTGTGGTTCTTGCTGCTGCCCCGCAGGTTGTTGTGCACTAATTCTGAAATGATCATTTTCTCAAAAGCAGTATCATTCAGGCTTAGTCCACAGTCTACAACTTGCACACTGTCGTTATAGTCTCCGTTGCGCAATGAGTAGCTGTTGTTGAAATTACCATTTAGCGGTAGAGTATCCATGGCACTTGTATCCCTGGCATTGTTCAGTGAATGTCCTGCAACGGAAAAGGACATCTCTGGTTATTGCCTGATGTGCTTTTTATCACTTTTTTTTTTTTTTTTTTTTTTAACAGAATTCTTTAATGTAGTTCAGGACAAAGTTGTACTTGGAAGTAAGACTTGAGAAAAGTTAGGTTATTGAACATTCTCAAATGTAAACATTTGCACACCTTATAGGAAAGATGCATTTTAAAAATAGTAACATGTATTTCCTGTGGGGAATAGTGGTATTTTAATTTCTTAATTTAGTGTCAATTCTGTGACTCTTCCACAAGGAACTGTTCACTCCATGCCCTTGCATATGTAATGCAAAGCAATTCATTTGGAAACATCTATGTTTTGAAGTACACCACCATGATTTAGGAAAAGAAAATTAACAGAATTTGTCCTAAACGACACTAAATTAAAAAGGAATTAGATCACAGACATAACTGAAGGTAAATGTACAACATAAACCCACATAACTGGCAAGCAACTACTTTAACAACATTTCTAACGTTTTTTCCTTTTTTTTGGAGATGAAGTAAAGAAAAGAATGAAAAAAATGGATAAATACAAAGAATTCATGTTAAACAAGGACAGCCATCTTTCACACTACAGGGACCAGGGCCCACAAGCACCATCCAACAACACGATAGACAGCAGGTGGAATGACTCACTTTGGACAACTCACATCATGTCTGTCTGCTCAGGCTATCTGGCCTAAGAGTAGCTGATATATAAAAGAAAGTAAAATGATTTATTGTAACATGATGAAGAATTACTGAGCTTCTCAGCAACTTAGTCAGAGCAAGGGTTCAGCAAATTAGATTACTAAGCAATAACAGCTTTTCTTTTCCCACTTAATGTAATTTTTTTGCACTAATATTCTGTCTGCCAACAACGGCCCCAGGCTTCTAAAGGTCAAAGTTTGCCTGCAGTCTGCATCAGTCACAGTGACAGCGCTGAATGAACCAGAATAGTTAATTAAGAGTTAGGCCCACAGTTACCATGGGCATGGAAGTCAAATGCAGAAATGTTAGGAATTTCTGTAAGTATGGGTCACAGAAATTAAACCAAAGAATAAATATTAGTTGTGGAATGGGAAGAGGAAATCAGCCATGGCTGATATCTCATAGCTGCTGGAGGAATGACAGATTGGGTAAGTCTGCTGGAAACATGAAAAGAAGTTTAAAGGGGAAAAAAATGAAGTCTTATGATGATTAAGGTCTTTATGTTTTTGGTTTTGGCTTTTTTTTTTTTTTTTGGTAACACGATAAAGAAAAGGTTTTCCTATAGACACAAAGACATGTAAACTATGACAGCACAGTGCTTCCCAAGCAAAGGAAAAAGAAACGAAAAAAAAAAAAAAAACTTTGAAAGAAATTAAACAGTCTGAACCATGGAAAGTCAGATGGTTAGAGCATTCCTAGAAAATCACTTTATCTACAGATATGTCTGGAAGTAAAGAAAGAATGGAGTGACTTTACTGAAATGAGACTGACCACTGTGAGGCTGCTGCATTATATGCAAGGCTTGGAGGAGTATAAGAAAAAAGTTGTTTTGGAAAAGATTATACATTTTCCTGTTTTGGGTTTTTTTCATAATTAAAGCTGCAGCTTATCCTAGAAAATTCAATCTTCTCTGGAAAATATTGTTTTCAATTAAAAAGTAATTGCATTTTCTCATGAAAAATTTTTGTCTTCAACTTTAAAAAAAGAGAGTAATAATTTCCAAATAAATTCGGAGTAATTTGCAAATCATTTTGTATTTTCATTATTGTTAACTCCTCTCCATGTGTGCTGATTTAAACAGTGATGAGGGTTGTTTGAAAGGTCTCTTTAAGCTTTGATTAAACAACTTTGTAGTTTTGCAATTCCATATATGTTCCAAGATTTTTCTTGCAATGGATTTAGCTGCACAGAACATATGGCATTTATAAAAGTAGACAACACATGGACCACATGCTGGCATTCATTTCCCTCATGAAAGTGATTTAATTCTATAATTTTAATTCTCTTTTCTTCTGCTAAACAGATACCAAAATATATCTGATAATCCAAAATGAGTTTTCTATGATATACTGCAGAGTTAAGTATGCTAGAATATATTCAAATTGGTTTGATGAGGCAAATTTTTTTGCCCATGATCAGGTAATTCATTTGAAATCTTTCCATAGCCTGTAGCAAGATTACTGTGGGAATGTAAAAATATAAGTAAATTGTTAAGCATTTCTGCTTGACACTGCTTTGGTTTTAAACAGCAAATTATTTCAGCATTGCGTAACTTCTGTTACCAATAGGGTTTGCTACAGACCTCATGTTGTTTCCCAAAAAGCAGTATGCAAGTACTTTTTGAATGTGGAAACATTTCGTTTGCAAATTGTGAACCACTTGCCCGCTGAGTCTACTTCATGACCGCTAGTTATGTTTTAATTGTGCCCATTAAAAATCATGCTGAAAAAATTTACATTTGATAGGCAAAGTTAAGTTTTACTCCCATACTTGTCTCTCTGTAGGTTGCTAGAGGAAAGCATAAGGAAAGTAAGAAAACAAGAGAATGAAAATAGAAACTACAGTTCAGTTAAAAAGGAAACTTGAAATAAAAACTGGAAACAAGGTTTTATGAGCTCTTTATAAAGATTTATCTTTCCAGTTATACTAAAGTGATCTTATGACTCATCAAACAGTAACTGCTAGATATTTACTGATGAATTGCACCGTAGTTAAAAAAAGCAACTAGATAATGTAACAACAAAATGTTAAGGTAAGTGATGACACCCTTCATTCCTACAGAACTAAACTGTTCTAACTGTTAATCTCAGGATTTTCCTACAGGAAAATGATCTACCATAAAGCTGCACTATACTATAGTTTAGATCTATTTGACGCTGGATACAATTTTCTACACTGGGGTATCCAAAGGTGTCAAGATGCCTTGCGCTGCTTTAGTATCTAATCCGTTCCATAAGCAGGTTTTTCTCAGCAAACTTTAGAGTCAACCTTATATTGCATAGACATGATACCTCTAAGTGATATATATCTTGAAGATGGGCTCTCGGACCATGTGTTGTCAGTCCTGTAATAGTATATTAAGATTTATGCCACCTGTGTTAAAAACATGGATAATTATTGGTAAATACTGTTATGGCAAAGGCATTACTATAATATAGTGCAGTTTTACAAGCTGACATTGGCAATACTGTATTTCTCGAACTGACAGAAATTCAGAATGTATGGCTAGGGTATTGCAACTTTAGTTTCTGTCTAGGGAAAAGAAGGGATTTGGAGCGAGCCAAGAAAAGCGGTTTTATTCAGGAAGTATAAGCACACCTGGTGAGTTAAACACAGGAGCTGAAGGGGCATTACATACAACTGTTTCAGCGAGCAATGTGTTATAGGGGTTGTTAGTGCCGTGTGGTCGAAGAAGAGGGTTTGTTAGTAGGTAATTGCCAGTCATTCCTAAAGCAAAAGAAACAGAAAAAAATGTCAGTTCTTTAATTTTAGGCTGACAGTTTCAATAAAGAATATTTTTTATTCATCATGAATCATGTAGGACTTGTCAAATGTAATTCAGCTGAAAATTTCTCAATGTATTTGAGCTATGTATTTGAAATGGGAGTAGGAAAATACAGTTAGATTCCAGTAATTCACAGGTGCTGTCCAAATCCCCAAAGTAAACATCTGGTGAGAGTGACATTTACTAATGTATACAACAAGAATAGCAATTAAATGTGTAGAGATCAAGGTACTACATAAAGCTATTATAACTTTAAAAATGATCGTATGGAACACTTCTGTCCAGAATTGAGAGAACTGAATTTCTCAAATTGAAAGGTATTGAAAAATCTCTTATGACAGGATCAGAGCTGTTATTCACTTTATTAAAAACACACGGATAGTGGAAGGGAATTGCTGTTTTCAAACAGACAGTGGATGACAAACTGCAAGAAGCATATCTTAGTATATGCAAAAGTATGCATGCTGAGGGGAAAGCAAAATATTTGCTCTAAGAAATCAGAGCAGTCACATTTTCTCCCGGGATATTCATGCTGCAAATTTATCTGCCACATTTTAAAAAAGAATTCCTCGAATAACAGATTTTCTTTAAACAATCAGTTTACAAACAATGTAAGACGAAGCAAAATACTACATAAACAGATTTTTTAAAACCCATTTTACATGTTAATGCAACACCATTTAAACAACTTTTGGAATAATTAGAAAAAAAATCAGTGTATTTTGAGAAGTTATTAAAAAGTCAATTAATCTCTGATTTCTAGCTACTAGAAGAAAAATGGTTTGGAATAACGACAAAAAAAAAAAAAACCAACACAAAATGCTGTGATTTAAAACTTATTTTAAACATTTCATTAAGATAAAGTTCCGCTTGCTTTTCTATTGCACTGCACAGCAGTATATCAGGATCAGAGTATTACGACCCAAGGACAACTAAAGAGCCAGCTATACTTTTATGGTATGGATATTTTTATTTGGCAAGGAAAAGATAGCATATATTCCAAATATTAATGCTTTTGTACTACCACAGATACTTGGTAGCAGAAATGAGAAGAAAATTCTAAGATTCAGAGAATTATTGCCTGATTATGCTAATCTTATTTGCAAGTTTGTATCAGTGAACACCTAAAAAGGTTTCATCATAGTTTTTTCAGTTGTAATGTACTTATTACTAGATATACTAACTGAAATATATTTTGCTTGGGGTTTTTTTATGTACTATGTTTAATCTTCATTAGAATTACTACCTGTAATTTATAGTTAAGAGAATTTTTTTTAATCCAAAATTTTTTGCCACCTTTAAAAGCTTGATTTTTATTTTAAAGGAAAAATAACACTTGCCATTAATTACTAAACTACCCTTATATGTATGTATCACTGAGACAGTGACAATATTGTAATTGAATAAAGAGGATATTAATTTTTCTAATCATGGCAGAACATCTCCAGTGACTTGAAACTGGAGCTCCGAAACAGGGAGAGGCTTCCAAGACCTCTGTTCAACTCTGAATTAACTGAGGGTGCAGCATGGTTAGAGCAAACCTCAGGAGTCAGACACATCAAGTGAGGGTGAAATCCCAGACTTTTATCTATAGCGTATTTATGGGCTTTTAATAAGACACTAGAAGGGAATGTACTTCTTTCTTGGGCATGAAAAATATACATTTTTTTTTTACTTAGGAGAAGTTATTTAATTTTGATTTTGCCAGAGAAAAATACAAGATTCAGATCAGGGGAGCAGTGAGAGACATAGGTCTTATCCACTTTCTATATGCCAAATAGCAAAAATAGAATCATGCTTTCTGAAATCTTTTCTTTTGCAAAATACCACACTTTTTATTTCCAAAATAAATGTGAGTTAAGTACATGTCCCTACTACGAAATCTTGAAAAAAAACAAGGGAGGAAAATTTGCTAGTTGTGGTTGATGAGGGCTTTACAGCAGCCCTGACAGTGATGAATTTTCTGTTTGAAACTTTCTGAGTTGAGCAGGAACTGGTTGCAATGAGATCAGGGCTACGTGTTCTTCTCCTAGGGATGTGGGTGGAAGAACAGGCTTTGAACTTGGCTTGCACAGAGCAGTCTTCCCTCCATTGCTAGCTCAAACTGCCTTAAAAAAACACAGAGGGAAGGGGAGAAAGGAAGGGACATTCTGTCTCGGTTAATACCCTTGTCTTCTAGCTGGACATGAGAATGAGCTTACAGATTTCAAAGTCTATTTGAGCTGAGAAATTTGGAGTTTTGGCTTCTCTGTGCCTGAAAATCTGGATTCTATTCCACGTGACAGATACGATGTTCTTTGAAATAGAAAAGATAAATGCTTTACAGACATCTTTTGCATAGAAATGATATCAATTAGATTTCACTGGGAAAATTTCTGCACCTAAAAATCATAGTCAAATATGCATTAAAATGTTACTGCACTCATATTTCTGTTTCAGATTTAACCTATAAAGGTTAGGAAAGATTTAAAATTATGATCTTGCTTCTAAGTTAAATTATTGATGAAACTTATTTAAATACATTCCCACAAATGGAGGAATTCAACTTCTATAGCAGGGGGCCAGTTGAGGGAACATGGTTTTAAAATGTGCTGGTGGATGACTTTAAAACTCTACTTTTAGAGAACATTTGTTCCAGAATTTTTTTTCAAAACATTCTTTTCAATTCTTCTGTGTTAAATCATATAAAATCTGTATAAAATTTAAGGCTTCTAAAACTGAAATGTTCCCAGTGACTGACCTTGATTAAGTGTTGAAGTGCTGTTGATGTCACCTGAGATAAAAGACGATTCAGATTGTTTTCTCACAGTGTCATTCCACATCCTCCTTATACGACTCTGTTAACATAAAGCAGTGAAACAGAAGCATAGTAAGTTACAAAAAGATTTTTTTCTACTTATGTGCTATTATGTAGAATATTTGTGTTTATTTTGGCCTAAAGTAAGCCATTCTTCTAACATGGAGCGAAACTCCTTCTTTTGTTATTAAAACTCTAATTTATTAAATTTCATTTACATGAAACATGGTTGGTATAAGCCTTCCTATAAACCAGCCCCTAATTACAAGAAAAATAAGGTGTTTACATTAGACCAAAGTAAAAGGAAATGTTTAAAAAGAATCAATTCTACTACGCAAAGTATGTATTTGCCATCTAAATGATAATACTGAAAAGACAATTAGTACTTCTGATTGGAACACATCTCAGTAGGCTTTTTATAAATAAGGTTAATTAAAAGATGCTGTCAAAATCTTTGTTACCTGAGTGCCAGAGGAATAGCGAGCACTAGTTCTTGTTGTTGATGCCTTCACTGAACTGTGGGGACTCTCAGTTGGTAGTCCACCACAGCAGTAAGAATGCCGGAAGCATTTGCCATATTCCTTACGTACCTATGGGGGAAAAAAATTATTTAGCACAAAAAATACTGTCGAATACCTCTGCTGCCAAAAAGACATTAACCTTGCATTGAAAATACTCACGCACTTTTCAAGCAAATAGACAATTCTTGTCTATTGAATTGTTGGCCATTAGCAAAATCAGGTATTTTTCCCTACTTAGCAGCAGCATTATCAACTATCCAGGATTTTTGAACAAATTATTTCCAAAGTATACACGCACTTCATTTAGATATGCCTGAATAATCATTACTGAGTTATTTATGGGATTATTTTTATTTTGCCTTCATATTGTAGATTAATAGAGTTAAGTTTATGTGAATTGAATGCTGGCTGAAAATAGTCCTTTTTATATGAGCTTTTGGTGCAGAAACCATAGAAAGCCTATCTTCCCATCTTAGCACGCAAGAAGGGCTGAGGTAACTAGCCTTCACACTGCGTGGTACTCCCCATTAAGTTATCCCTTCCAAGGAAGTGTGCAAAACCTGCAATGACTATAAATGCATTTTTGTATAAAGTTACTCTGTAACTCAAACAGCTGCTAGTTGATATAGGTCACACCTGCTTTGGGATTGTACAAAGCCCACAAATGCTCCTGCCCTGCTCCAGGCAGAGCGCCAGCTATGCTGGCGGAGGCATTGTTGCTGTTTCAGAGTCACATTTTGAACCGTAAAGGCTGGCAAATGAAGCATCTTTCACTTTTAGGACCAAAACCCCAAATCCTCATTATTGGCTTTGCTGAAACTAGAAATCTGAATACACCTATGCACATGAGATTTTTGTCTGACAGAGCAACAAAACTCATTAATGATTCCACTATTTGGTCTGCATTTGTTCATCTTCTGTTTCCAGTGACTCACTGGAAACTTTAGTTTTGTAATTTATGTGTGCTAACATTTGTCATGAAAGTAATTGGGATTAATTTACAGAGTTAATTCTCTCATATTCGGTGACTGCTACACTGGCTACTACTTTCGGATAACAGAAGAGTGCATACACATCTCAGCAACATGACAGGATCAGTGAAAGGACACAGTGGATAAAATTTTTAAAGATGCGTGAGTCTAAATTCGTAAATCTTCCACCAGATACTTGGGAATCTAAGTGTCACTCCTACATCAATGAGACTCCTAAGTTTCTGGGAAAAGTGGGATTTCAGCTAATCTGGAAATTCTGCTTGACCTATGAATATAAAGGACAGAAAGAAAGTTATGGGTACGTAAAAAAGGGAGAGGGGAAAATGCAAACTGTTAATAATGTGGATTTACATATGCCATGTGCTGTTTTCGATATTACAAGAATTTTACTCATGGAATACATACTGTGATGTTTCTATAAACCACAAGGTTGAAGAAAATTTCAATAGTTACTGCCTTAACTTCAAGCTAGGGACAATTACTCATCTTTTTATAAAAGTGTATGGTACATATTTTAAGTGAACTCCTATCTATATCAGCACAAAAGACACACACAAAAAAAATGAAAACAAAAATGCACGGACATAGAATTATAATCTTTAACTCTGCAATCTGAAAAACATAAATCTCTATATATATCATCACTAGATAGTGTAACACCTAAGAAAATACATTCCTGAACACTAATGGATATTAAATGCTCCAAACCACTACATAGTAGAGACAATAGCAATCAAAACTGTCTTTTTACCCAAATACCACCCGCCAGGGCTGGTTTTGCCTAATGCCTATATTGCAGTGAATGTACATTATCTGTCAGTACTGCGCATTCCACTGTCATTACTTCTAAATTATAGCTTGTTGGAAACTGATGGAAGCAACAGCACTATCATTCTGTCAGAATTGGAAACATAATAGTTTTCACTTTCACAATTCTATTTCTCTGTTCAATTTAGTGACCAACTAGTAATAACAGAATAAAAAGACTACATTAGCTATGCAGACAGAGGATAGGATGATATCCAGTCAAAGGCATTGAAACTTAAAAATCTTAAATGGCAGCTTTAACATTCTTTCAGGTATAAATCCTATTGCTCTAGGTTATGCTTTTTCACACTTGACTGGTATTTTAATATTGCATTTGCCGACTCCACTTAATATAAAAACAATGCACAGCTGTAAAAAGAAATAAAAAAGGAATCTGTTTTTGATTTTCAAGTCCAATACAAGTGGTAGAGAGGGGAACACTATATGAAATCCTAATCTAGAAATTATTTGCATTTTGAGAATGTTTGCATTTTCTTCCCCCTCTTCTTTTCTTAGGCTCAATCTCCTCTCTAAGTGTGCTTTTGTTCTCTCCAAATGAGAGGAGTGCGGTGTTCATCTGGATAAAATTCCTTCTGTCCACCAGATCGTTTCCTAAAACATGGCTGAATGCCATTGTCTACACCAAATTTAGAGACGCTGATACTGTTAGAGCTGGTACAGTCGAGAACATGCAAGAATGTAATTTTTGTACTTACACAGCAACGCTTTATCTAACGGTCTCAAACCATTTTATAAATATCAGCTAATTATGTCTCTTGTGAGCTAATTATAATGGGAGTTAATAATTGCTAGGTCTCCAGCCTAAAACTGGTAAAAATATTTAGAATCTAAATATTGCAAACTGGGTATTTCGAAATGCAGGCTGTATTGCATTTTATGTTAACTTTTTTTGAGTGGGATTTTTTGAAGTTTACCCTTCCTCCCAACTCTCATTACTTTAATTTGCTACGCCTTCTAACACAGGCTATGAGCTTTTTTCTTTTGTCCTTCACTAAAGCACCTTTAAGGCATCCTTGGAAGCAGTCCACCCTCAGGCTGGGAAAAAGGAGGGGTGCAGGGAACCCAAAGAGAATCCCACCCTGCTGCGCCCTTCACCTCCTTCTCTCCTCTTTGCTCCTCTCTTCCATGCAAGCTTTCCCTCTCCCCAGCAGATCTGCTCCTTCTGGACCCCTCTGCTCCCATCAGGCAAAGGGGAGCAGAACTAATTTAGCACATCCCACTCATGAGGGAAGGCTCTTGGCAGGGAATTCCAGTTTTTCCAGTTAAGAGCATGAAGCTGTTGGATTGCTGGGGGAGGCAAACACTTGAAAAGAAGTAGTCATGCTGGCATCTTTGGAAAACTCTCCCCGTTAGCAGTTGTCTAGTGTTAACGAGTACTTTTTTCTAAGGTGTGTCGAAGTTCATAATAAAATTAATTTTTAGATCTCACTTAATTTTGCAATGAACGAGCACTCATAATGCAATCCCTGCCTATCACCCGTAGCTTTATGTGGCAGCTTAATGGGATCTCAGGAGAGGTCCTCTGCCTTGATCTGAGAAACAGAAAGAGTTTCCAGGCTGAGATGGGCTGATATTGTAAATGATCCTTTGTTTGCAGTGCTGCGGTGGGGGCAGGATTTGTTTCATGTGCACATAAAGGACTTTTGGCTATAAGTCCAGAGTAATACGTGCCACATTACCAATGTTAAACGGTACATTTTCTATAGTAATTTTCTTCCCAAAGCCTCAAAACTTTTCAAGCCCAGGCTGGAAATGCTGCATCCATTTTAAACTCACCCAGGCCACAGAGCAGTTATGTGACTCCCACAAGCACACACAGCAAGAATTGCTTTTGAATCCTAGTCCCCTCCTCAAACTACTTCAAAATACTCCAATTCTTGACATTGCTACTTTTTTCTCTATTTTTTTAAGAAATATAGGTGGTATTTTTAAGGAGGTAGGGAACACACATCTGTGTTTTCAGTAACTTACTTTCTTTTGAAGGGCACAATGAAAGATGAAAATAAACATTCCTTGGAAAGCATTAAATACTGTGAAGAGATACGTCATCACAACAGTCCCCTCATTGATAAACAGCAGGCCAAATGACCATGTTAGGCCAAGGAGACACAGGAGAGCAAATGCACCCAGGACCCAGGATCTGTAAAAGAAAATTAATTTTAGCAACATTACTTATGAGAATCCATGTCGCCAAATCCAATATTAACATTTCAGTTCCTGCAGTTGACTTTTACTAGGTTCATATTCAAATGTAAAAATTCCTTGGGTTTAACCTTTTATCTATTAAAGAAAGAACAATTCCATTTGGTACTCTTAGTCTCCAGTGAAAACAGCAAGAGTAGATATGACCTTTTCCTTTCTCAAGAACTGCATAGGATGTCAAAACTATTTTGAAATGCAGAAGTATAGCACAAGCTCCAGCTACTCCATTGCTTTATCTGCTTTTACAAAAGAGATTGATAAGTCTGGCTGAGCCACTAATCACACCATAGATTTTAAACAGTGGTGCTGCCATATGACACCAAATAATGTAGCACAAATGCACAAAGGTTAAACAGCAGATTAAAAGCCTAGAGCCCAAATCTTTAATGCTCCGATAAACTCAGCTAAACTGAAGCTAGATGATCTAACTTCCGCATGAAGAAACCCTGCTGAAATGTGACAAAAATATGGATATTGCTCTACAGAATAGTCTAAAAAAGATTCCATCATGAATAGGTTAAGGAAAAGGAATTGTAGAGAACGGCACAGAATGAAAGGGAAAGGGAATTTAGTCAGTGAATTCCACATCTAACTAATGATCTTACTTGATAAATGGCTTATTATCTTCATAGCTAGAAAGCATTATAAGCAGAAAAGAGAAACAAAATTATTAGACAGAATTGAAACAGAAATTGTAAGAACATTTTTAATTGTCTATAAAAATTAGTCAAAATTAGGAAATTCAAAATGCAGAGGCAAGCAATTTAAAATTATAAAGGCATATAATAGTTAAAAATTCTTTAGCAAATCAGGTATCTCAAAACTAGTTAATTAAAATTAAGGGAAATCCACAATATTGACCGAGTTTGTAAAGTTAAAAATCATGCTAGAAATTTGTTAATGTAGGGTTCTATCTTACCCAGGTAAGTCCGTATTATAGTAGCCATCACAAACACGGTAATTACTGGTGTGGATGAGAAGACAGAAAGAGGAAAAGGAAGAAAAGAGAGAGATGCTAAAGATTAGCTCTCTCTCTCATCATGCAACATGCAATGAAGCTGATACTGACCTATCTAGAACATCTAGTTCACAATGTTAGCCTTACTGAAAATCTCCCTTTGCCATTTTCAACATTCAAAGCAAATCTGTAAGACCCTTTCACATCCAACCCTCAGTGTTAGAAACTTGCACCATCCCTTCAGTGTTGATAATAAAAACCTTCGGTACAACGTAGAGCTATACAGAATACAGTAAAAGACTATCTCAAGAAGCAAGAGCTGCCAAAGCCTTGTTAATTATGTAACACTTATATTACTCTGCAAAAGGGATACTGCAGTACAGCACCATGATAAAGTAAACGTTTGTTAAATTAGCATGAAACAGCAGATAATCTTCAAGTTAACAATAATAATAGAGTCAATTCTCTTGGGAGAACAGGATTACGAGTAGAAACTGCTCAGAATCCCTAAATCAAAAAGTCATTTAACAAAACAAACTTAATATAATCATATCAGCCATGCAAACAGGAACATCATTTTTGAACTGCATTTTAAATACAAATGAAATTACTACAGTGCTGTGGCATTTCCGTGAAACAGTTTCTTGGCACTAGTTCCAGGCTGAAATTATCTAATTTTGACCGGCGTTTGTGACATTACAGCAACAATGTGACGAAAGCAGGATTGGCTCTGTTTGCTTCTAATTGACATCTGCAGTTGCTGGGAGACAATGGCATGTGCTCCTAATGGAGAGTAGCTTTCAATCAGTTCAGCGATCAGAAAATAATCATAGTTCTCATACTTGAACACAAAGCACTTACTTAATGTTTTCCAACCTGCTAGAGTCTGGTTTCAAAGTGTTTGAGTGCTTCACCATTTTGCACAATGTGATCACCAGGAAGATAAGATTCAGCTGTCAAAACAGATAAGAATGAAATTAAACTACTTCAAGTAATAGGTTGAATAATGGTGATGTTACAGACTAAACAAAACCCCTGTAGTTTATTTTCAAATATGTAGTGAAACTGGGTAACTGTATCAGACAGTCTGTAAAAGGTGATTGCAAATACAGATGAGGGGAAAAAAATGTTTGAAGTCCTTGTTTCACTTAATTTTCCAATTTCACCTCATCATCATGAACCTCCATGTTTAGCTCATGTCCAACACTTGTCATTGTCAGTCTAGCGCTGTCTTCCAGCATGTTGTGCTCGGCCCCTGTTCACCTTCACCTGTCACCTCTGGCCCTGTTCCCCGTCTCACTGACTTCCTCCGAGGTCTATGGTTACCCCTTTACTGTACTACACTAGTTGTCTTTTTATCACCCCATCCTGCTTCTGGAATGTTTTTTGCCTTTGCTGGCTTCTCCCTTTTTTTTTATTCCCTTTTGTTCTCACAAATCCCACTGGGGTCTTCAAAACAGCTTAAATGTAACTGAAGAAAAAGAAAAAGAAAGAGAAAAAGAAACACAAAGATGTAGCAAATGCATCAAACTTAACAGTGCCATAGACATGTGCTGGTGGTGCACCCTCCTACTGCCCTCTTTCCCTTTGTAGTCTGGATTCTGTCGAAGCGAGACTGCATGCCGCTTGAAGGGAAGGACTATGCTGTCTTATTCTTGTTGTGTCATTCACATAGATAACACTGGGGAAGATACTGAAGGTAATTTTTTATACTTTTTCTATTGTGAAGCAGAATCACAGGTATCAAGAGATACTAGGTGCCTTTCTCCTATCGATTTCAAAGCATGTGAAAAGCATAGGTAAGCCAAATACAAGGATGCCTGTAGAATATGGGTTGAAAAGCTGTATACAGTTAATTTGAGTAATTAGTACGTGCTGTCCTATATAATGTAGACAATCCAAATAAAATCCTATGTTTGCAAACAGTAAGAGCTATGTCCTTTCGGGGAGAAGACATGCATCCTTATCTACTAGTATAATGGTCCACAAGAAATGGCTGAACCGATAGCTAAAATAAGATGGGAGAATATGCTTGGACATCCTTATGTCCTGATTTCAGCTGGGACAGAGTTAATTTTCTTCTTAGCAGCTGGTATAGTGCTGTGTTTTGGATTTAGGATGAGAATAATGTTGATAACATACTGATGTTTTGGTTGTTGCTGAGTAGTGTTTATAGGAGTCAAGGACTTTTCAGCTTCCCATGCTCTGTCAAGTGCACAAGAAGCTGGGAGGGGGCACAGCCAGGGTGGCTGACCCAGACTGGCCACAGGGCTATTCCATACCGTATGGCGTCATGCTCAGTATATAAGCTGAGGGAAGAAGAAGAAAGGGGGGGACATTCAGAGTGATGGCGTTTGCCTTCCCAAGTAGCCGTTACGCGTGATGGAGCCCTGCTTTCCTGGGGATGGCTGAACACCTGCCTGCCGATGGGAACTAGTGAATGAATTCCTTGCTTCGCTTTGCTTGCGCACGCGGCTTTTGCTTTACCTATTAAAACTGTCTTTATCTCAACCCACGGGTTTTCTCACTTTTACTCTTTCGATTCTCTCCTCCATCCCACCGAGGGGGGAGTCAGCGAGTGGCTGTGTGGTGCTTAGTTGCTCGCTGGGGTTAAACCACACCACCTTATAATACATATATTAGATAGGTTATAACCCCATTCTTACAGTCTTCTGTATATATCTGCAACTGATTATTGATGGACAATGATCAAGCCCAGTCTCTCATTCTGGGGAGCCTTTGGTTTGAGACAGCATCAAAATCATCACATTTTTTGTAACATTGGGGATATCAGTTCATACCAGATGTGTTCCTACAGCTGTGCCACAATAGTCAGAAATGCCACTCAAATCCTAATAAAGAGCAGGTCTTAACAATCTAGAAAAGAGATGTATTTTGAAGGCTCTCATCAGAGCCTGTTAATAAAGACATGTATTATAGAAATAATTCCTACTGCTAAGGCCAATCAAGTTATCACTGCTGCTGCTGTCTCAAAATCAGGATGGACTATAATGCAGTTCTCAACACCAGAACAGTGTTTGGCAGCTTTTGACCTCATCAGTCCTGATTCAAAGTAAAACATATTTACAATTGTATCTTGAGATTAATACAAAAAGCATATGTGATACAAGTAACAAAAATAAGCTTTTATAATTTATTTCTGTCTATATTCCAAGAACTGACAAAAAATGCTCGACCTTTAAGTGGGGGTATGTACATGGTGTAAGTTAAGCCTGATTTCCATTGCTGCAAAATGCAACAGAAGTGTCAATATCTCATGACCCTGCTACATATCTTTATTTTATAGAATCACAGAATCATAGTATCGCTTAGGTTGGAAAAGACCTTTAAGATCAAGTCCAAGCATTAACCTAGCACCCCCAAGTCGACCACTAAACCATGTCCCTAAGCACTACATCTGCATGTCTTTTAAATACCTCCAGGGATGGAGACTCAACCACTTCCCTGGGCAGCCTGTTCCAATGCTTGACCACCCTCTCGGTGAAGAATTTTTTCCTAATATCCAACCTAAACGTGCCCTGGCTCAACTTGAGGCCATTTCCTCTTGTCCTATCACCTGTTACTTGGGAGAAGAGACTGACCCCCACCTCGCTACAACCTCCTTTCAGGTAGTTGTAGAGAGCGATAAGGTCTCCCCTCAGCCTCCTCTCCTCCAGACTAAACAACCCCAGCTCCCTCAGCCACTCCTTGTATGACTTGTTCTCTAGACCCTTCACCAGCTTTGTTGCCCTTCTATGGACACACTCCAGCATCTCAATGTCCTTCTTGTAGTGAGGGGCCCAAAACTGAACACGGTATTCAAGGTGCGGCCTCACCAGTGCTGAGTACCAGGGGACTACCACTTCCCTAGTCCTGCTGGCCACACTATTTCTGATGCAAGCCAAGATGCTTAGGTAATGACTAATCAGTACAGAAACACTTCATTATATCATTGTGCTGATTTTGATTGAGATAGAGTTAATTTTTTTCATAGTAGCTTGTATGGGGCTATGTCTTGGATTTGTGCTGATAACAGTGTTGATAATACAGGGATGTTTTCGCTGTTGCTGAGCAGTGCTTACACAGAGTCAAGGCCTTTTCTGCTTCTCAACCCACCCCAGCAGGCTGGGGGTGCACAAGAAGTTGTGAGGGGACACAGCTGGGACAGCTGACCCCAACTGACCAAAGGGCTATTCCAGACCACATGGTGTCATGCTCAGCATATAAAGCTGGGGGAAGAAGAAGGAAGGGGAGACATTCGGGGTGATGGTGTTTGTCTTCCCAAGTAACCATTACGTGTGATGGAGCCCTGCTTTCCTGGAGATGGCTGAACACCTGCCTGCCAATGGGAACTAATGAATGAATTCCTTGTTTTGCTTTGCTTGCGTGCACAGCTTTTGCTTTACTTATTAAACTGTCTTTATCTAAACCCACGAGTTTTCTCACTTTTACTCTTCTGATTCTCTCCCCTATCCCATTGGAGGGGAGTGAGTGAGTGGCTGTGTGGTGCTGGCTGGGGTTAAACCATGACACATTGTGATCATTTTGTTCCTCTTTTCTAGGTTTCCGCTGTACTGTGTAACTTCCTTGGGTGAGTAAACAAGTTGCTTCTCTCCCTGGTCTTTCCACCAGACAGAGGACGGGGGCTCTGCACATGACCTGACCCTCAGTTCCATGCCTTTGCAGGCAGACTTTCTTTTTCTGTATTTGAAAGTTTCTTGCATGCTTTGGTAGCTGACATAACATGAACTCCAGCCTGCTTAAAAAAATGTAACTTCGATTCACTTTTTGTGAAAACAAACAGATTAAGAGCTAAGAGACATGTCTCATGCCAATCCTAACATGTAAATCAACTTTGGCTGCAACCTATGCAACCGGGAGTGCACAATCCAGTTCAGAATAGTATTTACAGCACAGCTGGAAGCTAATCCTTGCCTAAGTAGCTACCCTGGAGTATCCTGCATTGTACTAGCAACATCGTTCTTGGATCAAAAACTCATAGACATGGCTTAGCCCATAAATGACTGCCTTATGAAACGAGAGGTTTTTATCCTCTGATTCTTTGTATGACTGAAGTGCTGGTTTGACAGATGAGAAACAAAAGCTTGTATTTACATACTGAGGTTCCTTCGGTGACATACAAGCAGACATGGCCCTACCCCAGAGCCTGAGCAAAGCTCCAGCGTATTAAGCAGATTTTATGTAGACACTCAGCTCTGTCTGCATATATGTCCTTGCTGGACTAGGGAATAACTGTACATAGCAGCTTCTTAATAGACACTTCTAATTTAGGTACAGAACCCCAAAAGCAGCCCACAGAAATAATAATGCTGTATCACAGTAGCTGGGAAAAGTCCTTCCAAGCAAAAAAGCAAAAGAAGCAAAATATTGTACTTTGAAGACAAAGTAACTATGACAACAGAGCATATGATACTTGTTTCTCCATCACTGTGAAATATTGCATAGTTTTCAGTTTCAGCAGTCAAAAGACCATGGTTTGCCACTTGTTCAAACATGCTGGCATCTCTGTTACACATTGTATCATTACCAAAAGCCTATTTTGCCCACTTACAAATACTGTAAACCAAACCTTTCTATAGATTCGCTTTTGGCTCCCTTACTACTCTTCATCTAGAAATTGATTGTTTTGGGCATCCTGCCATTTTATTACACATGACACTAAGCAGTGAGGGAAGGGAACTTGTTGGAGAATAATTGCTTTCAGAAGGAATGACTGAATTACTTTTCTTGGTGAGAAATACATGGGGGGAGAAGGAAACACACTTTGTGCTTTTCCATTAATTTGTACCAACTTTGTATAAGGAAAGCTTTTTCAGCCCTGAGCAACCTGGTCTAAGCTCAGAACTGAGCCTGTTTTGAGCAGGAGGTTGGACCACAGATCTCCTGAAGTCCCTTCCAGCCTGAATTGTTTCATGACTGTGTGAGGACTGAACTGTTACTTGATCTAAGCAAACGAACCTGTAGATGTTTTCCAAGCTAGACAGATGGTCTGAGTAGGACACCTTTCTTTTTTAAGAATGTTCCACCACAAACATGCAGTACTCTGGGGTCACCTAAAGGCCCACATGAATGGCAAGATGGGCTTTTGAAAGCAAACTTGTAAGGGAAAAATGGGCCTCTGACAATGACGACTTTCTCATCACTTCATATAACGTAAAGGGCTAGTGACTAGCTGGGCCTCGTCCTGACAACTGGGCTGCATCCACCCCAGATGAACCAAAATCTGCACCTGAACAGTACCGCTCTCCTTCAATGATAATTAAAAAATACAAATACATTGTGTAAACACACACACAGCCACAGTGTATACATCTGAAACGGTCGTGAAATTATACTCTTGATAGTCAGTAAAATCTCTTTTATGCTGCACTCCTGAAAATCAGACCAACACTCTTTTGAAGGCTAAAACCAAGAATTTAAAAGTCTGGTCAGGCATCAGGTTCGGATTTGAAGATTTTGCTGTGATACTGAGAGCGACAAAACACACAGTTACAGTAGGTGGAGCTATAATGTGAGATCTCTTAAAACATTAGCTGATAAGAATAAGCAAAAACTTGGATTGATGGTATTCCATTAATGTTTACACTAGGTTTCGGCTGTAATTTCTAAAATATATTATCCACTATGAGAGACAGGATACTGGATTACATAGAGAACTAGCTTAATCTACACTCTGATTTTAGAAATGTATGTAAAGGTGAAAAAAAACAATTAGAGCACCTTTTAAAATACCAGTTCCTACTTATCTCTTACTATGACAAGTGTAAATGGACAGAACAGAGCAAAAGAAAGACAATTAGTTACATATCAAAAAATAAAAAGCAACTACTTTAAAATACAATTTTTTATATATAAATACATATAAATTACATAAAATATAATAAAATGCAGCACCCTGGAATCTCATGCTTCTTTCATAGCCACCACACAGAGGACAATTACTGGTTTGGAAATCAGAAGGTACTGGACATGGAAAATGGTCTAAGTAGGAGTTTTGTCTTTCTGGCACCTGAAACCTATGCAATTTTGAGACAGGGAGTGTCTTCAAGTCAAATTAACTTTTTAGAAAAGTGGATGTAATAACCTGCACAGAAGACTAACAGAGTGGAATTAGTTGCAGGTACAATGACTTAGTAGCCAAATACAGCTAGATTTTGCAATAATTATGATAAATTTCCCCCTGTGAGCAATAGATAAATACCATTTACCAAGTGTCTACTATAGAAAGATATAAGTGTATGATTTATATATATAAGCTTGCAAATACAGTCCATTTTCATAGGCGGAGCTAGATTATGTGTGCATCTGT
Organism: Platalea leucorodia; assembly: GCF_965183815.1. Lineage (NCBI taxonomy): Eukaryota > Metazoa > Chordata > Aves > Pelecaniformes > Threskiornithidae > Platalea > Platalea leucorodia. The sequence goes on along the minus strand of NC_138827.1, from coordinate 35,952,108 downwards.
GTGTATACATCCACTGACTTTGGTGAAGTAATGCCTCAACCTGAGTGAAAAAAGAAATTCTCTTTCTTATGTTAATGAAACAGGACATTCTAGGAATTTTTGCTTAAACAGCCTTCGGTAGCCTAATATATTGGCTCCATCTGCGAGAAGCAAACTCCAGTGGTTTTGGCTGAATTAAAGTCAAACCAACATCACCCATTCCTTGGATATTGTTGTGGTTTAACCCCAGCCAGCAACTAAGCACCATACAGCCGCTCGCTCACTCCCCCGCCCCCGGTGGGATGGGGGAGAGAATTGGAAGGGTGAAAGTGAGAAAACCCGTGGGTTGAGATAAGAACAGCTTAATAATTGAAGTAAAATAAAATAGAATAGTAGTAGTAGTAGTAGTAGTAGTAGTAATAATAATAATAATATAATACAATAATAATATACAAAGCAAGTGATACACTATACAATTGCTCACCACCTGCCGACCAATGCCCAGCTCGTCCCTGAGCAGCGATCGCTGCCCCCCAGCCAACTCCCCCCAGTTTATATACTGAGCATGACGCTATATGGTATGGCATAGCCCTTTGGCCAGTCTGAGTCAGCCGCCCTGGCTGTGCCCCCTCCCAGCTTCTTGTGCACCAGGCCGAGCATGGGAAGCTGAAAAGTCCTTGACTAGTGTAAACACTACTTAGCAACAACTAAAACATCAGTGTGTTATCAATGTTATTCTCATCCTAAATCCAAAACACAGCACTATACCAGCTGCTAAGAAGAAAATTAACTCTATCCCAGCTGAAACCAGGACAGATATGAATGAATATGGATCTACACAGAAGTCAAAAAACTCAGGCTTTTCTGACCACAGATTACAGGAGTGCACTGTTTGTTTTAAAGCCATCAACCTGCTCAATTGAATCACGTCTGCCTGAGCTTAGCAGCTTAAAATTCATTCCACACAGCCTGCAGTGCTGACATGGATATGATAAGACAGAAGAACAGAAACACCACTCTGAAGTAACCTAGCTGAACCGCACATGTTCTGACCCTTTTTGAACTCCCTGGAGCTTTTGTTACCTGGCAAATGCAGCTCTAAAACTGCTCTTGTATCTCCAGATCTTTGCTCTTAGCCATGCAGAAGCCTATTTCTCTCTGGGACTGGCAGCAAGAGAGGTGCTCTCTGAAGAAGGCTTCTAAATGAGTGTGCATGCTGAACTCTTACTGAACTGAATTAATTATTAAAGATGCAGATGGAGCTGTCCAAATGATAAGAACAGCTCCTGACGTATCATGATCCAAGCTTTCATTAAACCATTTCAGGCATACTAATGGTTTCCCACCACTCATTACTTACATGCTCTTTTCTCATAGATATAATAACCCTGGTGCCCAAAGGCATGACAGGCTATGGAAACAGTGAAGTTGAAAGTTCCTCAGAAGACGTACTAAGGAACTTCATACTTCCCCCCTATACATCCCATCCTTGTTTTTTGCAAACCTGTATACAGATAGAAGTGCAAATGCTTATAAACTCAGAGAAAAACCTGTAAATTAAAGTAAGCAATATTGTCAAAAAAGAGTTTATGTGCATTGACAGTACTATTAAACTGAGAATCATAAAAGTGATTTGATTAACATGTTAAAAAGCTTACCAAGGTGAAATTCTCACATGCTACTGACACTAAGTAAGCTACACTACAAATACAGCTCTTTGGTTACACTGCACATGACATATTATTTTTCAGCTATTACACTTCTCACACTTCTTCCTCAAGTCTCTCTTGCTTTCTCAGTTGGGACGATTAGAGGGCAAAGCAATTGCTAGAGAAGAATTACTCCCAGGAACTGTGCTGTGATTGCTACCTGCTGTTTCATATTTTTGAAGTTGGGAATACTGCTCCCAAAGGCCTTTTGCGTCTCAGCCTAAATGATTTGCTGGAGGATAATAATGTCATGGCCAGTAAATAATAGTGAACTATGTCTGTACATGGTCAATATGATTAAATGTCCTTCACCTCTATTCTCACTCTGACCTGGTTATGAGGAAGTGAAAAAGCCGTCAGCAATGCCCAAAGCTTCCCATGTGAAATGTTATTGTAAAGCAAGCCAGAGAAATAGAGGTGACTTAGCAAAATACTCCCAGTAACAATAAAATAAAAAGCTAGACACGAAAAGCAAAATTATCACCATACAATCAGGCTTGAGGTAACTGAACTATTGTGGCATGAAACTTAGAACAATTTTCTCGTAATGATTACAACAACTGCAAGAATCAACTTTGTTTTGAAAAATATTGTCTATCATATTGAAAATAGTAAGTATATCTTTCAATTTTAATTGTAGGTTTAATAGAAAAGAATCCCTATCATCCTGAGACTTGATTTAATTTAAATGTATTTAGAATAAACTCTGTACAATTATTATGATCTATACTTAATCTTACAAACACTATAATTTTTCTAATTCAACTCATACACACATGAGTTTTGGCATCTATGCCTGTTTCTTTGAAAATATGCCAATGAACTCAAACAACTTCTACACTGCAAAACTATCTTTTCTTAAGTGGCTGCTCAAGGATTGAAATAGTTTTTGCTATAAACAGAGAGTAAAACCAGCCTAAATATACATAAGTTTATTTCAATATTGAAGATACCAGGGAGGAACAAAGTACCTACAAAAAATTAGCCGGGTACATTTTTTATAGAAAGTTCCACAATCAAAGTATCGGTTTATTTTCACATGGAGAAGTATTGTAAACTATAAGCTACAAAAGGTGTTGAAATAGTATGTCTGGCGTATACACCTATAGAAGTCAGAAAATTCCAAGTTATGCCTGATGCATGTGCTTCAGGCTGAAAAAATAATAATGACAAAATACAATTCCTGAATTTGGAAATTCAAGGGAACTGAACTCTGTTAACATTTCACAACTCTACTACTGTACAAAGGCAGCGGAACAAGTAACTATTTAGACTTGCAAAAGTATAAAAACAAATTAATTCATCCTTCCAAACTACCAGTGGCTATGAGAAAAGCTCTCTATGTACATAGGCTATGTCCCCAGCACCAGCCTTCTAGAATATTTCCCAAGTATAGCCAGGCTTTAAAGATACTGAACTAGCAGAAAAAAACAAGGTGAGCCAAAATGCACATCTTGCATTCACTTTCCTTCCAAATTCCTATGTTGTGCAGTGTTGGTATTATTAGTCTGAAATAACAGGGAGATGTTTTTTTTCCTAGGTTGACAGATGACTATGTGCTTTTTACCTGAAAGTGCTCAGAGAATGGATAATTGATGTATGAACATAACATTCAACCGTAAATGGACAATGGGGCACACAGCTGTGGGTGTACAGGTGGGTGTGCATGCATACGACTTTACTCAAATGACTGCAAGAACATGTATATGCTTTCTACTGGTTACATAATATTCTATCATTTATACTAAAATAGATGAACTTGTATGTCTGACATTACATGTAGCATAAATACACACAAAACTAGTCATGGAAAAATATGCATATGCATATGCAAATACACACACAAATACTGTGTAAGTGTAATGAAATATAAGATTTATTTAATTATCCAATGCATTAGAACACCCTTTTGAGCTAATTATGTTGGATAATTAGCAGTTAAATTCTGGAACATGTACAATAGTGACTCAATTGAAAGCAATAATAATGGTTCCTTTAAAAAAAACCTCTGTGTTTAGTACTTCATTGATTTTTCATATGGCTACACATGTCAATACGACCTTCAGAGTTCAAGCCATTAGGAAAAAATGGCTATGTTGAAGTGCCACCGCAGCTTTGACAATTAATCATTTGGTCAGCACTCTTTAAAGATTTCTAAACATTTATATAACCATTGGTCACATTTCGAATTGTTTATAAGCATTTTCATGAAATGTCTTGTGAATAAGGATGATATTGACTGATGTTATTCAATCTTTTTAACTTTACTGTGAGGCAACCTAAAAGGAAAGGAAAAAACAAAGTTCTTACCAGAATAATAAAGGTAACAGGTCCAATGAAACTCCAGATAAAATAGTTATCTACATGGAGCCAGCAACTATCATGGAAAAAAAGAGAAGAAAAAGCGAACAATTGCATTAGCACCTCAATCCAATAAATGGAAAGTGCAAAGTACTTCTTAAGCTAACATTTTGCCAGTAAACAATGAAAAATATTGCACAGTACCACTTAGTGCATGGACGATTCTTCCTAACCTGAAACTCTTCTGGTGAGTCCTGTTTAATAACACTATTGAACTTGAAAATACATCATCAGGAATAACTAACATAGAAGAAGAAGCAAAACCAAAACGAGCTCTTTCTCCTTTCAGTCAAAAGGTTTGGTCACAGATGCTATCATGGACTAATGAATCTAACATCAGTAAATATTTTTCACAGGTTTTCCATGTAATCTTCAAAGTCTGCTTTTAACTTTATATCATCTGCAAAATGCTTACTCCTGAGGAATATGAGACAGAAAACGTTCAGATGCCCTGTTTTGCTGAAAAACAATATGGTATAAATAAAATGCCCCAACTGGGAGTTGAACAGTAGAGAAAGAATACATATGATACCAAACTAAATGACGTGTAAACCTATTAGGGCCGACTTCACTTAGCGATTTGTTTTTCATACAGCCCAGTTCCCTGCTGAATTGCTCTTATTTGTCTTTCATCAGTAGCAAAATCAAGCAGCTTTCTTGCAGTCAACAGTATCTTCCCATACTGTAACTAATTTAATCAAAGGACAAAGTAAACACTATTGGAAGGCAAAATCATGCCTCCAGCAACTCAAATCCTCAGAAATGTTTTCTGTCTACCTTCTGTCACTTTCTACATACATCTGTATTTTTGTAAATAAAAGGCAGTGGCTAACTTTAATCCTGCTCTACTCGCCTGATAAAATATTATCAAAGTGAAACATATGGGTTGGAATATTGTACTGTCATAATTCAGGATGAGAGTTAGCTAGAGGGGCAGTTGAACAAAGAGATTTAATGAAGCATTAGCTTAAAACTGGGTGGTTAGGCCTGTCAGATACTTTAAGTTGAGAATTTTTACTTAATATACATTGGAGGTCAAAAAGTTATTTACTTTTTCAATTTGTTTCAGGTCAATCTTTTGTGTTAAAAGAAAGACCATAATTTAGAATTGGTCTCTCTAGGGTACAAATCCTCTGAACCTAGAGAATTACAAAAGACTTGATTGTAATTTGTGCACAGCATTGCCATTCTCTTACCAATAAAGCTTTCAGATGGTATTTTAGTCTGTCAGGGACCCTCTGACAGCTAACAGGCTTTAAAAAATTATTCACTTGAAAAACACTCAGGTCACTTGCAATTACTTACGCTTTCTCTGTTCCGTAGCTCTTATAGTCAATAGCTGCTGAGACACCAACTACTGTAGCAGGGAAGAGGTAGCCAGCAACATAATAGTACTTCTTCCTAGAATATTCACTTTCAAATACTTCTACTAACATTAGATAAAGCTGCACTCCTTCTAGACACATCCAGGCAAAGGCTGCCAGGAAGAAAAAGTGTAAGAGACCTGCAAATATTGGACATGCAATCTGCAAAGAAAAAGAAAGATGGAAATATAAACCACAAAACCTACACATCATTACATCTCCAATTAAACAGTGTGTCAAAGAACAGCGTATACTTCTATCAGAGATCTTTCACAAATTCAGCAGCATTTTCCCTACCTGAAAACATACACTGAACATTTGAAAATACTAACGTGTGCTCAGTAGCTACAGAAAGTAAATCAGCTAAACAGTGTGAATGAAGATAAGGAAATCGCGCCCTCACACTCTAGTCTTCAATTATAGAGTGGACTTTTCAATTTCATAAGCAACTCTTTAATTTTGAAACTAATAAGGTTTTAGGACTTACAGTTTAGATAATCTGAGACATGAACTGTTGGTTCTATATGCATAATGTAATACTGCTTATTTAAAATTATGAAGCAGCCATCAAGCCATTTTTATCTGCTGTAATTTGGAAGTTTCTACTGTCGTAACAGAAATCAATCTGAATTCTCTCCCCTTTGGCTGAGTTCTGGATGAAACTATACTGAATTATTAGATTTCAACCCAATGAATCGTTTCAGAATTAATGTCACCAATACTGCCAAAAAACCTGCATGGATGTGCAGTGTCAAAAATGTGTAAATATATAGATAAGGCTCTGTACTAATAGATATATCTACACAAAAAAGTAGTCAATAGCTGTTGAGATATATGAATATATAGAGAAAACATATATATGTTCCTAGTACGTCAACATTTAATTTCATCTCCTCTTTCAAAAGTTTAACCACCTGCTTCGTTAATAGCCAATGTTTCTCAACTGAAAATGAAAAACATTGCAGTAAGTGAGAAATTAAGGCCACAGTGATATTTTTGATGGATGTAAATACTATTTATGAACATGTCTATCTTATTTTCACACTGAGCTTTTATTTCAGCCTTGCTGTGTCAGAATGCTGAAAGCTTGGCAGTGTTGTCATGTTTTAATTCAAATCTATTTCAAACAGTCATTTCAGAGAACAACATCAGTACACACAGAGAAAACTTACCTTGTACTCTGTCTTATCGATGCCTATTAGGAAAATGAACTCAGCAATGAATAGGTTGATACAAAGGTTCTTGTGAATAGTGTTACGATCACTTTGCAGGCCACGGAAAAAACAGAATGTGAAGATGCAGATGGCCAGGCAAACAAGAGAGATGACAATTCCCACCCAGGTGATGACAGTGAGGAGCAATTCGTGCACTCCATCTTTGTACTAGAAATAACCAAGAATGGGGAAAATTAATATGACTCTTTATGAGTATAAACAAAAACCTATTTTCACAGGTAGCATCCAGAAAAGTTACTTGTTCATTACATGAGATGGGCAAAATGTAGTCAGTAATTTCTCAGTCTCAGGTCAGCTTCCCAGAAGAGCAAGATTAGGGTAAGTAGAAGAAGAGCAGGTCTGAGAGAAAAATGTGACTATTTTAGCCAGATCAGATAGCATTTTTACTTTTCCTACAGCTCACTGTGAACTGTCAGACAAGAACAAGTAGAGAAACATAACATTTTCAAAGTGCCACTAGGCTCTGATACAAACAAAGAGGAGAGCTTTCCCTGGGACCTCCTATAAGAGTACATGTCCTTTCCTACAGACCTGCAACTCCACAGTGGAGAAGCAAGCAACGATTTGCACACCACTTAGGACAAAATGCAGAATATGTTATGCATGTATTCCAGCTCTAATCTCATGTTTAGCTAAAGAGGGTTCCTTGCTTCAGTTGCGACAGAAACACTTTTGTCTTCTCAGTTATCTTTTCAGCAACCTTTCTGAATACAATGGCCTTATGAGAAGTCTCATTTCCTTGCAAATATTGCATGCTCCGGGCCCCCTGACATCCAGTAAGTGCTTGAACTAACCAACAAAATTTCAGAGTATGAAGAGGCATTTGAACAACCAGTACGGAAGCTCCTTGACTCTCCTGCTCTAAGGAGAGCTGGCACTTTTGCTTCCAGGGAACAGCCTGCACAGCTGCCCCTAAAGATACTCTCCAGCTGTACTGAGGGGAAGTCTGTAAAATGGCTGTAAGGCTGGTCAGTAACTTTAAAATATGACTTGAAGTAAACTCTTGTCCTTCTTTGTTTTTCTTTCCTGTTATTTTGCATGTAACTTTATGGGTGAGGAAGAAAAGTGCTACAGAAAGCAAATTGCTTTGGAAAGAGTGGGTAGAAGCTATAAATACTTAAGAAACTTCAGCAGTTTTGGATCTTGCTAAAAATTTAAAGCTAAATCTTTAAAAGTTTGTTCCCTGCTGATGGCTAGAAAAGTCATTACCTACCACAATTTCCCGATGAGCCATAAGAATTGCAAAGTTGGTTAGGTGACTGCAAGCACACGTTGTATGAGTTTTATTTGTGTCAACCAGTTTGCAGCCTTGAGTTGACCAGTATCCCATCATAGTCCTCTCCGAGTAGTTCCAGAAGGAACAATTTGCATTGAAATAATTGTCAGGCTGGGAGATAAAAGGATAACATAAAATGAGGATTTTACACACTAAGATGGCAATAACAATTGTTTAGTATGTGTAAAGGGTAATTTAGATTAAACTTTGCATGTTTCGGACAATAAAGTTTTTCATCAGCAAAATTGTGGACTATGTTGTACAAGGAAGACATCTAGTTTAAAAGGGACTTTATAGTCCGAAACACTCTAAAGTGTAGTCTCAATTACTGTAGACTCAATTTTAAACAATTACAATTTCCATCTTACGATTTTATGCACTGATGGTACATTATAGCCATTTTTCCTTTCTGCAAAATTAGGACTGTGAATTTATTCTGAATTGAGATTGTAATTGAGAATTTGAAAATATGATCTTTTTCCTTTGATTCTCACCTTTGGTGAGGCCAAAGTCATGTGAACAGACATCAGGAAAAAGTTCATTCCTCAATGCCTATCTATTTTGATGAAAAACAATCAAAACAGATTTCTAAAAAGAGGCAAAATGAGAGGAAAATCTAACCATATTTTCTCTATCACGGCAGTGATTATTTACTTTCCCCATGCGAGACATGAAAACAGAAAGGACCAAACTAACGAGCAAAGAAACACATCACGTAAATTACCACGAAGAAAATATACACAAATTTAAAGTATAACAAACCAAGATATAATACTTTATTCTTCACTGAATAAATGCATTTAAACAATTTGTATAGGCTTCCAGAACTTGGTCCAAAATTAATGTAAACAGTTAAAGTGTCATTAAAACTTACTGCATGAGACCATCAAGAACCTTAACAGTTATCTTCTACCCTGCTACTAAGGTAAGAGTTAATCTTCAGTTAGAAACAAATTAGTCATTTACATTTTCATGTTGATTACTGAATTAGCTTTCATTAAGAATACACTTAAGTTCTAATAATCACTGAACCAGGCTCATTTAATTTTATGTTCATAGACTTAACTAAGCTTGTGTCTCTGACCTAGTCCAACATTTAAAATTCAAATGGAAAAAAGGTTATTCTTCTGCATTGCTTTTCTCTCTTGCTGATTTTATGACCTTCCCATTAATTCATTAGCATAACTCACATCAATGTGTTCCAGCGTAAAATGCACAGGATCAGTCAGGTACACCCGGCTAGACTCCTTGTTGATAGAGGCTGCAATGACGTGGGAGTTGACTGCGATCGTGCTGTTCCGCCCAGCAAAGTCGCTGCCTAGCTTTATGGTTGCATTTTCAGTACTGAGAAAACGCCCCAAACTTTTGTAAATGATGAAAACCAGTTTTGCTAATCCTACAAAAGAAAAAAAATCCCATCATCATGCCACAGAGATCTACATTCTGTAGAAACAGCAACCTGTACTCTAATGAACTGACAATAAAGCATCAGTAAACAGAGGCATTTTCAGGCTATGGATTTGAAAAAAAACGCCCAAGTACCCATGATCTCTGAGCAAAAGCCACAGAGCAGTTTTGTTGTGTTTTGTTTTCATATTTTAACTAGGAGAGGTAACGTAGGTTTTATAGAAATTAATGGAGTTTCAGTGCTCCGTGCCCAAGACTCACCGTTCCTGCTGTTCTGCTTCACGGTGCTTGCAGAGAGCTGAATCGAGTTGCCTCCTTTACTGCCCTGAGGAAATTTCAAGTCCTGCACCTGGCCCTCAGTAATGAGCACTGCAACATCCAAAACTAAGCAGACCAGAGGGAAAAAAAAAAAGTGGTAAAAAAGGAGAATGCAGAGAAAGTTTCTTGGCCAGACTGCAATATGCCAGATGACAATATTTGCCCCCACTCTATATTTATTTTTCTCATACTGATGTCCTCATTTGCCACCGTAAGACAGATCTGTACTGCATGTTTCAAGCACACAGTTAGTTTCTCTAACTAAACCTAGTGCACACTGCTAAAATGACAGCACTTTAATACTGATAACGACATCAAACCTTGTTTTAATTTGTGCCCCCAAAACATCCACTTAAAAATACCACACACACGTGTTGCAGAGAAATGTTAATTTTGAAGCTCCTAACGTCTATACAGTATCCTCTGCTAACAAATTTAGAACTTGAAGTATTGATTCAGATATAAAGAGTTTTTAAAACAGTCAGCAAATGAATACTTAAGTATACTTATTCTGTGTATTTAGCTCAATCAGTATTGGTACCTAAAAAAAAATTCTTATTTTTTTCCTAAATCTAATTCTGTATGAAGATTTACAGGAAATCGTTTTATTGGTTCTGCTAAAAAATACTTAAATTGAAAACTTAGATGCCACTCAGCCTTACCTCGGTTTTAATTTTAGAACACATTGTATATTGGGAAGCTTTCATGGGATTACCATCAAAGGCTGGATTCCCTTGGATATGTAAAATCATATAGGTCAGAGTGGTTAATTTGTTGACAAATACCTGCATTATATTAAACTCGTCTAACTATAGGTCTAAACTATAGACCAACAAAAGGTATGAACTTAGGGAATGATTTCTCTTTCTCTAAGCCACACATATGTATGTGTGCTGGGAATTCAGTCTTGCATGGCATCAGTAATGTGTTACTAACTATGACTTGAAGACAGCTTATCACAAGAAGTGATGTTCGGACAGTTTACCGAGCTCCATGGAACTGCTCATGTACATCCTGAGAGAGATTTTCTGTGATTCTACCTACATTCCTTCAGAAACAATCGGTGCAGTTATGTTGGTAACAGACTGTAACACCTTTGCCCATCCTTTCCCAGTATCTTCCTACTCAAAAACTAGGCAGAGACATCTTCTACAGTTACAAATATGCAGACATTGAAACGTGAAGTCTCATTTCTGCCGTCTATTCCAAGTCTCCATCTCGGTACCCCTCAAATTAGCAGACTTTCAGCTTCCTTGTACCTCACTGAGACTACATTAATCTCTGTAATAAGATGAAGGAATTTTAATTTTATGCATAGCAATGATTTTTGCTTTAACACAGCCCACGTACCAATATTTGCACATCTCTAATACCAAACCTCTTCATTTCTCCGTCACCACTTAAATTCCAAATTATGCTGCAACTATCTTCGGCTATTCTGCAGTCTCTGGAGCATAGCTATTCTGCATTATGGGAGATGTAGTTCACTGAACATATTTTTACCTGAAGGCAGTCATGTTTAATATAAACATTTGGCTTATGTTCTGAGTGCCTAAAATATTTAACTGGCAGAGTACGTTGCAAAAAAGTAATTTAAATTCATTAGGAACAGTGTATATATAACAAGAAGGCATTTCTGCAGCTCTACAGAAAGCAGTTACCTCAAAAAATCCATACTCTGCCATTTATGCACTCTTCATATCCATACATTCTGCTAATGATTTTTCAGTGGTAAATCAACTTTGCAACATCAACTACTTTCCATTCTACACTGCATTAATGACACTAAAGAAGAATGCTAATTTTGAAGAACTAAACAAGAAAAGCGTGTCTCCTCCGCTTAGGAGCATTTACTTTCCACCAAACATTGCACAGCTCAGCTTTCGAAGAGTATGTCGCTATCTGGAATATTTTTTCCTGATTTTGTGTAAAGCAATGCACAGCACTTCAAATTATGCTTGAAAAGAAATTTACTTACCAATATTTTCTGTGGGCATTGAGACTCTAGTTGGTTCTAGGAGATTATCAGCCAAGACAAAAGCCCCTTCTTCTAATGTATCAAGTAGCATTGTGGCTGCATGGGCTTGTTCTGAAGAATTCATGTCCTTCCAGGACTCCAGAGCTTCAGGCCTGAGCAGGTTGTCCACTGTATCCACAATTGCCTGCATTCATTAGAAAATTATCATTAGGTCTGATTGCCCTAGGCAGCTGGGGAAAATTTCCAGCATTATCTGGTGACAATTATAATACTTAACTGTCAGAATCATTTACTGTGATTTAATGGCACTAGAAAACTATTTTCAACATAAAAATATTTTCCATCCTCTCGCTGGATTAGCATTAATAGAAGTGCAGTTAGCCACTAGCATTGTGTGGTCTCTGAGTGGTAAACATGCAGATTTGACTCATCTCATGTCAGATATAAAGACGGTCTTATTAATGTGCTGAAAAACATATAAATAAACGCCAAAAGTTTTGCCTGAAGCTTTCATCTTGAAGTTAATGTCAAAATGTATAACTTCTATTTAAAAATACTAACGCCAAAACTGGCATTCTGCAGTTTAGGCTAAAATGACAATAACACTCTTCTGGAAACTTAGCCCAACTCATGCAGCCATAGCACTATAAACTACTTGTCTATGACAAACTGCCTTCTTTATTACAGGAGGCATGAAATGAAGCTGACTCAGTGGATATAAATTAGCCTGGGCCACTCTCACTCCCCCTCCTGTTCCTGTACCTGTTCATAGATACTTAAAAAGATTACTAACTCCCATTCCTGCACAAAGGTCAGTTAAAAAAGGAAATCAATAGAGCAAACAAGATGTCCACTGACTGTCCCTGTTATCAGTGAAGGCAAAACTGTAAAACTGAATAAAGCTACCATTTTAAGAAGTCTTTCTTGTAACAACTCTATCATCATGTTTTAAGGTTCATTAAGCTGCATATAAAGTAACAGTAAATAAGGAAGAAGAAGAATTCAGTGACATGATTACATTATTTTTACAAAATAATCCAATCAATCAGTGTAATCAGTTAATCAATTGAAGGCAGGCTCTTACATTAATGCATAATGTAACTGTGCATTGAGTATGCTGTGCATTGAGTACGCCATGCATTGCTGAAACACCCTGTTTACTCTGTCCCATTTACCTAGTGATAACGTGTCATTAAGCATATATATAATTTGTTTGATCAATTTAAAAGCATTGGGAATGGAAACGGAACACATTGCACAAACAGAAAGACGTCGGTCTGGAATATTATATTGTGCAAATAAACGAATAGGAAAAGTTGGTCAAGGCTATTGTTGGAGCAAGATTAATTAGCCTAATCCATTTTAATATCCTCTTTCTGTCTGCATTGTGAGCCACCACGACCTTCCTGGCAGGTGGAAGACACTTCGAAGTGGCATTAAAGCCTTTTTTTTCTTTCTGTAATGGGAGACAGAATAGTCAAAATGCTCACACTGATACTGCTGCAGCCATTAACTAGAGTGGAACAGAAATTGGTCTGCAGAGGCCAGATTCATTAGTCACCAAGAAATACAGATTGGAGCCTCTAATCTGAGGTACAAATGAATCCTCTGTCACAAAGTGGGAACTTGCTTCATTTGCATAGTGTAAGTCAGCTTTTGATTTGTAATTTCAAGAGGTTTATTAGTCTTATCTAAGCAGAGAAGCCCATTTGAGACTACAGAAAATGACACCGGTCAGAAATTAAGGTTGTGCTACGGTTTCTTGTGTATCTCCATATAGCCCTGACGGTATGCATTCATTAATATGAAACGCTTTTTATTTATTACAGGATAATCTAACTCTGCATTTTTCCTGTGGAAAATGATCACCTGCCCGGCAATATTTCTGAGGCGTTCTCTCCTCTCAGACAGAGGCGAGCGGGCCGCGGGAAGACCACGCGGCCCCTATGATGCAGCTCTTGGAGCAACCCCATTACTGCTCTTCTCATGTTCACGTTTACTATTGAAAATGAAGTATGAAAACTCAGTCTACTCAAACCATAGCTGCTGGATTTCCCTCTACTATTAAAAAATAGTTTCTAATAAAAAAACTATTACAATTATTGTCAAGAAGTTAATTTCTCTCCAGATCTTTGTCTCTTTTTGTCAAATTTTTGCCTAACTGGACATCTCCCATCCACCCCCTGGGCTGCAGGATAAAAAACAGAAGTGCCCTGTACAGAGAAATGTCTCTTCAGTAAGAGTCTGAATTATTTTACTATGTTGCAAAGTATTTCAAAGTTCTTTTCAAAAATCATGCTTACATTTTATCTCAGAGGATACAAGTAAAAATCAGTATTTTAAAAGAAGCTTTGAAAAAATGTGCAATAAAATTTTTCAGAGCCAGATACGATCTGTTCTAGGACTTTTTTCTCTTCTTCACAGGCACGAGGTGGCATTACATCGTATTGCAGAGCAGAAGCTGGCTGCTATGGACAACCATTCTACAGCAGATGAAAGAATCTGAAAATCGGGTAGCAATGTGTTACATGCCTTCCATATAGCCTGGTTAATGGGACACGTGGCACACATTTTACTAGTAACGTTAGAGGAATGTTTGTCTTTACATTTTATCCTGAAGTCACTGAATCTGGCCTTTGTAACAACTCTTAAAACTGTAAGAAAGAGTGATTTTACTAGGTATAAGAATACACAAAGAACAAAGCAGACTATATAATGTACATTTTTCATGCAAGCAAATTAACTCTAAACAGTCTTTGATATAAAATACTACCAAGCTGAAGTAATTTCTGTTAAGTTGCCAGCTTTTTCCTCTACCCAAAGTTGTATTATGAGAGAGATGTTACTTCCAATTCAGATAATAACCGTTTCTGCTCTTTTAGTTTTGAACAAGTTGAGGTAAAAGATGTATAAACTTTGATCTTTAATTTTTTTTTCTGAGTGTTATACCTGTGCAAAGCCAACATTTGTACAGTTGATATGGGGCACAATACACATTTATCAAAGACTGAAATACATAGGATCATGCAGCAAGATGATAAAGCGTGGCAGGTTGCTGAAGCAGGGAGAAAGCAGGGTGACAGCACAGGAGAGATACCTTAAGGTAAGCCCTGCATGTCTTCTCTCGTTTTTGGAGCTTTTTAGTAAGAAAAAAGAAAATCAGAAGTTAGACACATTCTGGAAAGCTTCAGAAATATAAAAAAAATTAGCCTTGTGTTTCAAATCCCGAATTTGAACTATAGCCTGGACATTAATCTAGTTCCTGTCCAGCCATGACTATAAAAAAACATCACACAGGAAACGTTTTTCCCCAACCTTTATACAGGTGCCCAGATATCTTTGCCCGAATGGTGGGATTTGTGTGAAAAGGTCAAAGGAGAAAATCCCTGTGTGAGCACTTGAACTGTCTCTGGGAAAACTCTTTTAAGGGCAGCTAGGGATTGTAAATAAAACTACTGCCAAAATAACAGAGGAGTGCATGGAGCTGTCTCTCCCTAAAGGAGGCTGAAAAAAATGTTTTGTTTGTAGCTTGTTGACTAAGCTGATGCAAGGAAGAGGCCGAGAAACACAGCATTTCCTCTGAGAAAAAGAGGAATGGTAATAACACTTGTGATTTGTATTTAAACCACAAAGATGTACGTTTTCTCTGAAATGCTTCTCTGAACATCATTCTGGAGAAAACACTTATTCGTGTTTTAGATACACATATGAAGGAATTTTTATAAAGATCAATTAAAAGTGATGTTGGCGTCTTTAAAAGGCTAAGAAAGTGCTATTATTCAGCAGGAAGTCAGATTAAAATAAAACCCTGCACCTATGCAGAATCCCACTGATTTTATTACATGTTCAGGGTTAAAAGGATCACTGGATAAACATGCTGATTTGTTACAGAATTTCTGAGAGCTAATGCCCATTTCCCTCACACTAGTTATAATGCATTCCAGATTTTAATAAGGAACACAGCTATGTATTTTAGGACCAGTGAGCTACTGTGAATTATATCTTATTCCCTAAAGAAGGTAATTGCAACTTTCTGCTGTGTATTTACTGCTGTTTTCTCTTACATGTTTATTCCAGAACTATAAGCACGCAGGAACAAAGTATAGATTAATATTTCTGAAAGGAAAAAAATAAAAAAACAAGGGCAATGGTTATCCCAGCAGGAGGAAATGACGGGAGTTGTGTACCTTGTTATAACTCCTTCCAGCAGAGTCTTTTTCACTGGGCCGCAATTCCTGCAGCTGAGCATCCAAAATGTCCACGAGCTGCTCCATCAGCCTCACTGATGAACTAACATCGCCAGCGAAGACCGGTCCTTTGGTGTGTTTAGCCAGTTCATTGGCCAGACTAGCAGCATTTTCTCCACTTCTGATCTGAAATGACAATTTGTATTATCTCAGCAGGGTCCCTTGTTCTGCTTGCGGCTCCTAATTCCAATTCCCCGTGTACCTTTGTTGTGGTGAAATAACCATTTGCACATACATTGAAATCTGCAACTAATTGAGACCAATAACGTTCTCTTTATCTCAGAAGATTAAAGGTTCTTAGATCCGTGACACACAAAAGCAGTTCTTAACAGCCATCAAAACCAGAAATCAGACTGGGACTTTTGGGCTAGATCTTCTATTCATCCTCACTTTTATTTTACTGTCATTATCAGACAGTAAGAAATCTATTTGTTCATACTAGTGCTTGAGGCATTTGAAAGTCAAGTAGCCTAGTACTGACAACAAATTATCCAGTTTTCATAAACTTAGTAAATCTCAGTACGGAGGGAAAACACAGAAAGTGGCTCTGCGCTCTAATCGTACTGTTATTAATGCACTCAAACAAAAATCTATTTATTACAGTATAATTTTTCCTGAACCAAAAGACCTTGCTGTATACCCCAGCTTTTGCTGTGTGATTTACAATATTTGATTTATTAAGCAAATATAGCTTTTGTTTTTTGAACACCAGCAAAGCTACTTTGCTTTAAATAGGGATGAAAACACGTAATCACAGATTCGATACAAGAACTTTAGAGGGAGAGCATACCAAAACATACATATGAACCTAATTGTTGGCCGATGTTTTGCACACAAAGTACAAATAACTCCTTCTACTTTAAATGAACAAAGAGTAATAGATGGCTTCAACAAACTGAATTATTAATGCTCAGAGTTAACATCCTTAATCACCAGTGTACACCAGATTAAAAGGTTTCAACCAACCTTCTGAGCCAGCTGATTTACCCAGTGTGAGGTGCAGTTGCTAAGATCAGGGCCTTTGGGGTTCCACGTTCCCGTTAAGACCACGCAGAGATACGAGGCAGTTCCTACAACAGATGTAGAAAACTACAGTGAGATGAAAACTATTTTTCTGCATGCATTCAGGAAATCAGCTACACTGTGCTCGTAAGCAATGTTAAATTCTGAATCCTGCTAATGGCAGTAGTTGACAATAATTGACAAAAACGTAAGGAAAAAATGTATATTACAAACAGCAATAAAAAAGTCAGTGAAAAGTACCAGACGTTTGCTGCAAACAAACAAAAAGCCCTTGATTTTTCCTGGAGCTCATCCAGAGGGGAGCTCATAATGAGAAAGGCAGCTGTAAGCATATTTCACAACAGTCCTCAAGCAAAGCCCTAAAATTTGACCTCGATTCTCAAAAGCGCATGCGCAAGGTAATTCTGCGGCTACGCTCAAATGCCATTTGCAGATTAAAACTTGACCATTGCCTGTAGATACTGCATTCTCCAAGTAACAAAAAATCATGTGACAGACATGTTTGAGATTAAAAAAAATTTCATCATGAGAGAGCGGCACATTGCTTTTGAAATGTCTGCTTGAAATCAAGATATATTTTTAAAGGCAATACCTCGTGTTCCTTTGGGACAAGGGCGTTCAACCATCATTCCCCTTTGTGTCTGAGGCCAGCTAATCCCCCTGGCCTCAGTCGGTTCACAGAATCTCTCTGGCAAAGGGAAAAAACTTGTCACAGGAGGAATTTTGGTTGTGGAAACGGGTGGCGGTGGCTTGGGTCCTCTGCTTCCTTCCTTTGTTCCTCCAGCTAATGTCGTGCTTATGGGACCTTTCTGTGATGTAGTGCTAGTGGTTGACACTGTGGTTTTGTATAGCTCTGCTGAAGAAGTTATTGTCACTGCTGTGGTAGGCACTGCACAGAGAAAATTAGAGTAATAATAAAGTAAATGACTTCAGAATTATTAAAAAAAAAGTTCTTTAAATGTTATTTATGTAGTTTTAAAGGATTCTCTGGTGTCTCCTTTCCTTTATCTTAATATTACTCTTATTGCTATTCTGAGTGCTTAAGATATAACTTTGATTTTTTTTTTTCCTCCCAGCTCATACCAGTATGATGTTTCAGCACATTCTCCAAATAATCTCTTCCGTAATAAAAATTGGTAGCTACATTTCTAAAGGCTGAAAGGCAGTACTAGTGAGTTATCAGTACATAACAAACACGCTCAAAGCAATTAAAGATTACTTAATCACTTTTGCAGAAGGAATAACTCAATAGACAGAATCATTTGAACCAGCCTGCCATAAACAACGCAGTCCAGCTTTAACAACAAAGGCAGTGGGCTGTAACTAACGAGACCATTTTAAAAAAACAGACCCCAAAACTTCAAGTCACCCACTACACACCTTCCAGGAAAATAATTATGATAACATCTTCCTACCCGGCAGTCATTCTGCTTGAGAGAGCTGCAGCACGCCCGATTAGCTCCAAACAGAAGCAGCGCCTAGCATGTACGTGGTGTTCTCGTGTTTGAACATTTCGGGCCTTAGCATCCTTTTTTGATAAAGCAGGTATGAAGACACAACTTGTTCAAGCCAGTGGCAAGTACCTAGTTTAATCTTTTATGAAACACTAGGATCGGCTTAGGCCAAATCACTTCTGCCTGAGACTCGCAGCTGCTCACTCCACTGACCCACATCGGGAACGCATTGCTGGAGCTGCTGAGGTACAGCCTGAGCTATGCCATGGTTTGGAGGCTTTGGAGAGATAATACTAGTTAATGCTAGTGGAGATAACAGTCCGGAATTCCTGTTCATCACCTTCAAATGTATATTGAGCAATGGCTGAAACAATGCAAGTGAGCAATGTAACCGAAACAGTTACCATTAATTACTTCCAAATCTTCATTAGCGTTCACAGTGCTTTATAGGCACATAAAAGCACAGCTCCTTGTGCTGAGAATAAGTAAGTTCACATCAAGTAGTTTTTAAATCCTAACTGATACAGAAATAAATGAAGGTAATTTTAGGATCAACTTCAGTGGATAAAGTGGCTTTTTTCTTTCTTTTTTTCTTCTTCTGCTAGGCCCTTGAACTCTGACTTACTGGACAATGCATCTTCTCTAAATTAAATCATAAACAAAAAACAAAAGAAGAGCTGCCTCACTTTCTTTCAGCAGATGTTTTTTAAGTCAGTGTTTTGAATAAGATTAACTTTCAGTAGTTTGGCAGATAATTATTTCAAAATCCTTTTTCAATTATATTTCAGTTATAATATATTAGGAGTCTCAAATACGAATTTATCTTTTTATTTTCCTATGAATTTAGAGTGGAGTTTTTGAACATCGCGATCTGTTTTTAAAGACTAAACACAAAGATGTGCTTTTCATTCCTCTCTTGCTCACAAATGAGAAATTTCTTCAGAGGCTGCCTTCTCTTCACTCTCATTCTTGGCTGCTTGAATACAGTCTGTGTAATTGTGCTGAACTTGTGGCGTAGCCAGCTACTATGAAACCTATTGAAATCCCCGGATCTGTTCTGCAAGTGCTTGCCTGACATCTTGTGAAACTGCTGTAATTTTCTTTTGATTACAATGCATCCAGCCTTCTAGTGCTTTCCCAATTAACATTTGTCAAAAGCATTTGCAATCACTTGCAGAAGTGTCAGGCAACGCCTGCTGAATCAGGTCCTGGGGAACAGGGAACTGGTGGGGATGGAGAATGATGCAGGGGACAACCAATTATTACTATTCATCCCCTAACACATTGTGCTAATTAGTACATATTTAATCACTGAAATGTGTATTAGCATTATTGCAATTACTACTCAAAACCTATAATGTTTAGGATAGCTTTGTCTCAGGAGTAAAATATCACTGTAAGAATTCATAACAACTCTCTGAAGTTCAGCAGTAAGGTAACAATTTTCAGAACATATTTTGTGCTGCACCCTGAGCTAAAATATCCTGCTGCCGTTACACAACTTTAGGTAGAACAATTTTAATGCTATCCATTAAAATCAATTTCAAAGCATATCACCTATGATTCGAAAACGACCTGCATAGCTTAGTAGTAGTACATACTTTAGAAATATAATCTCACATTTTAGGAGAAAGACTTCAAACCACCTCTCTCACAAAACTGAAAAAAATACAGATAATTTCTAAGAGATTTTCTCTCGAATTAAATTTAAACAAAGGAAAAGTCAGCATATTTAAGAATGTACCAGGAAACTTCAGACTGTGCTGGAAGTCTGGGAAAGAAGAAGGTTGAAAAAATAAGAAACGGCTGAACACATCACTTTAAGGCATACATCTAGCTTTTAGAAGGCAGATCATTTTGTTTTTAATGGCCTGTTGGGGAACTTAATCTGCAAGGCCATTCTCCTGAGCCGCAAGAAGACACATGATAGCTGCCACCACCTGATGTGTCTCGTTCTGAAAGCTGAAGGTGATGGCATCCACCGGCTCCCATGTACCGTTTTGTGGAGCACTTTACCAATATAAGATAACGTCAGCGATGATTAATATGCCACAACTAAGAAGAACAAACTCCACGTTGAGGTTATTAACCTGTTGTTCCAAGCAGCAGGGGTGAACCTCTACAAGGCTGAAGATATGTAATTTTCTTTCCAGTGCCAAAAAAGCTGCTTTTACAATGTGAGATTCTATTTTGGACTTTTTGACTAGGCTTGACATGCCGAGGAGAAAACCGAAACCTCTTCTGCCTTCTTCCCTTTTTTTAAGGATAGGTGTCTCTCATTATCAGCTGAGAACAGTCTTAATAAAATTTTTAAAAAGTAAGAAAAGAGCAATAGGAAGTAAATCCAAAGACTCAAGTTGAGGGTAATTAATTTACATTTGTTCCATGCAGTTCCTAACAGCTGATTTGAAGAGTTATGCATACTATCTGTTTCTAAAAATGAAAACACCACTGGAGTAAAACTTAACACCTGTTTAACAGTGTGATGTCTATAAAAAACATAATACAATTGCTTAGGACAGCAGGGGAATAGTAACTTTGTTTCCCCAACTGACAGTGAAGAGTAGATTTAGAGAAGGCACACAAGCTATCTAGTATTCTTTGCCAACAGGTTTCTATTCTAAGCAGGCATAAAATACATTTTAAAAAGAACAAACCAAGCCAAACTAAAAAAAAATCGCTAACCAAAATACAACTCTGACCTTAGATTTAAAATTATGTTGAAATGCCCACATGATGTGCCACTTCTGAAAATACTAATGGTTCCATTTTCATCACTGGTGTCTATGTAATTTTAGAAATTAGCTGCATGGATTTTTCAGTTAAACGTATGCACTTATAGGTCAGGAATTTTAATGTATTCGGACACGTGAAAATCTATGTGCCCGCCTTCACTTTAAAAAGGTGTCATACCCTGAGCTGCCATGTAAAGCAACGGAGATCAGAAACCTGTGCAAATCCAGATTTCCCTGCCTTCTCCTTATTACCGCTGTGTGCCTGTTTTCACGCTTCAGTGAATAGCAGGGAAGTCACTAAGACTCACCTAATTACCGGTAGGTTCCAGCTATTATGCTAGCCAGTACTCTATTGACCCTGCCAAATCCCGTTTAGTTGAAAGTGAAATGTTTACACAGTCATTTATAAATTTATACCCTGAAAATGATCACAAATACACCACAAAATTAGCAAAATACCTATGATCAAGAAATGTGTTATCTGGTCTCCATTATGCCATATTTACTTGTACAACCACTCTTTAATCAATCTGTAGTATATCAGATATAATAGTAAAGATCTAATTTACTTAACAATTGGCTGCATGACTTTGTCGTAGATTCTTGGTGTTATAAAGATTTAGTTGCACTAGTTTCCTATTATTTCAAGCCCTTGGTGACAGTAGTCTCCGAGTTTCTGTTCTGTCCACACTCACAACATCCATATTTTCCTGCAGTGATCCAATAAAACTTAATGATGGGTATCATGGTACAAAAGGGGAGACAACTTCAGTTTGAACAGTTTGCCCAGTTAGCGCAAATTGGGATGACTGTAGATGAAATCTCTCCCTTACGCACTAACACAGAACAAAAGGATTTATCTTCGTTTTGTTACCAAGGAAACCTTACAATGTAATGCTCATATTCACTTTTTAGGGGGAAAATTCCCTTCATTCTTCCTGATCTTTTAACTTAAAATTCCTTTAAAAATTCCTGTTTTAGCAAGGATTCATTTGGTCCCTTGGATACCTCATTTAGAAAGAATGTAACAGGACATACCCACTAAATTTACCAAGGATATAAAAACTCTGGTTTGTTTTGAATTTTTCAGTGGCTTTTTGCAGGGCCTGATGTATTTTATTTGATTTCTAAATTAAGGTTTTGATTTTTAAATGTAATTTTTACACTTAACCTTAGAAAAGGTGCTCTTCTGCAATATCTGAGTGGTACTTGTCAGCTCTAGCTCTGAAAACCATTTCTACATCTATGTACTATAATTCCCATGAGAAGAGAGAAGAAAAAACAACATATGAAGAATGAGGTTAAGGGGGGAGTTCTAAGGGCAGCAGATCCCATTGTCAGGGTAAAACAGAAACAGTAGCCTGGCTGCAGCATCCACAGTTTTAGAAATCTGAAGAGTTCTCCTGAAGATTAAGGAAATAAGGATACGGGGAGCACATAACACGGACAGTTGCAAGAGGAGAAAATGGCGTAGGTTTGCAGCAAGGGCAAGGTCAACATTAGGTTAATTATAGTGGTATTTCAGAGGTTTCAATAGGCAGATTTAAAAATGAAAGAAACAACAGAGAGAAAAAAGGCAGGTTTGGGGTCATGGATGAGTCCAAGATTTTGGCCCTGGGAGCAAATGTAAACCCTTGAGCTCAAAACTGTGACTCAAATGTGACAAATGCATCTTTCATGTAGGAAGAAAAACTGTTGATTTTGAAGCATTTGGTAGTTGGAAGTTACGGTGTAGACAAAACCTGATAGCCTAGACAGATAGATGGGGAAAAAAAAGAAACAGCGTGTGTCTAGATATCATTATTGCTCCCACGGCAACAGAGGGAACATAGATTGCTGAGTTTCCCACAATGGCCCCAAGTTAACCATTTGAACAGAAAAGGCCACGACTTCCAATTTTGAGGGACTGACCCTGTGACACCATTAAATACTTGATATTAAAGTACCATTGCAAAAGACACTAAAAGAAGGTTCTTGTGTTAGGTGGCTTAAAGAATATTATCCTAACACCTATGTCTTTGAGTAGATGATTAAGAAATCTGAGTCAAACACAAAAAACCCAAACCAAGCCAGAACAAAAGAAACACAAAAATGCCCTTCAACAAATGTGCTGAAAATCTGATCTAATTCCATATGAGATAAAAAAATCCAAATGTATATTACACATACAGACCCTTTAACTGCGTAACAATAGAAGGATTGATCTTCAATTTATACAGACTTTATGCTGAAACAAAGAGGAACTGAGAATATAATACAAGTAAAATATAGAGTTAGAAACTGTACAGAATCTCTTCTTGGTTTTATAGCAGTACATCTCAAGGACAATCATATTAGATAATTTTTCCTTTAATTTAGTAGTCTTTAACTACAGGCAATTGGCTTAGGCAAAAGAGGAAATGAACTGAAACATATTCTTAGATCTGCTATGTACAGATCCATACAAAATTAAAATATTGGGTATTGGCTTTATATAAGGAAAAATACCATTTGTGAATATGTGCATCACATATTCAAATAAACCTAGTGTCTTCATATGGTTTCTATAATTTAAAAAGGCCATAATCAAAATATATTTACTGATGTCATAATGCATTTAAAACCCAAACTCATAAATCACTCAAAAAATATTCCTTCTCTGTCTTCATGGGTGAATGGGCAAAGAGCTCAGATGAGAGGCAAGCACCCTGTGGTGTGCCCTGGACCCCTTCTTATCTAGGTCTGGTTGGAATAAACTGTTTCTCCCCCTGCCTTGCATGCCAGCAAGGAACCCAGGAAAATGAAGGGGTGCTGGTGGTTACCCAGATATCTTTCTGATATTAGATGGGATGTGGCCAGCACATGTACTGTAACTTAGGATCTTGGAGACTCTCTCGTAATAAAAACATTATGAAATGTTATTGGAGACCTTTGGTGGTTTACTAAAGCAAAGGAAGGATTCTACAAAGCCTTTTCTTCTCTCCCTGCTCTTCCTTAACACTTTTCCCTCAATGCAAAGATTTGAAGATTAGCTTTTGCCACATTCATGGCAGCTGCCTGAACTGCAAAAGCTACTTAGAGCCTGCACCTCCATTTTCTCCTCTTACTATTAAAGCTTTGGAGAATTTAAAATGCATCTTCATTTTGGTTAAACCGAATGAAAAGTGACATGCATGAGAAAGTATGAAAATGAAAGCTATAATTTTTTTCCAATTACATAGGTAGGTATGTCTCTGCTAAGAGCAGCCCCAAAGCCTCCTAGAATGGACTAGCTTGACATACAGAGAGCAAAGCTTCCCAGGATCGCTGCCCTCACAGCCGGAGCTTAGTCCCCAAACACTGGAACCTGCCTGAGCCTGGCCATGTATTGCCAGGGAGGTCTGCAGGAGACAGACTGGACACATCTTCACTTGGCTCTGGAGATCACTAATGTATTGGTCCTAAACTGCCATGTTCTGCTGCGTCTTATGTACTTATGTACATAGGAAAAGCTGTATGCATGTTGATATAGTTGTGTGCACACTATGTGGTTTGCACTGCTGTGCATGAATCAGCTTTGCTGAAGCAGGATAGCTACTTTTCACGTGGAGAAGCCATTATTACTACTTTCTTGAAGTAGAAAAAACGGTTACTAAACATGCATACCAGTTAGATGAGAGAAGTGTTACCTTCATTGCTAAAGCAGCTTATCAACATTCTGTTCCTTGCTGCATGCATCTTCTGCCATGGAGCATTTCTCTTGGTATTTACTCTCCCCTGCAGATGTTAATATATGGCTGTGCCTGTTTCTGTCATTTTTAGGGATTTCTGAGAGCTAAAGATCTCCATTTTTCTTTCCTCTTTTGGCAGTTAGTGTCTTTCCTTTCAGGTAGTTGTTCTAACTTCAAGTGAGCTGAATTGCAATTGTAATGGACTTACCGAGAAACCTGCTAAAAAGAGGTCGGATAATCTTGTTTAGCCCGGCATTAGAAGCTGTGAAAATAGGGCTGTGGAAAAATATTTATGCTTGGTATTGCACATTAACTCCATACATCTCCTCTGGGATGTCCCAGCACACATCACTCTCAACTGCTGGCGCCAAGAAGTTAAAAGGTCTGCATGTTATGTTGTAATCAATTCAGAAATCAGGTAACACTGAATGGACGGGAACAAGCTTCTGTCTCAGCATGAATGAACTCAAACTTACTTCAGCTACAGAAAGCTGAACTGACTGAAGGTATAAAGTAAATAAACAATTCCCCAACTCATTCTCAAACACAGCAAAGCTAAACACTTGTATAAAAAAAAAAAAGAAACAAAAGTGTAAGCCTGTAAACCAAATAAAGTAATTCTCTCTCTCTTCCCAGGTGCTGCAAATTTGCCTTGCACCAATGTAATGCTGTACTGCTCAACACAGCGTAGACAAACAACCCCTCCTTGCCTTTCTGCCAAGAACTAAGTCTAAGACCAAAGATATCATAACATAGTTATCTGAATGGAAGTACAGAGATTAAAAATGAGAAACAACAAATTCTTACCTTGGGCAGGATCAGGTGGGCCAAACTCCAAAGAATATCGCAGAATGAAGTTGTTATTCCACACGTACAGCTGGTTGTCTCTGGGGTTGTAATCCACTGCAGCGATGTACTGGTACTGGTTGGGGAAAGGAATGTCCACGTGCTCACCTCTGCTTAACCTGGTGTTGTAGATGTAATCGATGGCGTTCTTGCCGGTCTCGCTCTCATTGTCCTGATACACCGACCGCACTACGTACAGGACACCACATATCATGAAAGCATTAGATGCTGCCCGTTTGTCATATGTCGTTTCCCAGGTGGCTTCGAAACGCAGGGTGTAGGGGTTCAGCTGGCTAATTACTATCATCCCGTTGTTTTGCTCCGTAGCATAAATTACCCATAAACCATTTTCATCAACTGCCAAGTCAATATCAGTCTTTCCTCCCCATCGGTATGGAGAGGTGTCATGGTAATTAGCATAATTGATTATGGCCTCTCCACTCTTAATTCTAGTCCTCAAGTCGAATTTTACTATGTTCCTAGTTCTTTCCTTGTTAAAAAAAACAGCGCCATCATACACCACAAATCCAGTACCATCCACTCGATTTGGGAGTTTATATGTTGTCTGCTGGCGTCCATTTTGGAAGTCCTCTAAAGAAGCATATTCTATCAAAGTATCGGTGCGATATGGAGTCCACGGCATGAAGTATATTTTATCTGCAGCCTGGAGAGGATCTTTGCACCAAGCACCTGCTTTTTGTTCAGCTTCATATAAATACGGTGAGTCCACAATTGCTTTCAACGTCCCCGGGCAAACAAAAACTAACAGTCACAGAGAGAAGTAAGACAAGAATTACGTCAAATTAAGACTGTCTCATAATAAAATGAAAAAAAAAGAAAAAAAAAGGTAGGTAAATCATAATGACTGTGTCAGGAAGAAAAAAAATCAATTTAATTGGCACTAGATTATACCTTATGTTATAATTAATGCAATTATCACCCTTTATCATCCACTTTTCTTAAAGTTACCATGTTCTTGCTGTACCAGTATGGAAAGTGGATGGGAACGGTTTTCACCAGTACAGACCAAGGCTCAATGGCATACACAGACAGCTGAAAATGTAGAGCTACTCTTGCATTTTTGTCTTAGACTTTTAGTGAGTACGCATTAACGCTCCAGAGCTTTTAACTGGTGTGCAGCAGTGCGCTAGGTCATTTGAGTCCAAAAAAAAAATCACATCAACTTTAGAACTTTAAGAAGTGGTGAGGCTGAAAAAGGAGGTGCCTCGATTAAAAATAAAGGAACAAGACAAATCATCAGGTATATAGAGAAAGCAATTAGGAGCAGAGAAAACAAAACACAACCAAAGCAATGAATGAAACAGACCAGGAAACCCTGTAACCATGGCATGCTATGGAGAGGGTTCTGGAAGCCAGGCAAGATGACACTTGATTAACAAGAATTTACCCAAGGGTGAGAGAAAGAGAGGGAAAGAAAGACAAAGAGAAAGGGAGAGAAAAAAGCAAGGGAGTCTTCCCTCCAGCCCAAGTATTTCAGACACTATACCCCGCCACCTACTTTAAGCAGCCAAGTCACTTTATTGCAAACAGTCGACTTCTTTATGAGGTGTACTTATGAGATCCTGCTGATTATCATAATATAAGAGTGTTGTGGGGAGGGGAAGGGAAGAGGTTAACATCCATAAGGCACATAACAAGGAGCTGGGGTTTGGACTGTATACGTTATTTACCTTTTTGCTCCACTTCTATTTTAAGCATCGGAAGAAAAATAAAAAAGTGCAAGGAAAAAAGAAAGAAGATTAACATAAATTGACTATTAATCTAAAGATTAAATTAGTAACAGACGCTAAATATAGGGAGAATAAGAACTGCACTATATTGGATAAAGAGAAACAGACAACAGGAAAACCTAGCAGGAGAGAGATTCTACGGTTACACAAGTGAACATGGATCAATCATTTTAGTAGATTAAGGAGGCAATACAGATATGTTGGCATGTAGTTTCACTTAGTGAACCTGAATAAATTATGAATGACTTTACTAATGCATGCTATACACACTCTTCTTCTTCTCAAAGCATAATGCTATCAAGTTGGTTTTTAAGTCACACATTAATTTATCATATATGTGCGAATGCACATATACATATTATATTAATTAGATAATTATAAATCCCAAATGCAGTATATTAATTATATAGGTTTGTATGTGTGCTTCTTAAACCTTTCCCCATCTTTGCCCCAGATATCCCTCTGCTTTTCTTTCTTGCAAAGAAAGCAGCTTGCATCCTTTAGCTCTCCTTAGGCTTTATTGTACTTTTTTTTCCTGAATGTTAATCTTGAGAACTTTTGCCACTTCTTAGTCTATAACTGCAAAATCAGACTAGAAGGAATAAGCAAAAACATCTAGAAAAAAGAAGCAAAAGCACAGTAAGCAAGAGGAAAAGAGAAGAAAAAATTAACATTTAGCTCATTCAGATATTCTCCAGCATCATCGATTAAGCCCGAAACAGCAAGCTAGTATGCAAGGACAGTCATACTAAGTGTTTAAAACAAATATCCATCCTGCCACCGTATATGGAATATATAAACCGAACCCGATTAACAAAGTTATATCACTATAGCAATTTTTCCCCAAGGAAGTTTTAAGGAACGTATTACAGGAAGACGTATAGCTGAAGTCCAGCTAGTAAATAGCTTTCCAATAATTATTTGCAATAAAATCTATTTCATATACTCAGTAGCCTTTGCAGTATGCTCCCTTAGTTTCATAAAATGACCTGGAAAATGACAGATGTACCAATCTGTGTAACAGTAGCTGCTCATACCAAGGAAGTGTATCAAAACTATTTGCACAGCTATTACATTTTCAGTATTACGGTATTATCCTGAAGAATGTATTTGTATGTTTCATATAAAGT
Organism: Platalea leucorodia; assembly: GCF_965183815.1. Classification (NCBI taxonomy): domain Eukaryota; kingdom Metazoa; phylum Chordata; class Aves; order Pelecaniformes; family Threskiornithidae; genus Platalea; species Platalea leucorodia. The sequence goes on along the minus strand of NC_138827.1, from coordinate 35,923,606 downwards.
TTTGGATTTTCAGTTTCATTTAACAAAATTACATATGATTATTTTGAGAGAATGGTATTGGCTGAGCCGATCTAGTGTTTCTTCAGGGAACAATTCCAAAACTTTATGGGGGAGTGGGAGGGGGTTAATATTCTCAAAATGAGCAGTAGTTTTCCTAGCCTTTGTTCATTTATACATCTTTAGGTAAAATGCTTGTTTTTCTGCAATTTGTAATTCTTGAGTTATCCAAGTAAACAGAAGATGTATTCTGAGGTGAATTCCTGGGTTTCGCAATCAGTGTTAATGACTTTCAGATGATTCTGTTTGTGAACTTTTATGCATGAGTTTATTCCTTGCCAAAGAGCAATATTGATACTGTACCTGCTTAGAATTAGTAATAGGAGAGGGGAAAAAAGATAGGGATAACTAAAATCATTACTGGCATGTCTGCTCCGCGTGCATTGGTGTACAGCTGTACATTTTTCAGGGACAGATGGGCTTATTGAAATAAACAAATGCTGCAAAGTCCAATCAATACAGACAGAGAGAGAATAAAACACTTTAAAACGTTTTCTATTGAATTCCTGAGTCCAAAAAAGGCTTAAAATAAAAATGCACAGATGTACAAAATGGTACTTTTGATGTTCTTCTTCATAAAAGGGCTGACTTCTGTTATTCAGTGAAAGTGTCAACATACATTGTGCAGCATAATTGAGAGAAATGTCAAGTACGGTACTCTCAATTTCTTTGTAATTTAATCAATAACACTCTTATTTTAGGACAAAGCAATGCCTATCAAATTTGTCTAGAACTTTAGTTTTGTTGGAGATCCAACTGTGTATCTCAAGACATCTTTTTTTTTTTTTTTACTAAAGGGGATTAGAAAAACATCAGCAACAGGTCTACCCTTTGAGATGCAAAAAAGGAAACTTTTCATTAAGTACTTTCTTATGAGGGTGATGAATACAGAAACCAGAGAAAGCTCAATCAATATGTATGATCAGCAAAGCAGCCATGTATTATTTCTGGAGGCCAGCAAGACATAGAGGAGCTCATAAACGGCATTTTGTACAAGGGTGACACCAACTCCAGTGTGTAAGATCTCCCAACTTTTACCCCAAAACCTGGTATGACTGCTATTTGTAATCTCTCATGGACTGAAAGGTGCCACAGCGAGACACAGCAAATTTTGCAGTCTTGCAGTCACTGAAGATGAAGTTCAGAAAAGGTAAGAACCATAACTGAACTTTGGTTAGAAGGGCTGTGATCACTAAAAACCTCCCTTCCTAGACCCACAAAAGCCTATCCCACCTTCCTCACAAGTCTCTTATGCTGGGAGAGCTGCTATTTGCAAACCTAATGATTTCAGTCATTCCGTACGTTTAGATATGGAGCACCGGAACCAGTAAAGGAGAAAAAAATTAAACTTGGTAGCTGGAGTTTATCAGGCGCCAAAAAGAGACTTGAAAAAATACCAGGATAGGCTCTGTGGGACAGGGAAGAAAGATGGTCAACAATCAAAACAGCTACCAAAGCACAATGTGGTTTCAAATAAAACTTCAAAATTGATTTTAGCAACTGGCAACCTTTTTGATGACTGCTGGTAATGACGTGTGATGCCTCTTACAGTTCTGGAATTGGGCATAGTGTCATCACTGTACATGCTGCAGTTGACAAACTCCAAAACTTAGAGACTTTGAAAGACAAGAAGTATCCAGAATCCTGAATTATGACAGACACAAAATTACATAATTCAAAGGGTAGGCCAATGCAATTGACAGTAAACAAAAATAAACATTTTAAAAGTAGAATAACTACACGTTAGAGTACAGGGTAGGCCGCGCTGTGGCACTATACTTCTGAAAACTGAAAAAGAAAAGATTCCTGTAGATAGCAATACCCAATCGGTAGAACATATCCACACTTCTCTTCCTAAAACAGCATAAAAAATTATGGTTGAACATTATTTGCATTACACTTTTTCTCTGTGAGCTAGCCTACTGGAACTGGAAACGTAACCTCTTGTCATTTGACTGACCTCATGGTTTGGAATCAGATGCACTGCCCTCTTTCTGAGAATTTGGGAATGAAAATAGCGCTAAAGTAAAAGTGATCTTTGTGGAACAAAACTTTGGTTAGATTGGGGTAAGACATCACTCCTCAAAAGTGGCACGAGAAGAATGGTTACAACAAGCCACCGGTACTACACACAGGAGGAATGGTACTAGGGATCACTGTATGCAGTAGGCTTCCAATCCTACAAATGGTACAGAAAAAAAATCAGCAAGCAACCATTTCACAATGACACAGCAGAAATGAAGAAAAAACAGATGATCTGTGTTTGGCCTTTAACAACAGTGAAGGTTCAATGTGGTGAAGCAGTAGAAAGTAGTATTTCGGTTTCAGAAGTCTAAATTTTAAAATTGTGCAGTAAACAGTATGGACAGTTTTGACATAGCTTTGCTTATGCCAGAACTCATTTCCTTCCTTTTTGGATATATACTGTCACCACAGTGTTTTTGCATCTCAGACTTGGCCTGTTTCCTGTTCCAACAGAAAATGTGACTTTGGTTAAGGATTACTGCAGATCAAGAAATTCACGCTTAATAATAACTTAAGGGAATGATCAGTGCACTGCTCAAATTCCATTGCAAACACAGCTATTTCTCTGCTGAGTTACAGGACGAGGCAGAAGTCACTGCAAAGAATGACCTTACAAGAAAGCAAAACCAGTTAAAAGTGTTGAATCTGCAGAACTTGTATAAACATGCATACATGTCAATGAAAAAAAGCATTAATTATTGCAAGGAAATAAGAAGTATGTCTAAAGCTACTGAATTCTGGCATTAGAAAGAATATTGTACAAAACTGCTGAAGTAGCCGTAACTTCAAATTTTTCTGTCTCAGTATGATTTCAGTATTTACTTTGTTCTCAGTGAAAAATTCTATTTTGGTAGCTGATTCAAGGCACAATTCATATTTTCTCTTTACATTAAAAGTGAACATTTCTTTCTCACTCTTTTCCCCATTGTTTTTAAGAACCAAGTTTGAGTAACTTATTGATGAATTATTCACTGTGAATCTGTGTTCGCTTACAATGTGCCCCTGAAGCACAAAGTCCTCTTACAATGTCCCCCAACTGGGGCATTTGCCTCAGAGTGTCAGCATTGGGTTTTGCTGTGCACCCAAAGTCACCACAACAGCAGGTAGCCTTTCAAGTAGATCATGATTAAAATTGAAGTCAATTCCTGCTTTAGAAGTCTGTGAGCCAAGCCAATTTGTCAGCAACTGGTAGCGGGCAAAAGTACAAATTTCTATCTGGCCTATTGAATAGCTAATTCGAGTTTGTTTTCTGGAAAAACAGTAGCCTTAAAAGCCAAACACTTAAGAACACAGACAGACACTTGGCCAGCATCACACCATGGCTTCCTTCCACACTTCGTGAAGCTAATTGGAGGCCCTAGTCTGCAAGTGCTCTGCATGCATAATGGGTCTATGGGCCATAAACATATGCTTCTTTTCCATGTAACAGCACTCCAGCTTTAATTGTGCGGGCCAGAGGAAGTGAGCAAGAATAAAAAGATTATACTTACTGTAAGGAACACATTCATACTGAACTTCTAGATATTTGTATGTTCCAGGACAAGGATCAGGAAACACATCTGACCCAGTAACTACTATACACTGTGTTCGGTTGTTGCACCTGTAATGGGAAAAGAAAGCGAGCTCATTAATTTAAAATTACATTTAATTTGCAAGTTCATACTAAAGTACTATATGCAGTGCTAACTCTCTTCACACTTGGGCAGTCCAATCCATAAGACAACAAAGTTAATTAATACTAGATCAGTCAAAGTCCATAAATAAGGCTTCAAGACAGTATTTCAGTTCAGGCTTTATATTTTTAAATTTGGAGATTGATGTTATCTCAAATGTCACTTGTTCCCACTGGTAGATGTAGCTGTCCCAAATATATACTGATCTGATACTACTGTTCAAGAAAATCAAAGCAAAATGCAAAGATGATACAAAATGAAAAAATGTATAATTTTGAATAACGTACAATAACACAATGAGTAATTCCTTCCATCTTTAGAGATATACATACTGCTGAATGGTTTTACATCTCAGAGAGCTTTTTGTCGTGATTCAAGGTAATTATTTTGGTTGGAACAGTTATTGTAGACAAAGAGCATTAGCATTTCCCTTTTAATTATTTTAGGAGCAATTGGTGGATTCTAAGCTTCCTCTGTTAGGTTATAGGAAGAGGTAAAGAATGACCGTCTGAGGAAATAAGAAAAACAGTTAAAAAGAACAACTGCAAGAAAATTCATTAAAAAGTATTTTAGAGGAGACTAAATACTGAAACATATATCTCATTTGCTTAACAATGGAAGTCAATGCATTTTGATACAAAGAACTTTATCACAATGCCTCTAACCACGAGGGTCTACTGAATTTAATGGTTTTTTAAGTTTTTTTAAATAATACTGATCAAAAGATTTTAGAGTACTTTTCATTTTTCCAGAAACAAAAAAAAGAAAAAGCTTGGAAGTTAAAAGTGCGAAAACAATTGGCTAACCCTGAAGAGATGGTCAAAATGTAATACAGAAAAAATAGTCAGAAGGAAGTGGAAGAAAAAAAAAGAAGGTCAGGGAATTTGGTGACTAAAAGAAAAAGAGCTTGGCTGATCTTCTCAGGGGTTAGTTTTGTTTGTCAGCAAACTGAATAACAGAAGTCTGAACTTAAGTAATAGTCTAGCCTTTGACTCTAGCTGTACATCAACTTCTCTATTGCCCTACTACTTCCCACACTCCCTGAATACCACATCCCAAGCTAAAATAATCTATCTTACATCAACGGCTTTCCACAGCTGTACATTGCCAACAGGTGTAAGAATAATTCACATTACCTCATAAAAGGTAGAGCAAGCACATTTGAAGAACTCTGATATAAATCACTTTCCTTTTTATATACTAATCAAACTAGCACAGAGCTGGTCAGGACACACTGTGCCTCTTTTGCTGAGCGAACTCGGGAACAACAACTCTTCTGACTTTATCAGTTAATTCTTCTTTTCTTTTTTTTTTTTAAGCTACTTATTTCTAGCCTCATAAGGCTCATAATTGCAGAACTAATTGGAAGTAGCCAGGGATTTCTGTATATACGGACAACAATGGATAGAGATCGGTGGTGAGGAATTCACCTGTCACCTCTGTGCTGCTTGTGGCGGTGACTTTCCAGAGAGCAGAGGCAGGTCCCTGTACAGCTATCACACAGGTAACGCCGCACCACTCCCAACAGCACTATTATTCAGTGCAACAGCTCGTGCAGTATATTAGGGAGTCTGGAACGAGTATGATGCATCCAATGGCTTTCAGACCCATGCTGAAGTGATGAAATGTGCACCCAACTTGCAGAGAAAATCACTGTATGGAATCTGTAATACTGAAACCATACAATACAGCCACGTTTTTGTACTCACATAAAGGTCAAAGTGCTGCTCTTGTGTGTGCTGTGTAGGAGGAGGCTGTAGAAGCAGGAGAAGGCAATATGGCCCAAAACCTCAATGTATGTCTGTTCTAAGCCCCATATGGGTTTTTTTATGCCCCACACCTCACGCCAGACTAACCAGCATGAGAAAACCTTGGATGTAAGATTTTGTAATTAATTTCTTTAAATTTCTTTCTGTTTCTTTAGTGAAAACCTTATGCCGAAGCCAAAATAATTCCTATAAAAAGACTGTGTAGTGCATCATTCAGTATAATGGTTTCCACAGCTTTGAGCTGTATGAAAATTTCATTTTACACTTGAATAAGCGGCAATTAAGAGAGAAATATTGATTTTTTACAAAATAAAATGGATACATATTGGGAGAAATTGCTTGAGAATGAAACTGATGAAGGTCATATTTAGCTGTGAAAAAAAAGGTTTACTAGCAATGTTTGTAAATCTTATGAAGAAGACAGACTCTTATGTCCCTATGAAAAGTTTTTTTCTCTTTCAGTTTCCCCCAGTGGAAGACTCATATGTTGCCATCAGTCAGGAAACTGAAAAGAACTTCATGCTAGCTTGTATCAAAAGGATACATCATAATAATTCAGAAGAAAATGCAGTATTTTTTTCTTTGTACAGTACGTGCCAGTGTCAAACTTCAGGTACTGATTGGCATTTAGAGGAAGTTGTTAACCTTCTAAAAACTTTCTACTATTTCTTTATGCAAGACTTCACCTGCTGTGCATACGGTCACCTTTTTGTTCACCTTTGGCCAAAATGAAAGAGGCCCCAATTCCAAACCAATGAGCTATGCCCACTGCTGCAGTACACAGCAGTGCTACAAAGGACACCACCACCACCTCCCCAAGAAGTGCAATTACTTGCATAACTGAATGAATAGAAGTATTTGTGCTTCAAGTTGTAGCTTTTTACATTCACATCACTGATTTTGCTGCGTTGCTGGTTGCATTTTGTAAAACATGAGTAATTTTCGTATAAGGTTCTGATTTTCATGCACTTCTAAGATTTCAAATTAAAGACACTTGATTAAGATATTCATGTGTAAAAAAAATGGAATTTTCAGGTAACTATTTGTTACACAGTTGGTGGTCAAATTTCAGTTCCAGTGAAACCTTCACAAAAACCTGACAGCAACTACAGCAGCTGTCAATCCCAATCCATGGGTTATGGAGAAGAGATGAAGAGTAAGTGGACTTTGTAGAGGTAGATCCGAGACAAGCAATTCAGGGACTTTACACTATTGCGATTTGTTCTCTGGACAAATGAAAGTCTCCTGTCTGCTGTGTTGTATTTTCTTTTTTCCCCTGTACTTCTCTATTAGTTATGGGCCTACAGATCTGCTGCTGCCTGCAAAGACCATTTTACAAACTGATAAAGGTTTCAGTTGAGCTTCTTTAAGAGAAGAAACACTGAATTCTGTCTGGTATTTTGGACAAAAGATACTCCACTCTCCATAAATGGAGACTCCACTCTCCATACATGGCTACAGATTGTCAAAGCTACTGCATCACTGCCACAGCAGAGCTTCATCATGTTGAGAAACCTTTACACTTAGAAGCACTATGCCCAATGAAGAGGATATTACTGTTACAGCCTTCAACTCAGTCCTGTGACCCGTTTTCATTCCTTTTTGTAATGGGCAAGTCTTTCTGAGTGCTGCCACTTGTTTCTCCAAAACAAGACTATAGTGGAAATAAAGTTCCTTGCGATTTGCAAAATTGGCCAAGATGCCATCAGGGAAAAAAATATCCAAACCCCCAAAACCTTAACTGGCAAATAACTTGAAGTCCCTCATTCATTTTAACCAACGTTATTTTTTCTATACAATATACTGTTAGTTCCGTCCATCTGTTCAAACTCTTTTAGAATTATTCCAACTGAAGGCATGATACAAACCAGCTCTAATTTCTGCAGATTTAAGAAGTCAAATCACAAATACTTTAGTGTTTCAGTGTCTGTAATCTAGTGTTTAAGTTTTCCGTAGGTTTTAAGCACAATTTAAGTGTTCTGTAATCTAGTTAACTGCATACTTCCCTAGCATATGTTAAAATATGCAATTCTCAGGTTTTTATCTACAATCTTAAAATTCGTATGATCTCACACCAAGAAATGTCTTCACACGTAAGACATTCACAATATTCACAAAGATTTATGATACAATGACTTGGTCATTTACAAGGAAATAAGGCAGATCTGCGAAGGACTCTATAGCAACTCAGTAACAGTTGATTTAGGAAAGGTAACACATGAGTTAAATTTGGAACGCTAGTTAGGAAAAGACTAACTGTAGTGCTGAAGGAATGATAATTCAGGTTCCTGTACTAGCAGCAGCAAGAGTTTTTCAAGGGGAAATGTAGGAAGTATCACTATTCTCATGAATGCAAGGAGCAACTGTGTACTCTAACACTCATTTCTTCAGTATTTTAGTATGAATGAAGAAAGGTTACGTTTTCATAATGCAGATGCATCACTTAGAGTAATCTAAAAATCAAATGGAGTGTTTAATTAACAGTTACAGTACAATGTCTGAACTCCTTTCACCTCAGGAAGAAGACTCCGCAAATGAAGAATAGCCCTTTCACATTTCAGATGAATACAGAAAAAAAGGAAAGTAAACCAGCTCCAGCAGGGCTGTTAGCAACTATCTTCTGCTAACGATGTAGCCATGTCCCTGCTGCATCCATCCCCTTCTGTGCTCAGCTTTAAGGACAGCTGTACTTTCCATGATAATTTGTTTGCATTTCAACTCTAATCTTGACTTGTACAATTCCCAACAAATTGCTTTTGCTCTTTTTTTATTATCTTATGCTCATTATTGCACTTTTCCACGTGCAACTTATGGAGATGAGATTCCATGTGCAATCTATTGTGTGAGGTGTTTTAATCAATAATCTTGTTCTGCTGATTAAACAGGGGCTTCTGTTTTGGCAAGATAGCATTAGTTTCTCCTGTCATGCTCCAAAAGCTATTGGGAATCTTCAGCAGATCATTAGATATGCTACAATAAAGCTTTGGTACATTCTCTTTTCTTTCTTAAATTACTTCTTCACTGTCCTATCATTCCCCGTCACCGCTGGCACTGCATTATTATTACAGCTCCCCTGAAACTTGCACTAGAGCTATGTCTCCAGGCCATAGGATGCCATTTTCAATTGAAGCTTCTGCTTGAAAATATAAATTAAGAAAATTTCATTATCTCCTGCCAAGGGCCATTATTCACCACTGTTCTAAGGAAGATTAAAAATGCAAAATCTATGGACTTGAACAAATACTCCAGCATTAAAATGAAAAACACAGTGTATCACGACTGGACCAGACAGTGAAGTACTGGAATCTGAGAAGCAGATTCTGGAAAGATGTTAGCATTACATGGACCAAACAGATTGACTGAGAGAAGAGGTCATCTTTATGAGTAAGTCACATCAGTCACATAAAGATACACACAGCTCCTTTCAAAGTGGCTTGCAAAATTAAAGTATGTAGGAAATAATGTCCACATTACAATTTATCCTTGAAGTGCTTTTGTTTTGCATAAATAACTTTGACAAAGATAGTAACATAAAAGAAACATCAATGTTATTTTGAAAAGGATATGAGTTAATGTCTAGCCAGAAATGGGCTATCAAAATATTTTTGGGTATTCCTAATGCTGCATTTCTGTAAATACAGTGTTTCATTAAGTAAGGTAAAACTGGCAAACACAGAAAACAGTCATGTGTACTTCACTTTAAAAAGAAGAAAAATAAGATACAGTATAAAGCCATGTTTAATAAATAAAATTCATTTTTAATAAAATTGTCAATATATTTAAAAAAATCTATCTTGGTATGTTTTGACACTTTTAAGTCAGATCTGACAATATTTCTCTTTCGGCATATTGATTAAATACTTAAAAGCTAGCATGATGACATGTTCCTGCATATTGCCTGCAGCAACCTGCTTAAACACCACTTGAAGCACGTAAACTCTGAGTTGTAGCACCACATACTCCATATGGTCTTCTTGTTCCTTATTCACCCTGGGTGAGCTGCAGTCTGAGTAAAAAGAGATGGGAATGTGGGATGACTCCACTTCGTGTATTGACTTTTAACAGCAGTGTATTTTAAATTGAAAAATTCCTGAACCTCTTTACCCAGAGTAAATGGCTGTCTTTACATATGTATTCCTAATGGTCTACAACTGACACGTGAGATGTACTTCTGCTTTTGTATGCATACTCACTAGACCTCCACTCCTGTTATTAAACTCAAAGTTACATATGTATGAAGATGTCAAGATATTTCTTAAATGCTATGTTTTATTAATTTGGTCTTAGAAAGTATGTACAAAACTTACATATAAAATAGCCAGAGAACAGGGATTTTATTTTAGGGGTGTATAGATACATAACGTATGCACACACACATACAGCAGTAGATAAAATTATTTAAAGGAATGTATTTAAATTATGAGTTTCAAATTCACCTCACAAGAAATATATTATTACATACTGAAACCTAATGAGTTAGCAAATTGGGCCTAACCAAAGCCTGAAAAAAAGACCTGCTAAAAAAACCCAGCCTTGCTACAAAGCCCTGATTTGAAGCAGCACTGGCCAGCCATCACTGCAATATCCACAGCGCTCCAGCAACTGCAGCAGCAGTCACACAACCCTACCCACGCAGGAAGAGTGAGCGCACGCATCCCTACAGAGCCACACTTCCTTCAAGACAGACATGTAATCCTGCAGCTGGCTTTTAAAAAACCCAGAATGCCACACTGGCAATTTTGCTCACTCATGTATAAGATTTTCTAAAAATTATTTTCAACTTAGAATCCCTGAAACTATTATGGGGGAACGAGCATGCAAAAAAAAAATAGCACCAATTTTACCTAGCTCAAAGGGAAAACAGATTTAATGTGCTGTGGTGGTAGCTTTCATAATCTAAGGAAAAAAAAAAAAGAAGATACATGAGCATGTATGAAAGCAGAATTTGGCCATAAGAATTGTGTCTAAATACTGGAGATCTTCCTGTGACCACTAAAGCAGTAAGGCATGCTAGAAATTGGTTTGAAAATTCACAACCCAGCCTTGGGATTTTCTATGCACTTGGCAATGTGACCACTACAGCAGTAAACCTGGTGACTTTGGATGAAAAATATTTGAGGGGGGAAAACCTGAGAAAATTGTTTCTAGTTTCTTTTTAAAGATAATATTGATGATTTGTTGAATCTTCCTAATTACTGAGTAAACATAAGGAAGCTAAATAGTGTATAATTAATATTGTAGAAGAAGGTGCACCATAGCATTGTTTCCATTTGCCCAATAAACATGCAATAATATTTAACTGTGTTTTCTGTATACAATGTAATCTTGTGGGAGTCTAAGGGTACGCATTAAGGATGAAAACTCCAAATAGACAATAAAACACAACAGAAAATATGCAACTCCCACAGGCCCTTTCTTAGGATTACCCAGTTTGATTCGCTATCAATGAATGTGTATCAGACTTGTATGGCAAAGTAATTCAACAGAGTATTTCTTGCTTTCAACCTCTTCTTACAATTTTAATACATTTAGTTGTGACCCATTTGCCTTTTAGTACTCATGTTCTCTAAGTTCAAAGCTGTCACTGTTAAAAAGACCAATCTTCTCACTCACATCTAAGCTATCACAGAGAGTTTTTTCTTGTTACAATTCATTCTTGTTCCAGTACTTTGTTTATTGGTGTAAATGCTATTGTTATGTGGTTATTATTAACCTGAAACTGAAGCATCAGATAAAATAGGGAGGGGGAAAAAAGAAAAAGGAAAAGGAAATGTAAATTCCAGTGTAATACATAACTCCTGTCTTCTCTCGGTAATTTTTCAAGTGCTTTTATAATCCCATCTTTCTATCCCCACTACTTTCTACCACATATGTGAAAGGCCTACTAGAACTAGCAGAGCCTGTAAGGAGCTGACTGTAAAGCAAGGACAGGAAAACTAGATATCAAAAGATGCAATGCGGTGTGAAAAGCAAACAGAAAAATCTCCTGGTGAGGTCTGCGTAGGTGCAAGCCAAACCCAAACCTTGTAACAGTATGAAGCAGAAGAGACCTGCTTTTTAGAGAAAAGGTTTCTAATGCAACCCCACCTGAGGAGGAAGAAATGGAAATAAAGTCATATTCATAATCTTGTGTGTGCGTATTTGCAAGCAAAATGCAGCATGGGACTACAGGCAGTGTATGCCTTAGTACACCAACTAAGCCAAGCAGATGCACACTGCTGAAAAGTAATCAGTTCAAAAGATCCAATTAAACATTTCACCATTTAGACAAAATAAATAGCCTGCAGCTATGCTTATTTACTAATGAAAACTTTAGTAGTGCGGCATCATAATATCTGAGCAATTTACACAAATTACTCACACTGAGTGAGTGTGAGTGCGGCATCACGCCTTGTGGGTTGAGCAGGTTTCAGGGGAGAAACATAGGGTTGGGTAATAATATCAGAGCTTTACAAAGGGGCGTTTATTTCTGAGGCGCAGTGCTAGAGCAGATCATATAGAAAATCCATGTGAAAATCCTGAAGCACAGCATCTGATCCTTAGGCATAACACTGCAAGAGACTTGCAGGAGAAGAGGCTCCCAGGTAGAGAGCATAGGATAAGAGTGAAAACCGTTTAAAACTCTTTTTTGCAGCACTGTTGATCTTTTTTATCCATGGCTTGGCATGAAGCATATTCATAATGTAGTTAAAAGTTATGTAACTTAAAGACATCTTCTGAGTCATTATTAAATGAGTAACTTGAAGAATTACAATATTGAAAACGTGTAGCTTTATCCTTCATGTTAATTTGCACAGATCTTAAATACATTTTAAAAAATCACCCACTTCAATTACTAAAATAAGGTATTTCAAATGACAGAAGTGATTTGTTACTGCAACTTCTGAAATGTAGAAGCCTTGGTACACTTTCCGTGTTCATGCTTCGACTGGACCTCCAGGTCAGTTCAATGCAAATTCAGCCTGATGCACTATGTTTAACACAGCTCTTCTGTTTCCAGAAATGCATATTCAACATAAATGTATCCTAGCTCTAACAAGAAAGTAAGACTTACTAATTTACAGAATTGGCCGCCGAGGCAACATGATTTCATGCAGTCCTTTGGTTTCCCTCTACAATGGACAGGATGAGGACAATTTCAAATGGGGGGTGTGGTGGAGGCAACCCTAACTGAACTTTAACACACGCATTCCCCTTGAATAATTAAAAATATTATAGCCTGTATCAATTAGGAGCAATTATTTATAAAAATGTTCACCTATTGCAGTTTGCATCTAGAAAAACGATCACATTTTTAACAAGGGAAATGGGAAATCGCTATGGGATGCCCTACTTAGATTAAATTAGCAAGAAACTTGTTATCAGACCATATAAAAGATACACCATAATAAGACGTGACCTTGCAGAACCTTGGAGCCAATCTGTGATTTTTTTCCCCCTGTAACCCTTCCTAATTATCTGCAAAGTTACAGACCCTTTTGTGGCAGGTTATTTTTCTGTGAATGGTGAGGGGTTTGGGGCTTTTAAATATTTAATTAGCCTTCTGATATGAGAATTGTTGCACATGCCAACTGCTTCGATTTTCAAACTGTGTTCATCCTAATTATGTTCAGATTTAGATTGGTCATCCCAAACCTCTCACTCTTGTAATTATTTACTCCTTAAAGATCATTCAGCGGAGAAATATTTTTCACCCTTATGGCTCTTTCTTTCCACAAATGGCTTTTCTGGTCCGTTAATTACCCACTCAGAGGATTAGAGTTTGTAATAATGCAAGACATCCTGCATGTAAGATGAGTTTTACAGGGTGAAAAAGAATAAATTGTTTTTTGTAAACTTGCCTCGGGGAATATCCCCTTTTTGGGTTATAATTTTCATCAATAGAGGCCATGTGCCCACTGCTGCATATCTACCAATTCCACAGGGCTACGGAGTGACTCATTTCCACGGCTCAACAGAACTCGAAGCAAAATGCTGAGCAAGAGGCCAAAAGACAACTTGGTTATTTTACGAGATTGATAAAAGTGCAATCTGCTAGCAAGATGGTACGGTCCTTTTTCTCATTATTTTTAATGCAGATTTCATGGCTTTAAAGTTATATATATTTAACTGGTAACTAATAATAAAATTACAACTTTTCTTATTTCATCTGCTGATTTTTTCCAGAAGTGCTGTCCCTTGGTAGGTCTTTAATCAACCCTGTAACAGTGGTGTCATTTCCTATTAAAATGTGTCTGAGAGTCCTCACTACAAATACTTTCTTTTCTTCTGAGAGGAATGCCTGTCACAAAAGCACTGTTATTCATTACCCACAGTGATGTCTGGATCTAATTATCATCTGGAAAGCTTGCAGGGCTTCCAGGTATAGGACTTTCCCTGCAAAAGTATCCTTCTGCTCTAACTTGGAAAGCACAATCCCACTTTCTTCTTTGTGATTTGCAGTTAAGGGATTAAGTTACTGATTTGAGCTGTGCACTTTCTGATTCCTGGAACTTCCAGTTTTAAGCCCAAAAAAGTTGAGAGGGCTGCTTTTGTTTACTTGTTTTTACATCTGCAAAAATCCTGCATATTCTGCGGCTGGTTTTTATGCAAGTCAAGCAGATTCAGCCTCTGTAAAAAACACATCAGAAAATTCACTGGCTTGGCTCTGTCAATGCACAGATAATATTTAATTGTGTCAAAAATATTCATGATCTAATCCTTTTATCAAACTGTCTACCACTGAAGGAGTCTCATGTGCCTGCACAATTAAAAACCCCATGTTAGCCATACATAATACTGTATTACATTTGATGCAAATCCTTTTCTATTGAAATAAGCACTGGGCTGACAGCAGGAAGTGACTGATAAGAAAGCAACAAGGCATTGCTGATGGCATGCATGATAACTGAGCACTAACTCATATGTGTTCTGTCTGCAGCACATTACCCAAAGTGCTCCTGCTTTAAATGCGACTCCAGGAGGTGTTCTTTGGCTGTATCTCTGCCACAAAGCCAGCAAAATTATCTAAGAAAGCTAAATATACAAAGTAAATGATGTTTTTTCATACCCACCAGTGATGCTGGCACTAGAATAATATACTGAAGGCAATATCAGTGCTACTACATCCTAGACGAGAAAACACCTACAGCTTCACAAGTGTAATAAGTACAGTTGAGTTCAGTGCTGTTAAGAAATTCAGTAAACAGGGAAAGGTTATGGGTTCAGAACTGTCGCTTACAAGTCAGCCTAAATGAATGTATTAAATAGACATAGGAAAAGGTGCACAAAATCTGAGTTATGGTGAAACAACCATTTTACAGTGCTGAAAAATATGTGTATTAAATACATCTCAAAATTGCTCCTTCATCATATATATATATCACAAGAAGCAAGATATCTGAGAAGCAATGAACAGTAAGGTTAAAGATCACAGATTACTACTAAGAAAGGTATTGCAAATACAATGACAAAATACGTATCTTGCCAGATGAAACATTATACAGCTCGGTGTCATTAAGAAGTAGTAAGACTTCTTCCTGTAAGGTGTTTGAACTATATGACTTTGGTCAGGGCAGCTTGCTCAATGAAATGATTCTGCTACCTGATTGCTTTTAAAAATGTTACAGGACCTGTTTTGCCTGTGTACGTGTGTGTGTGCGTGTGCTAGAAGAAATTGAAATTCAAAGGTTTTGATAGCTACCGTATTATAGTGAAAACCTGAAAAAAAATACAGCTTTCAATAGTAAATCTGTAGTAAAGATTCTGCACTGCAAGTGTATTATAAAGCAGGTTTGACATGGAAAAATTCTACGTGAGAAGAACCTTTCCTCCCTGTGGATGTGTCTACAGCAGGCTAAAAATATACTGAATACTGAGTATTTGGTCTATGTAACACTCTTAAGACTGCATTAACTTCATTGCAGTAACTTGTTTTATAGTCTCAGTTCATCATGACCTATAAAATGTTAGGCTGAAGTGCTTTAAATATCTGCTAACACCATGTGCAAGCCTGGGAGTACAAGCCACTGTGCTGTGAAGCGGCAAAGACAGTACTCTTCTGAGAAAGTAGCACGCACTCTTATGTCACTGATATAAACAGGGTAAGCATGCTAAATAATGTATGAAACAGGCAGCCAATCTTTTTATAAAACACAAATTCTAGTTGAATTCTTTGTTTGATTTTATGTTACCAGTATGACACTAGTTTTTCAGACTGCTTCTTAAAAAACATAGTTGACTATCATACTAAATTATAGAATGTACATGCAAACTCCTTTCATTCACAGTTATTATATGAAAAAAAAAATAAAAGACCTCTTTCATTTGTGGCCATAGCATTTTTCCTATTTATTGTTCTGCAATATGTAGAAAATAAAATGCAAAGCAGGGAATTATCTATGTCTTTCAGTAATGATGGCCTATTTATTAAGCAATTAGATTGCAATTTTATTATTAGAGAGAAAAAAAAGAAATGCTGTAAAATACTGTTATTGCTTGTATCTTTGATCCTTAAACTTTTCCATTCCAGCAACCTCATTAATGTCAAAATGCCATGAATATGGCCAACCCTTTTCAGACTGTATAGCCTGGGCACAGGCAGAATCTATGGGATTCAATAAAGAAGTTTTTTCTTGTTGAATTCAACTAAAAAGCTTAATTGAGCCACAAAGGTCAGAAGGTTCTTTTTATTATAAGTAGGAGATTATTCTGTGGAAGAAGGAAATTTCCAGAATATGAGATCTGTTCATTTCTATACTACTCTGTAGCTACTTTTTAATTTTTAAACCCATGTTACTCTTCTATTCCTTTCCTCTGAATTAAACAGCTTCACTGTAATAATCTTTAAATTCTATTTCCTTTGTGTTACTAATGAAAACTTTCCACTTTCATCACTACTGCTGACTTTATAACACTAAAAAGTACTCATAATTTACTTACATATATTTAATTCATATTAATCTGTCCTAATTTACGATCTATACCCTGCTCTGCCCATCTTCATGTACCTTTTCCATGTCAGTTCTGTTTACTAAGTGATATTCAACGGATTTCCTATAATGCAATGAACCTTAACAGGCAGCTTTTAATTGTCTCGCATAGGAAACCACATCACTATTAATTCCACAGCAACAGTATAAAATAAAACTATTGCTTCTCAGACTCTAGAGCAATTAGACCTCTCGGCTATTTGGCTAACTCTGCTTCATGATACCCAGTGCAGTTAATTATATTTTTTGATGTTAATAGTCTCTGTCAGTTTCAAGCATAACTCCTCTTTGATGAATATTTAAATTATATTTGAATAAAAAAATAATCTTGGTTACATTTCATATTCAGCAGTCATCACAGCTTAATAAAGGTCTCCTCAGCAAGGGCTGAGATAAATGGCTATATGAACACATGTATAAAGTCCTAAATCAACTTATCAGATAATGTAGCTGTTTTGGCTTAGTATTATAGAGGATATATTGGGGTGGGAGGAATTAATAGGCTTCAATTATTACAGTATTATTCTATACGAACTAAATTTGGCACAGTAATATGTAAGTAAATCACAGTTTTTTAATAATAAAGTTCTGAGTGCAACTAAACCAGGAACTTATCTTGGCTAGACTAGAAATGCGAAAACTATATAAAATTCATAAAAATTCCTCCAAGAGAATACAACATTCAACTGAAAGATGTTGAAGGTTAAGCAATGTTGTCTCAGTCAAGTTCTCAAAACCATTAGTAAATTACCAAGAGAGGTAACTACATACCCAAAACATATAGTATATGATTAACTGTAGGCTAAACAGGGTGCACACCTAGTAGAGCCCCTTTCAGAAATCAGAAAAAAACCCCTAGAAAATCACAGGCTGAAGCATGTATTCTATATGATGCTCAATTATACAAGAAACAGCATATAATACTTAAAAATTTATGTACACATATGTATAGTTATTTATATTTCTTTTCACCCATGAACAGCAAGGAAAGACTGATGAATATGTATATACGATCCTGCCAGATAAGATATACACTGACTTAAGAATTTGATGGTGTTTTTGCCAATAATAAAGGAAAGAAAACAACTGAAATGTAAGATATGAAAACACTAAATAAAAGATCAAGCTACATCCTGGTAAAATAATGAATCCAATCTTTTTTGAAGTAAACTAAATCTAAATTTTAAATGTCATTAGTTGGTATCAATGATCCTTTTGTTGTTTCCTTTGTAGCTTGTCCAATGCCGTGATTACAGCAACACGTGTGTTATGTGCTTGCTAATGTGTAATATAATTTCTTCTACAGAAAATAATACTAGAACGCAATGCAAAAAGATGATCAAGTACCACTGACAGCTATTTCACCTTACCTGACTGCTCAGAACCTCCTAATATGAGGATTGGTATTTAATTTACTAAGTAATGCCACGATGGAACAACCCCATTAATAAAACCCCCTATCTTTGAAGAGTAAACTGGAGCTACTACTTTCATATTAAGAATTAATGGTAGTGAAAATACACAATGCCAGATAAGGTTCTTCTTAGTCATGGGTGTTACTGGTTTTTTTTCTGAAATAAAGCCAAGGACTACGGTACGCTTCATGAATATTCTAGGCTCTGCGATTATGCCTAGTTCATGAAAATAGGCTATGTGTATTTCTGCTTTTTTCTTTACATTTGAGTCATAACTAAGTCTTGTGACTAACACATAGAAAACAAAACAAAACAAAACAAAAATCAATCTGGCCATGGCCCGGTATTGTGAAAAGCTTAGTTTAAAAATAAAGAGTATTTTAAGCTTCTGCTACATCAAAATACTCACGGGAATGACTGCCGTACTAAGACCTATGTCTGTTTCAGATGAGTAGATGCCTTCATTTTTAAAGGATGCTTAAAAAAAGATATCTAACGTTGATAATCTTGTACGGTAAATGTTTTGTGAAGCAGTTGTCAGCAAGCTGAAACAGAAACCGCTGGCACGCCAAAGCAATAGAAGGCCCTCGTACATGAGAAAAGCATCAGTACCACAGCAACTCCGATGTGCATAAATTCCGAGCATGTACCTTATCCACATCAGCCTGTGCTATCCTATCATCAACACTGGTATTTCCCTGACATGAAAAGGACAGATATGCAAGCTTTTAATGACCAGAAAGTAGAAAAAGGCAAGGTATATGTCTTGTTCTGAGACACTTTTCACTACATAATATCTTTGGCAAAGGGAGGCAATCTTCGTCTGCAGAAGGAAAAGCAAGGGAAAAAGCAAGGATAGCAGCAGGGGTCAGCAGAGCCCTTGTCTAAGCCTGGAAGACCCCCGAAGTAAAATGCACCATTATCAGAATCGCAGTCATTTGTGAATGGCAGAGGATAAAATCCTACCCGTGAAAACTGTTTTAAATCACATTAGGAAATGCAAATCTGAAACGTGCTACAGTTTAAACAGAGAATCAACCTTGCGCCCTGTCTGAGGAAGCTGTTTTTGAGGCACTAAAATGCTTCTTTGTTTAAGTGTTGTAAAGGCTTGAATTCAGCTCTGCAGTGATCCCACAGCAGGTTTTGCCTTCGAGGTTTGCTTTTGGCTAGACCTTTTCACTCCAATGAGTGAGATTAATCAGTTATAGGAGATTTACCCACTATCCATCCAAGCCTGGAGTCCAGTGGAAGATTTTCTTCATTCACTCACATTATGGAACAGACCAAACTTGTTTTCACTTGAAAGGGCCCTAATATGGTATTTCCTCTGCAGACCTCACAAGCAGGAACAAAATGGAGGGCTTGACAGATGTGTCCTCTTCAGAGGAGAACCCATTTTGTTTTCTTTCAAAAATGTCTCACTTATTTATATATCGGATTTTTCTAAACGACATATTTGTTGGACATGTGAATAGGTGGAAAAGAATGAACACCTCCACTCTCCCACTCCCCTGTTGGGAAGGACTAAGAAAAAAACCAGGTCTCAGGAGAAGGAATGGATACGCTGCTTCCTTCAGCTTTCCCGTGATCACTCTGTGGGGCAGGAGGCACTTTGCCTACATTTTGCAGACCCTCCGTGTAAGCGCAGCTGTCTCGCGGGGAGATGATGGACGTAACAGGTTAAGAGTATTACCATGTGAGAAAAGTTCACGGTAACAAAAACCCAAGCATGAACTCTTCACTCGTGTCATGATGGACATGGTAATTGAAGGTACATGTGTTGCATGTGCTATAGATAGGACAGCATAGTGCAACAGAAAAAACACTCACTGCTGAAAAGGATTTATTCCTCTTTAATCCTTTAACTTTTTTGCAGCAATGTTTTAAAAGGGAAGGGTATTTAAAAAAATTACAGTTCCCTAAGTTCATCTATTATACCTAACATCTTTTTATATTTATGCTTACATATTATCATGAGGTTTGCTTTGTTTGTGCATATTTAAAAAGCAAAATGATACTGATTAAATATGTTTAGTAAAGATGTAAAGATCACGTAAAGCTACAATTATAGTATGTAGATGAAAATAGAATTTCAAGGCCATTTCAGTGCAGGATTGAGGTAACCTCCTTTCTGTTGCAGATCAAAAATAAACTGAATATACCAACTGTGAGATTATATTTTTTAATGTGGATGTTTGCATGGTCTGCAAAGTCTGAAGTTTTTTGAATTTTTCCTCTTTTTAATGATCACAACTATGCTCTCAGTATCAGATCAGAAGTTCCTATTTAAAAATTTGAAGTATTTTAGCCTTATTAGGAGGTAAACAATGTTTTCTTTCTGAAGTTAACACTAATTTGGCTGTCAACATTAAATGCTTGAATTTTGCATCTAAGTAAATGATTCCATAGATTCAGAGTTAATAAGCTGTATTTTCTTTAAATACAAAACATTAATTTTTTACAAGCCCCACCAATAGCTATGACTGTAAATTACTCAAAAAATAAGATGTACAGATTGGAATGGACCTGACATTTTTTTAATATTGGATTTCTCAAGATTTAAAATTATATTATTCAAAATTATTATCTGCCACACTACCCAAGTATTTATTTAAATACAGAGGCAAAAAATATCATCTAATTGCACTGTACTGGAATCCAAAGATAGTTATGGTGTATAATCTTTAAAATAATAATAACTTTTCCTAAACAAAAAGTTTAAGACTAGGAAAAATTATTCCTACTAAAAAAAGCCTATTTTTAATTCAGAAGAGAAAGGTCCCAGCATGCAAAAACGCATCTTAGCAGCTTATTGTTCCACTTTAAAATTACATACACAATATGCCTTCACCTTTGAAATCGATTTTAAGTATGTATTTACAAGTACTTTTAAATATCCATTATTATTTTAAGCTAACAAAACAGAAATCCAAACACTATGTGGTATCTATGTAACCCTTAGTACCTGTTCTAACAAAAACCTACAGTCCATCCACCTGCAGCTGCAGAGTAGGGCTTTGAAGTTGACGCTGGTGCAGAAAGTCCCCATAAGCACACAGGCAGTTTGAATATAACTCACACAATCCACCTGCAATCTGCTTGCAACAGAAGTGGACTTAAGACTAGGTCATAAGTAAATTTATCATGTTAATTTTCAAATCACTGCTGCGCCTATAAAAAGCAATACTAGTTAGCCTTATCAACTTCAAAGTCTCATGACAGCTTCTGGCTACAGCCGCACAAACACACTTTATGAGCGAGCAACTAGAGCAATTTCCTCAGGCTGCTTTGCATCCTCTGCTTCCCTGTTCATTTAGTTTCTTTTTAAACGAAGAGGAAACAGAGGAGATTTGTCCCTGCTAAAGGACAGCAGAGCACCAAGGAGTCTGACTATTTTAAGGTCTAACTGCCTGAAACGTGGGTCCTCTGCCACTCACTTAGACTACTCCCTCGCCAAATATTCTAGAAATAAGCCCATTTCTATACTCAACTTTAGCGTGTGGTAGGACCTCTCAAACTTGACTGTATGCAAATGCTGGGGTTAATTATCAGAGAAGTGTGAAAGGGGAGAGAGATTTTCTAAAGGTCTAGTCTCTTTCTTCAAAGCTTTAATTTTAACCGTGCCAGTCTGAAGTTTACACGGAATCTAAATACATCTGAAAGACTTTATTCTAGAATAATTGGGATGTAATTTCAATCAGGGACTAAAAATTTAATAACTACTTTACAAAGGTAAAAGCAAAGCAATGAAGTCATTAGTGTTCTAGTCAGGCTTCCTAGGAAAGAATTAAGTTAAAAATCTTTTGAGAACTGCAGAAAAGAAAGAAAAGGGAAGGAGAAAAGATTAAGTAGCAGCTTGTTCTGAGAAAGAGGAGCTGATGCATCAGAGGACACTGGCAAAGTTTGTGCGATAGTATCTCAAATTCTCTGGAAGGGGAGCAGGCCATGTGATTACATGGCTTTGTGTTAAACTGGAAACCTCATCTTATTTTTCAATCTTCAGATTTCACAGTATTGATCTCATTAAGCTAGTGTTTTCACGTTGTAACTGCAGTAAATGTAGTTGCTGTGCAAAAGCTGTGGAGTAATGCTGCAAATGAATGATGAGTATTTAATAAATGCCGTGGAACTACGTTTAACTGCAGGTCTAAACTGAATTGAGTGGTCAAACACAGTGGTAAAAACACTGCTGGCTGAAGTGATAAAAACATGTCATTAGTCCTTAAAAGTAAACACTCTGAGATTTTAAGTAGCAATATAGAAACTATTGCTGCTTATTTCTAAAGGTAAGGAAGAAACATTTTCCCTGTGATCAAATGTTCTAACGGATTGTTTTTTTCTAGTCAGTTTAATAAAATAAAAATAAAAAAACCCAATGAATCTGATGATAGTCCTTCAGACTATTTTTCTATGCAATTGCTGCCATCAAAATACAGCTGATACGATACTTTTAGATATCAGATCAAGGACACGTGCTGAGTACCAAACAACAGTTTGCCTTAGACAACAAAAAATTATGATCACCAATGCAGTTATAAATAAATGAGATACAAGAACTTTTAATATTTCATAAGAAATTTGCAACATTCTTCTACACTTGCAATGTAGCACAAATTGAGCAATTTTGAGAAAAGATTAAACATGGCAAGAGACAGCTTTTCTACTTAATGACAGGCTCTGAGAAAGAAAACTACGAAAGCCAACTTCCAAATTACTATAAATGCCAGACAAAAATAGAAAGCAGAGTGTCAAATGATCTTTGACATTTGTTCAGACAAAAAAAAAAGCACAAAAATTAAAAACTCTCTCTGAGCATAGATATTCTGAACCAATGTCATACATGTGATCACAACTTCATTTTAATCTGTTGAAAAAGGGCGGAAGATTGGGGAAGTTCAAAAATACTCTCTGCTATCATAAACTTACAGTTGATTAATTGAAAGGGGAGGATTAAAATTTCAGCTTTCCAGTAACAGTTTGATGTCACTTTAAGCAAGATTGTGCCTCTATATTTGTCTCTGACTACCTTAATCTGTATATCTGCAGTGAACATAAGGAGGACTTTGATCAAAACACAACATGCATTTTACACAACAAGGAAGTCTACAGAGAGGCACTACATTTACAAAAGCAATTGAAGGTGGTTTCAAAGGGAGTTGACAGATTAGAGGATGATGACACTGCTACTGCGGTCTCAATGGAAATCTGGCTTGATCTAATTAACAACAACGAACTAGAACCACAAAAAGATAATTCAAACATGATTTAAAGAAGTTATATTACCTTTCTAATAGCATACTGATGGAGCCTTTCCCTTACTGATCACAGAACAAGTCACAGTTGAACACAGAACAAGAATAAAAGGCCTGATATCCTTAATTTACCTCCAGCATTTGAAATTGAAGCCTGAGATCTAGCCCAAATATTTGACTATAGAAGTAGAGAACATCCATGTATTCACATGAAAGTGATAAAAAATTTTCAGTCACACTCATGACAACTTGAGTGAACTGGGAAATCAAAATGGGAGATTACTTTTAAGATGTGATTATATGCTACTGAGCGCTACCACGTTCAAACAGAACACAGTAAATGAAGCACAGCATGCAGGACAACTTCCATGTTTCATTTGACACATCTGTGTACATGCACCAGAAAGCTCCCAGGTTAGTCCCATCCCCTTTTTGTTCAGATTCCTCACCCTAGGAAAAAATGCATGGGGAGGGAAACTTCCCACCAATCCTGAACTTACTCAGGCTTGTAGTTTAAGCCAGCAACAATGCCAGTGACTGATTCGTGCTGACGTTTCCACAACTGTCAGTACTAGGTGACCGCTGCCCATGTGCGGCCTGTAGCACAGGCATTTCTGTGAATCTTAGTTCTGATGCACCTTTTGTACTAAAAACACTCTTCTGACTAAGGCAATGTAACTTGTGCTTATATGCATATATGCTTCTGTACACACATGTATAAAGACATATAATCATCCTTGCATTTAATCATTCTGGCATTTTGCATTGGATGCATTTTACAGGTGGGAACTATGGCAATGATTTACTGCATTCATAGGAAATATGTAACTTTGCCAGGGAACGTAGAAGTTACTGAAAAATGCAGCAGCCATTTGGACACATTTTGAGTGCTGTTTGACCACCTAAAAGACAGGAGACAGAGAATCTCCAAATAAGTGAACTGTTCCATTCTCCCTGCAGTTATCTTCCTGCTTTTTAACTTTTCCTCACAGAATTTAAAAAAAACCCCAACCTCTCTAATTGCAACTGGCAGTTTTTATTTCCTTCTAATATTACTAGATAGAAATAATACTACCTCAATAGCAAACTGGCAACCCCAACTCAGCATTTCCTACAGTATATACCTCTTACCGTATTAATTCAGGCATTTTTCCTCTTTAATCCTCAAAATGATATACATATTTTTACCTTTGTGTCATAATTTTGTAGGCATCTGGAAGGAAGCATTCCGTGTTCTCCATCTGGAAAGGGTCAGCATCACAGATCTTGTCATCTGTCCGTCCATAGTTAGCACTTTCTATCATAATAACATCACTTCCCGGACACCGGAGGTCAATGGAGTAGCCTTCGCAGGAGAGCTCCCGCCTAACCAAACCAAACGGTAGCGCTGCTCGGCTGAAACCTGGGAAAAAAAAAAGGAAAAAAAAAAAGGGATTGAGCCTAAAGGATGTTATTGCATTGGACTATTCTTCTTCTGTCACACAGGCACTAACTCTCCTCAGTACGCTAAAGGAAGTGCACCTTTAAACAGTGTGACCTGGTACCATGTTAAGTGAAGCATCTTTCATGAAACCGTTACATTCCTCCACAACTGCTGCTGTGTCCTCAATCTGGGAAAGGAGGAAATTCCTCTTCACTTCTTCTAACCCTTGCCACGGCAGACAGTAGCACCTGTCTGCACGGCTATATTGCAGTTTCCTGTTCCCACCTCTATTCTCCCTGCTTCTTTCTCCCCTCTTTGGGCACAGTCAGACAGGCCGTGTCTGAAAGTGGGAAGCAGCAGGGCAGGCAGGATTTGCAAATGCAGAAGTGACTTTAAAAAGAAAAACCTAACAACAAAAAAACAAAGCCATAATTCCAACTTCATTAGTCTTTCTTAATTTGTATCTTCCTTTCTCCGGGAAGACTTGGTTTCTTTTGCTTAGCTATTTTATGTCCCCAGCATGGACATATCTATGCCACCAGACCCAATATACATGCTGATACTTTACCTAGTTGAACTTCAGTGCTCCTTACTGTGCCTTTTACAAGAACCACAAACAGCTAAGATTTTGAACAGATATATTAATGATCAGTACAGCAAACTGCAGATGTGCACTGTACAAAATCTCCCTGTCCCTCCAAAAAATTCCGTATGTGTTTCAGGGAATTCTCATTTTTAACATGGTTTTCTGCATGAGAGAATTCCTAAAACCAGGTAACTTCTCTAAGAGCAATGAAGCAGTATCAAATGCATTAGAAACAAAACAATGGTCCAGATATTCATCCAGATGTTTTGCCTTTTGCAGACATTTCTTTAGGCAAAAAATATATTGCGTCAAAAAACAACTGTAGCTGTATACTACACTTTCTTGTACACAGCTGCTAGTATATTGTTATTAAACAGTATTTCTGTTTCTTACAAAATGTGTGCATTACTGTCTTTTGGAAGACAAGTTGGGTAACATGATAGTGTTAAAATACCCATTTCTTTAAAATAGTAAATCCTTTCTAAATTCTCAACAGAATCACAGATATTTCCTATTTTTTAAAAAAAAGTCACCCTAATGCAGTAGCACAAGGCCATTAATATTTCAGTGCAGGCTGCTGGAGACAAGTTGTGACAGCAAAGAGAAACAGCTAGTAAGTATGGAAAGCTGGAGCTCTACGGTGTTTTGAAGGCAAAGAAAATAAACTTTTCTTAAAAAGTATGATGCGTTAGAAGAGGCAAGGAAGCAAGGATCTAAAAAGATCAAGAACAACTTGAGATAACCCCTTGATAGTAAATTTTCACACGAACCAGAGGCTGTCACTTTTTCTACTGAATTAATGATCTGTGGATTAAAACTCCTACTGTATGAAGATGATTATGATTATCTGTTAGGACTGCAAAAAACAGCTGTTGATAACGATCATGCCAGTGTCAGGATGTGGCTCCCTGGCAGCCAGAGCCCATCTTCCCGTCCGCTCCTCCTCTGCCTGCACACCGCTGCCTTCCCCTTTGCACCAGCACCAGCTTTTGTCCTACTTGTGTAGTAAACTAATGCGAGGGGCCGGTCTGACTCTAACCTCTCTCTACTGCTAAAGAACTGATGAGGTCTCACAGGACCAGCTCCTTGGCTGAGCGGGAATTCACCCCAGCGCAAGGGGAAGGCCAGAGCGCAGCAACCGGATCTGCCTTTACATTACATATCCTACACGAAATGGGTGCCATTACTCTGCCAGTATGTTTCAGTATTTGTTAATAAGGGAAGAAGCCATATTGCTGTAAAAAGCACCACAGTTCCATCTCAAATTCACTCCTGGCTGTCGGTTTGGCTGCACGTGCTATGCGCAATAGCAAAGACTATTATTAGTGGCTTTCTTAAGTATCATGAGCTGAAAGCTGGAAAGAGCTAAAACACAAATCCATCACATTAACACCCTATATGTTCCTCCCATGCAGCAAATTAATACAACGAAGACAGAAGCTGCTCACGGCTCAGTGAGGGCGTGAAATGGGCACAGAGAGGGGTACGCGCAAAGCCCCCACCACACACGCATACAGCAGCTCCTTTGATTAATTACCATCACGACAGCTGCGGTGGGACCAAATATAACGCTGCTAGTGACTGCCATTCGTACATCCTACCGCTCCTGTCAAATTTAATGCTGTCCACATAAA
This sequence comes from Platalea leucorodia, assembly GCF_965183815.1. Classification (NCBI taxonomy): domain Eukaryota; kingdom Metazoa; phylum Chordata; class Aves; order Pelecaniformes; family Threskiornithidae; genus Platalea; species Platalea leucorodia. The sequence continues at coordinate 35,896,802 of NC_138827.1, read as the reverse complement.
GCTCATCCCTCCAGCTGGCAGCAATGGTGCCTGTATCTCCTGCACTCAGCAGGGCTTCCCCTGGCATGAGGCACTGCCACGGCCTGGCTGGGGAGTCTGGCCGCCCCCTCCCTCCCTCCCTGCCTGCCTGCCTCCCACGGGAGCCCCACACGTGCTGTCACATGGATGCATGGCCCCACTTTTGGGTTTCGATCAGCAAGGAGGGGAAGAGAGGCTTCGGCTGTCCAAAGGGGATTTTTGCAGAAGAGCAGAGCGGGGAGGGACGGGGGCGTGTAGGGTACAGCTGATGAGGTGTCAGTAGCTACGCATGCAGCGTCTGTGCGGCAGCAGGTCAAACGTATGGATCGTTATGGGGCCAGGGCTGACAAACCCACACTGAGCTACCTGTGACGAGTACTGAACCCCTACTGCAGATCCTACAGCACAGCCTCCACTTCTGCTAGGAAATACCTTGAATCCAAATACAAGACCTCCGCAGTTTGTTACAGAGATCAGCTGCCTGCAAATCTTATTTCATCATCTATGACAACTGCTATAAGTACTATGAATGTGTTTTATCCTGCAATTTTTCCCCCTGCAGGCATCCATGAGAAATTCTGTATTAGGACAAACATTAAAAATACTAGAGCAACGTTAGATCACTTCACAGGCAACAGAGGACACACCTGAGATTGTAATGTAGGTGTTATATTGTAAAAGCAGCAAGCAATAAAGCAAAACAATGCAGCATGCGTTAGGTGGGGAGACCGCTCTCAGGAGTCGCTATGGCGCAAAAAGAATTTTAACTGAATAAAACAAATAAATTTAAAGTCCACTAACAAAGCTGTTGTGATCTTTATTCTGAAGCTTTATTTGTAATCTTTTCCTATCAACAAAGAAAAAATAAGCATATCAACAAGCAAAGTGTACTTCAATCCATCTTGCAACCCTGACAATCGAACGAAGAACTAGTGGGAGGCCCTGTGAGCGAAAAATCAATATTGCAGCTTTGTGCCGTGCAAATGTGAATACTGCCAAATAGCAGTGCTTAGGGTAAAATGAACTGTTTTGCTCCATTTTCTCCTCTCTGAACAAATGATTTTGAAACGACAGCTTTTTTTGGAGCTATAAAATGTCAAGCAATAACTCCCTGCGCTTTAGGCAAGTGATTGGAATAAATACCTCTTGGCAACAGGTGCAATGACTTAGGACTGAAATTCATTTACATTCAGGAGATAATTCCCGATAAACAGATGCACTGCCACAGGATGGAAGTTTGAACGACCGGCATCTGAATGCTACCGCCTGCTTCTGCATCATTCCAGAGCTTTTTAGACGTAAGTATGTGGCTCTGTCAATAATTACTGTTGTCACTGGTAACTCTGTATCTCCAATACAATTCCTCATGAATATTTTCAACACTGTATTTTCTAACCAACCTGCGTTCAACCTGCTGCTTGCCTTACTGTACCTTGCATAAACCTCTTGTTTGGCTCTCCTCCTGCAGTTGAAATCAACATTCCTCCTCTTCCTGCTAATTGCTTCAAGGCAAACTGTGCCATGGATGACACCGCTCAGCTGCCTGCCGCCCAAGAACGCAAAGTGCTTCCCGATTGCAAAGACCTTTCTGGTGCCGGGGCTGGGACTTCCAGCACAACCTAAACATTAACTCAAGTAAGCGTCTGTTACCAAATGCAGCATATGCTGTCTCTGATTCATTCGCGTTTGTATATATTAATCAGTGGTGTGTGTGTGTTTTTTTTAAAAATTGAAGAAGATTAATACCTAATGAGAAAAAGAGCTTGGTTTCTGTCCTGCTGACTATTTTGATTATAGGCAAGTCTCCTGGCAAACATATGTTTCCTGCACGTTTTATCTGCTCACAAATTAGTTGAGTGCAGGCTCTTTACTGAAAGAACAAAATAAACTGCCTTTGCAAAATTGCATTTCTAAGAAAAAAAAGGTAGTGGGGATTTTCAGTGGCAATATACATTCTTTAACACTTTGTTGATCAATCCATGTAGAAAAATACACTAAGAAAAAAATTTAAATGAAACATCACAAACAAAAAGCTTTCCTCTTATACTTTAGTCTATGAAATGAAAAAATGCAAGTCCTATGAAAGAAATGTAACTCAGAACCGTGTTTTTGAAATACGTTAAATTCACATTTGGCTAAAAATTGTTTTATAGAAGTTTGCAATGCCTTATTTATGGTCTTGGTTCTTCATAAGAAATGATTTGTCTTTAGAAAGATAACCTAAATTTGTCAAAGTGGAAAGAAAAGTTAATAATTCACAGCATCCTGCCCACTAGCATACCATCTTTTTGAGCTGTCAATAATAAGAGAGTGTGCTAAGTTTGGTAGATAAAAGCAAAAAGGCACCACCACATTTGAATGTTCACCCCATACAGAGGAAAAATAGTGGAATGTAAACAGGCTAACATCAGTACTCCTCGACATCAGAAGCAAGGAACCTTTGATTAAAACTTAAAGCACAGAGAAAGTCAACATGGAAATATAAAATTATTTCAAAGAATGCAGATACTGGAAGAACTGAGAATCCAAAACAAATCTTTGCAGAAATAAATATATATGTCTCTGCGAGCAAGGGAATATTGCTTCTTGTGTTATTTGGCTCTAACAGAAAGGTCTTTTGAAAAGAGCACATCTTTTCAAACAGAATGTTTACAGTTGTCTCTTTCACAATCTCTTTTATTTTACCAAATCATGCAACACGATGATTCAAGTTCTACACAAGATGAAGTGATGCATCTTGGGCAGCATTTCAATAATATATGTTCAACAAATGCAAAGCCCGACGAAAACTGTGCTGAGAATCCTCTCCTTCTCCCAGCGAAGTGTGTACGTGCATGCACGGAGGGCGCACAGAGACAGCTGAACATACTTCGCCATCTGAAAATCATGCAAATGCTCAACATGGGCTCCGCAAAGCTTTTATAATTTCACAGAAAAGCCTCAGCATCCTGCAGTTTCTAAAGAATCCCACGAACTCTGTCAAGGGAGACTTTTCTCCCGTCTCTCAGCACTGTATATATTTCACACAGACAACCATGTTATTTTGTTAAACAGCTTTTAAATTATCCAATCCTGGTCAACAGATCACTACCAACTACAACAAAGACAGAGGCAATTTAAATGACAACTGTGCTTTCTAATTCTATCTTTGAAGGAAAAAAGTCATTCTGGCAAGCATGTCTATTAAAAGATTACACTGGCACAGTAAGAGCTTCTGATACTGCACAGAGGTCTGGAGTTCACAGCACTCAGCTCTTCTTTCAGGGAAACCCAGCAGCCAGCGCACAGCCAGCCCGCGCTGCAGCCCGGCAGACAAAACCCCACTGTTCAGTCAGGGTAAAATTAGGCAGGAAGCGATCATTTCAAAAATATTCTCCTACAGCTGTATTCTTTGCCATTTTAAGCATATACTCATTATTTTCATTTAAGATGCTGGAAGGAGGGGACATCTAGAGAAAAGGGATTATTTAGTGAAGGAAATCTATTTTCTAGTAAAAGACATCTTTCTCACTTTTTTAACTCATTAATAAAAATGGGATTAACTCAAAACAAGGTACATGAAAGTATGTTCATTATTTGAACTTTAACAAAGAGGCCCAAAGCCCTTAAGAACAGACTTGACCATTTAAACGTGCACATAAATTACACTGAAGCAAGGCAACTATTTAATTGAATAAATTAGCTGTGAGGGGTGATTTTTAACACTAGTTTCTAGACTTCAGTTTCTCAGACATACCGTTTCATATTTTAATTACTTGGCTAAAATCTGGAAGCCTGTCTCTTACAAAATAAAAATATGAATTGCCATCAAAAAAAGCTTTTAGAAATATTAAGTAACTAATGATGGCTTTTTATCGATAATTTTTACACTTTATTAGATTGTGATTTAGTCTTAAAAAATCCTAGAATTTTAAAAAACCTTTGTCAAATGTTAGTGTTTTTCAACATTCCGTGTGAGCAGCAGCATTACAACAGTAAGTAATTTTCTGTAATTATATACTTAATATTCAGTGTACATAAACATAAAGCGCAGTATGTCTGATTAATGAAATTCAGGACAGAAGCCTGAGTTACACCCTCTGACTCACACCAGGATGGGTCCTGCCTTCCAGGTTCACTGAAACTTATTACAATTTTCCTCTTACGTTTTCCAGTCTCTGTGCAATTCTCAAAAATATCCCTGTGAGGCTCTCTTCAGCAAAAAAAGAGTCACGGCTTACCTGCTTTCTGCACCTTGTTGAATGATTCAGCAAAACCTAGAGTGAGCAGCAGCATCTCTGCCGTTTAATGTAACAGCGTCGATCCTTCCTGTCTACAGCTGGCAAGGATCGCATTTAAATTCTCTTAAACAGCTCTCACCCCTCATTCAGAAGGGCGAGAATATGTCTCTCCAAGGTAGCAGAATTAAGGGTTTTTCTGGATTGTGTTTTTGTTGGGGTTTGTTGTGGTTTCTTTTTAAATAGCAGGAGAGAAAAGAGTGCTACAGAGACCTGCAGACCGAAGTCCTTCAATCATCCAGAACAAGAACAGCCCAGACAGCAGCCGTGCACGCATCCCCACATTAGTCCATCATGTCTCAACCCTATTTTGAAGGAATCACCACTATGGGAAAAGAGATAGTTTGGTCTTCATGCCCATTTAATCCTTCACCTCCCTGCTGAGGCTGCCACAAGAGTGCTAATTAATGCTAAACTGTGAAAATGGGCTTCTGCACTTTGAATCCAGCCACACTGAAACTGGATAGAAACCACTAATTCCTTTAATGAAAGTCACCAAACCAGAGCCTGGTTCCTGGCAGCATTTTAGCAATGCCTACATATGGCAGATGGAAACCATGTGATCTAAACATGAAAGTCTAAATATCTAGTGTAAAAATATGCGTGTTGTTCAGTTCTCACTTAGAACCAAATTTTATTCTCATACGCATGCACCTTTCCCATCCCTTGCAGTAGGAGCTGTATGCATGAGAGCAAAACTTTGCCCTCTTGATCTAAAATTATCCCAGTTTGAAACAGTATTCATCTGTCAATGATATTTCTTTTCTTTTGCCAGCCAGATGTCTGTTCTCAGGCTCCAAGAATCTCCTTCCTTTTTTCCTTCACATCATACACACTTGATCCTCTGCCAGCTCGCAGAAAGCACTCTACCCTTTTCTTTCTTGCCGTTAAATACATTGCATCTTCAAAATTTCTCAAGGCAAATAAGTCCCATGGCCTCTGTAAATCCCCCTCCTGGAGGTTACCGCCAGTTTACCAACTGTGAACTCTCTGAGCACACCACCTGTCAGGAAGGAGAAGCTTCTGAATCAGAAACAACCTCCGAAACAGGGAGGTAAGACACACAAAGGCTGATGTGTCAGAAATGTTGTGTCAACAGGATTTCCCGTTGAATTATTTCCTCTGCACGGGATGCTGATAGCCGAATAAAAATAAATACTCTTTTATTCTCTATAAAAATGTATTTTGACAACAATTTATATTTCCAGTTATCTCAGTCATTTTTGATTGGAAACCATGCATTGAGGAAGGGCAGGGGAAGAGGAAGAAAGGGGGTAAGATTTCCATCAGCAGTATTCAGAGTGAACAGCTGACAAAAGAAATATGCTTTTGTTCCCATCTTTAAGAAACCCAAAGCCTTGTCACCTCAGAGGCTGATAAAAACCACGCAGAGGTGTACCATTTCCTTGGGAATATGCGCATTGGTGAAAGTTAAAACACTCCAGCAGGTGACATGTTGGTTGCCCATAATAACCCTTGGTGTGCTGTATACATTGCCTTCTTAAACAGGTTACACCTTAACCCGTTTAAGAAAGCAAAACATTTAATCTCACTAAAATGTAGAAAGTGGACCCTGATAATTCCGGCTCATTTTAAAGAAAATGTTATTCTACGTGTGCCACAGTTTAAAATAACAAATAAGGGCCTAGTGCTAAAAAATTATCAGAGATTTAATTAAAAATATGGCACGATTGCTACCACATGGTAATATTTGAGATCACAGTTGCAAAATTACAAAGGGGGCGTTTCCTTGTTTAAAACTAGAATTATATATACATTAGAAATGGAATCAAGCAACAATGTAAGAGTTCATATACTCTCTTTTGTTTCCATAAAATGATGGGGTGGAGTCAATTGTCACAGTATAATTTACAGTGGAAAAATTATGTGGTTAATTTTAATGATGGCAAACCACTTAAAGAGTGCTTATGAGTATGCAAATAGCACAGTAATCCCCCTTTTCGTTCAGTACAGCTTTCGAAACATTTCTGAGGATGCGGGAGTAGAAAGAAGAACCCTCGGAAACATGAAGGCTCAAGATTCCACAGATGAAACTGCTAAACCAAAATACACAGTCATACCTTTTGAAAACAAGGAGAAGAGCAATGTGATGAATGTACTTTAAGGTAAATGTGCCGTCACTTCAAATATTCCCACAAATAGATATGAGACAAGAGTAGCAAGCAATCTCGGAAAATGCCTGTCAGAGTAAAAGGCTTTCTTCCTGACCTTACCTTCTATGAAATATTTGTGGATTTCTGAAAGACTATTACAGAGAGGAGAGGGATATACCATACATAGTTTTTACAACATACTTAAGGTTCTGGCACATTCCAGGAATCATGGAATAATCCTGCATAGATACTTGACAGCATCCTCTGAATAATAAATTGCATGAAGGAAGGAAAACTATTTAATTGTTTATAAAGAAATACGTAATTTTAAAAGTCCTATGGTATGCACGCAGTTCTACCACGCTCCCTGGCCAGCAGGGAGTAAGAATGGCAACAGAGTTACCTCTTCCAGAGTAAATAAAGGAAATAGGAACCTCTGCTGCCCTGTCAAACTGCTGTTAATCACACAGAAAGGAGCGGCATATCCATATGCCTTACTGCAAACACGCAAGACAAGGGAGATAAAGTGACAGGATAGCTAAATTCCATCTGGACTCAAATTCAGGGCTTCTGAATTTGGATTCTGGTTTTTAATCCTGGAATTTGTGTGTGTGTCCCCAACTGTCACAATGTGGATGCAGGAATGTTCTCAGCTTTTAGAGAACCAGCTAATGAGTGCTCAAATGAAATAAATGAAAAATCAGGATCCCTGAAATCTCTCAGTACTAAGACAGAAAGTAAACCATTTTCCATAATTACGTGATAGGAGTTCCATAATTAATGCTATTTACATTAGAAAGTAACAAAAGGGATGAATACACACTGCAACACAACACAGAAAGCAAAACTTTGCATTTGCTCATTACTTCTAATTAGAAGCACACATCTAATAGCTGAAAGACTGTGCTTCCAAAGTTGTTCATTGATCTTAATACAACCAATAATAAAGGAAAGGACTAGGAAAGCGCTGCACCAGACCGGGAAAAAATCATCATTAGGTGCTCATGTATAAGCTCAATATCCAGCAAGACAGAAGTACTGCACCGGTACTACCGATGTGGAAGGTAAAGTAATTTCTTCACTAATTAATGCATTTTACATAGTGCTTCACCGTACCAGGCCACAGTTTTCTTTTAAAAAAATCTTTCCCTACCTATCTAAAGCAAGTATTTCAGGAGGAGGCAGCTGTGAAGTATAAAAGATCTGATTGCTCCACTTTTTTCCACACCACCTAAAACGACACTTTCCTACCGAAAGCGCTGTGTTCTCTTGATACATTATTTAGGTGTACAAACAGGCGGACGGCTTCTGCAAGTCCGAGGGGATGGCTCCTGATCTAACCGCCGGGTCGGGAGGCTGGGGCCGCCCAGGAGCTGCGGGTCCCGCAGGGCTGCTGCCATCTCGCTGTCCTGGCACAGCAAAGCCAGCCTTGCCCGGCCGACTGCCAGCCTCTGCTCACACCCACAGGGTCCCTCCGCTCGTCGATCCGTTTACATTGTTGTTTCTTCTACAGCGGTGAGTTTTATTAATCAAGATAATTTCCAGAGCGAGCTCAGAGCGTGATCAAAGCAGCCGTTATGGCAGCGTAATTGAGGAGGGAGTTGTTAATCTGCTGGGGATGCCAAGGAGGGAAGGAGAAGGTTAGGGGTGTCCAAAGGAGGCAGGAATGAGCAGGTGTTAGGGTAACTATTTAAATTAGGCATCCTGACATAATCATTTATAACAGAGGCTTTAGACTCCCTGGAAGGCACTGAAGCTGCATATCCTATCTATTCTACTCAGTAAGCAAGCTGCATTTCTTTTGGTACAAACAGCAATTTTAGTAAGTCTGCACTACCGCAAAGCAAGCTGTATTTAATGAAACTATTCTCTGCAATTTATACAATCCCACGGTAGAACTGCAGTGCCTTTTCCATCTCTGCCACTGCTGAATTTGAAGTCCAGATTCCTTACTGGGTTTCAGCAATGTATGGCCCATGTTATCTTTAAATACACAATAAAGACACGTTTGAACTCCAAAACCAAAAAGAACCCTATTTTTCATGATGATGGTTTTCATGTACACAAGCCTCTAGAAGATTACAAGGGTACTTTATAAATCAAATGCAAAATACAGAAATAGTTATCATCTCCCACTGAAATGCTGTCATCTCTGAAGGATGTGTTGAGATCCAACATTATACAACTCTTCATAGTAGTAATTTTGTAATATTTTATCTACTTGAAAATAATAGGGAATTTTAGGTAAGCAGAATCTTAATTACCCCAATTAAGTTCTCATCCTGCATGACTAATGTCATTGGGAGCTTTGTCATTAACCTCAACGAGTGCAGGATAGATTCCTTAGAATTTAACCTGGACACTCAATATTCTTGTTCTAATGAAAAATGCATTAATGAGCTTCATTAGACTACTCCATTTTAAAGAAGCATCTTCAGCAGTCAGTTTCCCTCAACAGCCTAATGGGGCACTGGTGCATTAGTGAGCTAGGACTTGACACAAGAGTGTTTAGGTCACTGTAAATCTTTTTATTGACTCAATGAGCTTCACGTTCAGCCCACCAAGCGAAGAGCAACACCTATTGACTCACTTCAGGAACTCCCTGCGGTAGAGATGACAAAACGTGTATAAACTTTTGAAATTAAAACTGGGGTGGTACAGCTGAAAGACCATACGTAGTGAAATAAACACAATTAAAACTAAAATTCTTCCCTATAATTAAAAAATGACACAGATTTTCTATATAGTCTGCATGGAGGATCCTCAACCCATTTCAATCACTACCTTTTTTCCAGTCATCTACTGGGACACATTATGGGAAAACTAGTGATCTTCTGTGACCTTCATTTTATTTTATTAAATGCAGCAGACACCTCATGCTGAATACGAAATAAAAAATATGCAACCCAGGAAAGTCCTTTAAGAAAAAATGCCCTTTGGAGGACCCAATTTCAGTCTTGATATATAATGACACAGATTTGCCAATGACATTTGAATAAAAATCTCTATTATATATATTATTGTGTTCAAAATTCTATTCTGAGTTACTGAATTTAGAACAGGCCCTGTAGATCACGGTTCAGTCACTGCTTTATAAATGTGGGAAATACGTATTTGAAATACATGTGAAGTTAGAGCAGACTAACTGTACTTCCCATCTTTAGCCACATTTTAGGAGAGGATTTCTGTTTCAAATACCTATCCAACTGGTAGTAGTAAAAAACCTCCCAAGTATCAAAATACACTCTTTGCTTACACAACAGTGGCTGATGTATTGCTAATAAAGCCTTCAAGGAGAAAACAATGTGAATTGTCCAAGCAAGGGAAAGTGGCACTTGCAGATACTATTTTATCTTTCCCATAGCTCTAAGGACAACTGAGAAGTATCACTTGTTGCAGTCCCTTGCCTTTGAAAAACTGGGGGGGCGGAAGGTTGGGGAGGGTGGAAGGGGAGGTGGTGAGTGCAGATGTCTATTATCCTTGCTAGTAAGCGCAAGGATTAACAAGTCATCGCCCAACATAATATCCACTGAATTTCAGTTAACTGCAGTGGGGGGGTATTCAGATTTGGAAGGGAGGGGACTTATGGAAATCCCTCTCCCTAATTAAATCAGAGAATGAGAGTTTGAAGTGGTAAATAATAAATCACAAAGAATCCTCAATCTGGTTGTCAAGGAAACCAGTATGCCTCTGCCATAATTGCTGTGAGCCCAATCTTGCCCTTTTTGACATCAAGCCTTAATCATGCATTCTGGTCAGAGACTGAGAAAGTAGCTTTTCTATTCCTCTCAGGCAACCCTGTAACTCGCAGCGAGCTCGCCTGAGCGGGGCCGCATCACCGCGGCATTCAGCGCCATCCGCCTCCTGTCTGCAGACAGTAATTAACTAGCGAGCTCCAGTACACTGCCATCAACTCTTAGATTAGAAGTGGGACCGACTGGCTTGATCGTGGCATTGGAAGGTCTCAGCAGCTGTGTTTACTAGAAAGGCATTCCTAATTTACTGTTGCTAACATCTTGAGCCTGGTTATCTCGGCCTGTCACAAGTCCCAGGAATTTCTAGTTCCCCTGTGCTCCTACTCCCCTGAGCACATCCTCCTGGAAGCAGGAATCAGCCGTTCATTTCACTCATGGACATGTAAGATGCTTATGAAAGAGATGAACAGGGAAAGGCAAGTACAAGACAAAATAAATGCTTTCAAAAGCACAACAAAATAGATCAAAAATTGACTCCATGCCAAGTCATTCAGATAGCTTACTGCATCATTGTCTTTTTTCCTCTGTGATGATAATTACCTTTTATAAATATATCCAAACTTGTTTTTTCCTTCTGTTTTTGGTGTAATCACACATCACCACTGGACACACACCAAACTTTGAGCATAAGCAATTCCCAGTACTTCAACACCAGGAAGGACGAAAAGGGGAAAAAGCTATAGTAGTGTCTCTATCTCATCCTTCAAGAAATCCTGAAGCAGGTTTTAAAGGAAGTATCTTCAAAGTAAGGAAACAGGAGGAACAACGGGCAAGCACATTATGTTCCCAGCTGACTTTAAGCAAAAGAAAATCCAGAGAGACAGGGAAGGATTGTGGGAAGGAAAAAAATTTAAATCTCCCTTTAGGAACTACAGAGAGAAAAAGACTACCAGAAAGGTTTCTAAAGGAAGAATTGCAACTGATTCTTGTCTGAAACACTGCAACTAGTTGATTGTCTCCTTGCTTTTTTACCAACGGGTAAATCTTCTTTTAATTCCTAATCCTATTCCAAGCAACAACCACCATAACCCATTTCTTTAATATATTTTTTATAAATGTAATGTTAGCAAAATACGTTAAAAGTAACAAGACTGATAAACGCTGGTGATTTTAACCCTTTGCTCTATACCATTCCAATGATCCTTGTTTTTTTCAGTACTTAAAAGAATGCAAAGGATTCAGCTTGAGATCCAGGTTTCAATGGGACACTATATAATTCCTGAACTTTATCATGACATCACATTTGGGTAAATGTCATTTACAAATTTATTTTTATCCATTACTCAAAGGGGTATAACATGTTAACAGCACTTTGTCTCTGTTCAGCTACTACTCAAAGAAAGCCATTTATTTAGTTTTATCGACTCTAGCAACTGTCTGGTTTTTTTTTGTTGTTGGTAGATAAACCAAGCATCTCAAGAAAACATATGGTGTGACACAGTTTTTCTGCTGTAATATTCAACTATTCCAACATAAACTAAGGACGTTGGTAAAAACCTTTGTTCAACAGATCTGTAGACACGCAATGCATGAAAAGCAATAAATGCTTGTTCCAGAGCAGGCTCAATCAAAACAAAATAACCCTTCTCCAAACCCAACCCAAACCCCATCCATACTCTTCCTAGGAAGCACAATGTAGGTGTTTGGTAGCTAAGAGAGCTTGGGCAAATTCATCTTTGACCTTTGTTCCAAAACAGTTCATAATTCAGGCTGAAATGGATTCCTGCCTATTCCTATTTGATCAAAATATTCTTTAACCCAAATCCCTCTTCCAGCTATAAAACCTAAATCACATATAGGAAGAATTATTCCTACATAGTTTTAAAACTGAAGCCGCTGTAGTTGTCATCCCAGTTAAAAAGGTACAATTATGGATTAATTACAGCCAATTACAATAATGCATATTAATATCTGTATCACTGTATATGCCTCTAAAACTCAATCACCGTAAGAAAAAAAAAATGAAAAAGACAAATAAAGGTTTCCATTAGATAATATAATGCAAAAGCAAATGAATGTGCCATTTGGGTATAAACATGTTCATTTGCAAAATACGTATATAGCATCCATCAGAAGAAAAAAGGCCTTTAGCTGATTTACAGATAATTTACTATGCCACACTCTTACCACTATTTTATTCTTATTCGAAAAATTAGTCTGGATTCCTGAGCACAATGACAGCAACCAGTTTATTTTTATGTCTTTTGCTAAATTTCAGTGATCTTGAACCTTTAGGGCTAAACATCTCTATGACAATCTATTTCTGTCATCCAAGAGTTTCACATTCTTTGAGATTCAAAGAACGGTGTCACTGGCTTTCCCAGGGACACAACATGCTGGAAAAGGAGTTCAATATTACCTAAACCTTGCTCCGTCATAATCCGCTGTGAAAAAAATACCTCCGTCTCTTCTGTTGGTAGGAAGCCATAACAACCTGGTATTTCTCCTCTGAACAATCTTCCAGGTGGTCAATTTGATTTCTCAAGTCTTTAGAATTTTTATGTCCTCTGTTTGAGCACTCTCTATCCATCATCTTTTGTCTTCACCTTTTTGCTTAGACTCCCGCAATTTTGAGAAAAAGTCTTCAAACTTCCTGTTCTCTACAACACTAATCCCTGGACTTCAATAAACTTTGCTATTATGTGGGGAGTTTTTGCAAGGCATTATTGGTTCTTTATCTGAAACCAACTTATTATATGGTATGAACTGAAACGGAGGCAGTTTGTCCCGCAGCGGTGGAAGCCAAGGGCGTCCCATCTCTTTATGTCTGTGCTCGCCCGCATGGCGCAGCAGTGGGCATGCTGCCTCTGTTGTCGCTGCAAACTTCAACTCACTGTCTGTACTTCAAACTGGCCAAAAGCTGTGCTGCAGGGTAGCGCCAAGCTGACCATCGACTGTTGCCAGATCTTGGTTTATTAGGTTGGGCGTGGTATCACTAAACTGTAGATAAGCAGTTTCCGAACAGTTCTGAGCTCAAATGTAATTCTAATATGTCCCTGTACAGTATCATGCGGAAATATCCACAACTCTCTCCCGCAGTAGTTATGAGAAATGGTTATTAATTTTAATTGGCCTAAGCTAGCTTTTAGGGAAATTATATCTTCAGGCTTCATCACCTATCTGAATAGCCTCTTTTTGCAGTTACCATTGCTATTCAGCTAATAAGAAAAACAGGCAATGCTTTCTGTATTTCCTCACAGATTACCAACTATATTAAGCAAAGATGACTGGAAGCAAAACAGAAATAAAAAATTAAAGGCACTTTAAAACAAACTGGCTGTGATGCTCATTTATAGGCAACTTTTCCATAGGCCACTTTCTGGGAGAGTAGGACAAGACTGAAAACAAACTCCAAAACAGCAAACCACAGCATTCCCCTTTGTGAAAATTACACAAACTTTATGTTGAGGAACGAGCTCTGGGTGCAGGGCAATGTTCCAGTGGCTCTTCTCTTTCCCAGCTCTCCTTCCAGGTCCCTGATGGAATTAGATATAGTTCACAATCCCCCATTCAAAACAAAAATGAAAATTGTCTTGGTATGAGATTCAACATAAAAACATCCTAGCTGCACAGCACCGATAATTTTAAAGGTTACCACTGCTAATGATTTTGAAAGACAAAACATTTCCCATTGTCATGACAATTTTACAGACTTGTAAATCAGAAACGCTTCGATTTTTACAGTTCAATTTTAAGCATCTCCTCTTAGTCTTTGGACACTAACTCTGTAACAGCCACAGGTGACAGTGCATCAGAAGAAGAAACGAGGGTTATCTCACCCAGGTAGCTTGGGAGAAGCTGTACAAGGGCTATCCCATTACCTTTCTTCACTGCATAGCAATAAACTAGCCAGTGGGACAGATGCAGGAGCTAAATTTGTTCCAAGTCTTGCTGGAAATAAGACATTGCAGAACATCATAGTGGAGGCAGTTTTACCGTGAAAAACAAATTTGGCACTAATATGAAATACCTGACAGTTTGGAGTCTAAAACTTCATCAGTTCTGAAGGTCTGTGCTTTATGAAAAGTAACCACTGAGAGACCAGCAGAACGATTCAATGAACTGGAATCCATGGCTTCAATTTTTTTCTGAAAATATCACATTTTCTCTTAGGCTTGCAAACAGTTTGAACAAGTGGCCTTTGCAACGAGTAATATAGTAAACAAAATAATATTACCTTGTGAATTAAAACTACTTTAAATAGAATCTATTGTGACCACAATTCATGTTAACATGGCAAGCTCTTACAGAACGCCTTTTCAAGGAAAGAAATATATTCCTTGTGTGTTCAAGTATAGAGCTATAAACCATATGAGACCCTATTTATTTCAAATTTCCCATGATGCCATTTACTCCAGCTTTTAACCTTTTATGTGACATTGAGCTATTTTACAATCATAAAATAGTAGAAAAAACGACCTGTTAATTTGAAAGGGACACATTACAACATCTCTCCCTGGCACTATAATATTTTAATTTCTTTTTTCAAGGCAAACCAGTTGGAAAGTGACCATCTGCTAGTCTGTTAGCACTATTCAAGCAAAGTAATGCACAAAATGTCCTCTTTTCCCAGCAAGAGTAGGACCATTAACTGAAAGGAATTTAGGATATTGTCATGTGAGTTTAACAGATTGATTCACAACAAAATAAAAATAAAATCTCCATTTCTTTAATTACTGTTAAATATACTGACTATAAGGTGATGACACAAAACTGCTGCACGTTGTGTGACACCTACAGCAGTACAAGAAATCTGAACCTTTCAAAGAAATAAATTAGTATTATCAAATTTCCTATGCAAACTGTGTTCTTCTATTTTGAGTGTTAAGCTAAATGCAAGCACACTTTTACAAGTACACTTCTATTTCTCACTTCAAAATACACAATGTGCTTTGGACACTGGGTAAGTTTTCAATATCACTTAAGGTTTTGAATATTTCAAAACAGTTGATAACGGCAGTGAAAGAGGAAACTCGGCAAGCTTTCCAAGCTGATAAATATAGAACTTTTTGGATGAGTAGAGCTCAATGGAGCTGTAATCTTGGCTGGCACCTGTACATGATACTATAACACATACAGCTAGAACTGCAAGTTTGTGAGAATAAATTAAATTAAATTCACATTCATGTTAGCACTTTAAAAGATGTTGTCAGTACAACTTTGTATGCGTGCAAGCCACTGCACTTTTGAAAGTTTTACCCTAAATGTTTAGAATTCAAGTACGCTGTCTTTAAAGGTTAGGAGACACACTGGCCGTATCTTAATCGGCCTTTATCCACATTATTCATATCTGTACCTTCTCAATATACCTAACTAAATTGCAAATTAGGCTGAAAATGAGGTAACTGCACTTCAAATTGTTAAATTCTAAAAGAGTTTATTGTATCTTGAATTGTGAAATATAACAGATGTCAAATGCCATTACCAAAATGTATTCCACAGTTGCCTTAAATCTGCAGTATATTTTACTTTAAAAGCATTTTTCTCTTCTTCCTCTTCCTAGTGTTCCTCTCCCTATCAAAAAATAATCAAGCAATTCAGGAATTTACACTAGTAGTAAATACTTGCTAACTATAAAAGACTGTTTCTCAGCTGGTTTTTGGAACAAATAGATCTTTTTGACCAGTTATTAATGACGCAGTAGTCATATCCATTTGCCCAATAAATGTGTACGCCTTACCTCTTTCCTTATTTGTATTTATAAATTTCATAAAGGCAGTCAGGCACAAAACTGTGTATTTCTCAGGGAATACTGCACTTCAGGGACTGTTAAAGTCACTCTGCCTTCAGCCTTTATCACCTTACGTGAGGTACAATACATACTGAGAAATGTGCTGCCTATTGTGTGCCTTGTTACGCAGTTCATGTCCAGCAATTCTCCTGTCCTTTCTGATTGAATTTCCTTTCTTCCCAAGCCTTTCTCAGACGTGTTCTCAGCAAGTTTAACTGATTCGTAATGATTTTGGATGACAGATGGGTGTTGAGCGGTACAGGCTCAAGTTATGCAACAGGATCATTCACATGGCTAAAAACTCATCTACTGCATACTCTGTTAACTCATGATTAGAGAGTACTGCTCACTCATATGCTGGATTCTGGCCCTTTTTGCCTAAAAACTTCCCCTATTCCATAAGAAATTTCCTATGCTCTTTATTGGTGTTGAGTTTTCCCAAAAACTACGCATTACCAGGCTTCAACTAAGTTGAGTAGACCTTGCTCACAATGTATCTCGGGATTCAGGATACACTTTTAATAGAAATTCAAGGAAGGTTGCATGTCATTTATATAACTTCTTTACCAAAGGGTCAGATAATTCAGTGCTATTTTGCAAGGTGCAGAGAAAAGTTCTAGTCGAGCAGTAAACTACAAAAACTACGCAAAAGACAGAATGATCCTCCAAACGTGCTTGGATGCCATGTAGGAATTCACAAGCGACATTACCTACAACTGCCTTAGTTCTTGGACTGGCTGAATCAGACAAGAGGGGAAGGCCAGATGACACTACAAACTTATCTTGCTGTGAAGACATAATTGTTAATTCTCTGTGTGGCTCTAATTCTCATACAAAAAGCCAGGCACACACATAAATATGTATTTATTTGCAGTTATGCTAATTTTGTCAAAAAACATCAATAGCTGATCAGCTGAAAAACGTGTGCAATTTCGAAAGGCTTTTGAAAACATACATGTCTGACTTGACCTTATGACCATTTTCTCCTTCAGGCAAACCAATATTATAACCAGAACAACACGAGAGGATGAACATTGTTGGGGAGTTGCTCACTGTGCCTGTCATACCCCGTTAATGCAACTTTGATTTGCCTTTGTTCTGACAGTAGCAAACAGCTGCTTGTAAATGAGCCACAGTCCCTGGGCTGCCTCCCATTATTCCACACTTTTGTTTGACAAGGTCACTTGCTGTGGGGATTTTGGGGAGAAAGAGTGTGCAGCCTATAGAATTAGAGTTAAACCACAGGCAACCCAGCTTGAATGCTCTTATTATATTTTTTTCATAGCAGCAGCAAATCAAGAATAACAAAGAGAAAATCTTTTGCTCTGTGAGCAGGTCAAACTTTTCTTTTTCCCAGTGTTGATTTCATAATCCTAAAACTATCTTATAAAAAGCAAGTCATGTTTCCACAAATCTCCTTTCATTCAAATCTTAACAGAATTTATATGAAAGATGAATTTAATTACAAAACAGGATTAACAAAAACAGATTAATATTGTTTTGTTCATCCACTGCTACAATTCATCAGGAGACAATACCCAGCTATAGCTAACAGCAACTCTGACAAATGCCGTAAAAACATGAAGAAACAATCTGAAAGATTTATGCCATTTTCCACAGGAAACTGATTTATTTTTGATAGGAACCAAGACAGACTAGTCTTCCAGAAAGAAAAGCATCTCATAAGCAAATTACTGCTATGATAGTTGCCCATTTAAGGACAAGCAGACATTTCTTTGACTTGGAAGTTTTATAGTGTTGCATTAAACTGTAAAGTCAGTTTACGAAGACATTAGTATAGTATCTGGTGCTATCAAATCATCCCTGAACCTTCATTTTCCATTTTGACCTATGATCTTAAAGACAGTGAAGGTTGTCATTTAGGATAGCCTGTTTCTTTGTGACAACTGTTGCTTCTGAAGCCACTCATAAACAAGGAATAGGTGGCAAATATTCAAAGGGATGGCTGATACTATGGGAGGAGACAGTCAGTGGCAGTCTGCAACCACAGATGAATCACAGGGGAGTGTTTTCAAAATTTACAAGTGAAGAAAGAAGAGGTGCTAACTTTAAAAATGACTTTCAGGCTCTTCAAGAAGGGTCACTGAAAACAATGAATGGAAATCAGTCCAAAAACCTCCCCCAGCAGCCAAATGCGCTATTCCGAAGGGACAGTCCCGATTGTTCAGATTTTTATCTCATCGGCCCAAAAAGTGACTGAGTTCTTCCTGCTCTTAATCATTTGCTTCCTAGTTTTTTGTTAGGCCCCTGGAAGAAATAATGTCTTCACCACAAAGGCCTCTGCATCCGCATTAAAAGAAAAACTTACAGACATTTCTGTAATCTTTGATTTAATTTCCAACATGCGTGGTGTTCTTAACAGAAAAGCACGGACGACCGTTAAACAAGTTTACACATCTTCCCTGAACAGACTGAAAACTCTGACTGAGCTTGGAAGATTACATTTACGACCATAGGATAGGGATAGGCAGCTTTCTACTCTCTTCCCTCTTTCACCTAATTCAGCTTAAAACTCGCTTTCCACCACAAATCCTTCAACAGCCACCTACGTGCAGGTAAGAGGAGTCTTCCCAAGGCTTAGCTGGAAGTAGTTTTCCTTGTCAAATGCCGGCTACAAAATACATAGTTAGTGACATACCTGAAATATTCTAACTGAATCACACTTGAATTATCCACTGCTAACAAGTAGCCATCAACAACAACGAAGTCTAATGATAATTCATGATGACAACACTCACCTTCCAATAAAGTACGCTGAAAACATTCTGGTAGTTGACTGCCAGAGTGCAGGACAGGAGGTTGTTAGCCTCATTTGTATTCAAAGGCAGGCAAATCACTAAAACTCATTTACATCCTTCCATCTTTCTTACTGCATGTCAACAGCAGGTGGTCTATCGATACTACCTTTGAAATAAGTAGGTGGTTTAAATTGCCTTCAAATTTCAGTAAAAACCCTGAATTATAGAATAGACCTTGAGTCTTAACTTTCCTGTTTTCTTTGTGTGGGCTGTAATAGAACATGAGTAAGTATGGCACTTTGTTCATATTTTAATCTACATTAAAAAATAAGTTTTACACATAAACCTAGGCACCTTAATCTTGAACGTTAGCAAAGACATTCGCAGACACAACCATCTCAGCAAAGCTAGTTACAGAAGTTTATTTGCAAAGGTTTCAGTAAAATCTTCAATAGATTATGAAAGCCTTCTATAGATGATTTTTTTAAAAGCACACATTTTTAGGATAAGCAGACGAAGACTGACTCTTGAATCCTTCGACGCATGTGTTTAAGTTTCCCTGCTGCTAGCCCACTGGAAACTACTACTCTGAATAGATTACGTTCACTACACACTTCTAGGGACATATGTCTCCTATTTTTCTTTGTGGCACTGTGACTATTCCTAACAGCCAGTTTAAAAACACAAATGTCTGTTGTCAGTCAGGACCAATTTCTGATGAAGTGAGAAGAAACACTGCCTGAGACAGGAATCGAGGACATCTTCATGCCGAAAAGAGTACACAGCCAGCAGTAAGCAACATCACAAATGTGTTTATACAAAACCAGAATAGATTAAAGTAACTAAAACCAGCATTTGGTTGCTTTTCGTCTGTGATGTTTGCTTTCACATTTTGACAACTCCCTCAGAATTTTTGTGAAATTCAGTGTCCGTCAAAATTAATACTTTGATGTCTGGCTTCAAACTTCTATAAAGAATGGTGCCTTTTGAAAGCAAACACAGAGGTCAGCAATAACTCCCCAGACTGCAGATTATGCTAAATTAGCTCCCACATTTTGGAGAGCAGCTGGAGAAAGCGTAATACACTGTCCCAGTATCCCTGAAAGGCTAAGCTGGGGTCAGTCCCCACAAATCCATTACAACCTGAGAGGGTTTGTTTACTACCCTGTCTGGCCTCCGTTGAGCATTAGTAAAAACTGACATGCATGATTCTCATTTAAAGATTTGAGGAAGGTTTGGTTGGTAATAAATACATATACTTGTTTATATGAAGGGGATTTTTCTATGTGGAAAGAGGTCAGGATGCTGAAGGTGCCCCCTGTGCTACTAAGCATAAGGGAGCAGGTACTTCACAACGAGTTAAAGATAGTTTAAAGACCAGGACAGTCATTAAGCTGTATTTACTGTCTAGACAGGAATAGCTCCACCTAACCGTTCCCAAAGGTTGTTAGCATTTCTAAAAATTAAGCAGCAGCAGGAAAAGGTTAAGATCAACTTACTAATTAAGTTACACTCACAGAAATCTGGAGAGGGGAAGGGAATGTAAATTTGAATGGCATCCCGCAGTCTGAGTACCAGTCCTCAAATACGGGTCTTCCTCCACGAAGAGAAACCTTCGGGTCTTCCTCCACGAAGAGAAACCTTAGGACTGAGCGTTTGTGTGCCAGGTTGATGCCCAGTCACAGGGCTGCACAAAAACCGCATCAGCTTGAGACAGATAAAAGAAACACCGTGGAGTTTATCTAAATTACTGGTAGACACAAGCAGTGTTTTCATTTTATTTCCGTACTGTAAATCTGCAGTCTGCTGGTAAGTACATTCTCTGGTCTTTTTTAGCTTTTGGTGTTAAAAGGTGAATTCAAGATAACTGCCAAACAACGAGGCATGTTCCACGCCTAAGTTATGATGTTAATTGTATGATAAAAGCGGAGATTTAAGTCACTTCCAGGGCGCTTAGCAAATTCCCAAGGGCACTTGAGAGGAAAACAGAACGCCTCCACCGAGCTCCAGTGGCAGCAACCGAGATAAAAGAGATCCCTTCTGGTGACAAGCATTACTCAGGAATTCCTCAGCAAGCGGTGAGACAGGATTGCCTGAGAGATCCCTCAGACTCCCAGGGCGGACAGAAGCTCTTCTACTCTACAGGTTCATGCAGGTGGAAACCTTGAGTAAAGCTCAGAGAGGTCTTTGGTTTCCATTGCCACACAGTGCTCTTATGTATGATAAGCAATATTGTTTGTGCTTGTTTACATACTGGAGATGGGAAGAGTCTGTTGACGCAATAATAATTAAATGCTAAGCCAAGGATAACTGCATGAGCAAAGAACGGGTGGCATGCAGAGCCACTGCCATCCACACCTCTGGAAACAGAATGGATGAATGTAAATCGAACTGTTTAGAATCACTTAAATTGCTGTTTAAATCAAAGTTCAATCATTTAAATTGGTGGAAAGAAACCTATATTTAGAGAATCAATTCATCCTTACTTACATCTGTATTTTTATTATTAAAGAAAGGATAACTTAGTGATTGATAATCAAACATATTGATAAACACAGATTTTAAACTGAATGCACTTCCCTTTGCCAATTTGTAGATGTATCTACCTCAATGATATTTCAATAGAGATTTTTACATTCCTCCTCTTTTGTTATACCAGAAAGGGTAATTAAGTTTTATTTTTTAATTAAATGAGTATCAAACCTTACTCTTACTTATGTCGGACCTTTTGGGGGGGGGGAAATAGACAAATTCAACTAAACATGCACCTCTTCAAATCTTGTGCATTATTGCTATTTAAATTAAGTTATCCAACTTCTTTACATTAAAAATGGACATATTAAAACAGCACAGCATTTTCTGGAATGAAAAACTGAATTGTTTGGGTTTGGTGACCAGGTCATGCAGAATTTTAAAACCAGTTTAATCTCATCCTCTTACATCCAAAAATTTAGTTAGAGATCAGAAGAAAAGAAAAAACTATTTTTCCACTTTCACTGTTCCTAGATAACTTTAACTTTTAACAAACTTGTCACACAAGTGGAATAAACAGAATAAATGGAAATTAAAAATAAATCCCAAGCTATTTCTACGCCTGCAGAGGACAGCACTCATGCCTAAAGCTAGTTTAGCACCTCCCAGGCTTTTGTTCCAGATCAAATCGATGCTTTCACCATTCCTCTTTCTTAGAGAGGGAAGAAGGTAACCGGTAGTGCTTGAATATTGCTTATTAAATGCAAACCGAGAAGTGCCTGCAAGGGAACCACACGGTACCTGCAAGTGGCACAGCGGTGTGCCTGCCTGCCCCTCCCCAGCCTCCCCCTGCCCTTCGCCTGCCTGCCTTCCTGCCTTCCTCCCTTCCCAGGCGCCGGGGAATTAATAAACCCAGCTCTGACTCCTGACATCACTACTGCTAAGCAGATGCTAATGACTTTTTTTTTTTTCTTTCTCTTACTTCCCTGTGGGCAGAAGTTGATAATAAACTCTGTATATGGCACTGGCAATCTTACTGGGGAGAAATAATAAACCCTACAATTCCACCTCTTCTCTGCCCATCTCTCTGGGAGGGTAGATTAATGGTGAGGCCTACATTTTCTCTCCACCTCCATCAGCCAAAAGGTTAATAAACCACTCAGCATTTGCTTTTCGTGGAAATGATATGTGTGGATTAATTAGCATTTCCTAGGCAACACATTAATACAATTGTGAGTTCTCAATTCCAGGTTATTCCAGAGACCTATTATAAAATTGTAACCCAAAGGCAGTTCAGGATTCATTCATTTGAGGACTGAAGCAGTAATTTTGGCTATGACTACAGCTATAATTTGGCCTAGAACTGAGCACAGACAGACTACTGCATCGGATCAGGAGCATGACCAGGAGCTGAGTGACCTAGTTAGAAGCTTTTTCTCTCCTTTGAGATCACTGGCAGCAGGCCTTCATGCTTTAAGACAATTTATACGTCATCAAGGTTGGAGCATACATATCTACCATCAGCATCAGGCTATTCTAGAACAGCATCTTACAGGGCTTCTTGTACCTTCCCCAAGCAAATCATCGACAGAAGGGGCAGAGCGGACCCCTTCAGTCTGGAGCTTAGGCTGGCCTCAGGGAAGATAAACATTCATACACTGTTGAGCACAGAAAACACTCCAAGTTTCCAGCTCCTTGCATGAGTGCGCCTGCACGGCAGCGTTTTTGAGTAAAAGGTGGGAGATGGCACAGCAGCAAAACCAGAACCACTCCTGGCAGGTTCACCTTTGAAACATGCTAAATGCAGAACAAGTGTTGACTTCCAGATCTCAGGTGGAAGGAGATGCCTGCAAGTAGTCCTGAGTGCTAACTCAAAACTAAGTCCAAGAAAAACACATTTCCTACTGGCTAGCAGTGGACAACTCCAGGTCAGACCACCAGCGACTTCAGATCCTGCCTGGGGGTACCACCACATGTACAAGGAACACAGTGACCTTAAGAGTGTGGGATCACATACCTCATGTTAAGCAAGAGCAAGACTGAATATCTAATCTCCAAAGCTCCCATGCCAATATTGCAAATGTCTAAAGATTACTGCTTCCCCAATTAGCAATTTCTTACTGATGAAAACTGATATTGAAAAGAAAAAATGCAAAGATCAGCTATATAGATACACATGCCAAAGAAAAGAAGCTAAAACTAAAAATACACTGAATACAGTATCTCAAATGATCTGTACAGTCCTTTTTATATGACTCGATTATATTTCCAGAAAGGCATCGCACCGTTTCAGAGCAAGGCATCTGCCAAATTAATGAGAGCCCAAGAGTCAAAAAAAAAAAGCACAAATAAGTGCTAAAAAAATCAAAAATCCCCAAACTGTAAGTAGACTCTACTCTCTAAAACTGCAGGTGCTTAGGAAGAAATGATTTCTTAACTGTAACATAAACATTTACAAAAGATGACTTTTTCTTCATCTGGTCTTCATCAGAAACTTTTGCTCGAGTCTCAAAGCAGCAGCCCACAATTTTTGCATCTTCCAGCACAAAAAAACAAAGGGGGTATCACTGGGGATGGGAAAAAGAAAACCTTGAAGAGCTGGCTCAGAGTAACTAAATACTTCAAATCTAAATTTTAGTCACTTCAACATGTTTGGAAGCGATGCAGGTTGGCCGAGAGCCATCCTCAACCCAACAAGTGTACCTCACCAGCTGGCATGACACAGACAAGAGCCCCCGACACCTCAGGAGGGAACAGTCGGGAACAGATCGGGTGAATTAATGCGGCACTCCAGGTTGTGTGCCTGGGCAAAACTGTTTGTTCTTCGGCTCCAGTTTCAAAATCAGTCAGTATTTAAACCCCTTGTTCTTCAGCTCAGATTTCAAAATCAGTGTTTATGTTTTATTGTTTTACAGTTTGGCAAGATCAAGCACAATTAGCTTATAAAATACTATACTGCCTTTCTTCAAGGTTGAGGGAGAGTGAGGAAGCACAACGTACCATTGAGTAGTTACACACTTGGGCAGCACTGGGCACACTGAAGTTTTATGCCATAGTATACTCCAGCAGCTGTTGAAGTTACTATGTAAACCAAGACAAATAAAACTGTGCAGCCAACATCAAAGTAAACCTTGTCTGCATTTGCAAAACCAGGCCAGGCCTGCTGAAATGCCACATTTTTGCTGCACTGGGAGGGGGGGGACGACGGACACACACAGGTATGCAGCAGGGGATGGGGCAATTTACTTATTGTAAATTTTACTGTTTTGGTTTTTTTTTTTTTCCCCCTGAAAAGTTTTCTTGGATCCATGCTGAAGTTTCTGATCAGAGGAGGCTGAAGAGACCAAGCCAGGAGTTAGGATTTTGAACAAGGGAAAACAGTTTCAGAACTGAAAGCCGGTGGGTTTCCAGGCCTCTGTGGTTTCTGCGAGAGCTCACAGGTTGCTACAGGTTGTCAGGGAGGGTCTGGAGGCAGAGGCGCGCAGCACACGGAGCCTGCAGCTCCTCTGAGGCGAAATGTCTATTACAACATTACAGAAATAGCTCAGAATCTGTGATTTTCCATTACATGGGGTACAAAATCAATGGAACAGAGGGTGAAAAGGTGATTTATGTGTAAGTACCTACAGGAGGGAGAAACTCACTAGTAACTGTCCTCATAAACACAGCCAGCGAAAGCAGAGGCCAGCAGAACACAAGACAAAGCCACAAGGAGCTGTGCACGTTTAAAAGTGGCATGCTTTAGAGCAACGAGGAACACTCACTGCCCTTTGAACACAAAAAGCACTTCTTCTGACCAGTTCTGAAATTCAGTCTATCCAGGATACATGCTGTGACATATGCATGTATAATAAGAAGCCCTGAACTTCTGTACAGGAGAACAATCCAAATAGTCGGCTTTATCCAAGCTTTGAGAAGGTTACTTCTTGGAGAGCGAGTGTTAGACAGTCTCAGAGCTTTTTTGTTAAATTATCAGATTAAGGATCTTTCAGTGGAATGTCAGAGCCCAGCACTCCTAATGATAAGGTTAAAAAAATAGAGCAAGACAAAAGAAAATAACAAAGAACATCAGAATTACCCCTCCTTAGTTATTTAACGTAAGAAATATTTTGGTATAGTTTGTAGCTATAGCTAAGTAATTCAAACACTTAGTATTTTAAGAAGTACCAATCAGTGGTTCATAAATACTTTTTGATACACTCTAGTGTTATTTGTTTTAAAAAATGCATGTATAGGCATTCCAATTATTCCTAAAATAGGGAAAAAGATGAATGAGAAAGTTATTGTTATCTTACATTATTTTCCACAAGAAATGTGAATTTAGATAGCGGCTATCAATCTTAAGAGAGAACACTACTTTTAGAAAGCTTAGTCACAAGTTTTATTTTATACTTTATTCTATTTTCTCAGTAGAAACAGACTTCCACAAACAGGATTGCCTCAACGCCTGGCTCCAGACCTACAGTGAAAATCCACAAATTCGTGCATGCAGTTGTTTTGCAAGCTCTCAGTTTATTTTCTAGCAATTACTACTCACTACTTACAATGACGCATTATCAGATTACCCGTTCCTGTTGCTTATTAAAGCACGAACAGGGTATCTCAAGCCTGTCATAGACGTAATCCTGGGGGTGCCTCTTTTGGTCTCTGGACCACACCACACACATCCCAAAACATCAGTGCTACATTATCCTTTCAGTTGCATGAGGTACCTTCTAGCTAATAGCCCAATTAATCATGAGGATGTACTTGAAAAGGAAGTTGAAATCTTGTTTGGATAATGAAGCAGAGATTATAGGATGCCTAAGAAGAAATTGTGCCATACAGCACAAATTGAACATGTTCATTATAGTGGTACAACACACTTATTAGAACTTAAAAAAAAAATTAATTGACAAAATCTTAATTATCATTTTACAAATTAACAACTTCAGGTAAAAATGGATGTGGATAGATGAAGGGGTCTGAGGAATGTAATAGGGTCAAACCGTATGCTGTTGAGAATCCACGCAAATTGGTTTTTTATTTATAGCTATTAGCTCCACAAAAATGCTCAAAAAATGGCATCTTCTTTTACATATAGATTGGACTGACGAGTCTGGAAATTAAGAGGAAAATGTCTTTCTAACTGAAGATAGAACACATTTTAATATTATTGACCTACAACTGTTGAGCTTAAAAATCCATTTTATAGTCTCTCTTCAGAGTTTCATGGTACGTTAAAGAATATTTGAGTCCAGCCATGTGAGGCGCTGGACTCTGGGGAAGTCGGAGAGGGAACACATCCACAAGCTCACCCTGATGTTCTCCCACAAAAGATGTTACGTCTACATTACTTCTTCCATAAAGGTAAGGACTTCACAAATACAGAGTAAAAAATAATCTTACTTTTTTTTTTTTGCAATCTGCATTTACATCCAGCCAAGTGATAATTTGTTGCTTATTCTTACTGCTGCCTTTCTTAAGTAGTTTTTTTAAACTATTCATTGGATTCAAAATAGTCAAACCTCATTATCTAGTTCCTCTGAATTTACTTTCAAATATGAAAGTATATGCATTCCAGTTACTTCAGTTATTGTAGTTACAATAGTCTGTATTCCAGTATTCCCGTTATTCCATGAAACTGGTAATATAATCATTAAAATAGGAGAATATGGAGGACCTGAATTTTTTTCCTGCTTAGGCAGTGAACAGTCCTAATCATATAGAAGTCTTGTTTTATTACAATTTTAAACAACGCCCACCATCATTACCACCACACAAATAACTGGGTTTACACACCTGAATCAAACTTTTAAAACTGCTGTGAGACTGATGAACATCGAATACCTTTTTCATATGACCAGATGCAAACCTACTGCAACTCTGGCCGACGACACTGTGCTACTGAGTAATCAAAAGACAATAGCTTGACCTTTTCTGTGCTGTTATCCAATTCAGAAATAAAGAGCATTAAAAGATTACAGGAAAGCCTTAAAGTACCCAGCATCGTACCTGTTTATGTTTCTGTTAGCTCTGACATATCAACAGAGGTAGGAATTAGGGGAGGCACTACATGCTTGCCAGTTCTAGGGTTTGTATGTATATTTTCAGATTCGCAGGAAAACAAAAGATATTTACACAAAGTCATAAAAACAAATCTTAATAAGAGAAAGCTAGCACTGAATTCATGGCTAGTGAAGTCATTGCAATTAAATTTGTTCTCATTTAATGAGGATCTGGTCTGAAATCTCTCACCTGCAGGAATAAAACAACTACCATGATGTTTTAATTTTACTATTTTATCTTAATTTAATTTCAGGGTTTTTTTAAGGA
The DNA here is from genome assembly GCF_965183815.1 of Platalea leucorodia. Taxonomy (NCBI): domain Eukaryota; kingdom Metazoa; phylum Chordata; class Aves; order Pelecaniformes; family Threskiornithidae; genus Platalea; species Platalea leucorodia. The sequence continues at coordinate 35,869,361 of NC_138827.1, read as the reverse complement.
AACAAAACCTTACAAAATCAGATCTGTTAAACTACCTAACGAAAAGGGCATCAGACTACTTAAATGGGCACTAAATTCTGCGCTCACGTCTAGTCTCACAGAGGCTGGTAGGCTCTACTTTCATGGATAAGCACATCCTAAAAAGATTACAACATCTTAGGCAAAAGGCTATTGAGTTGCAGTGTGGATTAAATTACAGAATTTGGTAAGTGCGTAGTATCATATATCAGCACATCCACCAGTTTAGTTCAGGACATAAATTACTAAAACTATGCAAGAAACTGAATAGCCTCTTATGACAGTTTGATGCATTATTGATTTTTTTTCCATTTTTATTTCCAAAACAAATTTCATTTAATTTTCATTATTTCATTCCCATCAATTCAGGCAATTCACAGATTTTTTTGGCTGTTGAATGTCTTTGTGCAGAACACATTTAAGTAACTGAGTGGAAAATTCTGTCATAACCACGCTTTTTCCTTCTAACTATTGGCAATCATTCTCCCAACCCACTGACAGAGTTACAACCAACTTAATTTTTATATATGAAGACTGAAGAACAAAATTTTTACGGGAACACAGACAGTTAGCAGTATGCCAGCATTCCAGGTTACTATTCATCCAAAGCAATAATTATCCCTTGATTCAGCTTACCAGGAAGTCACCTATTTAATTTTTGCCCTTCTGTTTTAACAAAGGTTTCATAATACAATTTTTGCCTTTTCATTTCAGTTGCTTACATAGGATACTTTAATGCTAAAATAAAATGATCTATATTAGATCAGCCAAAAAGCTCATTATTCATACTTTAGGCAAGCATAGCAAAGAAGGTAACTCTTTTAAGCACTTGGTCCTGTTAAATCTTAATAACAAAAATAACATTTCTAGAATATTTGTACACTAAAGAGTAATAAGAAGCAAGCCAGACTATAGTAGTGAAGAATAACCAATTTAAGTATTTACAAAAATATGTCTCTTTATGGGAACTGTTCAAACATAACCCAAGAAAGAAACAACTATATTCAGCCTCTGGGAACTTTTGCTAGACACATTGTTTTACATTTATATTAGATCATAAAACATAATTGATATTTTCAGAAACACTGTTTAAATTAGATGAGGAAAGGCTGCTTCAGCAGTAACTTCATGCTGGTCAACCAGAATGCAATACTGTCACCTACATATATATTTTGCATTTGGAAAAAGCAGAGTATTTCATAGAAGCAAAACTGAACTACTAGAAACAGGGAAACTAGCACAATTAGCACAGTCAAAGTTATTCCTTACTTGTGAGAATATAAAGTTATAAGTGCATTTTAAGACAGACGAAGAAAATCTGGCAAAACCGCAATAATATTTTTTGCCTGCTAAGAGAACATATTGCAAAATATATTTTACCAGTCTACGTGCCCTGAGGGGCTACAGATTGTACAATGATCAGGCCTAATTGTATAATAGCACAGAAGAATTTGGGATCCCAAGATTTCCTTTTACCTGTAATAAACCATTGTTCAGTTCATTCAATAACGGAATATTCTACTGGGGTCAATGATGGCAGCTCAGGCAAACAAAAGAAGCCTTTATGCTCCATCTAGACATTGCAAGGTGCTTATTCAATTTCTTCTGCATCAGGAGCACTGTTCCTTACCTAATATGTACACATTTGCTGAGTGTTATTCAGCCTTTGTTGCTTCTGACCCTCACTTGGCATTTAATTCCCAGTCCACCAGGGTATTCATGCTTGATGGCACTGATGCACATGCTGAATGCTTTATTTATTTAATGGTAGAGGGAATGAAGCTATAAACTGTATTAGACAATATCCTGCTTAAAGATGCCAATGGTCGGTGTCACAGCATTACTGACCCACGTCCACAGCGGTGAATATGTCATTGGAACTTAGAGGACAGTATATAATGATTACAGATCAACATTGCAATACAGGAAGAATAAGGTTTCAATTCAAAATACTATTTAAAATTTTTCAGGAATATCATTATAGAATTGAAAATATTATGCAATTTTTTAAGTTCTCTATTTTTCAAAGACGCACCTTAATCTTCACTGTTAGTGGCAAAGAAATTTTCCTCCAAATACTGCAGTCCCTAGTAAAAACTGGTGATACTACAATGAAATTTAAGATATATCCCTATATAGATATGCAGAATTATTTTAAAGCATGGTGCTCTGTGCCTAAAGCAGTAGAGAGCTCACTGCAAACAATTCAGGTAGAATTTTGTAACTAGTGAAGAAAAATACTGACCTCTAGTCAGTTGAACAACTTTTTAATTTATAATAATAGAAGTAACTTCACCTACACTGGTATGGTATGGTCTATCTCCTAGTTAAGGTAAGGTTTTCAAAACAGCAAAACTCATGACCGTTATTCAAATATTCTCTCAAAAGGTCTATTATCTAAAACCAAACAAACAATATTTGACCAAAATATTATGGAAGCCACCAACACAGTTGCAACTTACTGAAATCTCCCCACTCGAATGTACTGACTAAAGGGAAATATCACACAAATGCTAACAGGCAACAACAGCAAGAGGTATTTTAGAGGAACTTAAATTATTCTGGAAGCCTGGGACCTAAGATCCATAACAGCCTATATCATCCGTTGTTTTTAATTATGTCTTTTAAAAAAGCTCCCCTGCTGTGTTTCTGAAATACTAAATGGCCTCCACAGCTACTTGGCATAACTCATTCTAATTCATGATTACAAGATGGTATTTTCAGACTATTCCCTCTTTCCCAGCAACTACTTAAATGGGGAAAAAAAAAATCATTTTGTCTTAATTCCTATTTAAGCCATCCATATGAGGCATAAAACTTGAAATGCAATAAATGCCAAGTCACAGTACATAACATTTACATTATGTTTCTGCAGAATTCCTATGTAAAAGAAATTTTTAAAAGTTAAGCATGCTGATTTTAATGTTTGTTTTTAGGGAAAAAAATCAGATTGTAAAATTTTTACTTTTAAGCAGGACCATGTGAACTGAGTAAGATTTGTTCCAATTTTTATTCTGTGCAGGATACAGAATTTTACGATTACAATGACATACATTAAAAGTAAAATGTTCTGCTCAATACAGTAGACATCGCATTTCCTAACTGCAGTTCTACCAGTTCAAATGCTAAAAGTTGATACATATATTTATCCTATAAACTGTGAATTTAACTTCTGAGAAGGTTATGCCCTTAAGGTTCAAACAAAACACACTGGAAGACACACTTAAAGGAAAAGATTCAACCACTTCCTATGACCTGTCCTGTGCAGGATTACTCCCATAAACACTGATAGCCTTTTTCTTTCTTCAGTCTCTTCTTATTCCTAAAATACTACTGATTCTTTTTTAAAGAATACTGCCATTAAGAATTGTATCATCTGCATAGGAGAATTACCATTGTTATCTCCCTGAGAAAAGAAGAGCAAGGTAATGGAAAGGGAAGGGAATAACTGAACGCTTGGGGTCATAAGGACTAAGCCTTAAACAAATACAGAATACAGAGTATTCATGAATTTGCAACTAGTCAAAACGTGCCAAGGACTCTGTTTCCTCTCTGTAAGCTCCTTTGTGCCGCATGTAAGCAAAAGTCAAGCTAACCCTGAAAGAAGCAGTATCTGATTTTCTGGACAGTTTCTCTGATAGGATGTAGCTTGGGCTCTGTTTATCTGGAATAATGCTTGACAGCTGCATCCCCCAAGCACATGCTCTAATACAACGTCCCAAGATGGGTGAAGCATGTATAACAAAATGAAACTTAAAGCAAGACACCCGAGTCAGACTAAATCCCTGCTTCACCGAGTCCTTTCTTGACTGAAAGACGTGGGGACTGTCTCTTGGTAGCTTACAGAGAAACCACCAGGTCTAGGGGGGAAAAATAGTGTCATTCTTCGCCTTTTTCTTTTTTTTTTTTTTTAAACATTGATTTTGAACAGCACATTAGAAAGAAGGATGACAGAATCAATAGAATTTAAGATGCTCTTGTAATCTGGGTTTAACATCATAGTAACACCTCTAATCAAAGACGGGGAACGCTTTGTGGCATTTTGACATCTACATCTATCATGTGGGTATGGCTTTTATTGAGCTGAATTAACAACTTCAGTCAAATAATTAAAATCTAGCTGGCCAGACTGTCAGAGTAAAAGTAGTTTAACACTTCATCATTCTTGTAAAAGTGTAATTTTAATCTGTGCATTATGCCAGCTGTTTAGTGGGTTTACAATAAAAGTAATCAAGCAGTAGAACAGAAAAAGAAATTGTAAAACAGTAAAAGAAATAACATTACAGTAGCCTGCCACATGTTGAAATTAGCACCGATTTTACTCCATGGAAATTAAATCCACCTATAAAAACTGATAATACCTCAAAACTATAAACAAGAGGATACTTATAACATCAAATCCAACCTGGGTTCTATTTTTCTCCTTAAATAAAAAGGGTCATAAAAATCTCTCATTTCCTCCCAAAAGTGGGAGTAAAAAATATCATGGGTTCTATCCTTCAATTTGTCTTCTCATATCCTGTTGCATTGGGAAAATCCGATTCTCCAACTACAAACTGAGTTTAAAAAGACCAAGGCTGTCTTTTCAAATGGCATAAATGAGCATCACCACAAAAAAAAGAAAGGGGGGGGGGAAACCCCAACGTTTGGCTTTCATCTTTGCTGCCCCTCCCTTGTTTTGGCTAGGTGTTTTGTGGTGTGGTTTGGTTTTGTTTTGTTGTTTTTTTTTTACAGTTCAAGTGGATCACCCATGCTGCATAACTGATCAGGGTTCACACCACATTTCTGTAGGGAAGGGCAAACTAAAGTTGGAAACAGGTCCCAGGGGTGGAGGAGAAGGGTAGGATGCTTTTTTAAGTGGTCACACTGGCTTATTTTCATTGCAAATGAGTATAATCTCAGTTTTCTATTACTCTCAGCAGTTGAAGGATTTGTTAATTTAATTAATAGTAATTGAAATATAGGCAAGGCAACAAGTATTGATAATTCTCCATAACAGAGATTCCTTTGCCTTTCCTTTCTATTGTTATTGGCACTGGTGTACAAGACCATTTACACTAACAGATATGACCTTTTCAAAGCCAAGGAATAAGTGTGAGACAGGGCAGGGAAAGGAGATGAAAGATGATGCCAGTGCTGCAGTCATTTTATGTTAAAGGCTCTGCTTATATGCGTAATTCATACCGCTGAAGTCAGAATAATTTGAGAGCTGAGTTTTCAACTGCCTGTATAAATGGTGTGCTTTGTTTCAGGAGATGTCGTCTTCACTGAAATGCTGGTAACGTGTCTATACTTATGTCAAAATAAAAATCACAATTTTAAAAAAACTTTTATGCCTTAATTTTAAAAATAAGCTGTACCTCAGTGACTATTTTCTTTTACTACCTTGATGCCAATTATTTTCAGTTTTACTGATACATATCCTTGTTTCAGCCAAGTTCTTTCCGTACTAACTGCGTTAACAATGTTAACGAGAGAACCACACTTTCCATACAAATGAAAAAACCTTCATAGTCATGTCCTCTATTTTTTTTATCTTTTTTCACTTCTCTTATGGTTTAAAATACAGAGTAGATATTTCAAATTATGAGACTTGCACCACAGCAGTAGAGACCCTACAGCAAAACACTTCCAAAGGGCCAAGCACTGTCCCCAGATGCGCAGCACAGCTTCTTATTTATTTCAGTGGGAGTCTTAAACAGGCAAAGACGACAAAAAATAATGAGCACCTGGGGAAGAGATTAAGTTTAAATAACAAGAAAAAAAATTACCTAATCTTAAATACTTCTACTTATTGTGGGAAGGTGCTGACACACTTCTCACCTCTGCAAAGTGAAGAGTAATGAGACAACTTAATTCTTTCATATTTCGACAATGCTAGCTATGCCTAGAGACTGCAGTTAAAATTTCTGGCAAGAGATTTTCATTCCTGTGACTCGGATCCAAGTCCCAACAAGCACCTAGGCTGATAGATCTGACATAACTCACAGATCGAGTTTCTAGGTTAAATTAATACATCCCTTTACTACTCACTTTAGGCTGAGTAAGGTGAACTGAATTTCATTAAGAAAATCTGGAAAGTGCTGTTTGAATTGGCAAGGAAATAGGGAAGGATGGTGGGAGGCAGAGACTACCAGCTTAACACATCTGCAGCCTCAACTCCAAACCTTTCTAGAAATCCACAATCCTACTGGATGAAGGAGGAAAAAAAAAAAGATACAAGAACATGCACTAAAGAATGCTCTCTTATGCGGACTGGCCACTAAACCAACATTAACTTGAATGCCTTGATGCTTCTGGGAGATTAAGAATTGCCCCAAAGGCACTGCAAAAGAAAGGGATTAACAAGAAGTGAGTTCTAAAAACTTTTTTTTTTTTTTTAATTGTAGACAAGCCAGGAATAGAGAACAACAGCTGAAGGGGAAATTAGAAAGAAAATGAAACTCCTGCAGACGATAAGGAATTGAGAGGGTTCAGATCTCTCATGAGATTACGACGGCTAACAACCCAAATCAGAGAGATGCAAGATGCACGTTACCATTTCTAACCCCTTATAGCATCAACAAATCTGAGTAGCTACAATGTAGAAAGTAAACATTACAGGCAAATATTTTAATTGTAGTGCTAATTCAGTTGTTTTTATTCTTTGTTTAAAAGTACATGGTGTTCATATGGCTAAGTGTTTTTGTTTGGGGGCTTTTTTGCATCAATCTCACTCAAGCACATCACTGTGGAGAAACCTGGAGTGGGTGACTACAGGCTTTTTTCCCTCAGTCACCTTCCAAATATTCTCAACCTCACAAAAATTGGCTAGAAAATCTGTACAATATTTGTTTTTCATTATTTTAGTGTTCCATGTGAGAAACTGTGTATTACTCATTACAAGCGTCTCTCGGGCACAATTATTTGGACTGAGAGGTTGAAGGTTTTCCTGCATAAGAAGTATGTTCTTCCTCCCACTCTGCAGGAACATCTTGCCTTGCTGCTATCTGCCTCTCACCAAACGGGACACCTCGCTGCCTGCAGGGCATCAGCCAGGAGGGCATCTTCCTTCTGCCTGACTCTCACAATACCACTTGCCACGCTGACACTAGCAACTTAGCAGAAAATGCATCCCACTGCTGCCAGTCCTATGTCCTGGACTCTCCCTGTACGCGTTAAGTAGATAAACATTTTGAAACATTGCGAAGTGTAAAAGGGTCACATTCTTGATTACAAAATTGGGGAGTTAAGAAAGAAATGTAAAATATGAAAGCAAAATTGTAAAGCTTGCTTCCCAAGGAAACCCTTCCTAGCTCTTGTACTGTCTTGGTTCACTTGGTAGGTTTCCGAGCTCCTCCTCTACCCATAGCTAACTTGCTTCAGAGAGTTACTCGCAGCTACGTTTCCTCTGTTCCTTTGTTAAAGATGGAGTCCCCCTAGGGCTGCTCACAGCACTTGCTCAGGGCTACCTTCCTCTCCCTTCGATCAAAGTGGAATATCTTAGTCTCCTCTCAGGCATCTCTGCCTTTCACAATTTCCAGCACTAGTCATATCAAATATGTCTGTGGAAATTTGTAATTTTCCCTCCTGCTTTCTAGAGTACAAATTTATTTTTAAAAAATGCAATTAAAGCAGGACACCACCCTCCGTGCACTAGGGAGTCACACTGCATTCAAATGAGATTCAAGATTTACTATAATGTACAACTCCAGATTATGAATCATATATTTAGAAGTATTCAGCATGTACATAGCTTATGTATTACCTAATGCCTTTTCTTAGTGTTTTATGAAGGTCACACGCAACATATGAATAATATGGCTAGCATCTAGAATGCCTTTTCCAGATTACTGTCCATTACTGTTTTGTATCAGCTTAGGACTCTTGTCACTACAAAATGCACTTCCCTCCAGCTGAATCTTAAGCAAAAACACCAAACAGAACAAATCTGTATTTCTGGTACTGTTGTGGCATCCAGTTTCTTTGTTCAGATTCAGATCCATTAAGCTCCAATAACAGAAAATATGCTGTGTTAAGAGGTGAAAGAATGCAGTCCATGTTTCTTAAAATAACAGCAAGGTTTTCTTTTTGAATTGTTTTAAATATTTCCTACACATCCCAAAGGAACCTATTGCTTTCTGCATGAATCTAGCCTCTTCTGCATGGTACAGGGCAACCTGTACATAAAAAACGCCATGCCTTGGCACCAAGAGCTTGCCATATGAATAATCAAAACATAAGAAGGGACTTGAGAACAGTGACAAGTATACTTAGAAATGGAACTGAACTGCACAATAATGTGTTTAAATACTTTTTGGTTATTGACATAACAAAGGAGATTACAGGTTGACAAAAGGAAGTACCAGTATCATGAAAACAATGGAAGACTATTTCTAGAGCTCAACCTTTAGCTCCCTATATATCTATACATATTCTTCAAAATAACGCGAATGTAGTCTTAATGGTATAAAGCTGATGCATAAGAAACATGCATTGTAACAAAAAAGCTGGGAAAAATAAAACTATCTGTCAAATATTCATTATATTGTAGTTATACGACATAACACAGTATAGTACTAAAGACCAATAGTACATTTGAATTACGGGATATAGAAATTGAATTTTATTAATATGACACATTGAAATTTTATTTGAACAACTTTTTCATCATTTTAAGAACTACTGTTTGACATATACATTATATGTGCATCATAAACATTACTCTTAAAATCACTTAATTTTTTTCCAAGAGAAAATATTTCACTATATTTTCCTTTTTTTTTTTTATTTAGAGGCACTTTTTTCTACTACAAGCTTCAGAAAGGAGTGAAAAAAATCATGTTTTTGTGAAAGAGTCCAGTTTTCTCTGAATTCAGTTTGTTTCTACATGATCAATCCCAGTTGAGCTCATAAATCTTACAGTGAAACTTACGAAACAGCTATAACAAATATCAGAAAGACAAGAAATGGCTGATCTGACTTTTGGCTCAGGCTATTGCAGGATGAACAGATGAGTTTCCCAGATGTCTATTCATGCCTAGACTGGTGAAGCCATTATAATGAAAATCAGAGTTAAAAGGTCTGGGGCTTCACCTGGCCTGGAGGTATTCTATGAAAATCCTGTTTTTCCTGGTCTAGGAGTCGCCTAAAGAAGTGACCCCTTGAACAAGGTAAATGAGTTCTTCAGAGGCCTGAAATAAACTCCTAGGTGTGAGATGCTATTTGGTCTTTGCTATTTATCCATCTCCCTTGGGTTAATGTACTTCAGCAGAAACAAGAGCTGGAAAATGCCACTGTCATAGTCTCCCATGACTAGATTTTAGGCACCTAAAATGCAGACACAATGCCTACTGGCATCCATAAACATACTTTTTGTAACACCTAGGAACCTACAGCGTGCACCTACAATGAAGTGGTTGCCTCCATGTCCAAGCACATCAACACTTTCAAAAATACTTGTCTCTTGGGACAGAAAATTGAAGCTTTGTAGAAACTAGGACATTGATGGGAGACTGAGGAAAGAGTTTCAGAGTTAATGTGATCCAGCGTAACACTGCGCTGCCGAAGAAAGGGGTAGCCCTGTGTTCTCCTCCGTGTCCCCGTTGACACCCAGCCCCTCGTGCCACCCCCAGGGCTGGGCTGGGAAATGGCCCAGCACCGTGACGGGGGCTGAGCCCCAGATCCTGTCAGCATGGGGCTGCAGGGGCGGCCATGCCAGCGGGGAGAGGGGGAACCAGCAGTCGAGGCTGAGGCGGAGGAGGAACACTCCCATTCAACGGCAGGGCAGACCACTGCCTGGGCTAAATTCATCGAGAAACCGGGATACCCGTTTTAAGTCCCCAAAGCGCAGCAAGCAACCTGACCAGTGCTGCTGTTGCATTTCAAGTAAGTTCCAGTCTTCACCAATTACCCAGATGATTCTACCTCCAGAAGCAGATTAAGACTTAAATTAGAGTTAATTGATTGAAAAAATTCTTTGAGACGTTAATTGTTCTCTGAGCTTGCTGAACTGCTGCCTACAAACTCGGAGACAGGAAACAATACACATTAAGCACATGGAGAAAGTTTAAATTAATTTTAGGGAGCTGGATCCAATTATCATGAATATTTATTTTACTTTAGATTGGCACTAGCAGAAACATGCATTGCCAATAATTTAGATATGCAAAGAGAAGAGAAAGATCTAATCCATTACATCAAAACCCACACATTGATTTTTAAGACAGTCTGATTTGCACAGAGCAACTGCACGCTCAGGTATTATTCCACACTCATTCCTTTTAGGACTACAGATTCAGGATAGTTTCCCACCTCTAAGGTGGAAAAAGAGAGAGATATATAACTGTCCTTCTGGTACCTGCTGAGTTTTCAGTCAAAACTCTTCATCTATGAATGTATACTTTATGCAACAGATGCCAGAGGAAATGACTTGACTGTAAGTGAATTAATTTATTTTTAAAATAATGTTTCCTTTAGCATCCTTAGTTTGAGAGGAAGAGACCTCTGAATCCTCATCAGGGTTCCAGTGTTTACTCCCTCTGTATTTTAGGGCAAGTAACTTGACCTTTTGTTCCATGATTTATTCATTTATAAAATGAAGAAATGTTAACACAACAGCACTAGAAGTTAACCATTCATAAAATGTTCTGAGGACACCGTGCAGTGGAGAGCTGAGCTACACTCCACTGCACATCTTCCCAAGCTTTCAAGCTACTTTTTTTTCTTTTTAAAATTTTCTGACATTTTTACTTTTTTTTTTTTCTAATTAGGAAATTTACTTAGAACCAGTTTGCTAATACAAGACCAGGCTTTAGCAGGGGGGAGATGAAACTCAATGGATGCATGTAGCTGTTCTCTTCTACTATCAAGTCACATTTTCTTCTCCAGAAACTTATGTAGAAGATGGAGAAGCAGGGAAGAGGAATGTACCAGCTAATGGGTTGGTGGTGGCGGTTCAAGGTGAGAACGCATGGGAAAGTTTCTGAGCTCTAAGTTTCCATGCCGCTCAACTAACCTGCTCAGTTTGCCTTGTGGGGCCAGGTCCCCACTACAGCTAACCTGATCCTGCAGCAAACTGCCTCTGCTGAGCCCCTGAACACCCCTCCAAGGTTAGCATCAGGACCAGCACAAGAGTAGCAAGGGATGAACACAACCAAGGCGGGAGTGCAAGGAAACGTTGATTAATTCAGCATAATCTGTGCGTGACACAAATGCGACCTAAGTTTGATTAGTCTTCCATAAACAAACGCAGAGAGAAACTCATCCATTTATGAGGAAGCATTTCTCAGTTAAGTGAGAATTCTTATCAAGTGCTGTATTTTTTTAAGGTTTTTAAAGCACCTAATTATTCCTGATTGAAACGGAAGTTAGGCACCTAACACATTCAGAAATACACCCATAATTGTCAGCCTTGCTTCATGTATTAACTGGAGTTATTACCTTGATCAGTTTTACTCCTACTCAAAGCGACAATGAAATGACAATTTTTTCTAGCTGTTAAAACACAACCTCCTTGTTTTCTCGCAGTAATATTGCAAACCAAATAGGTTACAGAAGAAATGAAAGACAGGAAGACAGAGAGATGCATGGAACGGTATGAGAATTAACCTTGGAAACAACCTGAGATCCTTTAAAACAGGCTTTGTGATTGATACTGGTGTTTTTTGAATACACTTAAAAGACCACTATTTTTAAACACAAATTATGATATAGCAGCATGAACTCAACATGAGTATATCAAGAGATGATAGGAGTCATTTTCGAGCTTGTTAAAAAAATCCTGTTGATTTGCTAGATTCTATAATTATCGATTAACTATGTATTAAAATATTTATTAACTCTTCATAAATGGTTTTAAAGAGTGCATCATTAGTAACTACATTTTCTTCATCAGGATTCCAAACTCCAGCCTGAGTTGTTCAATTCGAAAGAAAGGTATTGTCATCCATCAGACTTTTTTTTTATTTGCTTTGGGTTGGTTTTATTGGGGGGGGGGGAGTATCTTGGGTTTGTTCGTTTATGGTTTTTTTTTTAACTAACAAGTTGCTATATAATGACTCCTGAGTGATAGTAAATATTAGCTTGAAAACTAGAGACAAGAAATAAAACAAGCGTGAAGGTGCAACTACTAATAAAATTGTCTTGGGCATACATATATAACTGAGATGCTCAAGTGAATATCATGAATTTTGGACTGTATAGAATGCCTGAGAATGAAAACTGCAACTCTGATGAGAAGTGTGGAAAAATGCAAGGAGAAATCGTAAAGAAACAGATGTTGCACTTACTCATAGTAAGGAATGCATCTATTCTATAAACAGCATTAAAGAAACCTAAAAGGGCAACTGGATGACAACACTTCTGAAGTTTCTTTGGATTCATTTTAATAAATATCAGGTAAAGGGAGGCATAATTTAGCTGTCTGAATTACTGGATTATGAATTAAAAGGTTCCTTTTACCACTCCGTACTCAAACCACAGTCATATTAAGCATAAGACTGTAATATGAATTCTTAAAGAATGAGAAAATATTATCAGTTCTGCAAGTGATTAAGTCTAGCCCAAAAAGAACATGTAAGGTAAATGCTTTGGAAAGCCTGCCTTTTTGTATAAATGACAGATCAAAGCGGTATTAGTAAAATTACATAATCCTGTTAAACTGGATCCTGGAAAAGGAGTACTGAAAGGCAATTTAGACTCCACCACTTCCTTAAACCACCACATTCTATTTATTTTAACTTGCAGGTCCTTGCAAAACTCTTACTGGCATGTACGTGCTTTCCTTTCTGCTGAAATCACAAGACAGGACAATCAGGTTTGTTATCAAAAAAACTCCAACATAACAAACACATGCATACATTTTTCTTGGGCTGAGGAATAGCAGTCTTCTGCTTTTCACACTGACAAATTTTATAAAGACAGAAAAATTCTCTCAAATTTGTCTTCTGCTCTTCACCGAAGACTTGAAAAAAAAAAAAAAAAACAACAAACCATACACAGATGGATGGATATTTCTTACATGTTGTGCACACTGTACTGTCACCACAGGACCACCTGCAATCCTGCACTGTCCAGATAGATGTTCTCAAAAACACCTGGGTAAGCTGTTTACCCAAGGACTATGTACTGGAGATAAGAGGTAATTAGCAAATGAAACTGTTCCTAGCACTCCTCCTGCAACATTAAGTGCAGAGCTGCAGCAGCAAGCTGGCACCTGGTAGAGGGAAATGCTAGATGTGATCATTTCAATTTACACATTCAGCACTACATCCCATATGCTTGTCAATGTGAAAGTGTCAGTGATAACAGAGATACCCTAAGAAAATGCTCTGTTGAAATGCTGACATGAAGTTTTTATGTATGAAGCAGACCCTCTCCTCTGAACCATCTGTAACTTCTTCCTTTTCTCATGGGGCATGTGTTGGCCATAAAAATCTTTTCATTAAAAAAAAAATTAAAAATTGACTTTAAAGAGACAATTATAAGCCCTTAAACATCCATAAACCAAGTTTATATACCCAAGTATCATTCATACACTACTTGCTCAGCAAGAAGAAAAATCTGCTGAGCAGGAAAAGTTTGCTGCAATTAGATATAGCAGAATTTATAACTGCGCTGCAAAATTAAAGAAAAGTATCTGGCACTATGACTTGTATCACTATATAAAGCTAACCAAATGGCAAAATATGACTGTTTTTGTCACCTGACTCTGTGGTATATTTTTCCATGCCTATGTTCTGTGCACATCTTAAACTCACAGGTGTTTTTCCAAAATGTTTTCCAATGATTTCATAACCAGAAATTCTTTAAGTACAACAAAAGAAGGAAGCCTACTTTTGTGTGAGAAGTGACGGGTTTGCTGAATTAGGTGACCAACTAAGGCCATGGAAGACAATGCAGAGAAGCTGAATGATTTCCTCTGCACAGCTGAGGTTTGCGAGGTGGCGTAGATCATCAGAAAAGGATGATGGAGAGGATGGAAGGAGAGAAACAGAATGACAAAGTTTACAAGGCAATGGTGTTACTCAGTATACTCCTTAAATGATCTGGAAATGGGGTGAGAAGAGAGAGATGGAGAAATGATAATGTCTTTAAAAAGTAAAGTCTACAAAAGACAAGAAGATTCGTGACCACAGTAACGCACTCCAAAACCAGAAGATTTAACTTAGGATATTAAAACAGTATCTAATTAAACAATGAGTTGGGATAAATCTACTGTGACTCAATGACAATGGATAATTAAGAAATGTCCACTGTAAGCAGGCTACTTTGTACGTTTTAGTATTTTGGCACCTTCCTCTGAAGCTTCAAATACTGACTACAGCGAAGGAAAAAAAATCTCAACTAGAAGACCAAGACACAATGAGGCAATTTACAGGTCCTGTAAAATTGTACACAATCTTAAAATCCCTAAAGCACCTTTGAAAGGACTAGCTTATCTGGGAAATGAGTCCTTTGGAAAAATCTTGTTTTGCTCTTCAGGGCAAAAATCAGATGCAACCTAACCACACCCTTATAAAGCCTCAGAGACAGTCTTCATATCTGTACTTTTAAACACTTGCAGACAATCTGGGATACCCTTTGCCATCTTCATAACTAAATCAAGGGGATTCAGGCTCTAGATACTCTGACTGTAGATGACAGTCACACAAAGCAGCGTTAATCATGTTAACTCAACAGTCAAACCGGTACTAGATTCTAACAAAGAATGATACATTTTAGACCTGTTTTCCTTCCCCCTTGAAAATAACACACCCTTTCATCTGGCACAGCGGTTTCCCAAGCTCCAGCGGACGTGCAGATCTCACTGTTTTTTCATCTACCTAAGGATGGAGTGCCCTGACCATGACCTAGATCTCTCCCACTTGCCCAATCCCTGATGCCAGAGTGACATGGTTGAGGGAGGTGACTGGGGGAAACTTCTTCCTAAAAGAAAGACGGACTGTCTTCTGCCAGTCCTGCTCCCCGTATCAGCCCACCACAGGGCCACCACATGGGTGCCAGAGCCAGCACAAGGGAGGGTGATGGGGTGAGAGAGCAGGACTCAACACTCCCCACCACCATCAGATGAAAATATTGTAGCTCAGTGTTACCTGGCTCACCCCACTGATGTGCACATACCCAGAAGTGCAGCCGTGCCTGACCTCCGTGATGGCGGCTCCTGGGGCAGGCACAGATGTCCTCCTGCCCAGGTGTATGGCGGGCACCTGCAGCCTTGCCCTTGACGGTCTTCCAAAGGCACACTGCCTACTGCAAACATCTTCTGATAATTAAATCTTAATGCTTTCACTTTGGAAAGCAAACACCTGACACGGAGAAGCTGTGCACATCTCCACGTGCTCCAGAGACTTTCCTAAATAACTTGTCAGCAGTACTAATTGAAAGTGTGTAGTGTTAATATGTTAACAGCAGACATATGATCAAAAATACATGTTTTCCACAGAAAATTGGGATTTGACAGGGGGGAGAGAAGAGACACCTGTGAATCTATCATTGTGTAATTTTTTTTTTTTAAGTATTTATTTGGGATCTAATTTAGAAATTACTGTTACACATACTAACCACATGCTTTGTAGGTAGTTTTTTTTTTCCTCCCTTTAAACAGCATCAAAGCCTTACACTGACCTCATTAGAGCTACTTCAAGTTCTGATCTCCTAAACACAACATACACAGAAAAGAATTGCAGTGCTTCTCTAGAAGTCTCTGACTATAAGGTCTAGGTGTATATCCACATGACACGGGCAAATCTGACAGTTCTAAAAACAGACTTATCGGTTTAGGTTCCAGACATACTATTGCGTTGTCTGTACTCCTGAGTCAGCAGAATAAGCATTCTTGTAACCTTCAATACTCTGGTTGAGGAAACCAAAAAGGGTGAGTGTGAAAAACCCAGAGAAAAACAAAAATAAGCGTTCTAAGTCCAGGGATGTTAGTCTGCCATCATCAAAAGGAGACAACTACCTATGCTGCAGATTTAATTTAGAAGACATAACTTTATAAATGCTCAAAGAATAAAAATGAAATTATAGCTGAGCATATATGTACACACTGTTAAAAAAACCTATATATAAAAAAAACCCCTGTTTGTAAGCTCAAACTATGCAGGTAATTTGTTCAAAAATTAATTCTCAATGAAGGGTATACATTTGTGTGGGTAATACAAATGAAAATTGATTCCAGAGTCTTTTATTCCAATACCTTCTTCACCTCTAATTCCCTCAGGTTATCTTAAGGATGTAGCACAATTGAGAATTATTTTCATGGAACAGCAGTTTTAGATAAATAGGATATTGGAGATGAGAGTTTTAGGTCTAGAAATGCTTTCATGTCTAAAACATGAACTATGCAGTAAACATATTGTGTTTTGCCTGTTTAAACGGTTAACTGGCATAAAAAAATAAATATATACTTAAAAATCTTTTTAAGAACTAAATTTTTAGTTAACTAGCTTGTAGGAAAAGTCATGTCATGAAGACCAAACTAAGGCACCACAAAAATGTGAACTGCCGTTTTATTGATAGATCTATTGTAATACTCATGAGAATCACTTGCTTGTGAGCGGTTAACTAATGCCACATTATCAAGATATAAACATGTTGCATAAAAATTCTCAAAATTTTCAATAATGGGTTTTCCTCGTGGTATTTCTTTATGGTGTCATTGGAAACAATTCATTGGGCCTTATCAGACAAGAGTTCCCATTTTCTATCATTCCATTTTAACCTGCCTAATCAGTTGAACAAAATTACTTTATGTAAAATGATTCCTTTAGTTGCCTTAGCTACAAATCCCTGCAGTATTGTATAATTGAAATCTACTCACGTAAGTTAGGAATAATTAGGACCCCAAATTAAGCCAAACACAAAGTTAATTCAAATAGTCAGCTGCTGTCATTTAAATGGTTACAGAGTTTTATTGTTGCTTAACATCTTTGAATGCTTTTAATGCACCTCTTTTTTTTCCTTTTTTCCTCCCTTTTGTTATGTTCCTATCCCTTACTCCAAATGGAAATAGGATCAAGAGAATGAATTTTGGTCAGGTCACAATCATTCATACCTTGACCAAAGATTTTCTTTAGTAAAGTTTTTCCTCATTATTGTCACTAGATTTAAAAAAAAAATAAATAAATCAGCCAAATAGAAAAAGGCATTAAAAAGAATGGAAACCAATGAGGGTTTGAGTAAATAAAGTTAGAATCATTGAGTCTGTTAAAAACGGCATTACCACGGTGACAAACTTTTAATAGCAAATATTCAGAAAGTCTCTCTTCATACTTCAAAAAACCTTTTGTAAAAAGAAGGCAACATAGAAATGCTGTTAAAATGGTTCCATAACAAATCTAAGAGCTAGAAAATAATGCATCAAAGAGGTAAGGTTACATATTGTAACTGGAGTTGTTGCCAGGACTGAGTTAGGACTCTGCTGATTTAACAGAGTGAAATTCAAAATAATTTATACAGCAAATTAATTGTTATACTGTTATATATAATACATATAACAAAGTAATAGCTATATTACTAGATTACAGTGTACTGGTAAAGAAAACCACTGGTGGTTAGATGCATTTCTTGACTGTTTTTTCTGTCAGCACTTAGTTTACACTGCAGAACAAAACACTGTATATTATAAATCCTTCAAGAGAGTTTACATATGGATGACTTCCAGACTGTTGTATTCTGAATTTTTAAAAATGTATTTGCACAGCATGCTTTTTAAGTATATGAAGAAATAGATAGATATATATACCTACACTAGCATAAAAGATGTAGAAGATATAAAGTGTTTTATTACTGAGCAGGATTTGAATTGAAGGCCTCAACCAAACAGTTTATGCATGATATGCTATGCTGATATATTTATTTTTTTTTCCAGCTGGTACATTAATACATGAAGTGATGTTTTGTGGACTCTATCCATCTTTACGGGTAATAATCCACATCACAAACCACCCGTTTGCCCTCCAGTACTTTCCATGCTTCACTCTTCACGCATGCCAGCTTCATCTGTTGCAAATTAAATGATGCAAAAGCGTAAGCAGCAAACTGTTCAATTTTTGTTTACTAAAAGCATATTTATCTTAAGCCACTAAAAAGCATGATCAGTTCTAAGCCACAAGTCCACATTTTTCCAATAGACTTTCAATGGTAAATGTTAACAATGGTGCAGAATAAATCGGAACTTCAGTCTTAAAGTAACATTTTATAAGTAAAAAAAAAAAAAAAATTATGACAAAATATTAAAGGCAATCCGCAAGCCTAAGTTAGATAAAAGAACTGGGGCAGCTCAATGGAAAGAAATAGGAGAAATTAATGCAAAACACTGTGGAAGGCACATCAAGTCACATGCATAGTCAAACAGGATCAGTCATGAACAGGCAAATCCAACTGAAGCTCGCTAGGAAGATGGTTAAAACAGAAGTGATATGAAATAGCGCTGAAGTCTTTAAAAAGCAAACATTTCTCATTGCTTTTCCAACTACAAATGCAGCAGATAGGAGAATCTGGTTTCAGCATCAACTTCCTCTTAGGTTTCCTGAATGAATTACTGAGCTCAAATTTAACAGGAAAATTGCTCAAACAGCACCTTGCATTAATTCTACTTTCTGCTGGAACAGAACAAAACTACCTGACTCCTGAGAGAGACATCAAAATCCCTGACAAGGGAGAACACAAAAGCCAGCTCTCCTTCCATCATCAAGATCCCTCATAAAACTCACTGAGTGCTGTATCCAACAACTGGAAGTTACGTGGTCCCCCTGGGTTTCTCACATGTATGTGTTGCTCAGGCAACAGATGAAAAAAAATTCATTTTGCTTTCCAACTAGTCTCCCCCACACACATTTTATACACCGAGAAAACATCAGTGATTATTATACTAGTATAAATCAAGAAAACAAAAAGAATGAAACATTCCCAACCACCTGGAGTGGTCCAAGCTCAGGAGGAGCAACCAGGGAATCTCCCCTATCATTGCCAACACACTCGCTTATGTTTACACGGGTTGCCTTAATATCACCAGGACATGGATGAATTGTCTCCCTGACTGAAAGCAGGACCCACAAACTGAGCTAACATTCATACAACTCTATTTCTTTACACTTCAAAGAAAGCCAGGAGATAAAGATCACAGAAACACGAAGACCTTTAGCACAATTGGGTTTTGAAAGCCAGTGGAGTAGTGCAAGACTCTTTCTGGAAGGGCATGAATTTGGGACACCTTCAAGCAAAAGGATTTTTTTCAGCTCCTATCTATCAGAAAGAACTGCATATTCAATTTACCATACAATGTCTTTGGATTTGAGGTGTGGCTCATTTACAGAATCACCCATACAAAATTTATCCTGTGTTAAAAATGTAAAAAATTTAGTATTCCTGAAAAAAGTGAACAATGATTGGCAAAATATCCTGCGTTCATGGGCCTCATTTGAAATGTCAATCCAAACAAACCATCAATGGATAAACTAGTACTATCTATAGAAATGAGTCAAACTAGAGCTGATCCAGCTTTGACAAAATGAAATTTTATCAAATTTGAAGCAATTAGAAATAAAAAACCTGCAGTATGGTTTTACCAACACAGGCACATAATAAATACCATGTAAAATTGGAAGTATAACAAAATTATGCATGAACCTTTACTATATATGTGTGTGTTTTATTTCCTTATCATCCTTTCTTCTAATTTTACACTTGGACAGCCTATAATACAATGAAGTGCTGCTTTAGAGCCATATTATCAAAGTACAAAGTCATAATAAAAAAAAAAAATAATCAGAGGGAGCAACTATAAATATTCTTCTAACCAACCAATGTTGATGAGTAAATATGATGCTAATTAACCACTGTAAAAGGCCAGTCAATTTTTAAGTGTCTGTTCCATGAAGGTTACTGTATAAATATATACAACTGCATAACAGCATGTTGGGAGTTTCTACACTATTAAGTGCCTTTATGTTGAAAGTACGGACAGACAACAAGCCAAGAACTTCTCCCTGTGAATGGCTGTCTCTCCTCTTCCTCACATAACACAACCTAGAACACCATCACAAACACAGAAGCGGGCACACATATGAAACATGTGTTAGAGCTGTTTGCGTAAGTCCTTTTTCTGTAGTGCTTTCATCCTACATACACTTGTTGCTATTAAGACATCCATACAATACACAACTAGCATAAAATGTATTACTTTTCTGTACCATTTACTCACAGAGGTAGACCATGAACATCCATGGATCTACTTGCAAGTATAAAATCCATTATGTGCTTGTAGAACTTGGCAACGAATATTAAATCTAAAATCATTATCTTTTATTATAATTTTTATAATCTGATCATAAGGACACTAAATGTAATAAGAACGACAGTGCTGAGGCATTCACTAATATCAGATGCTTCAGGCAGTTACACCTCTATTTTACACTATGGCCTAAAAGTACATTATAAAGAAAGACAATGTTGTTAAAGCTATATAAAAAACCTTCTTACTAAGACAAACAGTATTCTTCCATTTGACATAAACCAGAAATGAAATTAAATACTTTTAAAAATAAAAGTGTTAATAAAAATAAATGATATATTTTTTCATATTTAGTAACAGAGTATTAATGAAGCCTACTCCTTTTTTAAAAGGCATATATGCCCAAACTGTGTTCCTGGAAAGGTACCGTACCGTAATAAACTGATCTAAAATATACCCAGATTTATATTTAATAAAAGAAAAGCCCCTTAGGCAATGGTGTCAGTGCAGGATAGCTGAAGGTTAAGTCAATCCCCTCTCATTGCAGTGGGCAGCTGCATGGCTCAGCTCCTCCACCGAGACCCACCAAGGTTACAGCAACGAAAGATGGTAAACTGAAGTAATAGCTTAGAGGGCTCTGAAAGTATAACATCTGCCCTTAGCACAACACATTGCATTTCTACAGTTTTACACATTACAGGGCTCTTCTTCTGAATACAGAGCTCAAGAAGATGCAAAATCTCTCCTTCACAAAGGAGAATGTTTTTAAGTAACTGAGGAAGAAGACAGCATATTAAAATAGTAATACTATTCTTCATCTCATAGTAATTACACACTTATACTTTTTTTTTTTGCTTAAATTATAAGATCCTTACATGAACATTTCCTAGCAAATTCTCATATAGATGTTAGTAGGGTATTTAAAATGGTTCTTCATCCATTCTTCTACATGGTTCTTCTACATTTTAAATTAGCGGTGGTTTTGCTTTGGTTTCAAAAATGTAATGTTACAGCACAGGATCCTGCAGACCTCACTGCTCTGGGAATATATGAAAGGATATTCACTGCCAGCACATTAAAGAATCTCTGGCTTTACCAGGCAGTCTGTCAGTCTCTATTATCTGGAAATGCACTTGAGAAGTTTAACAGACATTCTTCTTTAAGAAGAAGTTTGGTCTCACTCTTTAGATCAATTTCCTTTCAGAAGATACATTGGGCCTACACCTCCCTCAGAAAAGGAAAAAGAGATGTCCCAGATAAGTATGCACCAGAATATCCCAGTGCAAATTGGCATGCTCTTCCAGGAAAGAAAACAGGACTCTGTGCAGCGGTTGCTTTCTGCAGAAACCCAATTGCTCCCTTCACACAGATATCTTCTTCTGCATAATCCACATTAACCAAATAAGAAAAACATTTGCTGAAGAATCGTAAAACACATTACGTGTAGATGATAAAAATTAAGATAGTATTGGAAGGCTTATTAGAGAGACCCTCCAAAGGGCGTGCAATGACTGGCTGGCCTTAGTACACTGGGTGTGCTTATGGATGCTTTGTGACCTCTGTTAAACCAAGTAGTTGCCTACAAACTGTGTGCTTCACAAGCTCGCACTGTGATAAATTCCCCAGCTAGAAATTAAATTAGTGCTCCTATTTGCTCTTGCATGACTCTGTAATGGGTTTCACCCCTTGCAGAACTTAAATCCGCTAATTAACAGAAGTTGATTTCTTCTCAAGTCCAGGACACAAGATTTTTTGAATTTTTATCCTGCGCAAAATCCTACTAATACTTCCTAGTAAATGTGTAGGAAAACCAACCTGCTTCTACAGTTTGTTGAGTACCTGTGCCATGTGCCTTAGACACTCTGAGTGGCTTGTCAGGAGGCTGAAGATCTGAAGCAATACACTAAAACAGCAAATACCTTTGCAGTGGCCCAATGTACATTATCTAAATTTAGTACGTCTTTTCTTTAGTAAACACACTAACATTGGATACACTTAAAACTGCTTCCAATTTAACACTCGGCTCCTTGGCTGCTGTAAGTGGAATTTACAGGAATTTATATTTGTCAGCATAACGTTAATTAAAATGTACATTCAGAGGCAAAGACAGACTGGATTTTTTTAAAAAACATCAATGCTGTTTAGGAAAACAGAATTAAATAGATAATGAAAGCATGATGTTTCTTCTGTTGGACAAACCATAGATAATAATTCATAATAAAATAAATTAAAATTGTATTAAACCTTGATTAAAATAACATGTAAGCAAAGAAAATTATTTCAGTGCTTCCCAAGCACTTGTGCTTCTCAAGCAGCAGAAGAATAAAAACAAAAGGCATCAAAAGCTAGTCAAAAAGGTGGACTCAGTAAGCAAGATAAAGCTTAAAATATCGAAACTTGTACAGTCCAAAACCCAATCTTAATCAAAATGTTTAGCTCTGACATTTTTTTTTCATATGCATATTAGCGTATCTGTCTTAACTTGCTTGAAGAGAAACCAATAATATGTATAATAAGCTTTTTACTCTGCTTTGCTATGGAAACAAGGCATGTGTGATCTCACTCTCTGACTTTCTGTATTTTCTCAGATAATTTTTAACTTGTTGGATGATTTCACCTAATTAGGAAGGAAAAAAAAAAAGAAAAAAGATGGAAGTGGTGTCAGAAGTAATTCCTTTCCTACAGTTCGTAGGAAACAGGTAAGTAAAGGTGAGGGGCTCAACTGCATGGGACCGACAGGAGCCCAAACCCACTCCTTCCGTGAGACCGGAGAGCTGGGATGGTGTGGGACAGGGACAGACTCTGGCGCAGCCACAGTGGAAGCTCCCATCTCCCCCAGGGAATCAGCCATGGTACGAGGCCAGGCTTCCCACAGCTACCTGCCTAACTCCCATTCAAACTACGTTCCAAAGTAGTTCTTTCAGTCCATCTTTTGTAATAAAATTGTAGTTTTGAAGACAGACCTATAGTAGAATATGCTAGAAAAGGGGACAGAAAAATACCTTCCAAAATGACATTAATATTCAAGCTCATGACTTCAGCTTTTCATTCCATTTCCCTGCCTCTCATATTTTCCTTATTTAGGGCTGCAACGCTTGCTGTTGATGGTAATAACAATGTTTTTCAAGCCTCTACGCAACAATATTGACCTGTTGTTGATCAATGTACCAGCAGTGTATAATAACTCGGTGCGGTTTTCGCTCCAGCTGCCAGCACTTGTCCGTTCCAGGTTCATTTTACCTGAAGGAACGGACTGCTTCAAAAGCATCCCCACCTGGACTGCCCTAGCCAGGAAAAACAAAGCAAAACTAAGACCTTCTAATCTGAAGATATGATTCCTATTTGGATAGGCGACACTACAATAAAATTGCAGCCTTCTGTGCCTACTTGCTAATTCCCTGGTGAGTTAAAGTTAAGGCACTGTGAGAGTAATGAAGTCTTTATCTTGATTGGAAAATGTTTCATTATATGAAAAAATGAGTCACTTGTCCACACCCAGGATCTTTTTCTCCCCCTCTCTCTCTGTTTAACTGTACAGAAACATTGAAATATAACAGCAGGGAATTCAGCCAGGTTTCATCTCCCCCACCAACTGCAACAACCTGCATATACACATAAGACTTCTATAAAAAAACCTTAAGTTCCAAGCAAAAGAATTAAAGATTTTCTTATTTCTAGCAAAAGTTAGATGCTCTTATTTTAACCTTTGTTCATGTTCATACTTCCAGGCATGAAGTGCTACTAAAGCACGTTACACTTGGCATCTCTTATTACTGAAGCAGAAGGCAATGTAATCTTGTGAGAAAGTGTAATAATGCGGTATTCATTTTGCTTCTGTGGCTGGAAGCCAACTCTATATTAATATTCATTTCCAGTATCCAGAGCCACAATATTTCATTTATTTTAAGAATTTACAATTAATTTGGTATGATTCTGTTATCTGCTCCCAATTTCCTTCCCTGTTTCTTTTAGCTGAAAAAGCAGCTCTTGTATAGACTTTAAAAAGGTAAATTCACAACTGAAGCATCAAAAGATTGCTACTGGCTACTAAAAGCAAGAAAAACAGGGACAGAACAAAATGAACTTGAAATATTACAGATGACAATGAAAATTGGCTTTCTGCAAATGGCAAAAATTCAATCTGCAGAAGTTCTCAGTTGACTTTTTCCTTTCCAAACTCAGCAGATAAAACACTCTTTGCAGCATGCTGTTTGCTACTGTAACCAAACCAGAGAAAATAAATTGTTTGCCCGATTTTCCTTTATGTTTCCAAATGTCTTCAACCACCACATAGCACTAAACTGCAAGTACTCTTGTGAATCTTTGTAAAATGTACCAGGTACAGGGATTTGAAACAATTACAATAACAAATAAAATCCTTAGTATTTTAAAACTTCAGAAAAAACATAACTAGATGCCTCTACTTCCTACACCTCTGGTTTCAACTAGTGCAACCACTTTTGCAATGTAAGTGCATTTATAATTAACAAAAGTTATTACCAGCCAGTCATAAGATTTGTCATTCCAGTGACAAATTCCTTCCTTACCTGTGAAAGAGGCTGAAAAGCATTTTACCTTCCAGCTGTTGGCACTTACTTTCCTATAAAAGTGAGATTATACCCAAGTCCACAGCCTCAACAGACACCAAGAGAGCAGTCAGTACAGCAGCTACCAAATCAGAAATCCCATCAATGATGAAACCATCCAAGATCTGCAGTGTGCCGTGGGAAATGCCAGTTTTCTAATATATCCTGGCAGTATTTAAGAAGAAAGAGGGGAGGGAGGAGAAACTGACTGTGAAAGCTATTTAAGTGAAATGAGACTTCCCCATGTTCAGAAAACTTCATGAAGACTCCTAGGATGCACTCCCTGATTATATGTGTATGTTCACACATACATATTAATAACCTATTTTAGCAAAGCTTTTAGCAAAGACTTTTAGCAAAGTCAGTACAACACAAGATGCGAGTCTTAGCCTAGAATAAGTGCTTCGGAAATTACGCAGTGAACATGGAAGACTGCATACAATATTTAAATTTTTAATCTTGGATTTTGCCGTTTTTGGGGACTAGATCCTTTTTGTTTATATAGATGTGGGAAAGAAGAGAGGGGGAGGCAGAGCAGCTTTCCTGAAGTATCTCTGAAAATTTAGCCTTAAAATTCGAAGAATGTTGACAGGGTAAGGTATGTATCTGCTTTAAAAGATGGTGAGATCACGCCACAGATGCACCACAGAAGCCTGTATATTATATACCAATTACTGAATAATGTAAGAAGCCATGGAGGTGCTACTTTATTACTAAACCAGTCTTTTCACCTGCAATCTAGTCAATCAAAATTATTACACCCAGAAATAGCCTCAAGTCCTATAAAAATATTTGTAATTAAAAGTTCATGAACCATATTTTCCTGATCATTTATTTGTGTTTCTCTATTACTAATTAAAAGGGCCACAAGAACAGCTGGGGAGACAGACTAAGACTGGACAAGATAGAGTTTAAGAATAAAAACAGATAAAGAACAGATGATACAACTTTTAAAAAAAGCTTTTTTTAAAAGCATTTTTTTCACATCTTTTCACATCTCTAATTTAAGAGCTATTTTAAACACCACATTTGATAGCATGAAGTATTTTTCCCCTTTTTTAAAAAGCAAAAATATTTTTAAGTAGATGCTATTCCTGTATGCACTTTGAGTTTTATTTCCTGAAATTTAACTTGCATAGTTCTAATCTTAATGCAGTGTTTGCCATTTTATTTTCAGCCAGCCAAATTAGAAAAGTAAAACAGGTATTTCATTTGCACTGTTTAGTTATTTTATATCACATTTAACATATCTATACATTGCTTCTCACATTTAACATGTCTATACGTTGCTTCTAAATGGTTGCACAATGAGAACATGAAAAAGAGAATAAACATTAGAGTCCAAAAATAAGGCACCTTCCAATCAAGGATATTAATACTGTCGCTTCAGTTGCCTGAGCACTGCATTTCAGTTTCAACATACCACGCTGTATCAAAACCAAAAAATGTATTTTCTTTTTTCATTAAAAATGAGAATAATTTGAATCTTATAAATTAAACCTAGAACATGCTACAGATAATTTTAGTTTGACATCCTAAAACTTCAAGTCATCTCACAGAAATTAATTGTACAGACCATTCATCTGCAAACTCAAGTTAAAAAAAAAATAAACTAAAGCTTACCTTCAGTACACTGCAGGAAGCTGATAATGAGCAGAAACCAAAAACTTTGCATTCTGCAGCCAGAAGACACCATTATTGATCCCTGTAAGAATTTTCTTTGTATTCCTTAATGAATCCAGTTATAAAAGCCCAGCATCATCGAAACCAGTGGTCTGCATTATTCATCTTCATACCTGGAGAAGCAGAGGATTTGGAAGAAAAGGAGAAAAAAAATCCATCAATAGCTGAACACCAATAATTTGGAATACCAAATTTTACTTGACATAAGGACAGAAATTTTTAATAAAAACTGACAGTACACCTGTACTGTAGCTGGGAATTTGGCAGGCTTGTGGTACGTAATCTCTCAAGGTCAGTGATCATTAAACAGAATGCCAAATAACGATACGTGTTAAAAGTACAAGTGTTACTGATGTACTTGCACTAAGACATATGACAAAAAAAAAAAGAGAACATTTTCTTTGAATATAAGAAATTGGATTTGCAGATGATTAAGCTAAGCTTTTCCCACTCACCAAATCTGACACAACCTGCATTTCTCTACCTCAAAGAACAACAACAAAATTAAATCTAGGGCGCTGCCATTTTTCTTAGTGATTCGAAACATGGAGTTGCTGAGAACAGCGGAGCAACTCCGCTCAACAGCAAGGCTCTGCAGTCTCCTCCTTGCCATGGCTCCGGTGTTCCCTTCATGCTACAACACAGGTCGCTCTCCTCGGATCAGAAGCCCTAACAGCAACTTTGCCAACAAAATACTCTGGTGAGGAAGCCTCTTCATATGACTCTACAGTTTGCTGTATTTCTACCCAACAAACATCTTCAGAGAAAAGGAAGTAAACATAATGGATGAGACTCTCCTGTCCTTAGCCTCTGACGAGATTTGTCTCCAACTGAGAAATATGAACCGAACTGCTCCTGTAAACGATGTACCAAAAGAAGAATTCTTAAAGCTATCATTTGCATTTGAAAAATATAATTATGGTGATAGAGTGCAGTTGCTGTGATAGAAGATTTTGACAGCAGAGTGCTCCCTTTCACTAATGACTTAATTCTCTCACCAGCCAACTGAGTAACTACATTCTTCCATATCTCATTGTACGAAGCTAGATCACGCTTCAGCCCCGACTATGAGAGTTTGGGAAGCTGGAGAAAAATGAACATCCATATAAAAAAAAATTATTTTTAACTACAAAGCTGGCTCTATATATTACAGATATGTGAAACAACCCTGTAAGAATGACTCTCTGAACATTGCGGCAATTATAGATCCAAAGAGTCTGGTGCCACATTGGCTTGGTCTCTCCAAGACCAATGGACAGGACTGTATGGTCGTATTCCTGAGACATCTGAAACTAACGTTACTTTAAAAACATATAACAATGACTATGTAAAAATTTAAGTGGCAGGATCCAGTGGCCACTTATGAGTGTTACGAGTACTGGAGCATGTTGAGGGCTTTAAAAATACATTTTCCCTTTTGGCAAGGAGAACTGGAAAGGATGAAGAGCACACAATGCCAGATAAAGAAATTCTATGAACTGCAGATCATTTTTAGAAGTAGAAAGTGTAATTCCTTTTATATTAGTCAATGTTAATATTAATCAATGATAAGTTTGTTCCCTGAGCACACAGACAGCAACAAGACTGACACTCACTTTTTTCCCCAAGGAGAGTAAGACGGGAATTAACACAAAACATTATGGAACAATTTCTCTGGCTTTCAATGAAGGCAATGTGACCATGGCAGAATTGAAGATTATTAAATAGCCAAGTAGGCTTCTTTACTTGACTCCTCTTTAAGAGGAATGATGCCACTTCAGTGCAGGCATCCCTGTCACACAACACAAGCGTGCTTGTGATTTCTCACACAGGGAAATGAAAGAGAACTGAGGCCGACTGATTTTATGTTTATTTATACATAAACCCAAATCCTTTTTCCAGTTTCCAACTACAGACAGGTGCTCTTCAATCACAGGCGCTTTTATCAGCACACATTTCAACAAAGAGCATGCAATAGCAAACAGAGTGCTTCAGTGCAGGACAGCCAGAGCGTGGCTCTCCCTGGCACAGACCCATGTGCCTAGAGTAAAAGATGCGCCCTCAATTTATATGGTGATACACCAGCTGCTACAGGACAACCCAGAAGCAGTTATGAAGAGACAGTCATATTGTATCTCTAGATCTTTCACACTGGGCTATGAGTGTTTTGCGACTAAAAAGAAAAAAAAAAAATCTAAAAATCCACAAAGAATGCACTGCATTCAGCAGAAATTACAATTGCAAAGGAGCTCCTGCTGAGCAAAGAAGAAAAAATTGCCACAATGATATATCCAAAAAAACCCCTGGAGATAGTTCAGCTAAAAGCTTGGGAAGAGCTTGGATTAATTTTTTACCTGTAGCACCCAAAGGAAAAATCATAAAACTATTTCACAGACACTGCAGACTAATCAGCATAATTTCAGTAAGCAATCAGAATAATCCAAGAGAATAGATGAGGAACAATAATGGCTAAAAGTGAAATTAAGTCAGCCTTCTGATTGCTCCCAGTCTGTCCAGAAGTTTTTGACTTCCCCAGACTCAAGTTTTATTGTTATTTCCATAACATATCACTGCACACCCAGATTTTGAGACATCTTCCTTCACCTTCAAGTGGATAGTGACATACCTGTGCTTTATCGTCCCTAAACTCAGTGCTTCCTTGTGGGCTTTTTTTAAATTGGAGGGGGAGGGAGCGTTGTGTTAAAAACAAAAACAATAATCACAGCACCAGTTGCAGTACTCAACATCTCTCTAGGAAATAGCTACAAAATTTATGGCAGAGACTTTTTTAAAAAAAAAAAAAAAAAAAAAAATCGAGTAAGTGTTCCTGACCTTGTGAACTGACTTATTTTAACTATTTTAATAAGGAACCACAGCTTCTGAAAGGATATTGATGTTTTTGTGATACCAAAACCAGCGCAAACTATTCAACTAAGAATAAATGCAAAATATTTTAAGGACAATTTAAGCACTTTGTGCTATGTATTGTTCTCTTTAGATTGCTGTAGCCTACAGACATAGAATTTAACTCAGTGTGCTGCTGCAAAAAGAATTCAAAATAAACTAACCAGCCCCTACCAAATTATCAGTAACACATGTTTTTCTAAAAAAGCAAGAAAAAATTAAGCAGTGTTTGAAAACTGATGCAATAGGGTTTGGTTTTGCTTCTTTCTTTTCTTTCAAATAAAAAATAACAGCTTCACAGCGAACAATTTTTAATGCAACCTATATATTTGAGAAACTCTATGTGGCTCCAAGTAAAAGAATGGTGCAGTTCTGAACCAACTATTCATCAGCATAACAAAAGCTAATCCTGAAAAAAGTACCCAGACATAGGCTGGAGCCAGAAAGCACTCTGGCTATAGACACTGCCGTCAGCCCCGTCCTGACCATCCATCTATCAGCGATACGGAGACTGTCAGTGGCATCTCACAACAACAACAAATCCCAAACCAAACAAGTAGGACCAGGAAAAGGCGTATTAAGTTACTTCTTTGTAAACAGAAAAAGGAGACCATGGTCCTCTGCAAATAACTTATTTCCCCTCAGACCTTAATAAACCTTTTCTCTGGATCACTGACTGCTTGGGCTTGTGGGTGGGGCAGAGAGAAACTCCCTAGAGCAAAAGGTTGCTTGAATTTCAGAGTGCAATAAAAGCTGCCCAGAAAATTTCAGTTGTAACTTAAATCCCTACCTCTGGGCCATACTGCAGTCTCTGACAGAAAAAAAACACCAAACCTCTGCTGGAAACAGAGCGGATCACCTTGTTAAGTTTCTTCATATATGTGCTGTTAAAGGAGACTAGATCAGTATTGGAAATGTTAATGTTCAAACCTGTACCCTGCAAAGGTATTGGGCATCTCTTCATACTGTATTCATAAGCTGTGCTCCAAGTCCCGAGTATCTTAGTGACCCTGCCTAGCTTCCTTGTTCTTCTGTATTTCTGAAACTTCTTACAGACGGAACACGACCGCTGCAGAATACGTGCCACTGTTGGCCATCCCTCTCCCTGCAACATTGCTCAAGAGCACCCCAGAGATAAGAGAAAGCTGCTCCAAGCATGCTCCTTGAAATACTTTCATCTTTGAAGAGAAAGACCTCTGAAGGACTGCTGCATCCCGACTCCACTCTGTTTAACCTTCCCAAGGTTTTATTTTCAAAAGCCAAAAAAGGGTCTTTTAAGAGCTTCCAGACAACTAACACAGCATGCTCAAGAGCTGCCTTTTCCCTCCTGTTCCATCCAGCTTTTCAGGCAATTAAGACAGAGGGGAACACAGAGATCTTTCCAGCTAAGCAAGAATGTTTTTCTTTAGCTGAAAGTCTTTCAGATTAACACTCACGTATTTTACAATATAGTGCTTAATTTTCCAAATCATCTTAGAAACACCACAAAGCACTTGCAACCTCAGTCAAGCTTTAACATCTCTATTACAGAAGCAAAAATTACACTAGCTTTACCGGCAATGAGGCACAAAGAGGTAAGGAACATCAGCCATAGCTGCACAGCTCGTACGCACCGAGGAACTAGCAGAACCCAGGCAATCCTTCTTATAAATCCTGTATGACCTACCTTGCCACACATGCAGCACCCCCACTGCCTTTCATAACCCAGTTTATGAAACTAAGTAATTCTGTAATATATGTGAGAAACTCTGCAGAGGAAAGGAGGGGGAAGAGGAGGCAAGGGTGAGTAGATATATATTCATACAATATAATAGATTACTTAGTCTCCTGAGAAATCATGTGTCCACGTGCCTTCCCATCCTGAGGCTTTCCCAATTTAAAAAAAAAAAAAAAAAAACAGTTAAACTTCCTATCATCTGTAACATAAGAATTTAATTAGTGCAGCGTGATTAGTAAAACTGTCTAAGCCACATTAGTAAAATACTAGAATGAGACTAATACTGTTTATGATCCAAGGGCTACAGTTTTATACACATCGGCAACGAGACCCAGCTCTGGTTTTCAACATTGAACGTATCTTCAGATGCATTCAATGAGTTATTCCTAAGTCTTCAATATGGTTATTCAAAAATTGACTTACATCAATACCTTTGCATTAGTGCTACAGTACCAGATTGTAGAAAATCTTCAAAGTTATGAGATCTTACAAGAAAAAAAAATGAAGACAAGCAAGACCCCGTGCTGCTTTACTTAGCATCCTTCTACTACCTATGGTAAACAATCAATGCCTGATCTGTTCCAATTAAACAAGTTGCATATTGCAAGAAGAAAGGAAATGCTATCTCTGCTCTGCCTAAAATTGGTTAACAAAGACTTTCCATTAAAAGCAATTCAATGCTTAAAATGTACCAGAGAGTCTTATCTTCAATTCTGTATTCAACAGTCCCTATTAATTGTCACCTTGAACACTGGATTTCTAACCCCAAAAAATCTCTTTCCAAGTTGCATGGTAGGAATACAGTATCAGGGAAGGGAATAATACAGTATGAACAAGACTTGACCAAGGTCATCCAATCTTGCAACAAAAAAAATTACTTCAATGCCTTCAGCCACGTTGTGCTCTGAGCTGACATATCCATGCCTGAGGAATGCCTGAAATAGTGTGCCATGAACGTGCACCCTAAATTTAGAACGACCACAGAAATGCCCACCCCACACCAGCCTGGGTTCCCAGCTCATCAGTACAGCAGAACATTCAAAATACCAAATCTACCTATGCAAGACATTGACACTAAACAGTGCACTGACACTATTTTAACAGTGCAACATTACAATTTAGTCCATCAGTCCACAGAAACTCAGTGGTCTACCGCAGTCATTCACAGAGAAAATAAACAGGATTTAAGATGAAAAGATGAACATTTTCCTTTCTCATCAGCACTCCAGTTCGGCTTGGCCTCACTCTTGAGTTTTACAGACACTTTACACGGCGCTCCATTCCTGACATCCAGCTTTGCCCCTTCTTGTTAACACAGGATAAAGCCTGGACACTCTAGGGAGTTTTCATTCAATAAGCCAGCAAAGTAAACCTTGCTAGCGCTAATAAGAACGGCTTTTTTTGGCTCCAGGCACTCTCCTTTTGCCAAGTCTGAATTTCTCTTTTTGCCTTTGCTAAATGCTCAGAATCAAGGGGGTGGTGGTGGTGGGGGGTGTCACTCAATCCTCATTGCAAATTCCCTGTGTTTCACCTGAATCGACATCGTGCCGCTACATCAGACCACCTCCACTCAAACAGTGCAGGTAAAACCTTTTTAACACTTCTGCCCTCTGTGTCACTACATCTTCCCAGGGTCTCAAAGATAAATCCCCAGCATCCAAAGAAGGGAGGAGGGAAAGGGATGCTGTAAGTCAATTACAACCGTTATCAGCTGTAATATCTTAGCGTCACGCTGAGCATGTTAAATATGCTGATCGCTTTGGACACCAGAGGCACAGTCTGAGGCTGTTTGCCATTCTCTTCATTAAACTGCAAAACAAATAGCTCTCATTTTCAAACCTACGTAGGACAGATTTTATGAACATCAAAAATAAACAAGAAAATAATGAATAGCTATAAAAAACAGCAAGAACCATATGACAAACCAAAAGAAGCAATTGTAACAGTTGAAGAAAATTCAAAGGCTTTTCAAACTTCTCACAGAAGAGAAATCCTCAAAATAATCTATTTATATTAAAAGATACCATTCCTTTCCCTTGGAAAAAAAAAATCACTAGACTAACATCAACCAAAGACACTGCAGTCTTGTAAGACAGTAAACTGTTTGTTGACAGCCTTGACAAGGCTTTGCAAAGGCCCATATTTCTCAAAGCTGTTATGCCACTTAGCTGATCTCTTTTTTTTTTTTCCTCCCATCCAGTGTTTTTCACAGCCGAGAACTTGTTTGAAGTGGAAGTAGACTGAAAAACAAAACAAACAATGAAGTCCTGGGACTGTGGTCAGGCATGTCTGTACCTGTGCGGCGACGTGGTGTTTCTCTAGCTGACTGCAAGGATTTCAATGCACCCGATCTGCTTTATGACCACTCAACACTGGGCTTAAGGAGGGAAATGAGTTCAGATATGCCTTTCACAGCTGACACACTGAAGTAAGACAACCTCATTAGACCAACATAGAGCTACCAGCCAAACACCCACAAGCTACTAACTTCCAAAATAAAATAAAATTTCAGGCAAGAGCAGACAAGAACACATTTTTACCCATGCATTTACAGCATTTTTACCCATGCTGTAACTGGGTTAATGGGGGCTGTATAGCCCAAATACACTGGACCTGCAACCAAACCACAGTTGGGGATGCCTGTGCTGCAGCCTTGGCATCTGGCATTCATGCACAAACCTCAGTTTGGTAGTACCAATCCCCTGGAAACTACTGCGCTGAAGACTTCTTTTCTAGGCATGTGCCAAGGAATATTAGCAAAAAGATTCATGAAGGTGCTGTTATAGCATCCATTTTAAAGCATCCCATTTTCTACGAGTTGTATTTAAGATCAGTATATGTGGTCTGTATTCAATACAAATTATATGGTTCAAGTTTCAAGAACAAGCTTGTATGGGCAGCAAAGTCACTTCTGATTATTTTTAAAAATTCTATCAAAAACCTTTGTTGTTACCAGAGGAATACCAACTCTTTAAAAAGTAACTGAAAAATATTTATCATTTTTAAAAAATCAGGAGCAGGAGGCATGTACATATACACGCAAAGCACTGGGTGTAATTTGTGGCATATCTTTTGCTTAGAGAGGAATATGGTTCTCATGTTAACATCTGTGAGACCATGGCCTAATCATTGTGCAGTGAAATATGAAACAAAATCAATGGTGGCACATAAGATGTAATCTCTGCTGTGTTTGGCTCACTGCACTGAATCCTTGACTCATAAATCATTGTTACTAGCCATTCAGTGAATCAATATTCAGATTCCCTCTTGGTCTATACATATGACCACTAAATGAAATAATAATGACCAAAATCTGTCATATATTAGGTTATCAATATTACCAAAAGGGATTTCTTGGGAGCAATGAGGTAATCTAGGATAAAATATATCAGATGAGCATGCAAAGAAATGTGAAAAACCTGTGACTAAATATAGAGACAGCAAAAGAAAGGTATTTTTAAATACCTCTTCTTCCATCGTATCCTCAAGTATTAAAATTTACCATAGCATCACTATAATGCATTTTACGAAAGACCATTTCAATAATGCATGCTTTTAATCATGTTTTAAAACATGCTGTACGTAAGCATTCTTCTTTTTCTTCTTTCAAATAACCCCTTCTTAAATTACTACTAGTTTTGTTTCTTTTCTCTGAAGCACAATTAATATTACAGTGATCAGAGAGTAGTGTTTTCTTACCAGCAGCCTGACAGTCAGGAGCTTCAGAAGACCACTAGTGCTGTGGTTCCACTAAAAGCCACCACCAACAAACAAACTTCTAAGAGTAATCCCATAAAGTTGTATTTTCCAAACCATTCACAAACCATTTACTTAAAAAAGTAGCGAATCACCTCTTGCAGAGAAACCTGAGAAGTGCTGCGTGCTACCATCTCATACTTGGCCATGAGCCACATCAAAATTTCTAATTTTGACAACAGAAGAAGGGAAGAAATGATGGAGACCTCAAATGTGTCACCTTTGAAAGAATAATCAACTAAGAATGTTTTTTTAACTGCTTTCTAAGCACACAAGAGATTCTCCAAGCAAGTATGACTTACAGATAGAAACTGCACTGAATTTACATACCCCTTTGGAGGACTTCTGCGTGTATATTAAGTACAAAAAAAGAAGCACACATTGACAGAGGACACATCTTTCAGGTTCACCAATTTTACGTACCAGTAGCACTTAGAAGCAGAGGGCTGAAAACTCAAAAATCATGAAATAAAAATCAACAAACTCTGTTTTTCTTCCCTCGTAACTGGCTTTTCTCATACACACATTCATCGTGAAAACAAGAAGTCAGGGGTGAGAAGCCATATATGACAGTACTGCACAGACAGCACTAACTCTCTTTCTTGCACCTACACACAAATATACGACCGAATTACATAACCATTGCTCACACATCATCAAGAATGTGTGAAACATATGCAATAAATACGGCAAATAAATCTTCTGTATCTACTCAGAAAGGGCCTGATTCTGCAATGAAAGAAAGAATTCATTTCTGTTACTGGATGATGGGCTCTGTAAAGATGTATGAGTTGCCTAGGCATCTAATGGTACATCTATAGTTAAAAGTATTTTCTTGCACAATTTAATAAGCAATGAACAGTCAGATGACTATTCTTAACTGTGCAAGGCAGCTGAATGACTACCAGTCATTCATCAGAGCTGTACCACTCCTTTAATTGGGGTGAACTGTGGGCTTTCTTATTTATTCAAAGTATAATAGAACAATAGAAAACTATTTCAGTTCATTTTTTATTCCTTTTGTAGAAAGGCTAAGTCGGAAAACTATAACGATTACATTTGGAGAAGTTATGAGCAAAAAGAGCTCTAACTTATAATTCAACAGAAAGGTTCCTCCTACTTGCATGTACCACTGTTCAATACTCTTCTCCCTAGCATTTTACATAGTATTTTCTCTTCCTTTGGGGGGAAGAGAAAGAAAAAAAAAAAAAATAAAAAAAGATGTATTTTGGAAACAGCAAAGGCCTTTCCCATGCACTGTGAAAAGGGAAGTGTGAAGTGATACCTTCTATTAAACAAAATGGAATATGGGTTATCTCCAGCACTGCCATGCCAGCCACAGCGAGCACCTGAGGACAAAGGATCCCCAAATCACTTTCACTTGGAGAATTTGAAAAAAGAATGAATACTTTTTAAAGTATTCAAAAGAATGAACTCTCTTCATTGGAGTGACTGAAAACATTATATTTCCCATACATTTTAATTTTTTTTAAATCATCTATACAGCACAGATTAAATTTAAGATACATTTTTAACACATTTTTTTAGCAGCAACATGACCTCTGATGTTTTGTGGTTTCATCAAGCAGACCAAGAACTCTGTGTCACGCATTTACAATTTCTTTTAAATAATATAGGTCTTGGTAGCTCAATGTGACAATGACACTGCTACTTCGGAAAATATCGTATTTTTCTTTAATTAGGTTATGTTATGATCTTAAATGATAATTTATTTACCCTTTCACAATTACAAATACTTAATAGCCTTTATTTTGTATTCTTTTACTAGAAATTAAAGAGATTTTTTTTATAAAAAACTTGTTCTTCATATGTTCTGCTGCAGTTCATGAACTGTATGTGCAACTAAAAAGAAAAAAATAAGCCTACATTTGTCCATCAACAATATTTATAAGTGAACAGAGTGGAAAGATTACAAAATTTTAATAAGAACATTATATTATAGTAGCAATAATCTAGGTGTTTTACTGGGAAGTGAAGTGGATTACCGTAAATGAAATTTTAAATGTCCTTTCCATTTTATAGATAACACAAAATGACTCTTTTCATGTCTCCAGCGATAAGGATACATGTGCCACACATTTAAATAGTGCCTTCACCCTATCCAACCCTGCTCATGAATTAATAATTCAGTGACATTAATACAAGAAGATAAATGATAAAGAGGTTACAGCACAAGGGCCAACGGTACACATATACTTCTTTTAGAACAGCTAATACCTCTCTGCCAATTACAGTTAGAACTTTTTAACAGTTTTCAATGGCATTTTTACAATCTAAATAGCAGCTTATGCACACACAATTTCACACAACTCAAGCTTAATAAATCTCCTGCTGCTACCAAACAATCATTCTGGGGGATTAAAGTGCAACATCTGCTAACATTAATAAGCATTTTACATAGCAATATGTATAAAAGCAGTTGCTATCAGTCTTCTGAAAAAGCTTCTAGGCTGGTTTGGCATAAATTATATCTTTATCGTTAAACTGGTAACTTTGGCTTACGGCAACAATAAGGTAGCTATATTGCTATATAGCGGGGAAAAAACAACAAAATTATATACTGACTGCAATTATAATTTGTAGTGGAACAATTTTCAAAATACTTGAAAAATAAACAAAAAATGTATGTATGCAAAGAATTTCAGGTAAGAACCTGGTAAAGTCCCACAATTTCAATACTTAGAAGAAACCGAAGCTACCAATCTGTTTGCAAGAAACCATTCCTCTCCTAATAGCAGTTACAGCTTTCTAATCCACCTTGGGCTTTTTTATTTTTTATTTGTACTTCTACCAAAGCAGAATCTACTGTGAAAGAATGCTTGCCTTTCCAGGGCATAAAATAAATATCAAGGGTTTTATTTAATTAGGAATTCCAGCATACATTTTTAGGTAGAATTTGGCAAATGAGCGTGCTTTGGAGTCGAGAGACGTGTAACATCAGCTTGAGCCAAGAACACAGTTGGCAAACACGGCGCAAACTTTTACACGCAGCCCTGCCAACGCAACTCAAGCCCTGCAGTTCAGCCATGGACAGCCGAATGCCAGAGCCTGCCAATCACCCCTTCTCTGTAGTGAATAGAACGAACAAAGTCATATTCCAGCCAGTGTTACCATTTTATTGTACAGCCGTTTTCAATGTATTTTTAAAAACATGGAGAGGCAAAGTATTTCAGGCTCTTACTTCGTAAGCCCTACAACCTAAATATTTTTTAGAAACTGAAAACAAACAATAGTCAACGTTGCAATAATAGATGTTGTAACACTTATAATACCTTTGTATAGAGCTCCAAGATAATTTTGTTGTGTGGACACATGTGGGACAATATCTGCAAACTCATTTCTTTCTTTTATGCAAAAAGAAATTTGTATCAAAAATATCCAGAGAGATGACAGAACAGCAAACTGGATCAAATAAGCATGTCAAAAATATTTAATCTACTTTTTTTTAATTAGCAATTAATTTTCCATAATGAATTGCTTAAACATGATTGTTTTAAAATTATTTTTAAAGTCAAAACATTGCTTTAAAAATTACTATTATCATATTCTCCTGACATTGACTACATTCTTATTTGACATGTTATAAGAGAGATGAAGAAAATCAAAGCAGTAAGATAATAAAAGATTCCAGCAATGCCAGTGCTTGACAACTAACACTAAGGACTTTTTGATGCTATCAGGCTTTAAACTATCAGGAACTAGGGCTGAAGCCAGGCTTAGCAGAGAAAAAACAGTCATTTAAGGACAGAAGGAAAAAGCTTAAAACAAAAGGTAAGTACATTTAGTATCTTCTTTTTCCTCAGACTGATGTTAGGCTGAAGTCTGCACCTGCAATTCCCATACATATTTCAAAGATCGGAATCACTGCCGCCGGAGGAAGCACATGGGGATTAAGAACCCAGATGCCTCAGTGCCACAAACAGTCTTTCTTAAACACAGCTTGAATTTTAGATTACCATTTTAATTTTTTTTAAGTTACTGTGTGCTGTCTGTGAAAACACAGCTTTATATAAAAGTGACAAATTCTTACTTTTGTTCTTTTAGAATAGAAAAACGTGATGTTGGCACACGACTTTGTTTTCAGGCTATTCCTCCACCAGCACTCTAATTCTCACATCAGACATATCCCCTGCCATGTGCTAGCCTTACATGTTCTTGAAGATTTACTGCTGCTGTAGTAGTCTCATGGCTATTTCAAATCCAGGTCACAACTTTCCACAGTTACTCAGATTAACATTTGCAATTTAATCTATTTTAACACAAGAATCCAACAGCGCTGAGACCAAAACGAGGTGACTTTTTTTGCTCAAAGATGACTGAATATTAAATATGAAATTTAACAGGTTTTAATCTTAACAGTTTGTAAACAGCGTAATATATATGTCTGCCCTAATTTAGTAAGATGGAATTCTCACATAACACTCATCAAACTGAGCGCAAAAAAATTGTTCTGGCATTTCACTAAATTAAAATCTTCAGTCCCCACAGCAAGAATGCACAAATTTAGATTTTATTAATACCTTAAATCAAACTCACTTTTATGAAAGGCAATTTACAAGTCATCTTCTCTTGTGATAGCAAAGAACAGGACGGGGTCTTAAGCATATTTTTACAGACACTTTGATGATAGTCTAACCTTTTGGTCTGATTGCTATTTTTAACAAAAATAGCATTTTCTTTGAAATCCAGCAAACTCTTGTTTTCATCAACATATAGTTTTAAGCCTTCAGTGACAGAGTGGCTGACAGCTCAACAGACAAAAGGTAAATTTAAGAGAAGTTGTCCCCGTTTAGAAAACACATGCCGCTTTACCAGCTTCTCATTCAGCAATCTGAAAAACTCCAAATTCAATCTAGATCACTGTATTTCACAGCTTGCCCAAAGATACCGTATTGTGCAAAACCTTCACACTCACAAAGCCATGCAAGTTACACACATGCTCAACAAGCCACCTTGATTTAACTGGTGCTCTATGTACTTTAATATTTTAAATTTCTAACACTAAATAACACTATCAAGCCTTCTGCATTGCAGGCACTTCTGCAATAGATTACAAATCAGATGCACAATGAAATCATCATCATAAGGTAGACTCCCCCATACTGCCAGTTACTCACCAGAAATCAGTGAGAGTCACACCGTGGGGCCAAGAGGGGGAGGATAAAAAAAGGACAAAAAAAAAAAAAAGAAGGGAAAAAAAAGGAAAAGGGAGCAGGCAGAGCTGGAAGATGGCATCCCCCCAGCTAGTTTCAAGTGCAGTGGAAGTGGGAAAGCCCTTGGGTAGGGCATAGAAGGAAAGCAGGCAGATGGAAAAGAGAAGGCCTAAGGAAAGATGCAGCAGTGTGGGCAGGCTGGCCCTGCCGTGCCACGGGTGGATGTCAGGGAGCCTGTGCAAAATAAAGAGGCATTTGAAGGAGCGGAGGAAGACTGACAACGAAGGAATACAAGTCAACAGGGAACAGAAAACATGCAGCACAGTACAGAGAAGGGAAGGACTTGCTAGTATGAAATATCCAAGTGTAATTTGATTTCCTTCAAGTGGACTGCCAGCATTTAGGATCAGTTGCCACATTCTCATAACCCAACATACAAGACTTACTTTCTATTTGGAACACAAATGCAAGCTACACTAACTGCAACGATTCGCTTTTTAATCCATATGAAAGGCCCACCAATCCAGATCAGAAGCCATGAATCTGTCTGAAGAATGAGTCAAAGCAGTAATAAACGTGGAGACAGAGAAAGATAACATTGGCACTAAACGTTACGAGAGAGGCCAGCACACACACCCAGTGAGATGCATGTCTGCATGTGTACCTGCATACAATTATTAAGAAACATTTGCTGTTCTGCAAGTAATCATATTCTATAAATGACTGATGATTTTACAGTGCCAGAATAATAATAATAATTTTAAAAAGCTGACCATGATTTCAACACAACTATTACACATTCTGGGCAATTTTTTTTGTTTAAAAATCAAGTCCAGAAGACGTTGTGACAGTAATAAATGTACAGTTTATTTATGGGTCACCATTGGGCTGAACTGAGATTTTATTTCTGGAAGAAGAGAAAAAGAAAAATGGGAGGATGAATAACACAGACAAAAATGGAAAGGAAAAAGAAATAACCCAACCTAAAGGGCCCGTCTTCTCAGATACATAAGAAGCGACAGACAGAAGCATGACAGAACACTTCACCTGACACTGCCTGGTTATCAACATACTCTCTAGAAGTTACTCAGTTTTATTTCAATATCTCTTCTGTCAAAAGGTGATTTGACGTTTTTGACCTAAAAATAGCAGCTTTATAGATCTTCTAAAAATAAAAATATCTAACCCAAGATTAATATGGTGTACAATACAAGAAGACCTCGCAGCAAGCACAGCATAAGATTTCAACAGCCAGACATTTTACCCCAATGATTTCTGGTCACCAAAATAAAAACCAAATTCACTGTTACATTATTATTTTAGGACAGTTAAGTAAATATCACTTTTTAGTTTTTCCACAGTGTTGATGTTTACTAACTGGAACATGTACATGTACAGTCCAGTTGGCCGAGAGCAAAACGAAGGAAACCAGGCTCTTCCTGGCTGGCAGCTACCTTCATCTCTGACTCTGGACAAGCATCTCTTGTCCTGATCTGCCTCACAGTTTTATCACATGATAAACTGGACACTTGGTGGTTTTGAATGAAAAAGTACCAGATTAATAAATACCCAGACATACATGTACTCAAGCATACACACATTCATGAGCAGATATTAATTTACTATTGTTCAACATTTTTTACTATTCCATTCACTTTCAAAAATATTTATAAAGAACAGTCTCTAAGAATAGCTTAAGACAGGTAAGAATAAAAATATAGTCAGCTAAATACTTTCAGATATTTAAATACACTACTAAATGTTTCATTCCTCTCTAGGAGGTTAGTTATCTTGCAATAACCACTAACAGCTCTAACTTCCAAACAGCAGGTACCGATTACTTCAACATTCACAAAGCACCAATTTATTAAAGCCTGGACTTACACAAAAGTCCATTTCCCACTTTTCATTTTGAGCCCCATTCAACAAGCCATAATTATGATTTTTTTTCATGTTGTTATTCTATTACAGGTTCTGGGATAAAACTCATTAAACTGGGGTTGAACAGGCTGTGATATGGGAGGAGAAGTACCACGGCCCTTCTACTAAGGACTGAAACATCAATAATTCAAGCTGATTGGGAAACACTATTCAACAAGACAATTAATTTTTAAGAATGCGGTAGCGATAGTAAAAAACATCACAGAACAATTTTAAATTCTACAAGAATCATCAACAAAGCTTACAAATATGAAGCCTTTGAAATAAATAAATCTACATCTCTCCTTGCTCCAGGTTAAAAAACCTGGACTCTAAGAGGCACAACTCTGGAATCCAACCAGCAAAGCCATGAGTATCTCCAGTGACCCAGGCTGCTGCGCAGGGGTACTCTGCTGCTCCAAGTATGCACTACGGTACTTTGTGCCATATGCTGTGCTGCACCACAGCACCAAATCAGGTTTGTCAACACAACTCTGAGGGTCTTTTGATCTTAAAGCTATTGTGTTGTAGGTTCCCCCTCCAGAAGTAAGCATTTAGTGAAAATGAATGTCAGTGAGCATGCTGATTTAAAAAACAAAACAAAAAGCAAAAAAAACCCCAAGAAAACAAAAAAACCAGGAACAACCTATCAAGCAAAAATTAAAAATGCAAAATACAATTATTCTCTAAGGTGGTTCCATTTCCTACACATTTGTAAAACTGCACAGACTCCGGACACGCCATTACCCGAGACGCTCCCATGCCGCTCACCTGCAGCCCTGGATGGGGAGCATGGTTGAAGGCTCCCCCAGCCCCGGTGCACACGTGTGCCCTTTCCAGGAAAAGAGATAAGCAAATTGGTGTTTCCCATGGAGCACAGGATGAACCTTTCTGCTCATAAGTGCTCTTACGGTTTCCATAGTGAATGTCATTTACATGAAGGCATTATAAAGGTTCCCACATGAAAATGCATCTCTGCATAATTACATTCTTTCAAGTTACTTTTCCTCCCACTTGCTATACTTCTTAGGTGAAAGGAAAATATTGACAAAAACAGGACATGAGGGGGACATAAGATAACCACAGACTGAAAAACATAAAACCACTAAGCCATTTACAACTCTTTTTTTTAAAAAACTTTAACTCTTCATTGCTACTGGGCAGCCTGAGATCAACTACACAGGGTAAAATACTTTTTAATTTATAGCCTAAGGGTTCTTCCATGTTTAAAAGGAAGGAACATGTAAAGTAATACAGTATCTTTCTCAACCCGTCTGTTCTTTGAAATGTCTTCATTAAAATGGAGATTTTGACTTTTTGACTGTGAATAAC
The DNA here is from genome assembly GCF_965183815.1 of Platalea leucorodia. NCBI lineage: Eukaryota > Metazoa > Chordata > Aves > Pelecaniformes > Threskiornithidae > Platalea > Platalea leucorodia. The sequence goes on along the minus strand of NC_138827.1, from coordinate 35,826,074 downwards.
AGAAAAAGGACAAACCTGGTTTCCGAGGATCTTCATCTGCAGACAGCGCACACAACGCTCTTCTCTTTCATCTCACAACGATCGCACTTTTATATCACAGGCAATTTTTGAGGGGGAAGGGCAGATGGGACTACCTCCAGTCATGATGAATACCTAAATTAGTCCTAATTACACCTTTGTTTTATTATGAAACAACTGAAAGAATCTAGCCACGAATTTGGAGCTGCAGCACAGAAGGACTCCCACTCTCCCAGACCTGAGTGGCAGCCATGACAGAGACCACCACTGCATGCACGATGACGATGGTTACGTATCAGACCACGTCACCAGAGAGCTCCAAATCACAAGCCTACTGTAAAAAAGGTGCTCCCAGTTTGGGTTTTTTTTTTTTTTTTTTTATGGAAACATCTTGTACACATCAGCATTCACAGTTTTTCTCTAACACTGCAGTAGAAACACAACTTGTTCAATGGTCAGACGGACTTGAGTGAATTTTAGAGCACAGTACCGGGAGCTACCTCTTTATACCATTTGTGAGCCATAATAAAATTCCACTGAGCATATTTGCTCAGTTGGTTTAGCAGCAGCTAATATTTCCTATATGTACAAGACCTGAACAGTTTTTTCTTTTAGGTAACTTAAATAATGGCTGTAATTAAGTAACTGAGGAGATATTAATCATCTCTCAACTGTGCCGGTCGTGAACACAGTTGTGCAAACTGCTTAACCATAGCACTGAAACAGCAACAAATTTTCCCGCTGCCCCATATATTTTTCATAAATCCTTACTGATTAGTTTTAATACCCTGTTAATGCTGCTGCTTTATTTGGTGCATCAGTTATTATGTATCTATTTAAAAGATAAACAGAAATAATTTATTGGCTATCTGCCACCAGACCTATTATAAAATTTTCATGTATTTGACTTTCCTTCAATTAACATATAGGACTTTGGTAACTTTTTTTTAATATATAAAACTATATTGAACAAAAATAATTGTTTTAAATAATTATTTCATATATTGAATGATTTTCTGTGAAAAATACACAAGAACTAAGAAATGTATTGTTCACAGAATCTTAGCAATCTAACACATGCAGAGATCAGTCAAAGCTGGACAGAAAATTAAGCTAAATATAATTAAAATAAACCAAACTTTTAAATTGGCCAATAATTAGATAGGTAATAGAAAGATGCTGACTTCACTGTAAATCACAATATTATTACTTCTTAAAAAAAAAAAAAAAATCAAAGGGGCTATACGTTCAGAAGCAGGCTGAAAACAGTACTTTCTAATTACGCCACTCTCCAAACACTGCTGTAGGTATCACTATAATCAGAAATAATATCATTAGAAGTGAAGATGTAGTAAAGATAGATGAATTCTGTACAGGTGACAGAAGTATAAGTAAGAATTTCATTCACAGGTATACTTCAAAGGTTATACTGTTTTTATGTGCTCTGTTCAGCGGATTTTTCAGTCGTGAGCCAAGAATCCCTGATTACTTGCGTCCCATTTGCCAAATATAAAAGCTTTATTAGTCATAACACCACTGCTGTTCCAAACAGACAGAGACACATAAATAATAATAAAAAAGGGGGGCGGGGGGGGGGGGGGGAGACAGACTTATCCCTTCTTCAGGGTTAGTTGTCTGTGGGCAGTTAAGTATGACTTAGTGTGGCTTCATTTTTAATGCACGCTACAAATAAAATGACTACAGTGTGGATTTGTGCTTTGATTTATTGTCTAGCAAACGAAAGAATACTAATTTTAAGAAGCCATTCATTACAGGATTTGTACAAAAAGAAAAACAGTATATATCTGTAAGATAAAGAGTAACATATTCCAAAAATGTTTCAGGAGAACACGTAAGGACAACAATTTGGTAAGAATACTTCTGCATATATTTTCCTCTTTACAACACAGAAATTGTCTTCTAAAACATTAGAAAACTGTTTTAATTATAAATATGTATAAAACAAATCCACTGTAACCCATATTTAATACTTTTAAAATAAATTATAAATAATTGCAATATTTAAAGCATTGATAAAAACGCTTTACTTCTTACTGAACTTCTATGCATTATTCGCTCTTTTATTCTAAGTACTGGCTTCTTCTTAGTTAGGGTATACAAGCCAAGCACTGCCCTCAACAATGCAGTCACAGTTCACGCTCTTAAATCGGTTGGAGCTCCGCATTCATCAGGGGGTAACATTCATCCTTTTGTGTTTTCTTTTTACTTACAGACAAAAGATACAATCGTTTTCCACAGTTCAAAATGAATGAAATGTGAAGCCAATCTAAGAACCTACAGGAGTTTTTTCTAAAATAGAAAACGTTATTCTTCAGGTCATAATTCTTGTTCTGAACACAAGACTAAAGACAAAGCTGCAGAATTTTGCTCTAGTTGTGTAAATACAAGATGCATGAGTTACTGATGACAGATGAAGTCATACATTGCTACCATGATTACAGAAATAATGAAGTTTTGAATATTCGTTGTTTAATGTAGTTTTGAGGCCCCAGATATTTTCCAGTAATCCACCAGAAAATATTTAAACCTGTGTGCAATGTTACCTTCCAACAGCACATTTTCAGAAGTGGAATATTTCATGTCAAAAGAAACAGGTGCATCTTTCCTCTGGCTTCTGGTAATCAATAACAATTTAAAACAGATGGGTACACAATCTTTCTGCATGAAGTACAGAAGTACGTAGAATTAATCCAAAACATCCAGGAAATATCATGTCTTACAAATTTAACTAATACTATCCATGCATGTGTACAATGCATGGAGCGTGTATCAGAAAGTTCTTCTACAATAAGAATTGCCCTCTATATATTTTCTTAATTTGGAATGACCTAATTATCATCTTGTTACAGTAAATCAGGGAAAGAAAGGTATTTTGTTTGTTTAAACACTCATTATTCTAGTATTTATTGAATTATATCTCAAGGTATCATCCTAAAATGTGCAGCTATTTTGTCACACTTTCCCATTCAGACTGCTGTTCTACTTGATGCAGTTATTCATAAATGACTATATAACCTAATGTATTTTGTTCAATCAGTCCCCATAAGTGTTTTTTATTGATAAAACATAATTAGTTTTATTAACTGTGACTGGTACACTGCTTTTGCCAAGTAAGTGAGTATTAATGTCTCACTTTTTTTGTTTTTTAAAAAAGCAGATGGAAAATCTTAAGAATTAAGGAACAGCTTGAATGTCACTTACATGAAAACTGTACAAGTATGACATAATCGTCACTTTTGTTGCTTGTAGTGGTTTTAAAAAGTATCTAAGTTACTTATCACCATAAAAACCTAGTGCTAATGAAACAGAAAACATGTGTTACACTACAGCTAAAACAAAGTAACCTGATTTTATTCAAGTAGGCTCTTCCAACATAGCAAGGAAATTACTATTGTTCTACCTTCAAAATACAAGGGTGTTAAAAAAATACATCTTAATCCCAGCTGTATTATCCTCACAACAGAATTAAAGTTACATATATGTCTTGATTTTCATATTGTACAGATGAATGGAATTTCTGAAACATCCTTACCTCACCGGGAAAGAAAGAGACACACTGTGTAAAGAAAGATTACGTCCACTGCCTCCCCATAATTCCTCAACAAGATTAAATTAAGAAATCTCTCTTTCTTCATCATGACTAATACATTAGTATTTTCCCATGCAAAAAGGATGATGCAACTTTTCAACTCCCAGCACCTATCAAAATCTCGACGAAAGACATCATTTATATATTTTCTGTAAATCTTACCATTATAATCCTATTGGAGTGTAATTGCTGTGGCTAATATTCTTACCCTGTTATGAAAATGCTCAACATAAATGTGGCACTGAGTTGTTAAGATAATACATGATCATGCTGTGAGAGGGTAATACCTATACAATAGCCCTTGCCAATACCATAAATCTCTTTATTAGACAACAACCTATTACAGGAGATCTACTTAACTGTTTCCCTACTTAGAGGGCCATTTGGTGTTACAATAACAAGCTGACTTTTCACATTAGCAAGGATTAGTCAGTATAAATAATAAATCGACACCAAGTTGCTGCTCTTTTAGATATGGTAAATCTTTCCTGGTGTTTAAAAAGATAATCCAAACTAAACCCCTAAGACCATGTTAGGCTGAACGTATGTGAAGTTTAAAGTTCTGTTAGTTTAAACTAACACACACACACAAAAAAAATCAACTCTCGAACCAATTTATGTGGCAGATTTATTACAGGAGAGCATGTTGTGGAGAGCTGTTTCTGTTTTATGGAATGTGCATGCATTCTGCTTTATTTCCTAACAGCATCATAGCAAATCATCTTTAAATTTACTTAAATATTTTAAGGTAAAATGATTGCCATCATTTTTCCAGAGATAAATAGTACAGAATTCATCTAAGTACCATCTATTATGCTTCTTGCTCAGCAAGCAAAACTGTATTATATATGAATTATTTTCTTTTCTTAAGTCTTAACTTTTTGAAGGATCATACACTTTCACCATCCAGGTGACTATAATACAAATTATAAAACCTGCAATACTCCAGGTAATTTCTTTCATTGTGCTAGATTAAGGAAAATCGCTATTTAAAATAAGTACTTCTGATTCTTCAAGCTAGTTTTTAAGTTAGGTTATGATATTCCTTGCTCTTTGTTGTCAGTATTTTTCTAAAGCTTAAGACAGCAATCCTTACCACTGTTTGCCTGCTGTAGTCCAACTGTATGAATTCATCAATTATATGTGGATGAAACTCATTCACCTTTTTATATTTTATCATAGAGAAAAAGCAAAATTAAAGAGTTAGCCTTGCATCTGCAATCACCTTGGTTATGATTCATAACACTGCTTGTGTAAATAGAAAAGACTTACCTATTGCTTTTTGGCTAGCACACGACAGTGCACGAGATGTACCGAAGACCTGAAAGTACTATGTTGTCTCTCTAATGCTGACATGACATTTTTAGAATTAGAGAAGACAGTTTATGCAACAAAAATCTGCTTCCCATCATACAGAGTACCAAAACTGTCCTCTTGCACCTCGACATGCAAGAACTGTTTTCCTCATTTTCTTTTTAAACTTTTGATAAAAAGGCACTTCTCTGAAATATGAAGTACTTCTAAAGTCAGCTTTTGCTTACTGACATTTTAAAAATTTTGCCCATTGTTATTTACTGTTACTGATGGACAGCCTTTTTAAAAGCTATCTTGCAGAGCCTCTCTGCTCTGCATAACAGAGAAGGCACTGTGAAATGAAATTGTACTTACTGGAAACAATTCAGCCCTGAATGCCTTGATTACTCTGATTATCTCATATACAAGCTCCCTCTGCAGGTAGTAAGAAGAATGAGCAAAAATATGTGAAAAATGTGGGTAACAGCCGGCATAGGAACCCAAATAATCAGTCATCATTTTAAAGAAACTCCCCCAGAAATCCTTCTCCAATGTCATCTGACATAAGGAATTAACACAGAAAACTTTTTTTTTTTCCCCAGCTCTGTGTGTCTTCTTGTCCCCTCAGAAAAGTCAAACATTAGCTTTAGTCTTTCCTATATCAAAATACACAAGATTACTTTTTCAAAGTCACTTCAATGCTTTCAGGGCAGGAAAAAAAAAAAAAAGAGAAGGGGAAAAAAAAAAAATGAAAAAAAAAAATTGCTCTGCTTACCCAGAAGCACACAGAAATGAAAGACCACCCCAAACAAGAAAACAAATTCATCCTATCTGATGCATCTCTCTAACCCAAAAACAAACAAACAGCAGCATCCCTCATTCTATTTACTGCTGGGAGATAAAACCCAATGCCACTTTCAGATACAATTACACATGCACTCCACCAGAGTTTAAAAAGCAGTTGAACTGAATGGTAAGTTATCTTGAAAATTAAAAAAGTCTCTATCAATTTATATCACATTATGAAGTAATAATGTAGTTTTCATCCAACTGGAGGTAAACTGCTTTTCTTCCAAAAGACATTACCCTTACCTTAAAATGCTTTAAGTTTGTTCGTCGTAATAACATGAGCTTTCTAGATAAAAATCCCTTCAACGCAAATGGGAAAAAGCTTCAATGAATGAAGCTATAAATATTAAGCAGATCAAAATTAAGCCTTCATCCTATCTCACCTTTAGCACACACTCAAAAAACTGGGAAGCCATCAGGCAACATTAATTTCTCTTCTAACACGGAAAGAATGAAAGTATGCCTGTGGTTTTGTTTCTCCTACAGAGCCGAATCCCACTTTCTTTACTTCTGCAAGTAGTGCCATTAGACTCATGAAGAATACTCATAAAATAAATGCATACGCATAGGGCATAAAGTCACATATGCCCTGTGCGACTTTTAATTTTCACTGGAAAAATAAAACTCAAAAATATAAGCTTTCAAGGTTTCAATGTCAGCTTTAAAAAAAAAAAATAGTGGAAATAGACTCATGATATTCTAGTATGGCTACAGTCGTTACATGGGACAAATATAGGACAAATTTGGGGTGTTCACTTCAAGATGATGAGACTGCTGCATACAGAGCTCTCTGCTGCTGGAATATCTTTAACAGTTGGATCCACAACCGGTTATTATCAGATACTATTATACACCTCCTCAAATGAGAGAAAGAATGAGGAAGTAAAGAAGGCAGGAAAAAAAATAAATCTAACATTTTGGAGAGATGATGCTCTATTCAGGCACCGGGTAAGATTATTGCCTGAAGGACAAAAGGATTTCTTCTCACTTTCAAATTATGTCAGCCTGCAACTCCCCTCCCTCTCTAACACAACTCTCGGCCTCAGCCCATTTTCCTGGCACAACAGCTCAGCCAGGAATACACCTCAGCTGCGGAGGCACCTTCTCTCCTTTAAGCACCTTATACTGATTTAGACAAGAATCAGCCTCACCGATTGACAGTCTGTGTTTAAGAAATACCTATTAGACTGAAGTAAATCAAAGCTGCAGGAGACGCTGCCCTTCAATATTTAAATGACAAATTTACCAATGAAATAGTTATGGTCTTCTGGAGAACACTCACTTTGTTCAAGCCGAAGATGCAATCATTATTCATTCCGGGAAAGCAAAGTTTTCCAAATCAGTCACTTTGCGTAGAAGAAGTCTAAATTAAGCTTAGAAGAATGAATAAATGATGCCTGGATCAGATGAAAGGAATTCTGCCTACCATCAACACCGGAATCAGGAATTTGCCCGAGAAATGCAGAGTCAACAGCAGAACCTGTTCTCAGGAATCTTTCTTAAAATGTCACTTTATTTAGAAGCGATGCTGCCTACTGCGAGGGAATTGTTTCTGAACGCTGTTCACACGAGTGTACACTGCTATGCCGTAAAAAATGACAAACCTGATACCGTAAGAGAATATATAGAAAGGTGAACTAAAGTCTCCTTCTGACATGTGATCTCTCTCCACCACTGCAGCGCTAATTTCAGAGTAAGGCTTGCTCTCTATTTACACCAGATCCCATCAACAGCAAAGCAAGTATGATAGTCAGAAACAAGGTCAGTCATCCCCTCCCCAGCTGCCAGAAACAATTTTTAACAGTAATCGGTGTTAGATTATTCTGTCGTCTAGATTCAGAGCAATAATCGGTTTGAGGTGTCGACTGATATGAAAATACCAACAGAGGGCACAAAGGAAAGCAGCAGCCTACCCTAAATGAGAGATTTGGGATTTTATCATTACCAGAGGCAAATAAATAAACAGAAGTAGCCTAATTTTTAAAGCACAATTCTCCAGTGCTAAATTGTTCTGCCGCTACTTTGTTGATATTATCTATTTTTTCAACAGTTGCAGATACAAATCTAACTGTACATTAAAGAGATAGACCTCTCTAGCAGCGGTGCACCTCGAGTGCTCAGCTGCTCCCTACACTGTCCCCACCACAGAAAGCAGCAAAGAAGCCCAAGAAATGTGAAAATTCCCTTCTTTACTGATCTTCATTACCATAAAAGGTATGAACATTCCCAACACCTAATCTATGCATCAAGGCATCCCTAATTTAAGAATTAACATATTAAACACACTTTTATTTGCGCAGGATCAGAATTCAGGATCTTAAATAGCAGTCTTCATTCCTGTTATTTCACTCCAGCTTTTGTAGCTCATTGTGGCCAAGTAACACATCATTAAAATATAAATATAGTGTAAAAAAACTTCATATACATTGATCAGTGTCAAGTCAATCTGCATTACATTTTAAAAACTGTTCCACTTTTTCCCTATATTGCCACTTGGGCAAAAGGAAGTATCTTTCTTGGGTGGTAAACATTTGTAAAACACTGTTAAAGTGAAAAGACAGTCATTTCAGAGTTATTTAGCACACCAAGGGACAAAACAGGCAGACCTAGACTCTACCATATTTGTATGAGGAAATGGCATAAGACAGATCTCCTATGACAAAAAACTGCATTACGTTAAAAGGAAAATATTCTTAATACTGCAGCTACGTAAGAAACCTAAGTAGCTTTTTATTAGCTCTTAACTAGATTTTCTCTGAAGCTAGCTACTTTCACTACTGAAATACAGACATTGATACTTAAATCTTTTTGTGTAAATGTTAGTGTTTATAATGTGCTCCTAAGAGATTAAGATTAGAAAAAAAAATAACCACACAACCAAGACAGGCCCTATTTTTCTCAGCCCATGATCACTTGTCAAGCCATGATTAATGCTGTGCTCTGTAGAGGGAGACATTACATCTAGGCTACAACAGACCTAAATTTTACCCTAAGGCAGAAGTCTGACTTAAACATCTCTATTCAAAGTGACATTTGTCCTCTCTTTTCAACCAGTTTCCTCTGAAATTCCAGTAAACTGACTTTGTGACCTACAAATGGTCCACTGATTCTAACTTGTCGTGTTGCCTGTCCTTGTAGCAAAGTTAGTTTTGGTGACTGAATGAAGCAGGATGTTACGCATTCAAGAAAAATACAGGAGCAGAGTCCATTAGGTGCTCTATTAAATGCTCGGTTGGATAACAGTTACTAGAATTTACGGCTATAAGGATTCCAGCTTGTACAGAAGAGCTAAAGATAAATACTGAGGTCAACATTAAAAATCAGAAGATATTTTTATATTCAGAAGTAACAATGGCCTTCATATTCTGAAGTGATGAGCAAAGATTTTTTTTTTGTGTTACAGACAAGAACACGGGCATCGTCAGGGCCACCCTGAAAAGTAATTACATTTTATCTCTTGCCTTTCACTCTGAAATGTCTGCTAAGGTATTTACATTTGTCTGTTACAAGAACAACAAGCTAGACAGGAGAAAAAACTAGTTGTGATCACTTATCTCAAGTAAATACTATTTCTCCAGTGAATGGCATTATTCCATCTATTTTATAAAGTTATTGTTAGATCCTCCGATTTATCTGTAACTGCTATTGTAGGAATAAAAATAAGACATGCTTATACCTTATAAAGAAATAGCCAAATAGCAGACCTGGACATGTAGAATAGTCAATACCCTTCTTACTGAACATGAAAAATGGCAGCGTTTGATAATATTAAGCAATTTAGACAGCGCTGGCAAGTTCCTACTAGCCAAGGTAATCTTATTTCTGGTGATTTTCAGGGTAAATTGATTTTTTTTTTTTTTTCCCTCCTCTTAGCTGGTCTGATAATTGAGCAAATTTATACAAGTGTGATGGGATTTTACTTAGCAGACAACACACAAAACATTCCCCAAACATGAAGTACCTTACTTATAAAAACGAATTTTTGTTGTAATTAAGCAAACCGTACTTAAGCTTGCTTTGTGCCAGGATAACAATCAATAGCATTTTGTTGGGAGACTGTACTCTACCTGCAGGTGTTAAGCACGGTGCTTGCTTCAGTCAGGCTGCAATGTTTTTGATTATTGTGCCTTTCTAAATAATTTGGGTAAATAGCAGGCTAGAGTAAGTTGAATCATTACAGTACCTTATGAAAATCAAAAAGAAAGAAATCATGACATATGCAGATTACATATTCTTCTAAAACCCATCAAATACCCCATTTAATGTCACGATCCATAACCTGGAGATGCTATATTCTGAATTTGAAGGCTTTTTTTTTTTTTTTCCTCTCTCCTTAAGGAATCAATTTCTGGTTAACTATCAGTTTGTATCTAGAGAATGCTGTAAGACCTCACCATTCATTAAGCAAGTGTATTTCTAAACTAAATCGCTTATAGTAAGCGACACAATCTTCACAGCCTATGCTGTAGAAACACATCTCGTACATTCCAGGCTGAGAAAAGCATGAACTCCAAGAAAATTTTCTATTGAAAAGGGCTTTAAGCCTGTCATCTTTCACCTTTTAAATGAAGAATGTTAAAAAGAATCATATTTGTTAAATAAATAAATAAATAAATAAATAAAGCACCTTCTAAACCAGATATATATTCACGTTAAATCGCAAGTTACCAATATAGCAGCAGAGCCACCTACTACTTTTATTTTAAGAACTGTTGGAAACAAAATGCAGCTATCTTTGAAAACTATTTAAATATTAAACACGATTGTTAAGAGTATTGAAAATGGCCTTAAAATAGCTTTTTGTTTTTCCAGTTTTCTTGACATCCAATTACAACCCAGATAGTTTAAATCTTTTACTTGTTTCAAACTGAAGTTTTAAAAAAATAAGAGACAGCTTTTAAGTTTAAAAGCTGCACATAAATACTTAAAAACATTAATTTCTTGCAATTTCAAATCGCTTTTGTACATACATCAATCCTAAAAAATGCTTCGAAAGAGTCTGTTTAACATAACATCTCCAAGTAACACATCTGACTACAGATTTCACTAGCCTGTGCTCTAAAGTTTATTGCTTTATAACTGACTGCTTGTCTACCTATGCATGAATATGATTTCAATTATACACCAGACATAGTTTAACTTCTTCTCTTGCAGCTCACCAGGTAAAATCATTAATCGTTACTTCCAGTTCTTGTATTATCAGTCATCCACAGATACTCCTCAGTGGAAATGCAGAGGAGACAGAGATCATTGTTTTGATATAAAATATCTCCAAGTGGTTATTGGTAAGTTTTTTTTAATTATTATTATTATTAGGCATGGTGCTATCCTCAGCAAGAGCCACACTAGAAGTTAACAGTATTTTCTTACATGTATGTCATCATCTTAGGTGGACACAGAATGAGCAAGGGCTTGGAAATACATAAACTTTTTAGACTAAATTTTGGGAAAAACTTATGGTTATGTTTCTACCCTCTCTAAACATTAAACAATTATTTATATTGGATGGATATTATTATTTGTATGAACTTATGACACACTATATAGAAAGGTATTGCAAATATAACTTTGATAAATATTTTGCCTAACTAGAGACTTCTCTTCCCAACATCCTTAGTTGAAAATTATGGACCTTTCTAAAAAGCTATCATTCAAGACTGCAGCATTTTTTCTTCATCCTAAGTATTTCAATTTTTAAAATATATATTAATCAAAATGTCATGTCTACATATTGCATCTTCAGACATAAAAATAATTATATTATTACATATTATTAACCATAAAGACTACAAACTCCTAGGACTATACTACTTTGCTTATTTAAATTTTAATAAGGTGCTTCCTTACTGGAGACTAGAATTCCTGAGTAACCTCCTTTCCTGACTTTACGCATTAAAAGCAGTAAGAGATAGGTGAAACATTGAGAAAGCTTCTGAAGTGATCAAATAAGAACTAACTAAGCAAACTTTGGTTTTTTTAAAGCTCTCCTCTTGCTCATTTTAAGAAGGGAAACACCCAGAAGCCTGGTGTTAATGTCTCTGCTGATTGTGAAAATTGCAGCAATAAAAACTCCAACTGCTTGTCTTAAATTAAGACTTGCAAGACTACATGTGAGATCTGTATCTTTACATTAGTTTTTATAACATTTGGAAGTTTGGTTGCCTGCTTTGATGTTGGTCTATTAATGAGCAGGGGAACCAAAAGCCAAAAAAAAAAAAAAGAAAATGTTTACTGGAAATTCTCAAGTCAAAACCTGAAGTAATTGGTTTGTTCTACCCCACATGATTCAATATCCTGATTCCCTCAACTACCAGGTCCCTGAGCTATCTGAACATCTATGCTTTTTTGCTGTTGCCAACACATAGTAACCCACAGTGATTGAAAATGGCAGCTGAAGTGCTGCTGCAGCACATTAATTTTTCTCTAAGTGGTCCAATTTTGTCATCTGAATGTTGAAAATCATCTTTCCACTGCATTTTTTTTTTTACCTTCAGAGATTTGTTGAATTTGGGGTTGCCATCATATAAACCGAAGTCCAACATTTTCAAGACAATTTTTAGATTATCCCTAATAGCTGAAAGGATAATGCACTTTCTTTATAGCACTCTGCATTCAAAGCAGACTAGTTAACAGCAACTTAAGTGTGATAATGGCAATTACATCAATATGCTCCTTTTATACCACCAAAAGGTACTACTTCAGACAGCTGAAGACATTAGGTAAATAAACTGCTGAAATTACCTGAAAGTAATGACGTGCAATTTTAGGACCACTAAACACATCTATTTACAAAATGCCCAAATGCTCGTGTCCATTTAAGAATAACAGAAATCTATATGAATTATTTAATTAACCATAGGGTTTTTCGCCAAGACATACCATATATACCTGGTTCCTTCATTAAATGAAAGGAAACTGAAGCGTGAGTGAAGACATCCTACTCTAAAGGCACATCATTTTCAGGGCTTAAGAAGAGACAGTCCCCCCCCAAACACCAAATGGAGAACCAGGGGGAAAAAAAAAACAACAAACAAAAAACCCCAACAGACCAAATGTTACATACCAAGCACTTAAACCAACAAACACAAAATGTATGTTTTAATAGCTGTATCGTTCAAGTAAAAGGTTTGGAAGGAAGGAACAGGCAAGGAAGGCATAGGAAGTTCTTTTTTGCTAGAGACATACACCAGAACACAGTCCCCAAGAAACATCTGGTCCCTGGAAAAGGTCCCAACTTATTGACAGATAACTGGATTTTGCTTGGCTTTTGGGTTGCTAGATTATGAATGTTGATTTGCAAAGATAATAAAATGGTAGGCCGGGCCACATCCCCTTTCAGACTCAAGGAAACAGTAACAAAAGAATAAAAAACTGCAAATATGTAGTCATGTAAAACAACTTACAATGGGATAAATGTTCTACACTGCCACCAAAACAGCACTCCTGCCATACTTAGTTTCAAATTATTT